>NC_092437.1:3416667-4064881 GCF_036169615.1 Heliangelus exortis
TTAAGTTCTGTAGGGCCAGAGGCTGAATCATCAACTGGAGCTCAATGGTGCTGCTGGGGGATACAGCCCTGACCCCCAACAAGTGGTCCCCAGCCCCAGGCCAAAACTTTTTTGGGAAAGAATCATCCCAAGGATGAGATGAGTGAAAGTGGCATTTGTCACCACAATGGGAGGGCAGCACAAGTCAGCCAAGAGAACCCCACAACTGCAGATCCATAGGAAACACAGGCACCTCTTGAAGTGTCAAGTTAAATGAGAAAAAAAAAACATTTTTTTCTAGTATTTTGCACAATAAATAAACATCTGGTAGCTCATTGCAGCTTTTGGTCATCCAGGAAGTATTTAAAAGCATCACAATGTAAAAGGCAAGCGATGACCCCAAACTGAAGCACTTCAATCTTATTAAATCAAAACGTGGAGTGTTTGGTTGCCTGACACATAAACACACCAAATTACCTCTCCTGTAATTCCTGCTGGATTTTAGTAATTGCTCAGATTTGTTCGAGTTTAGTTGAAGATTAGGAGGAGAGAAAGGGAAAAGCAATTTTCTTTCAGGCAATTCAGCTCCAGAGCTAAAATTCATCCTCTATTTATATAAAAAAAATCTAGAGCTGCTTCCAGTGCTTTCATTCAGCTTGCAGCTTTCTGGCCTTTCCCAAGGTGCCCACACAGAGCTGTGGTTTCCTGGCTGTGACTTTCATTCATTCCCAACACTGGATTAATCCTTGGAGCCACCCAAACCCCTCCCTGAGCAGCAAGAGGAACCAGAATTTAAAAAGCACCAAAGCATCTGGGTGCTGCTTGGCCTTCCTACTGAATATCTTGAACATCTGAACATCTTGAGAGCAACTGAATAGCTTGAGAAATTGGCTTAAAAGCTTGTCTGGTTTCACTTAGGGGCTGGAAGGTCCCCAGTGGATTATCAATGCAAGCATCTTGCTTGGACCATTTTCCAGGAATGCTGAGCTCCAAGTCATCCTTTTACCTCTGCATCAGCACTGGGATAACACACATCCCTTCATCCCAAGGGAGAAGAAAGCAGCCAGCAGGAATGTAATACCCAACACACAGCTGATGCCAGATTTTCCAGGGAAGTCAGCTCCCACTTCAACACAAATCAAAATTACCATTTGGGGAGGGTGTGTTTCGTGGGTTTTGTTTGGTTTTGCTTAGTTTTGTTGGGTTTTTTTTTTTCCTCCAAGATTTGGTTGGGGGCCAAAAGAGCTGCAGACAGGGACCTGCCCTGAGTAGGAGAGCTGGAAAAGATGCACAGCACTGCAGGCTGATCACAAGCAGGGGGAAGGCAAGAAACCCCCCCTCTTTCTTGTTATTACCCCTTATCCTGCAGTCACTTCACTTTCAGAGTGACCTGCAGAGGAATATCCTGCAAATTCCATCATCCCAGGGTCAGCAGGGCCCAGGGGCTTGGGGTTTGGTGGCTTTCACTCATTTTTGTGCCCTCCTGAAGGCAAACTCAGCCCGTGACACATTTCCCTTTGGGCAGACACTGCTCAGGGCTTCTCCCCAGTGCCCCCATCACAAGGTTGCTGGCTCCAGGCTGAGGTGGAGCTGGTTCATGAATATAAGCATTATTAGGGGGTGGTGGGGAGAAAAAAGACCCAATCCTAAAAGTCTCAGCTGGGAAGAGCAACCAGTCCTGGCTTTGAGCCTGGGAGTAGCGGGAGCTTTGGACTTTCTTGCCAGGAAGCACACAACACTTTTTTTTTTCCTTGTTTTTTTCCTTATTTTCTTGACAGTGTCAATGTGCCATCTGGAAAGAATGCTGTGCTCTCAGCAGGCAACTCAGGGATGCTCAGACATACTCACTTGCTTGGGATCAAACTCCTTGCTGGTACCTTTCAGCTTCTCTGGGTCAGCAGCTTGTTCTGGGGTGCTGACACTGGCATTAAAAAGGAGCAGCAAGAGCTGAGATGCTCTCAAGACCAAGTCAAGCCAAATACTCAACCATCCTCCAAATCCATCTATCAGAAGGGGTTTATTTGAAAATATATTCAAATTGCATGGCTAATATTGCAGAGAGAAAGCTCAAGCTCGGTCCTCCCCACGGTCCCATCCTCACTTTGGGGTGTGTCCTGCTTTTTCCAGCAGAGGAGGGGAAAAAACTCCTTTGGTCACTCGATGGCTTCCATGACTTCCATGACCAGGGTTCGTGGCCCTGTCATGATGAGGCTGGTGATGGGCTGATAGTCCAGGTGCAAAACGTACACCCCGTTGACTGAGAAAACAAACTGGCAGACCTGCAAGGAGAGGAAAGGGAGGGGGTCACCTCCTGCCCCTGGCAGAACAGAGCTGGAGGCTGCCACGCAGGTAACTTGCTAGAAAATCCTACAGACCCTACAGGCACTGTGAGACTATCACTGTGTCACCAAAGGAAAAAAAAAAAAAGGAAAAAAATAAGAGGAAAGAAAAGGAAAAAAAGGGAAAAAAGGGAAAAAAAAAAGGGAAAAAGGGGAAAAAAGAAAAAGGGGGGAAAAGGGGGAAAAGGGGGGAAAAGGGGGGAAAAGGGGGGAAAAGGGGGGAAAAAGGGGGGAAAAGGGGGGAAAAGGGGGAAAAGGGGGAAAAGGGGAAAAGGGGGAGAAGGGGGAAAAGGGGGAAAAGGGGGAGAAGGGGGAGAAGGGGGAGAAGGGGAAAAAAGGGGAAAAAGGGGGAAAAAAAGGGGAAAAAAGGGGAAAAAGGGGGAAGAAAAGAAAGGGGAAGAAAGGGGAAGAAAGGGGAAGAAAGGGGAAGAAAGGAAAAAACAAAGAAAAAATAAAAAAGTGGGAAAAGGAAAATAAAGGAAAATAAAGGAAAAGGGAATAAAAGGGAAAAGGAAAAAAAGGAAAAAAAGGAAAAAAAGGAAAAAAAAGGAAAAAAAGGAAAAAAAGGAAAAAAAGGAAAAAAAGGAAAAAAAGGAAAAAAGGAAAAAAGGAAAAAAAGGAAAAAAAGGAAAAAAAAGGAAAAAAAGGAAAAAAGGAAAAAAGGAAAATAGGAAAAAAAGGGGAAAAAAGGAAAATAAAGGAAAAAAAGAAAAAAAGGGGGAAAAAGGGGAAAAAAAAAAGAAAAAACAACAGGAAAAAAATGAAAAAAAAAAAACGGAGAAAAAAAAAAGAAAAAGAATAAAAAAAAGAAGGGGGAACAACGGGATTTAGGTTCTGTGCTAACAGAGGAAAAAAACCCAAGACTCATCAATGAGCAGGGGTTCATCTCAGAGATGGAGATGAGGCACAGAGTTAACCTCTAGCAATTTGCTACCCAATAAGATTAGGTAAGAAGAAATGAACTGGGCTCTCCAGTAAATGAAATAAATTCACCTGGTCCCTTCTGCTCCTGCCTGAAGCAAAGAAGGAGTCAGAGGCTGGCTCTGAAGGCTCCTCTGAAGGCTCCTGGGACATTACCCTAACATCAGCTTCTAGAAACGACTCCCTCACTGCTGGGCCTTCCAGAGAGAAGGGTGGAACTCTAATTTTTTTTTATTCACCCCTAAAGCCCCAGACTCAAAACCTTCCTGGTTCTGAAAGGTGTTTCAAGACCTCAGTTGATTTCAGGTGAGCACTAAAAGGCACTTGGTGAGAGCAACCAAGGCATCAGCATTATTTATTTACTTTTTTTTAGGGGGTGGGAATAGTTCCACACAGAAGGGTTTTGTTACCAGCAGAGAAACACAAAATGTGTTAAATCCCAGGAGCAGAGGAGTCAGGACCCAGCTCTGCTCCTTCCCTGCTGCACTGGGTCAAACACTGTTTAACTGGGAATTCTCTGCCTTGTTTTTAGCAGCTCAAACAATTTTGACAGCTCCCAAGTCTACCACAGGGACAGCTTAGTTTTGACAGAGGTTGGTTGTGGGTTTTTTTTTTTTTTTAGTTTTAGGGGTTTTTTAGCCCCTCTGCTTCCCTGGCAAGAGGCAAATCCCCAGTGGGTGCACTTTGCCTGCTGAGAGCATCCTTCCCTCTGCCCCAGGCTCCACATTCCCACAGAATCCAACTGAATCCCTCTGCAGAAGGTGGGATTATCACAGAGGATGTGTTCAGGCCAAAAAGATGAAAGAGGGACATGTGATGCTGTAACCAGCTCCAAGTGATGCCTCTGGTGAGGCCACAGCTGGAAGCAGAACCAGTACCTTCATCCCTGCAGCAGCAGCAGGTCCTCCAGGATCCACTGCCTGGATGTGGCAAGGTCGTCCTCCTCGGACCACAAACCCCCAGCCCACAGCATCCCCCACAATCTGCAAGCAGAAAAAAAATGTTTAAAAAAAAAACCAACAAGGAACAGGCTGAAGAGAGGAGATGCAACAGTTCCTGGAGAGCTGGAGGGCTCTGCTCATGGTTTTAATCTGGTATGGGTGGGAGAGAGGTCTCTTTAACACTTCTTCCTCGGACCAGATAAAGTCCTTAAACATAAGCTTAAACCTTAAACATAAAGGTTTAAAAAAAAAACCAACAAGGAACAGGCTGAAGAGAGGAGATGCAACAGTTCCTGGAGAGCTGGAGGGCTCTGCTCATGGTTCTAAGCTGATATGGGTGGGACAGAGGTCTCTTTAGCACTTCCTTCTCAGACCACAAACCCCCAGCCCACAGCATCCCCCACAATCTACAAGCAGAAAAAAAAAGGTTTAAAAAAAAAAAAAACAACAAGGAACAGGCTGGAGAGAGGAGATGCAACAGTTCCTGGTGAGCTGGAGGGCTCTGCTCTTGGTTTTAATCTGGCATGGGTGGGAGAGAGGTCTCTTTAGCACTTCTTCATGGACCACATAAAGGTCCTTAAACATAACCTTAAGCCTTAAACATAAAGGTTTAAAAAAAACCAAACAACAAGGAACAGGCTGGAGAGAGGAGATGCAACAGTTCCTGGTGAGCTGGAGGGCTCTGCTCATGGTTCTAATCTGGCATGGGTGGAGAGAGAGGGTTTCACACTGAGTGGATGCAGATCCATGGGTGAATTGCTATCTGCAAAGCTGCTTCCTAACTCATATTCCAGAAGAGTGAAGCACAGGTAGCACGAAGTTGAAATGCAAGGCACGTTGAGAACATTTGCAGAGAGGGCACAAGGAGCCTTTGCTTGGCACAGGAGAGAATTTCCCAGGTGGAAGTGGACACTTTTTTTTTTTTTCCTTCCCCACTCTGCTCTGGGTCTGTCGGGAGAGTTTGCTGTAACACTGCAGCCATCTGATGTGACTAAAGGAGAAAAGGAATTCCCAAAGGACTTTGCACATTACCCATATAAATAAATAACAGCAACTGCAGAGCTAAGCAGAAGGAAATGAGCCATGAAAGGCTCAGGCTGGCAGAGTTGAAGGGCAGGGCAAGAGCATTCAGGAGGAGAATGAACAGCACGTCCTCAGCCACACCACACTGAGCACCAGCTTTAGTTTCTTGCTCCTTCCCACCAAGTTTTTTACAGGAGCTCATGTGGGAACCTGATCCACAGCTCCTCTCTGACCCTCCCTTGTGCCAAGCCAGCCCTAGTGCTTCCTAAACGCTGAGATTCCCCCTCTCAAAGGTGGGCAGGAAAGGCCTGAGATGTTCTGTACAAAACTAAACAAGCAGAAGAGGATCCCCAGGGCAGGAGCTGTCTTGCATCCCACCAGCCCTGCCTTGACCCATCCTCAGAAATAATTAAAAAAGCAAAATCCCCAAACTCAGGGTGTCTGCACCAACCTGGAGCCTTTGCAGGGCGTTGATGCTGGATGTGGAAAAAAACCCATCCTAAGGAAGGGTGGCCCTTGGGTGCTCCCAGTGGGGTGCTGATGGATGGCACCAAAAGATCTGGAGTGCAGCAGGAACCTGCACAAAGCCCTGCAAGAATCCCTGTAACAGGGCTTGGGGTGCCAAAGGCTCAGCTTTGCCTGATCCTACAGTTTGCACGGAGCTGGATGAAACAGAAAGGGAAGGTTTTGTGCTCAGGAAACATTCTCTCTCCTGACCTCCCTCTCTGATACAAAACAAACTAAAGCAGGGGCTGCACAGTTTCACCAAGAACATCTGCAGACAGTGGCCCACTGGGCCTGGCCAAGGAGGAGCAGTGCTGAAGGATGGGCCATGCAAAGTTTCAACACAGCAAGGCCAGAGCAGCAGAAAGCTATGAAAAAGCAGGCAGGCAGCTCGGTGTTGGCACCACCAGAAGCTCTGGTCACTCACAGTCAGGGTTTTCTTGACGTACGGGGCCCCAGGGGACAGGAGCTCTTCGTTGCTGACAGGTCTCTTTAGCACTAGAGCAGAAGGTGACAGATCCTATCAGAATCAAGGCTTTCCTACAGGAAAGTGCATAAGGAGGCAGCTTGGGGATTCCCAGGGGCTGGAGAGCAGATGTTAGAACCAGCCAAGGTTGCTGCCCACGGAAATCTTTGCTTTCATCTCAACCTTTCTCAAAACACTTGCACAACTTTTCACATCAAACCACACCAAGTGAGGTTGAGCCCCTCCTTTTGCAAGCCACCAGGCTGACAGTGGATGGCTTTAGAGCTGAGGTTTGAGCTAGCCCATGCCCTGGAGGACCAGATGTGTCCTGGGCAAGGAGAGGGCAATGCAGAAGCCCAGACCTGATTTGGGGTTGCATTCAGCCACGGGAGGGAAGAGCAGAGCAGGAGTAGTGCTGAAGTAAGGGTTGGAGTTTCCAGCAAGGGAAGTGATGCTGCTCCTCCGAACTGCAACCTTGATCTCCTTGTTGGGCTGGACTGAAAGAGGCAGAAAAAAATCCTTAATTACCCAAGGAAGGCACACAGGAGTTTAAAATAAATTTCCACCACCAGCCTGACCCCCTATCTGCCAGGTAATCATGAACTGAAGATGGCACCTGAGCTTCAAAAGGATAAAACCAGCTTCAAATAAAGCTCAAGAGCTGAGTGGGTGGCAAATTGAGTTGTTTTCCTGAGGTGGGGACCTGTGGCAGAGACTGCACCGTGACATCCATCACAGCCAAATGGGAAGGGTGCTCACGGGATGGGATGCCTGGAGGAACCCCCTACCCTCTGCTGGAGCAACCCCCTCACCTCCGGGGCAATCTGCTCTTGTGATCCTTGATTTCACACCCCTTCAGAGTTACCAGAGAGAAAACTGGTGTTGCCTGGGTCCGGGTTGAGCTTGCGAAGACAGAAGGGGCTGTCTGGGCTCTCGGAGAGGGCACGGGAAGAGCTCTCATTGAGTAACTCCGTGAGCCGACGCCTCCGCCGAAAGTTGATCCAGAACTGGTAGAGGATGTCACTGTCAAAGAAGTGATGCCTGTTGGAGACTGGGAGAGACAGGAGAGGAGGGAAGGCTGAGGGGGGTGCAAAAAAATAAATAGGAAATATACTGGGGGACCTAAATGAATGAGGGTTTAATGCCTCTGCAACTTTTCTGACCCTTTCAAAATGCTTCCTGCAGAGAAGGAGAAGCAGCAGGACCACCCCCCAAGGGATGCCACATCCCAGCAGAGCTGTGCCACCAAATCACAGCCCTCTGTCACTCGTCCCTGTCCCAGGACACTCAGAGCTTGTCCCAGGACACTCAGAGCTTGCCCCAGGACACTCAGAGGGCTGCTTGCATTCTGAACTGGCAGTTTAATTCCTGCGGATCCCCTGATCTCCTGCCAAGGGGAGCTGAACATCACATCCTCCCAGCCCTCCAAACCCAGCCCTGCGGGTCGGGGGGCTTTGAAGACCAGAAGAGCTTTCGCTCAGCTTTCAGCTCCAAGGGGCAGACGGCTCGGATTTCAAAGGTCACCCCGCTCCAAACATAGAACTCAAAGGCTCCATTTGCCGTCTCCAAGCGGGCACTTCCCCAGCACTTGTTGCGTGCCATGAATGGGGATTTGTCCTTAGCCCGGGGATTTATCCTTAGCCCTGCTCATCCCTGCTTTCCTTTCCAGGCTCACCATGCTGGATGATCCCATGTTCCAGCAGCGCCCGGCCCAGCTCCACCGCTTCCTTTCTGTTCTCTGCTTCCCCCTCCTGCAGGAGCCAATCGATCAGTTCACAGCCCAGGAAAGTCCTTTGGTATTTGACCGCGTTCTCCTCCCTCACCTTCAGGATCGAACCTTCCACGCTCAGCAGCCTGGGGCAGAGGTGGGACAAGGCTCCCGTGAGACAAGGGACAAGGCTCCCGTGACAAGGGACAAGGCTCCCGGGACAAGGCTCCTGGGACAGGGATGCTGCTGTCCCAGCCGGGAGCGGGGGGCGAGGAGAAGCCGGCAAAGCGTTACAGCCCCAAACATTCCTGTCTGGGAGGAATTTGGGGAGGGAAAGGGAAACCAGAGCTGCTCCCAGGTAGCTTTGTACATCTTCATCCCAGCGACTTCAGCAAAGGAATTCTGCCGGGATCTCAGCTGGAGACCCCATGGGAAAGCCAAGCAAGCAACCCAAAGGGCAGGGAGTCCAAAGGGATGGAAAAGGTGCAGTTCAGTAAAGCCCAACTCGGTTTGCAGCACATGCCAGAGCTGCATCCAGTGTGACCACGAGAGGGTGCAGCGGGCTCAGCTGTGAGATGCTCTGGATGCTCTCCCCACTCCCACGGCCACCACTAGGAGCAGAAAGCAAAGGACAAGTGATGGGGGTCTTGCCAGGGGACAGACCCGAAATCCCAGCCTGCCTGGCTGAAGGATTTGGCCCCGAGGGCCAGTTTGTCAGTCTGACTGCCAGGGATGGAGGGTGAAGAGGTGAAGGGGTTATTTCCTTTAACAACCAGAGGGGTCTGTGCTGGAGCCCAGCCTAATAAAATTACTCGTGGGCTTAGAACTAGAATTAATCAACATAAAGAAAGCTAAACAACTGGAGGTGGGAGGGGTTTGCTGCCTGAGAAACAGCCTTTCCATGATAAATTTTGCAAATAGGCTGCAGGGATCCAGGCGCATGATGGCCCTGAAAATCCTGTACCTGCTGACTCTGGTGGGACAGAAACCCTGATAGTGCTGGTGGATGCCACTGGATGTGTCCACCCTGGGAAGGCTCCAACCCTCATGTCTGGAGCCCTCAGAAACACCCTTGAGCTCAGAGCACAGCTCCTGTCCCAGCCCCATAGATGCTGGTTGTCCTACAGCTGGGAGAAAACCCAGGAAACAGGATTCCAGAGCATCCCAGCACGGTTTGGGTGGGACACAGGGTGCTGAGAGGGAGGAAAAGAACAAACTGCAGCCCTGGCTCCCAGCAAGCACCCCCAGCAAGCACAGGCAGCATCCCCAGCTCCCACCACCCCTTGCTGAGAGCTGTTTTGTAGGGTAAGGACTCACATACTTCTCATACAGGCTCTGCCCCCTCAGGAACACCTTCACATCCTTGCTGAGGGGGAAGGTCCCATCGTCCTTGCGGAAGCGGTACAGGAGTTTGGCATCCTTGTAGTCTGAGTGCTCATCACAGACTGGAAGGAGGAGCCCAGAGCAGGGACATCAGGGGTAAGGGACAGGCAGAGCCCCACAGGCTCAGCAGGGAGTTATCTCAGGGTTCAAGGTGATAAGGGGTTCAAGCCATGTCCTTCTCTGTGTCCCTCAGCAATCAGCATCGCAGCCTTGAGGCCCCAAAGGAGAGGATTACAAAGGTCTGGAGCTCCTGATGGCCACAGCAGACCTTGGGAAAGCCTGAGTTTGGGTCCAGACACTCAAACATTCACTAGAACACACTGGGATGTGACTTCTTGTGACAAACCATCACCCAGCTCCAGGCTACCAAAGCTCCTGTGTCCCAAACTTGGCAGCAAGAGAGCTCAGCCCGGAGCGAGCAGCTCAGCAAGAACCCTGCCCCTTGAGGGTTGGAAACCCAGGACTTTTCTTTCTTCTTAGGCCTGAAAATCCCAAGAAAAGAAACATCTTCTGGCCAATCTGCAGCATTTGTTATATCAGGACCTCAGGGATTGCTCTGCAGCCCCAGGACAGGCAAAGAGCACAGGACATGAGCTGAGTTAGTCCAAAACTCCTGAAAGTTCCAAATAATTTTTAAAAAGAACAAAGCCTGAAGACTCAGAGCTGGGGTTGAGCACCAAACTGCTATTTTTCTCCATTTTTTTTTCTGGGGGAGGGTCTTTTAACAGGTTGCACTGAATAGCTTTGAAATAATAATAATAATAATTTCCAAAGGGCTGCTTCAGGCCCAGGTTGACAGGAATCAGGTAATTTTCTTGTTTTGAGTGACGAGGACTCCACCCCCCTACTTGTCCCACACCAGCACGGATGGGGAAACTGAGGAACAGAGGGGTTTTATGGCAAAAAAAGAATTTTTTTCTGCAGCTATGAAGCATGTGCTACACTTCAGCTTAAAAAAATGAATTTTTCTGCAGATATGAAGCATGTGAAGCACTTCAGCTTCCACTTCTGCATGACACAAACATGACCCAGACCAGCTTGGGTACAAACACACCCCCCCAGCTCACTGAACTTGCTTTCAGAGGTGATACTGAACCTGCTTTCCAATAAGACCCCCACCAGATGTTTCTTACCAGTGCCCAGATCCCACCCCACACATCCTCGTGCCTGCCCATCACCTCCAGGAGCCCTCACCCATGGAAAGGTCCTCACCAGGGACACGGGGGGTGCCCAGACCCACAGCCACCTCCCTGGGGAGACCTGGGGGGGCAGTGGGGACCCCCAGACACACCGTGATGGATGATGTAGTGGTCCATCAGCTTCTGCATCAGTCGGATCCCTGTCTCCCTGTCGGGTGCCTCTTTGTGGTCAATCAGCCAGTCTGTCAGCTCCTTTGCCACGAAGCAGTTGGGGTAAGTTCGGAGGTGGAAACGTCTGTCCTTGATCAGCTTCCCATCGTGGAGACGAAGCCTGGAGGGAAAAAAACCCAAAAAAACCCCACTGAGAAGCAAGGGGAATTGGTGCGAGGGGAATATGGGGCTTGTAACCCTCGGTGGGGGGAGGTTTGGGACTTCTGGCAAGCATCCCACAACTTAAAAAAAATAAATTCAACCAATCCTCTTGGCTTTTCCAAGGATGCATCAGGAAGGAGCTGCCCTTCACCATCATCTTCTCTCCTACCACTCCTCGGGGTGTCTAAGTGCCTGCACCAGCCTTGCTTTTTTTGTTCAAGCCTCTAGAAAATACGCAGCAGCTCAGTGAAGCGTGTGAAGGGGGCCCAAACCATAGGGAAAAAATTAACAGTACAGATATTTGTCATCTCAGTGCATTCTGTGCCTACTTCTCCTTCCCTATAACCAGCACAGCCGGGATGGAGCTGCCCCAGGGCAAAGTCTCAGGCCCAGCTCAGGGTGGGAGCAGGAAGGGCCGTGCTTGGCTCTTCTTCACACCTCGAGTCCTGTGTCCAGTTCTGGGCCCCTCAGCTCAGGAAGGAGATTGAGGTGCTGGAGCAGGTCCAGAGAAGAGCAAGGAGGCTGGGAAGGGATCCAGCACAAGTCCTGTGAGGAAGGGCTGAGGGAGCTGGGGGTGTTGAGGCTGGAGAAGAGGAGGCTCAGGGGAGACCTCATCACTCTCTCCAACTCCCTGAAAGGAGGTTGGAGCCAGGGGGGGGTTGGGCTCTTTTCCCAGGCAACTCTCAGCAAGACAAGAGGGCACAAGAGGTCTCAAGTTGTGCCAGGGGAGGTTTAGGTTGGACATGAGAAAGAATTTCTTTCTGGAGAGGGTGATCAGGCATTGGAATGGGCTGCCCAGGGAAGGGGTGGATTCTCCATCCCTGGAGATCATAGAATCCTAGAATTGGCTGGGTTGAAGGGACCTCAGAGCTCATCAAGTACCAACCCTTGCTCCACTCCCCCCGTGGTTCCCAGCCCATGGCACTGAGTGCCACATCCAGGCTCTTTTGAAATATCTCCAGGGATGGAGAATCCACCCCTTCCCTGGGCAGCCCATTCCAATGGATGAGCACCCTCTCCAGAAAGAAATTCTTTCTAATGTCCAACCTTTAAAAATCTATTAAATATCCTAAAAAAAATATATTAAATATCCTAAAAAAATTTATTAAATATCCAAAAAAAATTATTAAATATCCTAAAAAATATCTATTAAATATCAAAAAAATCTATTCAATATAAAAAATTTCTTTTCAATATAAAAAAATCTATTAATATCCTACAAAACCTATTAAATATAAAAAAATCTATTAAATACCCTAGAAAAAATCTATTAAATATCCTAAAAAACCTATTAAATATCCTAAAAAAATCTATTAAATATCCTAAAAAAACTTATTAAATATCCTAAAAAATCTATTAAATATTCCTAACCAAATCTATTAAGTATCCTAAAGAAAATTTATTAAATATCTTAAAAAAATCCATTAAATATCCTTAAAATATCTATTATATATCCTAAAAAAAATCTATTATATATCCTAAAAAACCACCTATCAGGTAACAACAGACTACCCTATATTGTAGGATTCACAAACAACCAGGGTCTCAAAAACTCTCCAAAGAAAAAAACTTTTGCTGAATGAAGATTTAGCCAACTGATGGACATGATTAATGCTCAGGCTGCTATGAGTCAAAAAAACTCTTTTTTTTTTTTTTTTTTTTTTTTTTTTTTTTCCAGCCCTTCCAGGTGACTAAAAAAACCAAACGGGAGCTTCATGCAGAAGCAGCTCCCGGGCTTGCCTGTGACTGCCCTCCCTTAAATAATGAACTTTTTAATCAGTGTTTTGCTCTCTCCAGCTGGAAGCTTCATCCCACAAGTGCCAGCAGGCATTCTGCTTTTTCCTTGGAATTTTTTAGCTTTTTCCTCGATGGACTCAGGGACTGCTGCCAAAAGGGGAGCAGAGCCCCAGACACCCCCCTGCTAGGGACATGACAAATATTCCTGCTTTATGTGCTGCCTCCCCTCAGGAATCAGCACGTGGGAGAAGGTGGGAGATGCTGAGCCAAGGGCTCTCTGTGCTATCAAGAGGCTGCAGGAGTCTATTAAAAAAAAATAAATAAAAAAAAAATATATAGTATATACTATATATATTATATACTATAAATATATATAAAAATAATATATATATTATATATATATAAAAAATAATAATATATATACTATATACTATATATATGTATATATAATATAATACATATATATAATACATATATATAATACATATATATAATATACATATTATAACATAATATATATTCCTTTATAATATATATATTATGTATATTCCTTTATAATACATATCATATATAATAACATATATTATAATAATATATATAATTATATATAATTATATATAATAAATATATATTATAACAATATATAATATATATTATAAAGGAATATACATTATGTGTACAGTATGTTGTACAATATATTAATATAAATATATATATTTATATTTATATGTATTTAATATATACTAAAGGAGTAAACATTATGTTGTACAATATATTAATGTATTAATATAAATATATATCTTTATATGTATTTAATATATATATTATAAAGGAATATACATCATGCTGTACAATATATTAATATATTATTATATTAATATAATCATATAAATATATATTTATATGTATTTAATATATATTATACAGGAAAAAAAAAAAGAAAAAAAGAAAAAAAAAAAGAAAAAAAAGACAAAAGAAAAAATAAAAAAAAAGAAAAAAAAAGAAAAAGAAATAAAAAAGAAAAAAAAAGAAAAAAAGAAAAAAAAGGAAAAAAAAGAAAAAAAAAAGAAAAAAAAAGAAAAACAAGAAGAAAAGAAAAAAGAAAAAAAAACAAGAAACAAAGAAAAAGAAAGAAAAAAAAAGAAAAAAAGAAAAAAAGGAAAAAAAAAAAGAAAAACACAAGAAAAGAGATTTGCAGCAAAAGATGCTACTAAAACCTGGGCTTTTTTAAAAAATAAATTAAAAATACAGTTATTCTGAAACCATTCTATCAGAAGAAGTACCAGGATCGGAATTATTATTTTTTTTTAAATTTGTGGCAAGTTTCTCCCCGCAGACCTAGAAGGTGCCCAGATTTGGTGGCCTTGGGGTTTTTTCCTCTTGTTTATTTTTTGCTCAGTTCTGGAGGACAAATTCTGTCCAGAAGCCACGAGAGCAGCTCCATCACCAGCTGGAACCTCTCCAAAAAAAAAAAAAAATCAGTTTAAAGGAAGGATTTGCAGGGGCCATGGTGGGAGCTGTCTGGGTGCCAAAAGCTGCCCCGTGTACAGGAAAAAAATAAAATTAAAAATAAAAGAATAAGAGGAGGATGAAAGGCTTCCTGGGACAGGAGGTGCCCTCTGGGTCTGGGAGGTGTCTGGGGAAAGCAAAGGGTTTGGTGTCCAAGGTCACTAGAAAGGCAGCAGCATATTATTATTATGTATATATGTATTATTATAATTGTTATTATTCATCCTCGGTGGCCTTGGTGAAAGATCGGCAGGAAAGGGGAGAAAAAATAAAGTAAAATATAAAAATTAAAAAAAAAAGGGGAGGAAAAAGGGAGGAAAAGGAAAAACAAAAAAGGGGGAGGAAAAAGGGGGAAAAAAAGGAAACAAAAAAAAGGAAAGAAAAGGGAAAAGGGAAAGAAAAGGGAAAAGGGGAAAAAGGGAAAAGGGAAAAAGGAAAGGAAAAAGGAAAAAGGAAAAAAGGAAAAAAGGAAAAAAGGCAAAAAGGAAAAAAGGAAAAAAGGAAAAAAAGGGAAAAAGGAAAAAGGGAAAAGGGAAAAAAAAGGGAAAAGGAAAAAGGAAAAAGGGAAAAAGGAAAAAAGGAAAAAAGGAAAAAAGGAAAAAAAGGAAAAAAGGAAAAAAGGAAAAAAGGAAAAAAGGAAAAAGGAAAAAAGGAAAAAAAAAGGAAAAAAGGAAAAAAGGAAAAAAAAAGGAAGAAAAAGGAAAAAAGGAAAAAAGGAAAAAGGAAAAAAAGGAAAAAAAGGAAAAAAGCAAAAAAGGAAAAAAAGGAAAAAGGAAAAAAGGAAAAAGGAAAAAAGGAAAAAAGGAAAAAGGAAAAAAGGAAAAAAAGGAAAAAAAGGAAAAAAAGGAAAAAAGGAAAAAAGGAAAAAAGGAAAAAAAGGAAAAAAAAAGGAAAAAAAAAGGGAAAAAGGGAAAAAGTAAAAAAGGAAAAAGAAAAAGGAAAAAGGAAAAAAGGAAAAAGGAAAAAAGGAAAAAAGGAAAAAAGGAAAAAAGGAAAAAAGGAAAAAAAGGAAAAAAGGAAAAAAGAAAAAAAGGAAAAAAAGGAAAAAAGGAAAAAAGGAAAAAAAGGAAAAAAGGAAAAAAAGGAAAAAAAGGAAAAAAAGGAAAAAAAGGAAAAAAAAGGAAAAAAGGGAGAGCAAACGGGGAGACAAACAGGGAGAAAAAAGGGGAGAGAAAAAAAGGGAGAAAAAAAGGGAAGAAAAAAAGGGAGAAAAAAAGGGGAGAAAAAAAGGGGAGAAAAAAAGGACCCCCTGGTTGTTTGTGAATCCTACAATATAGGGTAATCTGTTGTTACCTGATAGGTGTTTTTTAAGGATATTTAATAGATTTTTTGGGGGATATTTTATAGGTTGGTTTTTTATATTTAAAAGATTTTTTTTATATTTAATAAGATTTTTTAGCATATTTAATAGATATTTAATAGATTTTTTAGGATATTTAATAGATTTTTTCTAGGATATTTACTAGATTTTTTCCTAGGATATTTAATAGATTTTTTTTTGATATTTAATAGGTTTTGTAGGATATTTAATAGATTTTTTTTGGATATTTAATAGGTTGGTTTTTTATATTAAAAGATTTTTTTTATATTTAATAGATTTTTTAGCATATTTAATAGACATTTAATAGATTTTTTTAGGATATTTAATAGGATTTTTTAGGATATTTAATAAGTTTTTTTAGGATATTTAATAAGTTTTTTTTAGGATATTTAATAAGATTTTTTAGGATATTTAATAGATTTTTTTTATATTTTAATAGGTTTTGTAGGATATTTAATAGATTTTTTTTGTATTTAAAAGATTTTTTTTATATTCAATAGATTTTTTAGGTATTTAATAGATATTTTTTAGGATATTTAATAGATATTTTTAGGATATTTAATAGATATTTTTTAGGATATTTAATAATTTTTTTTTGATATTTAAGAAATTTTTTAGGATATTTAATAAATTTTTTTAGGATATTTAATAGATTTTTAAGGTTGGACATCAGAAAGAATTTCTTTCTGGAGAGGGTGCTCAGCCATTGGAATGGGCTGCCCAGGGAAGGGGTGGATTCTCCATCCCTGGAGATATTTCCAAAGAGCCTGGATGTGGCACTCAGTGCCATGGGCTGGGAACCACGGGGGGAGTGGAGCAAGGGTTGGACTTGATGAGCTCTGAGCTCCCTTCCAACCCAGCCATTCTAGGATTCTATGATTCACAGAATTACTATTAACGAGCAGCTTGCTCACTTGAGCACGAGGAGAGTGCACAAGGACTTGTCTGCACTTGAGAAATTCAGGTTGCAGCAGGGGGTGGGAACTCAAGCCCTTTTTCCCAGCACCTCTCTCTGCAGATCAAGCATCTCTCGCAATTAGCGGTGACTAATTGGGCCTCTCTCACTCAACAGCACCCAGGAGCACCCCAGCACCCAGTGCAACTGGTGTGATTTCCAAGCAAGTTTCTGGGTCTGAATCAAGATGAGCAGCAGAGACAGTGAGGAGCAAGTCTGAGAGAGCAGCCCGTGAAACTGGGATAAAAATACCAGAAATGGAAAAAAGGGGGAAAAAAAGAGGGGAAAAAAGAGGGGGAAAAAAGAGGGGAAAAAAGAGGGGAAAAAAGAGGGGAAAAAAGAGGGGAAAAAAGAGGGGGAAAAAGAGGGGGAAAAAAGAGGGGGAAAAAGAGGGGGAAAAAGAGGGGGAAAAAGAGGGAAAAAAGAGGGAAAAAAGAGGGGAAAAAAGAGGGGGAAAAAAGAGGGGAAAAAAGAGGGGGAAAAAAGAGGGGGAAAAAAGAGGGGAAAAAGAGGGAAAAAGAGAGGAAAAAGAGGGGAAAAAAGAGGGGAAAAAAGAGGGGAAAAAAGAGGGGAAAAAAGAGAGGAAAAAAGAGAGGAAAAAAGAGAGGAAAAAAGAGAAAAAAAGAGGGAAAAAGAGGGAAAAAAAAGGGGAAAAAGAGGGGAAAAAGGAGGGGGAAAAGAGGGAAAAAAGAGGGAAAAAGAGGGGAAAAAAGAGGGAAAAAAGAGGGAAAAAGAGGGGAAAAAAAGAGGGGAAAAAAGAGGGAAAAAAGAGGGAAAAAAGAGGGAAAAAGAGGGAAAAAAAGAGGGAAAAAGAGGGAAAAAAGAGGGAAAAGAGGGAAAATAGAGGGAAATAGAGGAAAATTAGAGGGAAAATAGAGGGAAAATAGAGGGAAAATAGAGGGAAAATAGAGGGAAAATAGAGGGAAAAAAGAGGGGAAAAAAGAGGGAAAAAAGAGGGGAAAAGAAGGGGGAAAAGAGGGGGAAAAGAGGGGAAAAGAGGGGGAAAAAAGAGGGGAAAAAGAGGGAAAAAAAGGGGGGAAAAAAAGAGGGGAAAAAGAGGGAAAAAGAGGGAAAATAGAGGGAAAATAGAGGGAAAATAGAGGGAAAATAGAGGGAAAATAGAGGGGAAAAAAGAGGGGAAAAAAGAGGGGAAAAAAGAGGGAAAAAAGAGAGGAAAAAAGAGAAAAAAGAGGGAAAAAGAGGGAAAAAGAGGGAAAAAGAGGGGAAAAAGAGGGGAAAAAGAGGGAAAAAGAGGGGAAAAAAGAGGGGAAAAAAGAGGGAAAAAAGAGGGAAAAAGAGGGAAAAAAGAGGGAAAAAGAGGGAAAAAGGGGGAAAATAGGGGAAAAAGGGGGAAAAAAGGGGGAAAAAAGGGGAAAAAAGGGGAAAAAAAGGGAAAAAAGGGGAAAAAAAGGGGAAAAAAGGGAAAAAAGGGGAAAAAAGGGGAAAAAAGGGGAAAAGGGGGGGGAAAAGGGGGGGAAAAGGGGGGGAAAAGGGGGGGAAAAGGGGGGGAAAAAAGGGGGGGGAAAAAAGGGGGGGGGTGGGGGTGGAAGGGGGGGGTTAGGAGGGGGAGAAAAAAGGGGGGGGAAAAAAGGGGGGGAAAAAAGGGGGGGGGAAGAAAAGGGGGGGGAAAAAAGGGGGGGAAAAAGGGGGGGAAAAAAGGGGGGGGAAAAAAGGGGGGAAAAGGGGGGGGGAAAAAGGGGGGGGGGAAAGGGGGGGGAAAGGGGGGGAAAAGGGGGGGAAAAGGGGGGGAAAAGGGGGGGGAAAAGGGGGGGAAAAAAGGGGGGAAAAAAAGGGGGGGAAAAAGGGGGGAAATACCAATTTTTTGGATGAATGGGGAGAGACTCAAAGCTCCTCTCCCCCCTCCATGGATTAGGAAGCCTGCATCCCCGTGAAGCAAAGGGGAAAGCAGAGAGCCCAAAGCCCCGTGGCCACTTTTCCTTGATTCCTTTGGATTGTTTTTTGCTCCCGGCATCCCCACCAAACATTCCCTCATCCTTGGCTTCTGCAGCAATTCCTGGCTGGAAACTCATCCTGACACTGACCAGACTCATCCCTCTGGCCAAGCCAATTCAGAGGGATTTGCAAACTTGCTGGGAAGCCAAAGAACTGTGAAGATGGAGCAAAGGTTTGTTTGATTAAACACAATGGTGAGGAGGCAGGGCAGGAAGCAGAGTGCTGGGAAAAACAAATGTTGAGGTTTTCTGTGGATACAGCAGCAGGATTTGTGATGGAGGCTTAGAGAGCCAGGGCAAGCTTTACGGAGGCCTGCTAAGGCTAGCTTACTGAAGGCTTATGCATTTCTTTATTCCTTACCTGGGAAAAAAACAGGAAAGGACAACGTGGACACACATGGTGTTGCCTGAGGCATCACCCAGCCTCTCTGCTCAGTTTCCCATTGCTATCTGGCTGATATCTGGTCCTTGAGGAGATTTATATCACAACTCCTTTCCTGCCAGGCTGTAAGATCCTCAGAGGACCCCAGAGCAGATCCAAGCACTCAGCATGCTCTGCTCTGCACCCTCCCATTCTCCTTCAACCAGATGAGCTGCAAGGGAAGGAGGAGCCCAGGGGCAGCTTGGTGTCCATCTCCTCACCTTCCTCCCTGGGTTTTACACCTCACACCAGCAGCTCCTTCCAGCTCCTTTCTGCAATGGGACAGAATCCTGCCCAGCCAGGGCAGCTCCACACCAAGCCACCAGCAAAAGGACCCCCCCTCTGCATTGCTGGATCCTTCCTGGGCTTTCAGCCCCCATCACCCACAAATCCTGGCTGAAGAAGAACAAGAAGTCACTTCAGATTAAACCCACCCACTCTTCTCCTTGCAACAAAAAGCTTCAAGAGCTTTTTTTTTTTTTTTCAAGTGTTTCAAGAGCAGGTCAGGGCATGGAGCAGCTGAGGACACCAAAAAGCAGAGCAGGTCTGAGCTTTTGCAAGACATCTCACCCCCATCCCTCCTACCACCCCTCTCACCTGCACAGGTTCCCCCTGGAAGTTCAATATCCCAACCTCTTGTGATGGGCTTGGTGAGAAAACTGTCAGGAAAGTGTTTGCTATTTTTTTTTAACTCAAAAAAGAGCAAAATCTGGCACTATAAATATGAATAAGGCTGCCCTGCCCACAGGATGGAAAAAGTCATAACTTTACATCTCCTGCATGGAGACACTGGAATGAAACAAGTGGCTCTTAGAGCAGCTCCTGCTTTTCCCCAAAGAGAAAGTTCAGCTCGTTTTTAATCTCACAGCAAGGACAGCAAACACTGCAAAGGCAGAAGAGGTTGATGCCTCTTTACCTCTCCCCAGGCACTGCCAAGCCTAATCCTGAGCTGGAAATTATCAATTCTTGATATAGTACAAATAATAAAGTTAAGGCTACCATGACTCACTGAGAATGGATAAAATAGCCACACACAGCTAATTTTAGGAAACTGATGGTAACAAACTTGGGCTCTGAGCTTTTTACGTTCTTCAAGCATGTATTTCCTATTTTCCACCCCCATTTCAAAGGAAAACAGGACAGCTCCAGATACAAACAAACTAAGTCTGCTCAGGAGTTAGAAAAGCCAAGAGTCAACATGCTTCAAAACAAGGGTGAGTTTCTGACCCCAGAGACACCAGAAAAACCCTTTCTCAGCACAGGGTTCCTTGCATAGAATATATTTCTGTCTTCACCAGAAGAAAAAAACCAAATCAAACTCAGAAGCTGCTCAAAACCTGGGACTACAACCCAGCAGAAGTGACTGTCAAGAGGGAAGATCCTTCATCCGTGGCACCCAAGGGACAACCTCCCAAATCACCCCAAATCACCCCCATAGCCCAGCCAGGGCCCAGGGACCTTGCTCAGTGCCACCACATCAGGCTCTGGCTTTAAGGAGGGATGCAAAGGACTTAAGGAAACCTGTTGCCACCTAAAACTACCTCTCAGTCCCCTGGCACCTGGAGAAGGAGCTCAGGAGATGCTCAGAGAGGAGCAGCAGAGGATGCAGGAGAGGATCTGGTTCACCTCTGGTTTGGGGGGGTGAAGGAAGGGTCAGCAGACAGCAGGGAGGGGGGGAACAGCAGCACCTGGGGGGGAAGCACTTTCTCAAGGATAAAACTTTGAGTTTCCTGCTAAAGAGGAGGTAAAACCCAGAGCCCCAGGGCACATCCCTGCCCCAGCCTGGAGAAGAACCCCGGGCACCTCCTACCTCAGCTGCTCTCCCGCTATCATCACTTCTGCCCTGTAGTGCTGCTCCGTGGCTTTTTTCTTCAGGTTGGTGCTCAGGCTCTCCATGCCGGGCTGGAGCTGTGCCCGGGGGTGCGGGAAGAGCCGGGGGCTTCTTTCCCTCCTCCCCCATAGGATGGGGGACACGGAGATGAGGTCCCCAGCCCGCGGGCAAGGTGCAGGTAAAGCAGCCCTGGAGCTGCGGGCTCCTGCTCCCCGCCTCTCCTTCCTTCCCCCTCCGGAGGAGGAGCCTCCTGCAATCCGAGCATGGTTTGGCTGCTTCCTCACCCCGCTCCATTCCGGCCAAATTCCAGCCCAGAGCCGGGGAGGTGATAGATTTGGGGACAAGTGGCCTTTCTGCTTGTTTTAGCTAGGTGAGTCCCGCTGGATGCGGGATGGGGGATGCGTGGTTTCATCAGCAATGGAGAAAGCATCTCCTTCCTTACCCTGCCGAGGGGTCAGGATGGGCCATTCTCATGGGGTTTGGCCTCATCCTCTTCTCCCAGGGCTTCCCAACTCTCCTCGGGCTGGGCTGCATCAGCACTTGCTAAAAAGTGGGCTCAGGGCAGCTTGAGCCCTTCCTCATGGTGACAGCCATCTCATGGAGAAGCTGAGGCTGTAATTAGCAAGAGCTGGCACTGATGAGGCTGGGGCTGTGCTGGTGCCAAGCTGTTTGCCCCCAGGGTGCTGTTTCCTAAAGCCTTTAAAATCTCCCTGCAGGCACTGGTCCTCACCTCAGGTATCACCAGGAATTTTTTGTTGTCTGAGGTATTTTCTGCAGGCCAGAGCTGCCCTGAAAGTTACAGCACTGAGTGAAGAAATCAGCAGAGGGACTGGGATGTGGAGATGGTTGATTCCATCCATCTGATACCTGTGCAGTTAGATTTCCATTAGCTAAAGAAGGAGGGAAAACTACTGGCTGGCACAGAGGACCAAGCCTCAGAAATGCAAAAAAAAAAAAAAGGGGGGGGGGAAATCTACCAAAAAAGAATCTGGAGGAGATGGGGGTGAGGGAAAGGAAGGAAGCTGGATCGGCTAAGAAGATTCTGCTTCAACCTGAAGCCTCATAAAGCAGCAGTACCCCAAATGCTGCCTTAAGTCAGCATCATTTGCAGCAATTCATCAGCTCCTTGGCCAACAACCCCATCAGCACAAGCAGACCCTGCCAGCATCACCATTTTTTGCACCTTAATATCAGTACCTCAGCCCAGCTCAGGTTAGAGCTGCAAGATGTGAGGATGCTGTGGCCAGAGCCAAGGTCCAAAACCCAACCTGTGTCCCTCCTGCCTGGAGGAGCAGAGAGCTGGCACGTGGGACAATTTTTGGCACTCCTGAAGGAGCTCAGTGTCCTCAAGCAGCTGAAGGATGGCAGGAGAAGAGAGGAGGAGCAGTTTGGCCTGCCTGCCATCCTGGCTCAGCTGGCCCTGGGCTGTCTGTGCTTCCAGGGTCTTCCTTACCTTTGCCAAAAGTAAAATCATTGGAAGGTTTTTGTCACCAGGTCACCAGTGAGATTTTGGATGGGGACAGCTGGGAGATTCCCAGGAGGTGGATGCTGAAGCATTTCAGAGGGGAAAACCAAACACCTTACAAGCTCAGAGTCCAGGCAGGGGTGAAGAGCTTGGTAACACCCAGACAGGCACTGCCAATTCTTCCCAAATCAGGAGGGGATTTCCATACCATCCCAGGAGAGACCCAGAAAAAATATTTCTGCCCAGGCAGAGTGAGCAGCAGCAGATGACAGGAGGTTAAAGGCAGCCCTGGAGCTGGATGTCCACCCCCTGGCCAGCATCCCAGCCAGCTCTCTGCTAATGCAGGAGCTGAACAAACCTCAATCTCCTGCTCCCATCCAAGCCAAACAGCTGCTGCAGCACCAACAAGGCTCCTTCTATCCAAGCTCTCCTGGAGGATACTCTGTCCCTTGTCTTGCTGATCAGGCCATGCCATAAATGCAGGAAAAAGGTTCCCCTTGTGCACAGAGGCTCAGAATGCAGCTCCTGGAGTCTCCTGGAATCCTCTCTGATGCTGGTGTGTCTGCCCCAGGCTCAGCAAAAGGGCCTTTAAGGTGCTCCTAGGGCAAGCAGGGCTTGTCCCTTCCTAGCCCTGCAGCATCCTTCACTGGGGACAGGGTAAAAAGGATTTCAGCTCTTGCCAGCTTCTTTCATGGCAAATAGGTGGGAAAAAACCACCTTTCTTGCTTCCATAAATAACCTTGTAAAATGTAGCCTTTAAATTAGACATTGATGTTTCTAGTTAAGCCAAAGAACCAAGGAAGAGAAGCTACTAAAAACAGATTATCTCCCCTTTTTCAAGCCCTGGGAATCCTCAGCCAAGAGAGAAGAGGGAGGGCACAGTGAGATCCAGCTCAGACAGCTGTTTGTGGGGATGACAGGCAGCAAACTTCTCCTAAGAAGTTCTGTAACCTTACAGTACCTGTAAAACCACTGTGAGTTTGCAGTCGTGCTTGAGAAGACACCTGGATGAGTTGTTCTGCCAGCAAGGGCCAGGAGATCCTGGCAGCAGGCTGAGGTTGAGATCTTGCCTGCTGGCACCTCCAGCAGCCTGCAGCTGGCCACCAGCCATTGCCCCACACACTGGTTTTGATTCAGCTTAGCAGAGAAAGAAAAAAAAAAAAAGCCCCAAAAACCCAGAGTCACAGCCAACATCAACACAATAAACCCCCTGGTTTTGCAAGGCTCCTTTTGTTCACCTGGCTGGAACCCTGCCAGCATTGTTTGGGAGCCAGGCTCTGCCTGCTGCTTTCCAAAATAAAAAATAATAATAATAATAATAAATAAATAAAGGTTTGTATCAGGCTGAAAAGCTCAGGATCCATCCCTGAGGCTTTTTGCTGCTTAACTCGTTGATGTCAGTTCTGAAGGCCACCTCCCAGCAAGCACCTCAACAGAAAACCAGTTAAAACCAGTTAAATAGGAGGTCAGCAATACTGGGGGCACCTTGTGTGTGGCTCTCACGTGGAGCAGCACCCAGGGCAATGGTCTCAAAGCCATTAAAGTCAGCCTTGAGATTGCTGGGCACCAGGGGATGAATGCTGCTCCATGGAAACTCCTTCCCATCCCTGCTGGAAGCTGCTAATGAGACTGGACAGCAGTGTCTTTACAGCCTAAAAAAGTCTGGGAAGATTTATTACCTTCTCCTGGCAGAAAATGAGCAGGTTATTCAGCAATCTCTCATTAGCCAGTTATAAATCTAAGCTGGAGCTCTCGTGTCATTGAGTGACCTTTGTTTTGTTCCAGGAAATAAATTTGGATGTTAGAGGGCCCTATATTGCTTCTTTCCCCAGAAAAAGAACTCCTAAGCCCAAGCAGCCAAGTGTGAATATGGGGAACTTAGTTGCCCTTCAAATTTTAAACAGTTACAGCTCAGTCATCGTTCTACAAAACTCCAAGGAATAAAACTTTCTCTTGCAACAAACAAACAAAACAAAAGAAAGGAAAAAAAACCCTGAAAAATTACATTCCCCCACAATTACATTGCTTCAGGACCTGTAGCTCTAACGAAATCACCACCAAATATTTACCTTCATTATGAACCCCTGAGTTTCCAGTGGAAAAAAACACCAAAAAGAACAATGAAAAAAGCCTCTTATGCAACACAACACGGAACCTGCCTCACCTTCACTTCCCCATTCCTCAGCTTAGAAAAAGCATTAAAACCCTTCAGCAGTCCTGAACTTTCAGCCTCCTGTAGCAGTGCCTGGGTGGGGGACTTGGAAGCAGAGCAGATGAGTGGAATTCCCTCCATCCACCCTAAGGAGGAGGTTGGAAGGGTCAAAGCCAGGAGATGGAGCCCAGTCTGATGGGGAGATGGAGATGGGGGTCTGGAAAATGCAGCTCAGGTGCTCCAGGGAAGCCTCCCAGGAGCAGCAGGTTCCAGAACTGCACTTCTGCTTCTCCAGCAGAGTCTGGAAACCCAAACTTGGGTTAACACAACCTGGGAGTTGTTAGAGCCTGGTGCACTCAGCCAGAGAAGAAGAAGACACAAAATCCTAAGGTAGGAGGTGAAATCGAAGGTTGAGGGAGAGGAACTTGGGTCATGTAGGTTTAGGGTAGCCTGAGAGTCAAAAGCCAAGGACAGGATGAGCAGATCCATGAGCAAAACACCTCATCCAGCTGTTCAAATCTCCTTCAAGCTCTGCTGCCTCCAGACATGCACAGGAACACAATTCCCTCTAGAGGAAAGCAGGAGAAGTGAGGATCTTCACCACCAGCATCCCTCTGCTCCACCCCTCAGACACCTCATGGGTTCTGGAAGGAGATGGATGGGTCATGAATGGGGAAAAGCAGGTGAGGTTCTGGACCCCACCCCCAGCAGAGCCCAGGGTGCACATCACCTCTGAAAGATGGGAAAAAAAAAAAAAAAAGCTCTTGGTAGCCAGCACCACAGAGGACAGGGACTGAACAGACCTGGAGACAGGGAAGTGTCCTGCAGAGGTTTAATTCAACTATCCTGGGTATCACCAGCAACCTAGGGAACACACAAAATATTTATTCCACTTCTTTGATGTGTTTTGTGCTCCAGACCAAGCCCTGTGAGCAGCTCAGAGTCACACATTGGTGTGGGCAAGAAGTTAAGGGGCTCCTGAGTGGGTTTAGATTCCAATTCTCCCTGTAAGAGTGGGGAGCCTGAGCAGGGAGGCTGAGTCCTGTCTAGGGACACTGAATTCCCAAGTCAAGCCCCATGTTTTGGGCTGAGGTACAGCCCCAAAGTGACAGCAAATACCTGGATCAATAGGAAATCTGTGAGCACAGAATGAAAACAGCAATTCCCTCCTCAACTGTAACAAGCTCCTGTGCAGGAACAACTCACAGAAAGGTTTCCATGAAGAAAAATTCCTTGTTTGACCTTGATCACAGCAGCCTTTAGGTAGTCTGCTGCATCCATTTACATATATTAACCACCCATGTCAGCAGAGAAGGGAAAAAAATGTGTGTATGAGTGTTTTTTGCCCTAGATAGACAAACACTGTTATATTTCAGGCAACTTGAGCAATCCAGGGAAGATCTGGTGCTATCAAGCAGCAGCATTTCCATCAGAAGTGGGTACCATTTTTTTCCATCAAAACCCACTCCAGCCTTCCTGGGATTCCTGGCAGAAGCCAATTTATCTGCTACAAAATTCAAGCTGAGGGAACACGCTTTGGCAGAGCTGAAAGAGAAAGACAAAACCAGGTTTACAAACTGTGGAGAGCTGATAGCACTGGATTTTCCTGCTTGAGCAGCAATCCTGGTGAGGTACAACCCAGCTGTGTTCTTGGCAGTCCTTGGCAGTCAGAGAGCAACCACAGAGTCTCTTCCACTTGTTCTCAGCCATTGCAAGTACAAGGAGGCTTCTCCAAGCAGGTTTTTTCAGTATTTTTTTCTTTTTTCTGTTTTTTTTTCCAGTTTAAGTGTTGCCCTTGTGGAAGTGTTGGTGAAATTCACAGCTTGGCAGAGCATCATTTAAGGACAGGAAACCATGGTGCAGTTTTATCTCACCTAAAGCAAACACCAAGGGCTTGCTGAGGAGAGGCAGCCAGGCTTTCCCTTCCCATGTTCCTGGTGTGATCCAGCTTCTTGCTGACAGAGAAGAACCAGCTGGAGCAAGGAGAGCCAGCCAACATTTTTTGGCCTCCTTGCAAAGGAGTGACTTAGCAGATGGATGATCACACTGCACAGACATCAGGACTTTGGGTTTTACAGCTTCCCAAGAGGACAAGCCAGCTCTGCTTCCCTTTCCTTACACACCTTGGAGTTTTCACCCTGAAAAACAAAGTGGTTGAGAGGTGAACAACCTGAGCCCTGTCCTGAGGCTTCTTGGTACTGGGATACCTGTGAACTGGTCCAAACCTGTGGAGTTCAGGGAAGGTAATGGTGCTCAACCAGCTCTGGAGCCATCCCAAAGGCTGTTGGAAAAGGAAGAGAATGTGCTGGAAGGGAAACCAGGACACAGCCCCACTGCCTGCTCTCAGACACCTCAGAAGGCAGCAATGTTCCTGAAAATCAGTGAGCTGTGGAGCCCAGGAATGGCAGGTAAGTCACCTCTGAGCTGTGAGCACACAGTGCACTCAGGAATCATCTGAAGGACTCACAGGGCTCATGAAGGAAACCAGGATCTGAATGGGAAGCACAACCACCAGCTGAAGGATTCATGGGAGGAATCTCACTCCTTGGAAAGAAACACTGCTTTAAAAGTTAATTTTTCTCCTGTGGGAAGTACCTAATAAAAATTAGCTTTAGTACTACATAAACCTACTTGCCACTACTTTAATTTCTATTTTATAGTTCTCTTTAAAGGAAGGAGGCAACCAATTTCCTCTCAAAACTGTTCCTAAATCAAATAGCTCTTTAATTAGCATTTAAGACTAAAACCCCAGTGAAACACCAATCTGACACAGCTGGGTTTGGCTCTGTTGTCAGCACTGGCAGCTTCTTTTCTCCCTCCTTACTGCAGTAAAGAACATGCATGTTAATGCCAGTGAGAATTTCACCCTCTGATTGTAACATTACCTTCCTGCTTTCTTAATTATGAGGGATTCTGAGTTCCCCCTGTGATGGTAACCACAGCAAGAAATAACTTCATTCAAAAGGCCTCTAGTAATGTTCCTGGGTTTAAAATGAATTGAAATCTCCTGAAAAAAAAAAGAAAAAAAAGGCTAAACACCATTCTGCTCCATATCTCTTTGCTTTATTATAATGCTCTTTAAAAGATGACACTGCAGTTCAAGTCCAGTACCACTCTACAGAACAATGAGCAGTGTTCACTGAAATTGCCATTCCTGTGAACTTCACAAAAAACACATCAGGAAAATTAAAGGTACAGTATAGTCCATGCCAACCAAGATCCTGCTGGCATGAAAATGAAAAGAGGGCTCTAAAACTAGAGGTCACAAAGCCATCACAATCAAACTCTGATAATGGACATCAAAATGTTTCTTGGTTTCTGTTCAGATCACTGATTGCTCAAGCCTTTCTTAACAGGGTTACTGAAATTTAGGTTTGCCAAAGGTGAGAACTGAAATGCCTTGGCAGACTGCTGTTCTCCAGGAGACCCACTGTATCTTTAAATGTATCCTTAATTAAATAATAAAGGTTTTACCCACACTTGTCAAAATAATTGCACAGATCATTACACTGACAAACACATTATGAACCCATGGAATGTTACAGTCTGGCCTGGAAAATAAAAGCAGCAGCATTATCCTTGAGGTCTCAGTGAGGAGGGAGAGTTGGCCAAGCACTTCTTGAAATATAATTATTAACAGGTTGCAAGACACAAATAAAACATTTTAAAATAATCCTTAAATCATAGGATTAGGTTCCTGGTTCAGGAACATTCTCCAAGATTTTTTTTTTTTTTTTTTTTTTTGCAAGTGGCACTTAGCTTGAATGTCTGAAGATTTTTCTTCTTTCAGACCACCTGTAGGAATCCAGCTGCTATTTTCCCAAGTTGAAGCCATACAAAGGAACAAACCAGCATCAGGAAATGGAAATCAAACATTACAATGCCCAATTGTTGCAGTAATCATTGCAACTTCTGTGCTCTGCCCTTGTATGGCAGAATTATTAATGCATGGTGTAGGACTGAAAAACTGGAGCCCTCCTTACCCACCAAACACATGAAGCAAACAGGGACACTAAAGCCTTCACTGAAATTTTTGGCTGGATCCTCAATTCCAAACGTGGCCTCAGCTCCAGGAGGCTGCAACCAGTGCCTCTGTTTATAGTGCTCAAGATTAGGCCAAAAAAAAAAAAAAAACAAAAAAAAAAAAACAAAAAAAACAAAGGAGGATTTAGGGAGAGAAAGGGGGATAAAAAGGAAACCCTAACTCAAAAATGCAGCGTGACCATATGCATCCCCCCTAACTGCAGAAACTTCCCAGCCACCTACACACAAAAAAAGAAAAATCCTGTAAAACACAGGCTTTGCAAAAGAAAATGCCCTCATTTCATCCTCCCCTCTGGAAGATGTGATGAAGTGTTTAGATTCAGACAAACCCTACAAAAAATACCAATTTGCCTGGCACACTGAGGCACAAAACCCAGATGGTTTACTAATTTTGTGGCTAGTTACACTTTCTACTGTTTTACTGGGTTTTTAGTGTCTCCAGTAACACCTTTCTGGGATTTGTAACATTTTTTTACCACTCTACAGCACTGAGAGAAAAAAAAAAAAAAAAAAAAAAAGATGGCAACCATTCTGTCACTGCCTCCTAAACTGGAAGAAAAAATCATCACCTAAAGCTTCTGCTTGAGTAGGGCTCTGGCTGTTTAATTTGGAATATGAAGTTTTGAGGGATAGGAAAGTAAAACCAGAGGGATTTAAACCAGAACAGAAAAATGGCTCATGTCAGTTGTAGCTGGAAGTGATGTACAACCAAACCAGTTTTCTCCTAGGGAAACCACAGAGCTGCAGAGAACATCCACATCCCAGTGCTGCTGAGTGGACTGAAATAAAGCTTTCCCTGCTCCAAGCTGTTACAGGAGGTTTATAAAAGAGAAACCATAATAAATTGGTAGCCAGGAAGCTGAGCAGCTTCCCATCACTCCAGGGAAGACACCAGCAGGGATTTTCTCATGATGGCACTGTCAGACACTGCAACCCACTGCCTGCATTTTGCTGGCAACACTTGAAAAGGACCAACCAGGAGTCAGGGACTTGGGCAGAGCCACCTCAGCCAGGCTGCCAGGGACAGGCAGGACAAACACAAGCAGGCAACAGAGGTGTGTGCATAAAAATACAAAGTTCCATTTGACATGCAATTAGGCTTTGACCAAGGGATGCTTGGAACTGGAGAAAAAGCAGAATAAAACTCTTGGTTTTCCAGCCAGGCTGTAAAGTTTGCTGAGGGGGGCACAAGCAGCATCATAAACCAAGATCTCTGGTGCCTTCAGCACTTCCAGAGGGTCAGTGTGTTGGCAAGAAGGCTGCAGGCACCTTGCATGGCTCAGCCTGGAGTAGTGCTTGGCTTGCAAGCAGCTCTGGGTCCTGCTGCAGGAGCTTCAGAGACCTGCAAACAGGAGAAGCAAGAAGGGGAAAAAAAAAAAAAAAAAAGAAATCCAAACTCTTGCAGAACAGGGCTGAGGGAAGACTAGAAAAATATTCTGTGCAGCATCTAGAAGTTTCTACTAATAGAAATACAGGATCAAGGTAGAAAGGGAGCTACTTCTACTTAAACTGAAGCCTTTGAAATCTGCTGCTTTTGAGGTGATTCATGATTTTCCTTCCTTTTTAACCTCTTGATATTACTATAAGCTCAAAAACCTCTGTGAAGAGAAAAAAAAATGAAGCATTATTCAGGTTAACTTCAACAACTTAGGTTGGTTGTTTGCTTGAACAAAGTTACTAATTTGAAAAAGAAAAGGCTTTTTAGGGAGTTATTAAGATTTACAGGGTCTGCAGTAAAGAACTCCATGCTGGTAGCAAAGCAGATTATCACCTGAAGTGAGCTGGCTGGTTTTGGGCTCAGTGTACAGCTACAACACAGCCCCCAAAATAAAATGGGGTACACAGGGCAGCTTTGTCCTTAAAGTCACAGTTCTTCTGTCAGTTATGGTTTGTGTCATGTAAAGCAATTTGCTGGGTCAAAACTGAGATAAAACTGAATCTTCTATTCCATTCCTTAATGCTGATGAAGAGTATCTGAAGTTTGCAAAATAGTGTTTTTTTTTCACAAGATCTAGGAAGAAAATGTAGAGAAATACATGGCAGAAACAGAGAAATAGGTTGATATATTAAAGATTAATTTGGAAAACATCTGCTTCATTTAGATTTTACTATTAAATCCAGACATCTGCTCGTCCTGAAAGGGGCTTGCTGCCAGCTCTCATATTTTCCAACTACTTTTTTCAGATTTGGAATCTTTTTTATAGATTTGTTTCACTGTCAAGTTGCCAAACAGATGCCCAAAAGTTCACAGGCAGCAGAAAAAATTCATTTTTATCAGAATGGGTAAAATAAGATAGGTAGGAGGAAGAAAGAAAAAACCAGACTACATAAAATACTCAGGTTGGGGAAGGGCACAGGTAAGGAAGGAGAATGTCACAGCTTTGCATGTTGCCTGTGCAAACCCTGTGAGCCAGAAGGGCAAACAGAATTTTTCTGGATCTCCCTTAGCAGCTCAGCTCAGAACTATGAGTTTACACATAGAATTACCCAGCTCTAGATTCCTTCTTAATTCTAAGAGAATAAAATAAGTTTTAAGAGACTAAAAAAAACCAACAAACCCTAAAAATTCAAAGTTTAAAAACAAAGCTCCAATTATCTTTAAGACCATCTCAAATTGCCAGACTTCATCCTGTCAGAGCAATCCATAAGGCATTTGAACTACATTATTCAGCTGCAGTTTGCTGCTTTCTTTGCTAGCTTTTCAAGACATACCCTGTCCTTTGTTTGCATTCAACATCTCAGGTCATCCCTAATTATACAAGGGCTGGATGAATACCTAACAACCTACACATGCAAGATTGTGCCATGAAAAGTGTGCTTGCACTCACTTTTTCCCTTTGAAAAGGAAAAATTCATACTAGGAAAGCCACCCTATCCAGCTTCAATAGTGCAAGGAGAATGTATTTCTCATTATCCTTAAAAAAGGGAGAGCCACTTTGATGTAAGAAAAGATTCAGATGCTGCTTGCATTTTTTTTTTTTTTTTTCCCTCAACTGTGATAGAAGGAGAATGAATGGGAAGCACAAAAGTAAGAGATCAGTAAAGTCAACCAAGATACTCCAGTTGTGTGTCAGACTTCCTCCCCTCAATCAACCAGCATAGCCTCCCTTTCCTAGCTGTGCAAAACAAAGTTACCAAGAGTTCTACCAGTCATCCCACACATCATCAGCTGAAGATGCCTTTTTTGTTGGCTTGGGAGGTTTTTTGGTCTTGCTTTCCCCTCCTGTGTTTTCCCAGTTGGTCTCCCAGTTTTCCCAGCTGTCACTGTTACTGTTCTTGTTGTTGGAAACTGTTCCTGAGCCCCACACGTCCCAGCTATCCGAGCTCTTCTTCTCTGTGGAATTGTCCACATAGGTCCAGCTCTCACTGCTTGGGGATTTATGAGCTTTTGGTGGATCTGAGTTGCCAAAGGTCTCCCAGAAGCTTTGATCTACAGCAGTGTTCTGGTAGCCATCCCCTCCACTGTTCTGGTAGCTCTCCCCCTCAGGTGGTCTTTTACAGAGGGTAAAAAGAAAGGAAGGTAGAAATAAAATTATTTATCATTTAGGACAAACACAACAAAAATAAGTTACCACAAAAATAATGCTACCCCCCTTTGCTTAAACAAAAAAACGAGGATGAAGGCAGAAAAATTAAATATCTTGCTCTAAATGGCATAAAATTAATATTTAAACATTACAGGAGACAAAACGATGTGTTTAGAGAGACAGAGAAAATAGTAAGAAAAAATAAATACCTTTCAGCATTATCATCTGGTTTGCCAGAAAAAAAAGTGGTGACATCTCTCCATCCCTTACTTCCAACTCCCTGGACCTAGAGGGAAAAAAAGACACTTCATTCATCTGGGCTGAACTAGGACTTCTCCCCCAAGTCCAAGAGCAAAAGCCACAGACACATTCCTCCACTTGTTCAGATAAAAACTTTTCATCAGAAAGTTTCACTCACAGTTTATTAGAGTTTTTGATGGGCAGTTATGGGCTTGATGTAAAGAACACACATTTGAGAGCATCGTGCTGCTGGAAGAGGTGAAAAGAAGGTTGAGTTCAGCTTTTTCACCCATCATTGTCAAGAACAGCTTTTGAATTCTTAGACTTCCTTGAGAAAAATGGTGGAACCACTCTTTATACAAATTTTAACTATGACAGCACTGATGCTTTGATCTTGTGGTTCATGGAACCAGTACTTACATTTCCAGTGTCCTACAAAACACCTTTCACCTCGTTTCAGTAGCATTATTTCACTGCCCATAAAAAACAGGCCAAAAGTTGAGTTCTAAAATAAAGATGACAGCTAGGAGAATGTTTTGGGTTATTATAGCAGACTGGAGTTGCATCAGGAACACAAATTCTGAAGTGACACCCGTGGAAGTCACTATTCCAAGTCACAGCTACAGAGATGAATCCCAGAATTCAGACTTAAAGGTGGAAGGCTCTACAAAGAAGAGGTGACATCACTTATTTTATTAAAGTTTCCCAACCTCTAAGGCACTAAGCTGGTACATCCAGTGCTAGAAAGCCAGCTCCTCCTTGGTAACTGTCCTGGTTTGGGCCAGGATAAAGGTGATTTTCTGTCTTGTACTTTTGCTTTTAGCTAAGTCTCTTGTAAGTAGTTGCACTTGCTGAAATAAACAGCAAGTTTCTCAGACAGTGTGTGTTTCTAGGACTGATAACACTTGATGTTTAGAGTTACTGCTAGAGACTGGTGTGCAGAGCCAAGGACACTGCTCAGCTCTGAGGAAAACATAAAGAGGTCCCACCTGCAGCCTCCTTTGGGGAGGAACGGACAAGACAGATGCCAGAATTGACCAAACAGAGGATTCCATCCCATACACCTCATCCTCAGGATAAATTTGAGGCATCACGAGGGCCAAGCCATGATTTCCTGCTTCCAGCTTCCAGCTGCCTGCCCTTCCTGCCTTTCCTGCTTCCCTTCCTTCACCCAGCATCCTGGAAGGATCCCATCCATTCCTCTGCCTGTGCTCCTGATCCATCCCAGCCCATATCTGTGTGTTCTGCCTCCAGCTCCCAACTGCTCCTGACCCCAGGAGTCCAGCCTGGACTTTCCCAGGGCTGCCCTGCAGCCTTGGTGGTGACGTGAGAGCTATTGGGGGGAAGGGGGGAGGAACGTGGTATCCATTTTCTTGTATATTTGTATATATTTAGTCATTTTCCCTATTTATCATTACTGTTTCATTAAAGTTGTGTAGTTTAGTTTCCAACCCATCAGTCACTCTCCCTTATTCTCTCTCCTTTTTTATCAGGGAGGAGAGAGAGATTAATAGAGAGCATCTGTTACTCAGTTTAATTGCTGGGCCAGTGTTAAACCCTGACAGTAACACTGCAGAAATTATCAAACCAGTATTAGGCTGTGTAGGACTCCTGTATTTAGCATTGTAGAGAGCACTTACCACATGACCAAGCAATGACAGCAAAACAAGACAAAGACAAAAAGGTGCAGAACATTAGTAAGTTGAACAGTACAAATGTAATGCAAGCTGTCTCCATATTCTCTGGCTGACATTTTCTTGCTGTGTTTGGGCCACCAGCTGCCTTGTAACTCCCCATGCCCTCAGAGAAACCATCAGGAGGATCCTCTCACACCTAGGTAGCTTTTTAACACCCCAGCAGAAACTCAAGAGTATTGAAAATGACACTTGGAAAATTTCTTTGGGAAATTTGGATAGTTCCAAATTGGAAATTTCTATATCCAGCACAAGCAGAGAGTAAAAGTGGACTGGGGTTTTGTTTCCCAACAAACTCTTGATGAGAATATGGAGACTGGCTTGCTGTCTGGCCTCCTTAAAAGCAGGCAGGCCACTTCATACCTTGCTGGCCAACTGTGACACCCCCACGGTGACCTCCTCAAATATTTTCCCCTCTTTTACCTAAATGAATCAAAGTATTGGTAATCAGTCATAAAATAAAGTATCATTGAAACCCTAAGACAAGCTTACTTAGACTTAGCAGCTAAAACCAAGAAAAAACCAAACAAACCCAAACTGAAAGTGAACCAAAATATGCTGAAGTCAAAGCTAACAAAGTTCAGAAAATGATATTTAAAGTCCACTTATCTAAAATGGAGTGAATTTCAGTGCTTTGAAGTTTGTGGGGTATCAGTTTTGTATCAGTTTCTACTGATACACATCCAGTTTGAGGAAGGTATCCATCATTCCACTAATGCTGAGCCTAAAAACACCAGTACAAACAAATCTGCAACTGTGACATTTTACAAACACATCTTATTATATAAAAATGATTTGAAGAGATTAAAGGCCTGTCCCATCCATTTGCTTCTCTATCTTTTATACATGCTTATTTAAATATTAAAAGGGCTTTGAACTTTGCTCAACCAGGATAAAATTGGTGCCTTTCACCAATTAATAAATGGTAGCTGTTCCAAAACAAGTGACTTTATATAATCATAGATGTGCCAGGAAGTGATTACTGAACATTTACTTTGGAAAGTAACACTTATTTAGAGCAAAACATCCAAAGGGAAATAAACTTTTTTTTTTTTTTTTTTTTTTAATATAGAATGCAACATTAAATCATCCTACAAACTAAAAATCAGCTCAGGGAAATGCATCCTAAAAATAACCTTGAAAATAATGCATCTAAGCACTCTGAAATAACTTATGGATTATTCTAGGGAATAGGAAACCCATTAGAGTCTTCTCCTGTGATTTGAAATGCTATGTAAAGAATGTTGAATTAATAAAGGTAATGCAAGAGAAATTATTTTGTAATGTGATTAAACCATTCCTTTCCAACTGAAAATTAATCCATATTCCAAAGTGGTGGGGGTGCTTTTCTTAGGGGAGCAAAATTAGTCTGCTTTATCAAAACCAACACAGTTGGGGAACAGGTAGGTAGGGAAGTAGAGCATCACATTCTCAGAAAAAAAAAAAAAACAAACTTCATCAAAATTTTGGAGCTGATCCAAAATTCTAGAAGCACAGAACAAATGCATGCCAAATGGGGGAAGATGTAAAAGTGTATTATTTTTAAACATATGAAACAGGAAGGCAATATTTTCCTCCAGGGAGAATCTCTGAAGAAAATTTATAGTATCAGGGATTATTTTAAGGGCTGATTGGCTTTTTTTTTACATGTCCAGCACCAGTATGGGCTCAGGTCATTGGGTGCTTCCTTCCAACCACTGCTGGAAATGCCATCAGCCAAATGTTCTTCATCACTAACAACTGTAAAGGGAAGATGAAAATCTACTTCAAGCTAATTTTCCAGCAACAACAACTGAAAAAAATGTTACTTTAGACCACCCTTTGCATAGGAGTGAATGCAAAACCTGACTACCACAATATTCTGAACAAATACTAAATAAAGGTTGCAAGAAAAAGGTTGATAAATTGTCCCTATTCAGCTTAAACATCTCCTCTGCCCCAAATTCTACTGCCCAGGTGAGGCAGCAGATGAACTACAGAGGCTCAAAGATGTTTTGATGAATTAAAACACTGCTGGATGGGTAAAACACCATGAAATCAACATTCAAAGGTACTACTAATTGATTACTGGTTTAATAATTGACTTTTATATCCATTTAGGGTGCAATTCTTCTTGTCCCATCTCCCATTACTGAAAGAATGAAATCTATAAAGTAGCATCTAATGGGGAAGAAGGCAACAGGTCTTGTGGACATGAGAGAGGGAAATTGCCCTCATTTAACTTTCTTTGGGAACATAATAGCTTTGAATTATTTGTGTTTTCCCTTTGCTTCTGTGCTGGTACATGAAAAAAACCAGAAGGAGGCACTGACAAACTGGGCAGAAAAAAAAAAAAAATTAAAAAAATCACTCCCTAAATCAGCACAACCACGTTCTGCAAGTAATTTACTAGTTCCAAAGTTACCTTTTCCTGGGCAGGTTTGAGAACATTTTCATTTAATGTCTGACCTAACTCTGATGCCTATTTAAAAGCAAAACAAAAAGAAAGTCAGTTATAGTTTCCTTTTTTTTTTTTTTTCTTTTTTTTCTCAGCAGTATCTCCAAAGACACATGAAGCCTTAAGCTTTGATTTGTAAAAGCAGAATGAGCTGAAAAGCACACACAGTACAGTGCTGCAGGACACACTGAAAGAAAATAAATTAAATACAGATGCACATGGCAAGAGGTTGTTGGAGATGCCCAGAGCCCAAGCAAAGTCTGACCTTGCACTGAAAGCAGAAGCAATGGTTCAACCAGCAACAGCCCAGAAGATGGGCCCCTTACTGATCCCTGCAGCTGAATATTTGGAAGAACTGACCTCATCCAGCCTTGTTTTTCCTTATAGAAATAGGACTTAGAGAATTAGGGAATTTTGGCCCATTTTTCACTCATTCTTCTGCCTTGTAGTGCTGTAATTGTTATCCATCAATAAAAGCCCAACTGTTTCTAAGGAATACACAAGAGGCAAAGCTGTGGCAGAAGATTTTTGTAATCTTTTTTAACAGCTCCAGGTTTGCAGGGAGAGAAAACAATCAACTTCAGAAAACTACTGCAGTCCAGAGCAATTAGAGGGATACTGCACTTCAGAGGCATCTTACAAAAATGTAAGCCCAGAATATGTCAGCAAATTACTTACTCAAGATGATATTGCCACAAAGAGCAGTGTTTGAAAATGTTTCATTAGATATCATTCCTTTCCCTAGTAAACCCTTTGATGGAGTTAAAACTTTTCTTCAGAATTGCCATATTATACTGAGTACCTCCTGAATTAGCCCAATTAACCTAAAAGGGCCAATTTACTTGGTAGACAAACATTATTCCTAAGCATTAGCAGAGAATTAGCAGAAAATTTCATTTTCTAAGGGTTTACATCCCATCACTGAAATTGGCTTGGGTGTGACCCTCATTCAGAGTCTTCCTGGGGATCTTTGAGCATCTTTCCTCCACAGATTCTCAGGTGTGTAAGAAGCTTTTCCCTTAGCCACAGCACTACTAGGATCTCCCCTCTCCCCAACCACCATTATCTCCAACATTTCTACTCCTTACCAGTTCAACCTTTATTTGAGAAGACAAAAGCAAAAGGTAACACCCTTTCCACCTAGTAAGAAATGTGAATGCAAATCACATGAGAGATGTTTCTATTGGAGGTGAGGCTAGAAAGTGTTTAAGAAAACAAGACAGGGGACTTTTCATCTTTGAAAAAATCCTTCAGCACCTATTAACCTGACAAACTGTTTATGTTCTATAAAAGGAGTGTAACACACTAAGACTCACAGTTCAGGTATGCTCAGTGAAGCCATTGCTAGAATCAGGAAGAATTCCTCCATTATCCCTTTTACTCAACCACGTAATTTTTGTAAAGATGGAAAGGGTGCAATTTTATATCCATTTGACTCACTCCCTCATCTTTAACACTGCTCCATTAGGACAGCATTCTGACCACCATTACACACACGAGGCACTTAGTAAAGAGTCTGCCTACAAAGAGCAGCCCAGGGGAGTTGTTGCTGTACTGCATTCCTGGATCAGACATGCAAACAGAAATCCTCAAGTCCTCTGTGGTCATGAAGAGCAGGGACAAAAGCACAGCACACCTTCTGAGAGGGCAGAGCTTGGATATCTCTATCCAGCTGAACCTATTTGGAATAGGTTTTGAAGAAACACTGGTGGATGAAACACACAACACTGCTCTGAACAGATCTGACTGAAGGCAAAAAGAAAAGACAGCTCAAGAGGAAATGCACAGATTCAGCACGAGCAGCAACAAGGAGTCCATGCACAAGAACAGAGGTGAGGGTGTTACCGGCTCTGGTTGGTGCTTGGAGCCCCAAAACTTTACCCAGACAGCAAGAGAGAAAGAGCAAGGAAGGTAGAAGCAGCTTTTAGCAAAAAATTGGCAGCATTTTTTCAGGCAAGTTAAGTAGCATGAATCCTTTCTAATTTTGACATCTACTGACAAGGCAAAAAGTGAAAACTTTTGGTCACTGGACACCAGATACTTTTAAACAATTATTACAGCAAAAAGATGCTGAACTTGCTCTACAGAGCAAAAGATCAGATGTTTCAGGAACAAAATTTATGCTGCAGTTACACAGCTTAGACTCTACAGTCCCATGCTGCTGTCATCCTTGTCAGTAGATGTAATGAGCTATTACACTTAATATTTTATTTATTTGTGCTACAAATGCTAAAGGAAGAATAATTTTCTAAAAGGGAAACTGCCAAGAGGAGTGAAAGAGGAAGACGAGTAGAACACAAAGGGTTGTTTTTTTTTTTAAGTAAGCCAAGCAGCAAATACTTTCAAGCTTTAAAGTATCAAGTTTGGGTGCTTTAAGGAGACTTTTTTTGTTGCAAAACATGCAGAGGTTTGGCTTGCTGTCCCCAGTGTCACCATCTGTCTGTGTACATCTGTCTGAACACAAGCTCCTGCAGTTTCACATTTGTTTTAAGCAGCAGCCCCCTGTGCACAGCAGAGAGCACACCTGGCTCTTGCTACACACCCAAGGAGAGTTCCAGTTGAAAATACAGCTCCTTATATCAGACAATAATTCTTGTATTAATCATACATTGAAAAATGTAAGCCCTATCCCACCCAGAGCTTTGGAACAGTAAGAATCCTCTTCTTCTACACATTTTTACATACATACAAATTTAAAACTTTTCTGTGCAAGCACATCCTCCCTGTGTCAGATCTCTGTGCAGTTCAGGTCTGACTCTGTTTTAACCATAGTTTGAAAAAGGAAATGCTTTGGTAATGGCTACTTTTGAAAATAAACAGAAGCAAATTAATTTAATAACAATAATATTAAGGAGTTCCCATTTGTAATCTTTTCTTTAACAACAGAAAGATGGCTTGCATCATATCAACAAGAAAACTGCTTTAGCCACATTTAAGGCTCTCAAAAATAAAATCAGGGTATTTTAAGTCTGCAAGCACGAATTAAACCATTTCATTCTACTCCTCTCCAGTACACCTGACAGTTACACACAGCAGAGTATCATTGTTTATTTCTTCCTTAATTTGATCACTGCAGTTGATTGCAATTCTCACAGAAACAAAAGCTAGAACCTAAAAATTAAGGATAAACACAATGCTCTGTTGATAATCAACTCTAAATCAATTGGTGCAGGGAAATCCATGACATTTAAAGCCAATCACAGGCAGTAAGACAGAATCTGTAATCACCTTTTGACTTGCTTGAGATCCAAATCTGCTTGCCTGTGAAAAGAAGCAAATACACCCAAGTTTAAAGATGAAAGGATTTATTTCTAGTAAACTCACACCCTTAGAAATGCTGCATGATCCACTCCAAGATGGATGGATCTTTGCCAGAATTTCAGAGTGAACACAGAATGACTGTCACTTAAGTCAGTGCAAATCTGTAAAACATGCAGAGCATGAAAACCATCCCTAAGTTTTTCCCAAAGCTTTCCCCTGGGCACAACCTTTGCCCAACAAGCTCTCTGTTTAAATTGAAAACAATGCTGCAGTTACAGGAGAGTGAAAGGGAAAAAAAAACCATCAGCAATTTGCAACTTGGTATTAAATTCTTGCTGAAGAATGCAATTTGGCCTCATGTGGCATAAAGTGAAATTTCTGCTTTATCAAGAAAAAGTTTTGTTTCTGAAGGGAGTATAAAAATGGCAGCTGAGTTCTTCCTAGATGTCCAGCCATCAAATTTAGAAAAATGTCCATCCAGAAATATGAGAAATATTAAAGGCAGACATCCACATTCAACATGCATCTATTTCACATGCTATAAGTAAAAATACACAGAGTTTAGTTTGTCTTGGTAACACTTTTAAAGATACACCCTGTTTGAACATTAACCAGATCTCTGAATTCACAAGAATTACACTGAAATATGTTTTATTTACTTACACCCTCTTTAGCAGCTGAGGCAATTTTGCTTGCTCCAGTTGTAAAACTGCTCCAACCCTTTAAAGAGAGAATGCTGTAAGCTGTGTGTGAATACTAAGAGTGAACAAGCAAGAGTTCTGTGTTAAATTAAACCAGAATGTTCTCCAGTACAGCTTATCCTGTAGTCATAAGATTAACCCACTAGTGACAGCAAAAAATCAGTCTCACTTCACTGTAATACAGTGATGAACTTGGATTGTGTCCAAACAGCTGCAATCTGAACAAACCTGAGCACTTCAGGTGTTATTTCACTAAAAATGGCTACATGAAAAAAAGAAACCAAACTTTCCCCAAGAAAAGAGAACAAAAGATGATGTTGAAACTTTAGTAAACAGATTGGCTTTCCAAAAATTCATAAAACACCCATTCAGCAACTTTCTCATAATAAATACATTCAAACAATAAAGCTTCAAAGTGCTCGTTTCCTGCAAATTTTATCTTAAAAAACAAAATAAACAAAGTTTTATAGACCAAGTTGGATAGTGTGGTCAGCACATTCTACAGAAAATGCTCCTTCTGATAAGGAACAGCAGAAAATAATGTTCACACAGAAATGTAGCAGGTGTGGGGAAGAACAATGATACACAGAGAAAGGGAAATTGGTTTCCTCACCAGGATGAATATTCATGCAAGTATTCAGTCTCACTCCAATAAATGACTTAAAATTACACTGCAGTATCTATCTGTGGTCACAAGAGGGCATTTTAATCATAAATTTCAAGGAGATTCTGCATTCACACAATGGTTGACAGTAACTTGGTGTCTGTCTTAGCACAACCTGTTATAGATCTGCCTTCTAATCTGGACTCTCTGGTCTACAATCTATGATATATCCAGAAAATATTCAGACCTGCACTAAGCACCCTCTGGGATCACCTGCAATGCTCTCCAAAGGCTCAGGACTTTTTCTATTATCTTCTCATAAAATTATTTTTAAAAAAAAACCAAACCCAAGCACAAACAACACGGACTTCTTGTGGATATTCAGACTGGCAATATAATGAGCCCTTTCCAGAGGACCACTGGTCACTAACCCTGATAAAAAACTTAATTTCCAGGTGATTCCAAATGCCAAATACTATCCAGCACTGTTACTCTGCAGCCTATCAAAGCACCAATGTGTCTCTGCCTTCAGTCCCATTTTCCTTCAACAATGCATCTCTCACTATCTCTCCTTTAATCATGACAAGTGTTCAGCCATATGCTGTTATCTCTTCACACCCTGTCACAAGTATTTCAAATGTTTTCCTCACTGCTCAGGGCTTCTGGCACCCACATACACACACATTTCACTTGTTTCCCACTGAACATACCTAATATGGCTCATTTTTTTAGAGCATTACCAGAATAACTGCTATGGCAAACAGGTAATTACTTTTTTTGTCTCCAGCCCTGTTGAATATTAGTTCTTAAGCCTCATTTCCTTATTTTCCACACATTATCTTTAAGTTTTGCACAAGTTTCTTGCCTTTTAAAGTCCACCAGTATCATCTTTACTCTTTGAGAGCACAGTCAATACTCTACACCTCTCTTTTATCTACCAGAGTCTGTAGTTTCTCCACTCTGTTTATATTCTCCCATAACAGGGGGATAAAATAGAAAAAAAATAGGAATTGAGGTCACAGAAAGCAATTCCTTACCGAGTACAAGGAAGACATAGCATTATTCAGGAAGTCATCCTCTTTTTTTGGAGGGTTTACTGTGTTTCCAAACCCCACGTAACGATTTTCTTGGCCACTACCATAGGAAAATGAAGAAATTATCTGTGTTAGCATGTGTTTCATTAAAACCCTTCAACCAACCTGAAAAGCATAAAAGAATGACAATTATTTAACAGACTTGAAAATACACCTGGGAAAAAAAAAAAGTCCTAAAGCACCTAGCACCCAAAATACAAACCTACTCACTTCATAAAGACATTAACAGCAATAAGGATCCATTGGGGGGGAACTTGGAAATTAAAGTGTCCCCCATGCAAGCTAATGTGGTCTTAATGAGTCTCCAGGTTTAAGAGATCACTGACATCAGAAGTCTGAGTAAATCCTAATAAAGGGATAGATGAAAATGGGAAAGAAAGAATAAAACAGCTGTTAGCTTTATAAACACCCCTGTTCAACCTGAATCACTGTAAGATTCTTCAGACACTAAAAATTCCCTAGTTTGGAGCTCACCACAGAAACATTTGGAGTCACAAGCTCTTTCTTCAATGCTATTCAAACATTTTTGTCACTCAGCTGCATTAAGAGACACTCTCCTTTATTTTATCCTTTATTATGTATTAGCAACATATTTTTAAGAGTAAATTAACAAGGGAATCAGGCATGTATCTGCAGTATAACATCTGAGCCTTTGTTGTGCTAGGGGCCAGGCACTCAACAGGTTAATAAATATTGCATTACCCTTGGTAGGAGTTGACATCATCATTTAACCAGTCTTCAAAAGCCTTGTCAGAAGAGGCAGTTGCAGTCTGAGATTGTCCAGCAGTGCTACTGAAATGCAAGATTTAAGCATCAAAGCATGTAAAGCAAAAAGCACGAGCTCAGCAGTGCAGCTTCATGGGTATCATCATCATCCAGCTGCAAAATTGATTCTCCTTTGTGGTTATCAAGTAGGGAACTCTAATGCAACCACTAAAAGCCACTGGAGTATTTCCATAAATACAGCAACACCAGGCAATGCTGCTCTGCCTCTGAGCTCACTGGGTGATGGGCATCAAGCTCTTGTTCACTTGATTTACAATTCCTTTTTCAGTGAACTTGATAGTGCAAACAACAACCAACACTATCTGCAAAAGCAGAAAAACCCAAAACTGCTGCAGTCCAGCTTTGAAGCTCCAATTAGCAATTCCCACCCTAAGGAAAAAGTCTGTTCCTTCTTCCTTGGCATTCAAGCACCAACTGGACAGCACCTGAGGCTGTGTCACTCTGGGTGAGTGACACCATGGCTCAGTGTCAGGCACATGACAAGAACCTCTGCTCTTGCTCACTTGTCTCTGCCATGGCTTGAGATTCACGTGGAGGACGTGGGAATTATTTCAAAAATCAACCCCCTGCTACCCCATTTTCCTTAAATTCAGCAAAAGAAATACTTATTCAGACAACACCATTGAAAATAAAGCCAGCAGACATCCAGACATGAGGTTTGGATCCTGCTGTTGCTCTGGATGACAGGAATACACACCGATGAGTGGAAGAGAGAGACATTTTAGGCTGAGGTGGGGTCCAGTTCCTGGCAGGAGAAGTTTCAATGGACCACTCCTTGCCTTCAGCTACTGTAGCTACCTGGAAGAGGGAGGAAAATTAAAAAGAATGCTTGGACAAAGTTTTCAGACAAGTTATACACTGATTCTGTAAAGTGAGGATGAGTAATTTTTCCTATTTGCTGCTCGTTTTCATGAGGAACTGATTTTTTAATTTTTTTTTTTTTTAAATCTCAGCCTAGTAATAATAAATTGAACACTGGTTTTATTTCAGGCAACTGACCTTAGGCACCTCCTCTAAACAGGCAAATTTGGTTTGAAGAGGAAAGGCTGGATTAATAATGAGATGTAAGCACTAATCACAGAAAAATGGAGGGACAGAAAGAGGTGGATTTATACTCTAGCATAGGGCAGCTAAAACACATGCACAGAATTTAAAAGATCCCCCTGCCTCCTTCAAACAACACCACTCCTCTAATCTGAGTCATTACTTCAGCAAGCCAAAATAAAACTCAGGAGCTCTTTGCTTTCATCAAGATACTTCACTTTAGGCAACTATCTCCTAGTGCTAGCAACTTCTAAAGGTGCAAAGAGAAAACACCCAACAAACTCCAAAGCTGCATGGATATCCCAGAGAGCATGGAATGCACCTTTGTAGCTCTTCCATGGCAAAGTCAGAATAAAAATACATTATATTTGTAAGGCTCTAAGCTCACAAGCTCAAGTTGTTTGCCATTTCCTTTGTGGAAATGCAAAACATCCACAAAATGATACAGAATTACAATTATAATTTATTTGTTTACAGCCTCACCAGTGTTTGGCAAATTAATTTACTATTTTGTTACTACACACAGAGCAAATTTATCACTTCAGACAAAACCATGCTGCTGAAGGAGCAAACTGCCTCCTGTGGACAGTAGAGCAGGGACAGCTCTACTGATGAACAAGTTGCAACAAATGGGAGCAGAGAACATCTGAGCCACTGCAGCCAAATGAAGAAAAGAAAGTTTGCACAGAAAATTCTTACCAGAGTTGGGAAGGAGCACTGCAAGCCTTATTTCTTTCAAGAACCTCTGTAGAGGTTCTCAAGGTTGCTACTTTGCCTCCTTTCCCCTTCAAAAACCAGTGCTAACTTTGATGTTTTCAGCCAGCAAGGGATGATGGCAGATGCACAAGAACTTACTTGATCTCTAAAAAGAGCTGCAGCTTTGCTGTTGTATTTCTCTTGCATTGTCCAGCAGGGATCATAATCATCCTGAGACTCCAAGAACTCCCTAAATTTGCTGTTGCCTCCAGCCTTCATTTTCTCCAGCTCAATATCCTTCCACTTGTCCATGGTTACAGAACGTACAAAACTGAGAAGCAGTTTTAAAAAAAATTAATTTCTAAGTGCAGCTTTTATCATTTCCTGCTACATCAGGAGGGACAAAAAGAAAGCTGATTAAAACCAACTCAAAATCTGGGAGTAGAAAGAGCACTCTCCAAGTATAGAAGCATAGATCATCACAAAAGGGTGGTCAGATCCACACTGAAATAAGCTAAAATCATAAAATTTATAGAGGACAAGCAGCAGAAGGTGATGGTAAGAAGCAGCTTGCTTAAAGTCCAGGAATTGACCAAACCCACTATATAAAATAAACTTTTCACACACATCTTTACTCTGCAGCTTTCTTTCCTGTGTATTTTCTCAGTTATAGTTAAGTGACCTGTGAGGATTCTGCCCATAACAAAGTACAAGGTCACAAGGGGGCAAAACAGCAAGACATCATTCTCAGGAAGGCTCTTTTAAAGTCTTATTTCTTTTTGTCCCTAAAGAAACACCCTCCATTTTATCCTCATCTCAATAATTTCATTTTTTTCTTTCATCTAAGATATGGAATAGTTCCAAGCTCTCATTTCCTATGCAATTTCTACTCACTAATGAGCTTCAAATCACCCCCTGAAAAGCAAAGCACGTACTTCTGCAAGGCCTCCTTGATTTGGTGATTTCCCTCCTGGACTTTCTCTCCCTTTCTCATTTGAGAAACTGTCCCATGCTCTGTCCCTATTACACATACACACTGTGAGTCTCCGGAACACATAACAGTTCTTATTCCATGGAGTCTTATCTCAGTTGAGTATGTTCCTTGGAAAAAAAAAGCAAAAACTATCATTTGTATTACTAAAAATTTTATATATTAAAAAAAAAATCTCCTGAACAGAATCAAACTTTTAGACACTTGCATTGAGTACAGACTCTGTCACTCACATACTGTGATTTTTTTTTCATAGAATCACAGAATTGGCTGGGCTGGAAGGGACCTCAGAGCTCATCAAGTCCAACCCTTGCTCCACTCCCCCCGTGGTTCCCAGCCCATGGCACTGAGTGCCACATCCAGGCTCTTTTGAAATATCTCCAGGGATGGAGAATCCACCCCTTCCCTGGGCAGCCCATTCCAATGGCTGAGCACCCTCTCCATACAGAAATTCTTTCTAATGTCCAACCTAAACCTCCCCTGGCACAACTTGAGACCTCTTGTGCCCTCTTGTCTTGCTGAGAGTTGCCTGGGAAAAGAGCCCAACCCCCCCTGGCTCCAACCTCCTTTCAGGGAGTTGGAGAGAGTGATGAGGTCTCCCCTGAGCCTCCTCCAGCCTCAACACCCCCAGCTCCCTCAGCCCTTCCTCACAGGACTTGTGCTGGATCCCTTCCCAGCCTCCTTGCTCTTCTCTGGACCTGCTCCAGCACCTCAATCTCCTTCCTGAGCTGAGGGGCCCAGAACTGGACACAGGACTCAAGCTGTGGCCTCCCCAGGGCTGAGCACAGGGGCAGAATCCCTTCCCTGGACCTGCTGGCCACGCTGTTCCTGAGCCAGCCCAGGATGCCATTGGCCTTCTTGGCTACCTGGGCACATTGCTGGCTCCTGTTCAGTTTCCTGTCAATCCAAACTCCCAGGTCCCTTTCTGCCTGGCTGCTCTCCAACCACTCTGTGCCCAGCCTGGAGCTCCCCATGGGGTTGTTGTGGCCAAAGTGCAGGACCCAGTACCTGGCCTTGTTGAACCTCATCCCGTTTTGCTGAAGTCTCAAGCTGCTCTAGCACTGCTTCAGTTTTAATTGCTAAAGATTTTACAAGAATAAAAGCAGAGAGTGAAAGGAGTGCAGATTACCAAACACCTCCACAACTTCAACACCCAGCAAGAGGCACTGCTCTCTACAGCAGGGCATTACATAGTTGCACTGGTGCAGCACCTGCCCCAATAATCACACCCAGGATACAGAGAGTAAAGCTCACTTTGGAGAGGAGCATGAAGCAAAACTGGCAAAGAAATGTTGGGTTTGAGACATTCTATACCCTCCTGAAACAACACATTCCATTCACAGCCAGAAGGCTTCAAAGGCTGACCTGAGGTGAACTCCCAAGCCTCGGTGTTTTCCTGAGCACTCAAGACAGATCCAAATTCCATAGGTCACACTCACCCACTGGGGGTTAAATGCACCACATTCAAAACAGACCTGAGAAAAGAAAAACAATTATTCCCAACACTCAGGCATCACTTGTCAAGGTGAAACTTTCAGAGCTCAAAAAGTCAAACCAGGAAAATGTTACACACAGAAAAGCAACTCAGAAGGGAAGAGTTCTTAGCATTTGGAAACATCTTCCCTGACACCATAAGCTTCCTTCAAATATTTATTTATGCTTCATGGAAAGAAACAGTCATTAACTTGCCTGACTTGGATTAGAAAAATTACTCTACTGACTACCACAAGGCAATGAGGCAATACAGGTGAGGAAACTGAAATTAATGAACAAAGAACTCAACAGCCCATAGCTGCAACAGACCTCAACATACATCTGGAGTAGATTAAAAGAAAATTCAGTTCTACAAAACTGATCTAAGTAAGATTATAGATTTCTCACATTGTTCTCATCTTGTGCTCTGACTTCCTTGAGAACTTTCCTTGTTCTTGGACTTGCCATGATTCTACAAAGGGAGAAAAAAAGAAACAAAATGATATTCAAGCACTGGTAAGATCTTACAAATACATCTCTGTGAAAAAGAGCTTGCAATCTAAACAACCAGATCACAACCTACTGCAGAGGGAAAAAGCCCAAACAAAACTCCAAAACCCCACAACTTTTTTCCATAAACTTTAATATGCTTGGTGGGATTTAGTAATTTAAATTCAACCATTGGAAAAGTGAAATTCAGCCCCAGATGGGAAGGGGGTTGGGTGGTGATAAGCATGAGAACAACGAGTAGCACCACCATCCAAGATAACATGGGTCAGAAAGAAAGAAACTCAGCATTGTGCCTACAGATTATCACTGTTAAAAGCAGAAGTTATAAGTTATACTCACTGCCTTTCATCTAAATCCCTTATTCCTTCATAAACATCTTGCTGACAAGCACTTGATTCTCTGTAATCTAAAGGAAAATGTTCTCACTGATGATCAGAATATGCTGCCCTTGAATCTTAATGAATTTGTGCTGAACAAAAAAGGTAAAAATGTGAAAAAGAGTGTTTAGACTGAAAAAGTTACTGTAATTAATGGTGAGTAAAGCCTTCCAGCCATCCTGCATCAAATTAGAAGTGTATAGAATTACTTAATCAATAATCAAATGGTAATTGGGTAACTTTCAGAGAAAAAGGCAAACAAAAGTGTGGTGAGGGACCCCTTGTACAATGAAACATTTCTGCCAGTATCATCCCAATAACAACATTTAATTTTATGTCATTTACTCATGTGCATGTAAGGAAGGATAAAGCACCACACAAATATGTGCTTGCTCATCCTAAAGAGAGACCATAAACACATCTATAGGAACTGAAGTCTCCAATCCCACAATTTCTCACTGGCAACCTAAGGGAAAATTCTCCCTCTGCAGTACAAAGCACAGCACCAGTTTCAGATCTCTCATTCCAAGCTGACAGAGGAAGCAATTAGCTCAGGGTTGGCCATAACTGCTTTTACTTTTATTTTTGGAGAAAAATGTGGAGAAAAACCTCCAGCCAGCTGCAGTCTGAACCCAGAAGCACCAACTTCCCTGACCAAACCACTGTCTGTCTGCTGGGAAGGCAGAGCTTAACCCACACATCATCCTAAAAGAAGAGGCAGGAACTAAGGGCACCAGCTTCTCAACTTCCTCTTCTCCACTAAATCATCTGGCAATGAAGGGGCACAAAGGAGTGAGGCTCTAAGCTTTCTAATATGTAGGATTTAGAGATACTTTGTGTATTTCTGTTTTGTTTCAGGAGTAAATATTGAGGTAATAACTGTGCAGACAACACAAACAAACATGCAGTGCTTTGATCTGATGTAAATAGAGATGAGACTAAAGAACAGGTTTAGTTTAGGAATAAGTTTCCATTGAAAAATATAAATATTTTGGATTAAGAGTAACAAGGAGGAAATAGCTTCAGCCAGACCAAACTCACACTCCTACTTCCCAAACAATCTGTTTCCAGAGGAAAAACCTTGACAAGTATCATAGGAGTTTCCACGTAAGGAAACTTTGGTTTGCTAAGAGCAATCAAAAGGGCATAAGACATTTTTTTAAGTGGAAAAGAGCCACAGGAGGACCTTTTTCCTCCAATACAGCAGCAAATTCATGCAGCCAACACATAAAGCTTTGCAATTCAGAATATAAAGATGAGGCAGGTGACGTGCTTGGTCCTGAAGGACCTCAACAGGTCTCACCTGGGCAAAAAGGCTCCCCCCCCCCAAAAAACACATTTTGAACCAAATGCACAGGCCAAGTTCACCTTAAAATACACATTATAGAGTACTGCATACACAGAATCACACAGAATGTTTAGGTTGGAAGAGACCTCCAAGATCATCCAGTCCAACCTTTTGACCAACACCATAATCTAACTACTAAATCGTGTACTTAAGGGCCATGTCCTTTTAAATACCTCCAGGGATGGTGACTCCACCGCTGTCCTGGGCCATTCCCATGCTGGACAACCCTCTCAGTGAAAAAATATTTCTTAATATCCAGCCTAAACTTCCCCTGGTGCAGGTTCCATCCATTCCATTGGTCCTATCACAGTTTACTAAGGAGAAGAGGCTGTTTCCCTCTTTGCTCCAATCTCCAATCAAGGGAGGTGAAGGGAGCTGTAAAGGTCTCCTCTCAGCCTCCTCTTCTCCAGGCTAAACACCCCCAGCTCCAATACGCTTCAAGTCGTGCCCTTTTGCACCCTCGGAAGGGTAAAACCTTACCAAAAGCTCCACAAGAGACGTGAGGGGGGCGACTTCTTCACCTACACCTGCGGTCTCTGGATCCAAGCCGAGTCCTGGAGGCCTCCCTCAGAACATGGCCCGACGGCTGGCAAGCTACCCCGGCTTCTTCTTGACTAGAAAATAAATATATATAAGTATATATATATATTTTTAAGGGATAGATAAAAATGAGGGGAAAGGAGGAGAGAAGCTGAGGCCTCCGCCACGCCAGCACCTCCCGCCTTCCCTCAGGAACCCCCCCCCCTCGGTGTGACAGGCGGGGGAGGCCGCACCCGCTGCCAGCGAGGCAAAAGCCTCGGAGAAAGGAAAATTATAAGAAGAATGGGAAGCGAAAAGCCGGGAATAACACACCGGGCAGATTTGAAGCGGTAACGAAACCACCACGGGTCCCGGTTCGGGTCTCGGTTCCGCCCGGCGCTGTCGCCGCCTCAGCCGCGGACGGAGACGTTGCGGGCCCGCAAAGCATTGTGGGTGCTGCCTTAACCCCCTCAGGTCCGGCGGGAAGGAGCTGAGGGGATGGAGGCTTCGGTTTGAGGGAATTGAAGCTTCCACTGAGGGAATTGAGGCTCGGTTGAAGGAAAAGAAGGGATCGAGGCTTCCATGGACCGAGCTGAGGGGGGTCGGGGCTTCGGGAGAGGCCCCGGGGCCGGATTCCCGGCCCCGGGGCCTCTCCCGAAGCCCCGACCCCCCTGGATATTCCTGAGGGAAAAGTCGTCGTTTCCCCTGAGGGAAAGCCCCCGATCCGGCTGGATATTCCTGAAGGAAAAGTTCTCTTATTCCCTGAGGGAAAGCCACAAATATTTTGGTTTCTTGATTTCCCGGCGAGTTTATTTTGCTTCGTTCCTTTGGGCTGGGTGCATCGTATGACAAATACCTGTGTGACAAATTACCTGTGTGATAAATACCCCTGTGACAAAATACCTCTTTTTTTTTTTTTAACGAGAATAAATAATGGAAAACTTGTTAAGGTGACCCAGACAGTGTGGGGTTTTTATTTGTAAATGATTTTGAATTACGGCTTCGAAACTTCTCCGTGGAAAACAAAGTGGAAGAGGATTGCAAACGTTTTCACTTTTTCTTCTTTAAGCCCTTTCTCATCTATTAATAAGGCTTGATTTGGGTTATTAAATATTGCAGACCCTGAAAGAAACGGTGTGGCCTTATGGCTCAGTTTAAATTCCACAAAAATACCTGGAAAATTAACTCCTAGAAGAGCTGACAGCGTGAGGATGGGGTTGGGAGGGGTTCCTCATCACCCCTAATAAATAAAATTTATTTATTAGTAATTAGCAGCATGCAGGGCTGTTGATATTCACTGCACCCCCTGCATAGCAACACTTCCTGGTAAATATTGCAGTAAATATACTGTAAAAATACAGTAAATATTGCCATGAAATTATACAAAAGCTTTATGTTTATTAAGTGCCTGAAATAATGAAATAATCCCCTCTCATTTCACAAGGGAACATTACTTGGTCCTTCTTTTTCAGCTGAGAAACCCCTGCAAAAGGGTTTTTTTATACATTCCTTCATTTGACCCAGGCAAGATCTTTAACTCCATCTAATTACCAGTACAGCCTTACTGATAACCAGGATTTAAGCAGGAATTTAGTCCTACAACTAAACCAAGGACTCCTTCCTGGACTATGGAGCACACGTGGCAGCCTCCAGCAGTGAATTTCATGTCCAGCTCTTCAAAAAGCACAGACAAGATCAGGAGAGTAATCAACCCTCATCATCCCACTGCATATTTATAGGAAATTCACTGATAGGAAATTCACTTCTGATTTGAGCTCCCCGTGCCCACTCCTCCCAGCAGCTGGGAGTGCATTTTAATGTCTGCATCCCTGGGATCAATCAGGTTGCTAAGACATCCTTTGATTATGTTTCTCCACTTCAGAATTAGAGGTGAAGAAAAGCATAAGCAGCTACTTGCATTTAGAGACCTCCATCAGACCTTCTGCCTATATATATATTTTTTTCTCAATTCAGGAACGAGGCAAAATTTTTTAAGTCTTCCTAAGAGAAACCTTATCTCTGATATTAAAAAAAAAACAAAACAGAGAAGCAAAAGCTTCTATTTAACAGGCAGCTCATACTATGTGCAGTTTTAATTTTGTTAATTTCACATCAGTTTGTCTCTTTGTCAATCAAATTGGCAAAAAAAAAAAAAAACTACCCTGGAATCCCTTCTAGCTGCCTGGATCTACTCTGTGGATATTCAGAATGAACTTTGGGTTCAAGTGGCTTATTTCCAAGGCAATTAATTCTTTCTCAAGTAAACCTGTGTAAAAAATGCTCCTTCAGCCTGGTGGCACCTGACACTGCTGACTTCTTAATACACTTTGGCTCTCACTGGCTGGGATTGGAAATAATATCACTGAAAATAGGGCAGAAAAGTTGCTCTGGTTTGTGCATGCAGTGTTTGAACAGCTCCTGCCTGCTCCTTTCCTCCCCACACTGGGGCACGTGCTGCTGGAGACGTCCTTCAAAAGGCACCCTGAAAGCAACTTGTGATTGATTTCTTCTCTGTGGTTACAGATGAGACTCCTTAATTTGGCCTGGGGAGGTTCATCAGCATCATTTGAGTGGCAAAAATTAATTATTCCCAAGCAAAATGGGGAAGCAGTTTGTCAGAGTGAGATGCCCTAAGCTGCAGTCCCAAACTGGAGGCTGCTCTCACCTTTTTTCAGGATCTTTTTTTTTTTTTTTTTTGTGTGTGTGGTATCGTTTGAGAAATGCAACTGTTGCATGGAAACTTTGAATAACCACTCGGTATCAATACCCAGGGCCCTTGGCAGCTGCACTGAATTACTTCTTGGTCACACTGCCTGGAGAAATTGCAGCTGGAAATGTGGCTGCAATCCTGCCAGCTACTCGGGTTGCAAGGGCTGGGATGCTGGGATGTCAGCTGGGGCACTTTGCTGGTCCTGCATGGATTAACCCTTCAGGAACTCCCTTCTCTCCACCCTAAGGAAGCACCTGCACTGTTTACCCAGGATTCACCCAGGATCATTCACCCAGGAGCTGCTATGAGCCCCATTCCCAAAGTTGCTCAGTGGTTGTTTCACAGTCGCAGCCTTCAGGTTGTGATTTCTGGGAATTTCAGTGATGGAGGGAATTTCAGTGGCACAGGGCTCCCACTTCAGACTAACAAAAATGCTGGCAGGTTCCAGGGTGTTTCTGCTTTTTTTTCCTTTAAAATCGTGAAGAGTTAGGGAAAAAAAAAAAAAAGAAAAAAAAAAGAAAAAAAAAAAGTGATTTAGAAGGTTGGTTCATAGAATCATAGAATCATAGAATCCTAGGGGTTGGAAGGGACCTCGAAAGATCATCTAGTCCAACCCCCCCTGCCAGAGCAGGGCCCCCTAGAGTACATCCCCTAGGAACGTGTCCAGGGGGGTTTTGAATGTCTCCAGTGAAGGAGACTCCACAACCCCCCTGGGCAGCCTGTTCCAGGGCTCCGTCACCCTTACAGTAAAAAAATTTTTTCTGATATTCAACTTGAACCTCCTATGCTCCAATTTACACCCGTTACCCCTTGTCCTATCACTGGTCACCACTGAGAAAAGCCTAACTCCATCTCCCTGACACTCACCCCTTACATATTTGAAAACATTGATGAGGTCACCCCTCAGTCTCCTTTTCTCCAAACTAAAGAGCCCCAGCTCCCTCAGCCTTTCCTCATAAGGGAGATGTTCCACTCCCTTAATCATCTCAGTAGCTCTGTGCTGGACTCTTTCAAGCACTTCCCTGTCCTTCTTGAACTGAGGGGCCCAGAACTGGACACAATACTCCAGGTGTGGCCTCACCAATGCAGAATAGAGGGGGAGGAGAACCTGTCTTGACCTACTAACCACCCCCTTTCTAATGCACCCCAGGATGCCATTGGCCTTCTTGGCCACAAGGGCACATTGCTGGCTCATGGGCATCTTCTTGTCTACCAGGACCCCCAGGTCTCTTTCACCTACACTGCTCTCCAGCAGGTCAGCCCCCAACCTATACTGGGACATCGTGTTGTGGGGTGTTGTGGCAGAATTGTCAAGGCATCTTCTTAAATTATGAATTTGAACCTTGACTCCTAATAAATGGGTGCCTATGCTTTTCTCCAGGGTCAGAACAACACCAGTCCTGTTTCCTTTAGCCAAACCCTTGATCATACAAACGAGGAGGCTGCATCAGTGAGATCTGGACCAAGAGGTCACCTTGCTGTTGTTCTGACATACCAGAGAGCTGAGTGAATTGCTGCCTTCCTCCACTTGCTCATCAAAGAGTGATGAGAATTTGTTGCACAGCTCAGCAAGTTAATACTGAGAAATTACAAATGTGGAATGTAGATGATGGTGGTGTAGAAAATCCTGATTAGAAGCTGCCTCCCTCCAACATCCAAGACTTCAGAGGGACCAGAGAGAAAATGACAGATTTCACACACCAGTTCTGATAAATTTTACAGTTTGCCCTGGGCTGCTGGGGAACCATTTCAAAGCATAAAAGTCATTGTGATGGTTTTCTTTCTTGTGTAGTGATGAGAACAATTTTTAAAACATTGTGCTTTGCTCTCACAGGGTGTTTTTTCTCTACAAAGTGTTCACCAGGCTTCAAAAGGAGGGGCAGAAGTGTGGTTCCTTTGGACATTGGCTGCTGAGGGACTACACTGCTGCCCAGTGTGTGCTTCTGAGCCTCTCTGGTCCCTCTAGAGAGAAGAAGAACATATTTGTGATGCTGTCACCTCTCCTAGGTTTTGTACTTTGATAGTTTTGGCTTCAGCTGTCTTCAGTCCTGGACCAGCTGACCTCTGTAGCAAACCTTTTTATTACTCCAGGTTAATGGAGGTTTAAAAAATTACCTCTTTAAAATTAGAAGGTCAAAAATCCTTGCTTTTTTTTTTTTTTTTTTTTTTTTTTTTTTTTTTTTTTTTTTTTCCCCATGGTCTCTTTTTCTACCTGGCTCTGTAATCCTTCTCTATGTAAATATCTTCAGAAAGACACGTGGGGATCTCACAAAGTCCAGTCCTTACAGCCAGACCTCACCCATGGTGAGTGGGGGCAACCTCTGCTCCCCAGGTTCTGTCACTGCATCCAATTAATCTTTTGAGATCCTCCTCTGAGAAGGTGATTTATCCTAATCCATTTGTACCCACCTACACATTTTGAGTTCCCACAGTGTCCTGGGGCAGAAAGCTTCCCAATCAGGACTTTCCAATTGATCATTCTGAACATTTCCCCTGCAGAATGTGCACAGGGGGGAAGCTGCCACCGAGTCAGAGAACTGGCAGTGGGTTTTTCCTTCTTGTTTGGGACAGAGAAATACGAGGTGACATGGAACCTTGGGAAAGCTGCCTGCTGCCCTGGAGGAGGGGAAGGGGGTGGCTGATTAGCTGGTAAGGCCATAAAGCACTGGGACAGGCACATTTTGCCTCTTGGCAGTAATAAGGTTGGAGTAGTCTGACAGCACTGTGTTTGATCAGAGTTCTGTAAAGGCACCGTGGCCCAGATGAGGTTATTAAAATGGAGAGGAGGTGAATGTAAATGAACTCAGTGGAAATAATGGACCCCATGTGTATCATAGGATGTAAGACCAGCTCCAGCTCCCAGCAGCTGTGACGATTACAGGGTTTGGGCTGTGAAGAAACGTGTCCCCAGCCAATACTTTTAGCCTCTATTTCTCATCTTGCTCTTTCAGAGCCAGGAGGCTGTGGATCTGAGAGATAACAAGCTGTGGTAAGATACTGCTGCTTTGTTTCAAGCTTGCTAACTTGACTTCTTGAGTTCTCCTGAAGCAAACCTGTGGCTTCCTGAAGTAATTTTCATGTAAACAGCCAGGAAGAAGTGAGAACAAGGTCCCATTATCTCAGGTTAATCTCCCCTAGCAGTCCAGCCAGATACATGGAACCCCCTCAACACAAGAAATTTAGATGGGAAGAGATTCCTGATTCAAGCAGTGACTGATAAGAAGGAGCACAGGGATTCTGGAGCAGCATTTGAACCTGAGGAGTGTTCCCAATGGGATTTCATTACATTACATTCATTACATTCCACCAGGATGTGCATCAGGATCTTAAAGTGAGTGGGCATCCTCAGGAATTAAAGAAAAAAGAAAAGAACAGGAAGGGGCTCTTTAAACATACCTGTGCCTAGCATTTGGAGACTGCCTGAGCACTTCCCTGGCTGACCAGGCTAAGGAGAATCCCTGTTTTCTTCCAGGTGTGTGTGAAGTCCCAGCCAACACATGGTTTTCTTTTATTTACCCTCTCAAGATAAAAATGCAGGCAGAAAACCTCCTGTTTGTGTCAAAGTGAGTATTTCAGCAGCAATACCTTTTGCTGTTTCACACAATGTCTCTTTTGTAGTACAACTGGGTTGGAAAAATCACTCTGCTTACAGGAGGTTTGTAGGAGACAGTCCAGGAGATGCAGGAAACCTTTTGAAATGGTTCAAAACCCAGGTCCTAACCCATATTCCTGCAACCCATGCTCTTCCCAGCAGTTTCCAGAGCATGTAACACAAGCCAACCTAACCCCAGCCTGCTCAGCAGCCTTGAGCTCCTGTTTTAGTCCTGATGTCAGCTTGCCTGACCCTACACTACAGATTGAGACCTCCCTGAGCAGTTTGTAAAGAATGTCCCTGCTGTGTTCATAAAAAAATCCAACTGGTCCTGTTCTCTGCCACACAAACCCCATCTTCCTTGGAATGCAGGAAGCCAAAGCATCTTCAGTCCACAGTTTCCTGGGTGAAGTAAATTGGTTTATTCTCTGAGTATATTCCTTTCACCTATAATGAAATTTGTTTAATTGTATCCGACTGCATTAATTGATGTCCTGGTTATGCTCACTGCACAGGTCAGATAATCAATACCTTTGAAACCAATAGAATTTTGATCAATTTAGAGCCTGCCTCCTAACCTTAGGTATTTGGTTTGCCTGTTTGTTTGCTCTGTTCCTCCCTGTGACTGGTTTAATAACAACAGTCGTTAATAAAAGGGTTTTAACATTCTTTAAATGTTCTTTAAATGTGTAACATAACTTTTAAGACTTTTAAGGCTAATCCTGGTTCCTTGAGGTGCAGTCAGGCAACGATTTACTTGAGTAAAATGATAAAGCCTCCATCATTTCAGCTGCCATCTCATTCTCCCACCACTCCAGTAAAGAGTGGGGCATCCTGATTTAAAAGGGAAGTGGAACTGGTCTCTCCAAGTCACACCTTGCTCTGGAGGCAGGAGCAAAACCCTGACTTCTGTGGAAGAAGGAACAGCCCAAGAGTAAGAGAGGAATTTGTCACGCAGCCACAGGAGATTGCAGAGAGACCTCGGCAGCAGATGAGTCTCTCCCAAAGCTTCTTATCCTGGTGTGTTGAGCTTAGCCACGAGTCTGTCTGGATCACAGCTCCTGGGGCTGCCCAGAAATTTGTGGAGCAGGGAGGGCTGGAGTGTTCCCTGTCTCCTGGACACTGCTCCTCCTTCTGGGGAGGAGGCAACGTGAAGGACTTGGGCATGAAAAAGGAGGTGGTGGTGTTCTCCTGGATTTGCTCTGCTATTCACGGTTGAAGTAGGCTGGCTTGCATCCCTAGGGATTCAGGGAATGGTGAGTTCATCACGGTGCTCATGGAGAAGCTCTTGGAAGAAGAGAGATGTTCCCCTCCATCCCTTTGCTCCTGGTCAGCTGTGGTTCATACACGAGCCTGGGTATGGGCTTTAAAATACCACAAATGTGCATTTTAAAGAATTTCTTGTCTTAGCCCCCTTTCCGAGTTTGTCATCCACGTGGACAAATCTTATGGGAAGAACCTGTGTATTTTAGGTAAATTCTGGGCTTTGTGAGTCTTCGGGTGAGCCTGCCAGCAGCACCTGCGGGGGGAGGAAGGTGCTTGGAATGTATGGAAGGGGGAGAAGAGCTCCTGATCCCTTTCTCCCCGGATGCCCTACAGGTTCCTATACCCACAGCTCGCCTGCTCAGGGCATCCCCGTGCCCCGACAATCCTCCCTTTTGTCCCGGTAGAGTCAGAACTGCCTGAAAAAAAAAAACCCAAACCAAAAAAAAAAACAAAAAAAAAAAACCCAACCCAAACAAACAACATCCCATCAAGGGAAAAAAAAACCCAAAACCAAAACCAAACGAGGGGAAAAGGAGCTGCCCAGGGCTGCGCTGCCTGGCTCAGCCTCCTGGGGGAGGGCTCATCCCGAGGGTCAGAGCATCCCCCCGCGTTCGGGAGGGCTCCGGGGGGGCTCGTCCCGGCAGCAGCAGCGATCCCCGGCCCCGCCAGCCCCGGCAGCTCCCGGGACGGCAGCCTCCGGCGGGGCATTGCCCTTTTAAGCTGTTGGCCCTATTTGCCTCCTCCCCGGCTCCCGGGGGGGCTCCGGCAGCCTCCCTCCTCCCTCCTTCCCTCCCTCCCTCCCCGCCCGCTTCGCTCCCGGCGGCGGCAGCTGCGGGGCCGGGGTGCGGAGAGACCCAGGGCGGCTGCGGGGCCGGACCGAGCCGGGCTCCTCCTGCGCTTTCTCCTGCTTCTGACCCTGCCTCTGACCCTGCCCCTTCTGTCCCTGCTCCTTGTTCCTTCTGCCACTTTTCCTGCCTTCACCCCTTTCTCCCTTCTCCCCCTGCTCCTGCCCCTTCTCCTGCCCTTTCTCCTTTTCCTGCCTCTGTTCCCCCTGGGACCATGGGATGCTGCACCGGGCGCTGCACCCTGATTTTCCTCTGCACTTTGCAGCTGGTAAGTGGAGGCTCTCCGGGAGATGGGGAACGGTGAGGGGGGACGGTGGAGAACGGGGGGTTCGGTGCCTTGGGACGGGGACAAAAGCCACACGCTGCGACTCGGTGGCCGCTGCCCCGGGGCTGGGAAAGGCTCTGGACCTTCCGGAACTTCGTCTTGGAGGAGGAAGGTTGGAGGGATGTCAGGGTGTGCTCCGGGGAGGCTTTGCTGCGAGAGGGAATTTAGTGATGCCTAAAACTCGGAGAAAGATTGAAAAAAAAAAAACAAAAAACCAAACAAAACAGACAAACAAAAAATTCCAGAAAAAGTTTCAATTCATAAGTTTGTGCCTAAAATATACAACTGAAAAAAAAATAATCAGTCAGTGAAAGGAATCCCGGGGGGCTTGGTGGTGATGTTTTAAACCAAACCAAACCAAACCAAACCGAACCAAACCAAACTTCCTCCGTGCCAAAACCCACCGGTACCTTCAGCCTCTTGGATGTCCAGCTGCAAAAAAAGAGCTGGATCCCAGCCTGCTCGCCTGCACGGGAGGGGTTTGTGCTGGCTGGGAAGGAGTCATTCCGAACCTCCTCGGGATGAAGTGCTTCGATTGAACGTGCTTAGAAATAGACATCTGTTTATTTAGGAATAAACTTCGCGGTGTGAGGAAAGTGCTGTCCCCCGCTGGGGACAGGTTCCTCGTCCTCCTGACATCTGCAGACATGGGAACAGGATAAACAAAGGTCTGGTTGTTCCCCGAGTGTCTGTGCATCCAGCTTGGATCTGGAGGGTCCCCTTCTTGTCAATAGCTAATAGGCTCCAGGGCTCCTCCAGCCTTAAAAAGGAAATGACAGCATCTAGGTATTTCATTTAATTTAATTTACTTCTTCCACATTTGCTTTATTTTGGAGCATTAGCAGCGGGCAGGAAAGGGCAGGCTTCCTGCTAAGTTCTCTTGAATAGTCAGCTAGTGCCAAGGGGTGAGTCGAGTTAAAACTCTTTGTTTTGGAGTTGCTTACTGTGACAGCCGAATATTTTCTGTGCAGGGAGGGCCAGCGGGCACTTGGCTGAAGGTGGGAGAGAAAAAAAAAAATAAAAAAAATGGGAGCCTGCTCGTTTTTATATGGAAAGCCATCAGCCTAAAATTGGAGGAAGGGAAGAGGGTGGGAATGCAGCCCTGTTAGCTCTGGCTAGCACCATCGGGAGATGTGGATGGCAGATTTGACTCATAGCTAAACAAAATAGAGAATAGAAGTGGTGGGGTTTTCTGGCACAAAGCATCTCACCAGGCATATTTATGAGTGAGCTGAATGGCTGGGGAGTGTATGTAGTCTGCTGGATTATCTCTTTTGATTTTTCACCCATGATCACAGAAGAAAGAAGCTGTACTGGAAATTGGCACCTCAACACTTGCTGTCTCTTAAAGCCATCACTATGTCATCCTGCTTTAAAGCAGGCATGGAGGGGGAAAAAAAAGTAAGAAAGGGAAAAAGCCATGAGCTGCTGGTGCTGTTCTGATTTCTGACAAGCGTGGGAGTTCTCTCGTATCCAAGATACAGGGACAAAGAACCCCCAGCATTTTATTTTCCTCAAGACCCTCCTCCTTGAAGAAAAGAATCAGTTTGGCTCATTCTTAAGCAAGTTTGGATGCCTTGGCCATAGCAATTTCCCATGGCACTTGCTGAGTGAATTGGTAGAGCTGGAAAAATGTGAACTATGGTGAGGGAATTCCTGGAGCTGCACTCTGGTGGGGGTGAGGTCAGGAGATCCTGGCTAGTTCCCAGCAAGTGCTTGGGTGAGGGTGAGACCCAGCCTGGGGCTTTTGTATTTTATTTTTCATATTTTCAAGCAAACTTTGGCTGCAAATTGTCACATGGCTTCCACATCCATATGGCCAAGTGACCTGCAGGACTTGCTGCTGTTTAGTGTGGGTTCTGCTAAGACAAAACACTGATCAGGCCAAGATCATCAATAAATTATAATGACATCAACTTCCTTTGTTCCTCTCATGTCTCTGCTCTGCTTCATTTGATACTTTGAACCCTTCACAGTCTTCCCTCTATGTTGCCAAGCTCCAGTATGAAAATCCCAGGGGTGAAATCCTGGCTCTTCTCTGGCCTCTGGAGGTTTTGCCTCTGATTTATACGGGGAGAGGATTTCTGTGCTGGGATTTCCCACTTTTTTTGCAGCACACCTCTGTGTTTCTTTACGTGCTCCTCTGTCTGGTCCTCAAGGCTTCACTGTTTGGGGTTTTTTTTTTATAAATGAACAGAAACATGAAATGTTGCCCCTGAAAAAAAAAAAAAAAAAAAAAAAATGAGGATTTTGGGTTGCCATGCTATGTAGAGTTTGTTTTATTATTAGGTGTAAGTAGCTGACTAGGTGGGGAAGTGTTTGCATGCTGCTGTCTAAACGTTTCCCTGGAAAAAAAAGGGGCAGAAACCAAACGTGTTCATCAATGCAGTGTGAGCTCCCAAAGAAAAAGTTTCTGATCCATTCAGAGAGCAGAACAGGGTGTGAGCTCAAGGAGCTGCTACACAAGGTGAATCCCAACAAGATGCTGAGTGCTGGGGGTGCAGATAGAGGAGCAGAGCCCTGTGTCTGAGGAAAATCAGGGCTGGGTCCCCAGGGATTTGCTAATCAAGGGGGGAGGGAAGGCAGGAGTTTGAATAAATAATTTGCCAGGCTCCAATTTTAGGTGATTCTTTCTCTGAAATGTCCACGTTAGGCTCTTGCTTTGCTGATGGGTGCTGCTGTGGGAAGGTTCTGGCTCTTCCTCCCCCCTGATCCTGATTTGTGTTGCTGCCTCTAATCCCTCTCTTCTTCCTGAGCCCCTTCTGTCTTCAGCAGAAGTTTGGGTGAACGTTGGCCCAGGTCAGCCTCAGCCATGACATAAAGGACTGGGAGCAAGGGGATGGGGTGTTTGTAGCACATAATTTGTGTCCCCCAAGGGTGTTGTCTCCTCTGAGTTCTTGCTTTACCCAATTTTTTTTTTTTTTGCCATGGAACGTTGGCCCAGGTCAGCCTCAGCCACGACATAAAGGACTGGGAGCAAGGGGATGGGGTGTTTGTAGCCCAGAATTTGTGTGTCCCAAGGGTGTTGTCTCCTCTGAGTTCTTGCTTTACCCAATTTTTTTTTTTTTGCCATGGAGATGCTGATATTACCTGTAGCCCTTGCTCATCCCCCTCGGCCAGCTGCCTGGGGGCAGCTGCGTGTTAAGAAACATGAGTAAAACTTCAATGAGGCAGAGGCCTCTTCAGGAATGAAATCAGGACTCTGTAAGAGAGCTTCTGCAGAGGGTTAAGAAATGTCCCTTGTAGAAATGAGGGTTGCAAAAGGTTTGTCACGGTCAGGATTTCTGAACCCGAGTGGAATGACAGAGGCTGGCGTGCCCAGCAGGACTGTGGACTGGGTGGGTCATGATGAGAAACCCTAAAGAAGGGCTTGGTCTCAGGCAGAGAAATATCAAAAAAAATCATAGATTTGCTTCTTTCCTCTCTGCCAGGGGGAGATTGCACCCAAATAGTGTATTTTCTGGAGCAGTAAGTGACTCTGCACTGAAGGCACTACGTGAATTTATTTCCAGCGAGCATGGAAAAATTCCCTCCCTCCTCATGCCCTGTCCCAATAAATCAAACAACTGTAGTTTCTTTACATTCTGTCCATGGGTTGAGAGCTCAGATGCCAAGCAAAGCCTGGAGACAATTTTACAGATACATTATAAATCCCTCTAGAATAAGAGCTTCTAATGGAAAAAGTGACTAATACTTCAAATGAGCACAGAACACGGCGCCCTGGGAAGGGGCTGCATATTGAGACTAACCAAAAGTAACTAAAACCCTTTATTTATTTTTTTTTCCTCATGCTCTCTTTCTCCCTCACTCCCTTCTCAGTGATGCCTCTTTAATCTCTTACAGAAGAGGATGACCAATTCTGGAAACTATTTGAGACCAGTACAGATCCTTCCGTACCTACTCTCTTATAACTAAAATGTCAGCTTGGTTGAGGTATGAAGTGATGAAGTGGGGTGAGGGCAGAAGGGGAGAGAGGCAGACAGGCAGGTGGGATTACAGCAAGTCAGGAAGGACAGAATTTGGGGAAAAAAAAGAAGAATGAATTTAAAAAGAAGGATTTGATCAGATCAGCCCATGTGGGCTGAAGGGGAGGGCTGGGGAGCATCTTCTGACCCAACGTAAAGAGCGAGCAGGATTGCAGCATCTGCACTTTGGGGGTTGGAGAGGTGCTTTTCTTGGCTTTTTCCTCTCCTTCCCAGAGATATTTTGAAGTGGAGGCTGGGTGGGGAGAGCAAGACCCCTCTTTCCCCTCCTCTGGAGCTGGGACAGCTTGATGCATCTCTTGAGGAAGGTCTGAGATGCTCCTGCTGTGGTAGGGCTGAGCACAAAGCATTTGAGAGAAGAGCAGGTGCAAGGGGAAGCTCAGTGTCCCTTTCCTCATCACACTGCTCAGGACCCCTCCAAAATTACCTCATGCTCTCCCAGGCTCTCTATCTCCTCCATGGCTTGTTGCTTAAATTATAATCCCTCCAGGGAAGGGTATGTATATGCCCTTCTTTCATGTATGTGCACAGCACCCAGCACCACGATGGCCTGAACCTTTCCTAGAGCCCTTGAACAATACTCCAGGCAAAATAATAACAGAAGTCTGAAGACTACGTTTGACAGATGCTGTCTTCTCTGTGTCTGTTCCAGACAAAGGAAAATTAAAGCTGTGCCAATAATAGAGCTCGTCAGCATTTTCCGCTGAAGCTGAATTTCAGTAGAAACCTGGGGATTTGACTAAATGAATATTTTCATGAGAAGTATCTGCTTTCCATAGACAATTTTGATTTTTTTTTCCCCCCCCCCCCAACTTTTGGCCAGAATATTTTGGCGAAAAATCAAAAATGTGCTGGCAAATGTTTGCTGTGCTGGAAAACATTTTTAAATTTGGAGTTGCGGAGCTTTTCTTCCAAATAGTCGAATTTTTACATGAAGAGATTTTGTTTTTTTTTTTTAATTTTTTTTTTCCCTTCCTGAGCAGCTGGAGTCAGCACTGCTGTAGCTCAGCCCAAGAGCAGCAGAAGGGAAGAGGAGCTTGGGGTCTGATTTTCAGACGTGCCCCATTGCAGGCTCTGCCTTGCCCAGCATCCCACACCCGCCTTTCCCATCAGGAACTGCACATGACTCACAGTGACCACATCTCTTCGAGTCCTCTGACCAAACCCACCCAGGCCAGAAATGAAATTTGGCAAAAAACCAAGCCAAAAAGCAGCTGAGGGCAGGGTGATGTTGAGGTCAACTCTTCGAAGAGGAGCGGGGCTCTACTTTGGCTGATGCAGTTTAGTTGCCTGACCGCTCTCTGATTTCTCCCTGCTCCTTTGCCTTCCTCTTTTCTCTCTCTCCAAGCACCAGGACCATGCAAAAAAAAAAGAAAAGGAGCCATTCCCTTCCCTGATGGGGAACCTCTCCCCCTGGCTGGTGTGGGGCTAAGGGGGCTGACGTTGCTCCATTGTGTGCTAAGAATCTACGGAAATCGGGATCGTTTTGGCTGGGGTGCAAAATGGAGCCCTTCCAAGAATCTGCTCCAGGCACCCTCAAGTAGGAACTTTTGGAGCACAAACTGGATAACAAAGGCCAAATTGTGATTGCTTTTCCTCCAGGAAAACCCTGGAATAGCCCATCACTTTTCAAGCACTTAAGAAAATGCAGATGATCTAGTGAGCAGTAAGTGCCTCAGCTGCAGCATTCCCTTTTTCCATTAACAAAACATTGGGTTTGAGGTCAGTAGAACTGAACCTTTGTTATTTAAAAAAAAAACAACAACCCCAAAGAGGTAATCTATGATTTAATATTCTTATGTTTGTGGGGTTCCCTTTGTCCCCACTCCTCCTGGGCTGCAGTAGATGGGATGAAGAGCTAACTGCAAAGGTTGGGAGTCTGTGGTTAAGTTTGGTAGAAAGAGAGTTTTCAACTAAGTGGAAACTTTTGCCTCAGAAGTAGCACATTCTTCTTCCATTCTGTGGCTCCAGAACAGTAGGGAGGAAAAAAGGGACATTTCTGGGCAAAAAAATATGAAAATACTCTGGCATTTAGCAACGTTTGCTGAAAATGATGGGGAGGGGTTCGTTGTGCCAAAACCCAAATATTTTTAACTTTTCAGAAGTGTTTTCTAGCTTCTGTAAAAAAGTTGAAAATTCTTATTAGAGATAAATTTGGTGTTGTTTCTTTTCTTTGGACTTGTGCACCCTGAAAGTTCTCATCTTCCAAATCTCTCTGATATCACCACGTGTCCCCTAAACACAGCTCGTGTTGGGGTTCAAGGGCAGAAATCCCCAAGGAGGAAGCACAGGCTTGGGTGTGACAGCAGGGTGGAGCCTTGTTGACTTGAGTCATCTGTTCTTAGACCTGTTTTGGGTGGTTTTATTGGGATTTGGTTGTAGAGGGAAACTCAGTAAGTAAACACCTTGCAGAATTGCCAGTCTGAGATGTTTTGTAATCATTCCAGTTAGAATATTAACTTCAAGTTCATGAGATTTCAGAATAAGAATAAATGGCTTCTACTTGGGTGTTTATTGAGCTCTGACAAGGGCCAGAATCTTGTTTCATCTTCTTCTTGTGGGGTTTTCAAAAGCGAGGATTAATAGTAGTAAAAAGTAGGGAATCAGTAGTAAAGTAAAGTAATAAAGTAAAGTAGTAATAAAGTAATAAAGTAATAAGAAGTAAAGTAAAAGAAGTAATAAAGTAATAAAGTAAAGTAGTAAAGTAAAGTAATAATAGGAAGGTAGGTAGTAATTGTAGGGATGATACCAACTGAAATGATGGAAATATCTGGCAGAAATCTTTGAGTCTGGCTTCCAGCAAACGTGCTGCTGCTCACCTGTGTGTCGGAATTGTTTCTTGTGCTGAACACAGAAAACCTGATGGTGATGTTGCTTTGGATTCTCCCTGCCTTAGCTGAGCCCTGGGCTCACATCCGAAAGTCCTGGTGAAGGGAAGAACAGTTTTGGTTTGTACCTTCTGAGGTTTCAGAGACTGGAGAGGAGCAGAGAGTGCTGGGGCAAGCTGGGGAGCTTCTGTCCTCGTTAACATCAGCTGTCATCCAAGGGATGCTGCTTGGTCTCACTTCCACAAGAACTTAATTGCCATTTTCCTGGTGTCTGTGGCTTGTTCTCAGCACAGCTGCTTCTGTGTCAGGACGTTAGACACAAACATGGTGTTTAGCAGGGAAGTGCACGCCCCAGATTTTCTCCCCAAAAGTTGAGGATTCATGGAAATCGGGAGAGCAGCTTTTCCCACCCCTTCCCCCCTTCATCCTGGATGCAGTTTGGGTGAATCTAGGTTTAGTAATTGAGATGTCAGATTCCCTGACACCTCTCAGCTGAAAGGATGGTGGTGTGGAAGCGGTGACCTCCACTGCCATCTGCCATGGCTTAATGAAAATATACTGTGGGAATCAAGGCACCAGCTTGTCTTCATCACCTGCTTGGAGAAGGCAGACGTCAGGACTTGCTGTGCCAGCTTCCTTTGCCACCATTCTGTGACCAGCCAGCCCTGCAGGCAGCATCCCACCTGCTCCCCAAGCTCTCTCAGCCCAGCAGAATATCTGCTTTCTTTCCTCTTTTTTTTTTTTTTTCTCTTTTTTTTCTCCATTTTTTTTCGTCCAATGCTCCAAACTCCTGAAAACCAGGACAATTGTCATATTTTTTTCCTACACTGATGGAGCAAGCACACAGATGTCCAGCCAGACCATGGCTTTCAGAGAGGTGGGAGCATGAATTGCCACCCTGATGGAGTGATGGGGTGGGAGGGCAGAGGATGAAGGGGGATCCAGCCCTTTCTCCACTTTGGGGTAGCTTCTCAGCATTCAGGCTTCCTCCCTGCTACACAGCCCTCAGAGGAGCCAAGAAGGCAGCTGATATTGGGATACACTTCTCAGGACCCCAGTCCACTTAATAAAAATATTTTTCCTGATGCTTAGATGAGAACAGAGTCACAGTGAACATACAAAGCCTGGGGAGATGCCTCCTGTGATCCATCTCTGGGGACCAGGGACCTGTGGTGACCCTAAAAAGAGCCTTGGACCCATTAAACCATCTGGTGCTGAATTATATTTCCCAAATGCTGTTCTCTGGAGATAGTTCATCTGTAAGCAGTGTTTCATCTGAAAGGGAAGGTGAGAGAGAGGACACTAAAGAAGGGGGTGGAGGATTTTACTGCCCACATAGAACTTATCAAATACTGAGTTCAACCTTGCATGGAGGGCTCTGGGTGCTGTGTTCATCCATCACAGATAAACACCCTCACCACAATTAACACTTTGTCACTGTCTATCCTCAGCTTTACCTGAAAACTCCATCCAGAGCAACCAGGGCTCAGTCTCAGTGCCAGGCTGGTTAACCTACCCACAGATAAAGAGGGATCTAAATCCTGCTCTGACTTGATTTCTTTCCTATTTGGGAGGTTTGGGAGCTATTCTACAGTAAAGCATTGCCCTGCAGATTAGAAATGGCTTATTTCTCTTGGGTGTATATTGGGTTGTACTGTAAAGTCTACAAGAAAACTTTTCCCTTACATGAAGCTCAGCACCCTTTTTGTGGAGGGTATGTGGCTTTGCTTAAAGTTACTGCTATGATCCAAATATTCAGGAATGCCTAACTCTGTGCTCTGAAGATTGGGAGCATCCTTTCCTCCTGGCCCCTTGATGCCACATTAAGGAGGAAATCATCCCACTTGGGGCTTTGCACCACATCCAAATGCTCCAAGGACCTGGATGTAGACCCCAGCACTTAAAGAAATTTTTCCACTTCCCAGAGAAGGAATTATTGAGTGGAGCTGACAGGAGAAAAAACTCCTCCTGAGCCAAAGACCCTCAGGAAGACAAACCAGAGCTGACTGCCTTTGCCTTTCATTTAGAAGCTTTGAAATCAGCAGAGTCCATAAGTATTTGTCTGCCACCCAGAAATAAGGTCTGTGTCCATAGGCTGATTAATCTTGTGGAGAATGACTGAGATCTGAGTCCTAAGCCTTGAGCAGACTATTGCATCCCCTCAGAACCCAAAAGACTTTTGAGGTCCTGGGCCAAACACAGTTCCAGTGCAGTGCAGAAGATTTTTTCCTGCAGCTCTCACCTGGAGGACAGGGAAGAGGAGACTCAGAGCTCTGGCCAGATTTGTGCATTCAGACAGCTTGCATGACCAGCTGAATTACTGCCTCCTTAGTCCATTTAAATCCTGTTCCCAAGTTCCTGTGGCTCCTGGTGATCCATTAGCAGGAGATGTCCCCGTGCCAGGGGAGAAGGGGCTCTGACAGCCAACTCCATTGCTCCAAGGTGCTGCTTGTGATACCAAGGTGGGGAAGGCTGCACACCTGCTCGTGTTGTATATGGACAGAATTAGAGGAGAAATCTGATTATCCTAATTACTCAGAAATGCTAAATATGTGCAGAATACTTTGGCTAATTAGCCAGGGAGCTTGCTGGCTGTTGAGCAGGGAGGGGAGTGACTGTGGGGAGAAGTCTGCTCCGTGCCCTTTGCTTTCCGAGCATGTAGAGCAAAAGTGAGCACCAAGGGCTTGGGGATAGGATTGTCAGCCTTAAAACAAATGACAAAGCTGAGAAAGGACAGTTCTTTTTCAAACGTCTGCCACTTGTTAGGTTTCTGGGTCTTTGAGTTTCCCATCTCATTATTCAGAGAGGAGACGTTCAAGGGAAGGATGAGGCTGAGCAAACAGCTGATGAGAGCCCCTGCTCCACAACTTCATGGAGGGATCTGCTCTGAACACTCTTTATCCTTATCCTTATCCTCCTGCTGACACAGGCAGGCTCTCAAATGTTCTCAGAAGCCTGAGGAGTCTGTGATGGTTGATTCTAGGAATGGTGCTGCTTTGTTTGCCTTTCATAGGCTCATTTGCAAGGCAGTTGTGGATGTTAAAGGAGATCTGGCCCAAAATCTCACCTGTTTTTCCCAAAGAGGCAGAGCTGCTGGGCAGGGTGGAGGGCAGGTCATGCTGAGTACATCTCAAGGTACTAATCCTGAGGTGTCTAGATCCAGAGAACCAGGCTGGTTCCTCCACCTTCATGCTAGACATAGACTCACCAATAAAACCATAACAGGAGGGTGCAGGATCCACCCCAGTGGGAGGCACACACCTTGATGTGTTCTGGGGACTAACAGACTACACAAAGCTCTTCCCAAGCCCAAGCCCAGATCTTCTGGATGTAACCAGTGCCCCAAATACAGCTTCATCCATTGCTCCTTGTAGCTGTGCCTCCTCATGGCTCTAAATCATAGAATCATAGAATCATAGAATTGGCTGGGTTGGAAGGGACCTCAGAGCTCATCAAGTCCAACCCTTGATCCACTCCCCCCGTGGTTCCCAGCCCATGGCACTGAGTGCCACATCCAGGCTCTTTTGAAATATCTCCAGGGATGGAGAATCCACCCCTTCCCTGGGCAGCCCATTCCAGTGTCTGATCACCCTCTCCCTAAAGAAATTCTTTCTAAAGTCCAACCTAAACCTCCCCTGGCACAACTTGAGACCTCTTGTGTCCTCTTGTCTTGCTGAGAGTTGCCTGGGAAAAGAGCCCAACCCCCCCTGGCTCCAACCTCCTTTCAGGGAGTTGGAGAGAGTGATGAGGTCTCCCCTGAGCCTCCTCTTCTCCAGCCTCAACACCCCCAGCTCCCTCAGCCCTTCCTCACAGGACTTGTGCTGGATCCCTTCACAACCTCCTTGCTCTTCTCTGGACCTGCTCCAGCACCTCAAGCTCCTTCCTGAGCTGAGGGGCCCAGAACTGGACACAGGACTCAAGCTGTGCCCTCCCCAGGGCTGAGCACAGGGGCAGAATCCCTTCCCTGGACCTGCTGGCCACGCTGTTCCTGAGCCAGCCCAAGATGCCAGGAGGCCAGGATCCTATATGGTTTTTATTCCTGACCTAACCAGAGCTTTTCTGGAAAGGTCAAGTTTCCTGCTCTTCAGGCAGTGGCCAGCACTCAGTGTGCTCAGGATCAGTCCTGCTGTTAGTTTTAAACAACATCACTTGGGAAGTCAGCTAGGAGAAGCTACAGAAATGTTCAAGCTTCCAGGGCTGCCACTGCAACTGCTTGGAGCTGAGTTGTGTGACAGCATGGGAGGATAGATGGGGTGATATAAAAACTCTGCCATGGCTTCAGACAACAAAGACTGTGTCTCCCTGCTGATGAATAATGCCTCTTTGTTTTATTCCTTAGAAGACAGGGCTGTTACAAGTGCTGAGAACTATTCCAGTGCTAAATATATGGGTGTGTAATAAAGGCTCTGCAATCTATGAACTGGGACTGAATGGATACTGGAGTGAATCATTGAAAGTAGGATGAATTTCTGAAGCAGCTCAGAGTGACAGGAGGTGGAGGGATAGTAAACTCTTAGCCAAAGGATGCTTTCCTTGCATGAGATGTAACCCAGGCTTTGACACTGCCAAGTTTTTCCCTGGTGGTGGCTCCTGTGGCCACGTGAAGGTCCCCACCCCCAGTTTTGGATAGTAACCTAAAAATTTCAGATGGAGCTGCAGTTTTTGGTGGTGAGACATTGTACAAATTTTCTAGCAGACATCCTGGCAGCTTAAATGAGAATGCAGCAGGAAATCCCTTGTTTAGCTGTAACCTGGGCTGAGAGCTCTGTGGGGTTTTGTTGGACCCCACCAGAAGCAGTGATAGTCTGGAGCTTGCTGCCCTGGGGGGGAGGAAAATGCTGCTTCTTATTGCTCTCACTGTTCTGGAGCTCACCTCAAAGCCTTGCCAGATTAAACTTCCTTGAAATTACTTAATAGAGCAGCAAGGGTTTGAATTTCCATGATGGGGATTCACACTTTCCTATTTTAGCTAATCCTTGCAGTCAGCTTCCAAGCAAGCAGATCAAAAGACATGGAAAAAAAAAAAAAAAAAGTTGGGAAGTCTGGAGCAGGGACAAGGTAAAGATGCCATAGTTCCAGGGATGAGGAATTGTCCCACACCTCAAAGGGAACAGGGAGGCTGTGGATGTCTGGATGAAGTTTTAGTGACACAAGCTGGGACAGGGCAGGTCTTTGTCCCCTTTTGTGGTTGGAGGTGACAAAAGAGTTCAGGAGTGCCCCACATTTGAGCTGCTGCCCCAGGGCTTGGGGCTGAGTCCCCGAGTTTGGGGCAAAGCCACCAAACAGCCCCAGGAAGACCCAACCTCTACAGATGTGCTGCAAGTGAACTTTGTTCTCCAGAGCTGCCAAAGTGGCATCTATTGACTGCTTCTATTTTAAAAGGGAAAGAGGGGGAGGGAGGGGAAGGGGAAAAAGAGAGGGAAAAGAGAAAATCAGCTCTGCTGTTGAATAAACCATGAGCCATTGAGGAGCTGCAGGGGAAGGGCAGGGGCAGAGCAGAAATGAAGGGGACACAAACGTCATGTGAAAAATGAAGCTCAGGAGGAGCCTGGCCATTGTGTGACACTCTTGGAAACTTAATTGGGGAGTCGGTTGGTGGGAGGCCAGAAAGATGTGTACAATAAAGCAGAGACACTCGACTGGACTGAAAATGCAAACAAATTGGGTAGGACAACAGAAGAGATAAATTATGCTCATAAAATAAACAATGGCTGAGTGACACCGGATAAACAGTTCCATATAATAACACCACTGTTTGTCTCAGCCATCCTAATTGGAAGGCTGGGCAGCATCCGATGGAAACTCTGGGATGCAGATTCTCCCTTTCTAATGAGGAAGATTTGCCCTCCCCTCTAAAAGCCTCCCCCCCAGTCCCATTTAGCAGCAAACTGAAAGGCCTGGTTTCATTCCACTTTCCCACAGCAAACTCATCCTGGCAGGAACTGCATTAAGGAGGACAAGGAGAAGATCATAATAAATTGAGGACTTGCTCTTATTTCACCTTGTGACAAATCTATCCAGTGGGTGACTCAGGGAGGGTGATAAGAGCAGGGACTGGGCTGAGGCTTTCCTTTTGACGCTTGGTCATGTGGAAAATAATCCCATTCTAGCCCTCATTCAAAAGGGCTTTCCTTTAAAAATAATGCTTTTTAAAAGGCACTGAATCTTTATTGATACTGTTGGAAAGCCAGCAGCTCCCTTCCATCAACCATCATGGCTCTCATTTTAGCAGCTGCTTGGAGTGATGAGCAAAACCAAAGGGGATGCTGCACAAAAAGTGACAGGGCCAGTGCCATCAATACAAGTGGGAGAACTCATTAAACCTTAGTTGTTGGTTGTTGTGGGTTTGTTTTTTTTTTTTTCCCTATGATACTGCATGGCTAATAAATGCCTGATGAGAATCCTTTGTTTCGTGGAAGTCCTCTCAAGTCCAGAAGGAAAACACAGAGGTGCAGGGGATGGTGAGCATGAGAAAAAGGTGGGCTTGGGGACTTCTACCATGCTCACTCTCACACTTTGAACCTGAAACTCCCCATCCTGCAGCATTTCTGGCCAGCACTCAGTCCAGTGTGTAGCAGAGATGTGCACTGACCCATTGATGCCAACCCAGATGTTTCCCAAGCAATGAGAGGCTCAACTTCAGCCTCAAATCTGTGTCTAAACTTTTTGCCATCTCCATCCTTAGGTATTTAATCATTTCATCCATGTGAGTAGTTCACATGTCTCTGTTTTCCTGCTTTTATTGCCTTAAGGAAAAAAGAGGTGGATCTCTGTTTCCCAACCTGTAAAAAGCTCAGGAGGTTTCAGCCAAGGAGGGGACACAGGGGGTTGGCACTCCCCTCACCTCCCACATGGCTGCAGCTCCTGAGATCTGGGTGGCAGCTCAGAAGTCATCTTGGGTAGCAGAAAATTGGTTTTGCCTCCTAAAGTGGATGAAAAACCTAAATATCCCACTCGGGATATTCCATACCTTGAGGGAAGCAAGGGGAAGCAAGACTTGTTACCTGTAATTCCTGAGGTAATGAATCAAATATTTAAATATGACTGATTTTCTTCCAGTGAAGCAATCAGAAGATGGAAGTCAATAGTGATTGGTTCATTTTCCAGGCACTTTGTGGCAGGGAAGTTGTTTGTAGGGATTGTGGTTATTAGAAAATTCCTGCAATACCCTAAAAGCCTCTGACAGTCCCTGTTTGTAACAAAATAGTTGTTTTCCTGCTTGTTCCTGTTTAAAGCCCTCCCTGTCAAGAGCATTTTACTGGAACCAGAAGCTAAATGGTTTTCATGTCCCAAACACTCTTTTCTTCCCAGTTCTTTTTCATTTCATGCTTTGCTGACAGGCCTGGAAGTTCACCAGTACATTCGTTGGGGGAGAGCTCATCAGTTTTTCTTCACTGATATTTATTTTTCAGGGGAAAAAAATGGCTGCATGGTTTTTCAACTATCATTTTTGGAGAGATAATTTTTCTTTTGTCCTTTTTTTTTCTTTTTTTTAAACTGAAATACGCACTTTTTTCTTCTCTTCTTTTTTCTTTTTTTTTTTTTTTTTAAGATTTTTTTTTTTTTGGCAAAGTACCAACATCAGAAAGTTCCTGGTGATGATTAAAACTCAGCTGTCCCAGTCCAGGTCATTTTATACTGAGGATATCATGCATGAAATGCAAGCAAATCACTCAGCCTCTTTGCAGCCAAACTCCTAAGATACCTCCAGCTTCTCATCTGCCTGAAAACTTTCTGCATCTTGCCACGATGTCTGGAGGGGAAAATCTCCTGGGGGGGTTTGATATATAAACCAAATCACTTCTGCAGGGTTGGCTCATCTGCTCTGTCTGTGACTCCCCAGCTGTTTCTGTCCTCTGGCTGGGGAGGGAGAGCTGAGATTCACAGCTGAGATCAGCAGCTCTGGGGGGCTGGATTGGGAATCTTTGGCTGGAAAATGTTGGGATTTGGTCCGAGCATCCCTAGGGCTGAATTTGGGGGGATGCTTCCCTCTTTGTTTTGAGAATGTGAGCAGGATGGGATAGGTGGGGGAGTTGGATTGGTGCTGCAGGGAGGTTCCCAACCTAAAATTCCACCTCTTTTTTAGCCCTGGGCAGGTGGGCACCCACTAAAAACACAGTTGCAAAGATGATTTGTTTTCTGCTGATGCAGGTATGAAGTATTAAAGCAGCTTTTTACAAATTCTGCCTAAGTCTCCAGCTATCCTCTGTGTAAAATGAGGGTATTATTTGTTAATTCCACTCGAGAGATGGGAAAAGAGTTAAAAGCAGTGCTGGAGGTGGAAGCAGCAGGAATGGAATCAAACCCAGGAGACTGATCTGTGTTTGGGGTCCCAGCAGTTTGTGTCAGTGCATCCATTCCCAGATGCCTCCAAGTTCTTCCTATGGGACCTTCTCTCCTGCTCCCAGATTTTTTACAGATCCTTCCCAGGAGTGCAGTGGGACCTGTGCTGTGACTCCAGGCAGCAGATGCTCCAAGGGATTCTTGAGGGATTCTTTCCTCCTCCAGGAGCTGCTGCTTGAGGCTTGGGGCAGAAAGCATCACATGTACCAGCTGGAAACATGTTCCCAATGGAAAGGGAAAGCTGTAAAACCATGGGAAATGCATCCCTTTGGCTTCAGAGTTGTCTCTCCCTGACTCCTCCAGATTCACAAGGAAGTATTAGGAAGCAGAAGTGCTAAATGCTCTTCCCTGGGTCCTGGTGGGGGGGATAAAGTCTTCATTGCCACTTTGCAGGTTTTTTTCTCATTTGCCACAAGAAGCAAGGCTCCTTTTGCACACTCATATCACCAGTGGAAATTTCTGGGTGGCTCTGCTTCCCTCCCTCCTGCTTGCAGGAGGAGGCCAAAGGGGTTTTCCTTTTAGGATCAAAGTTGCAGCAAGACCCTGGCGGATCCCAGTTTGCTAGATTATTAATAATAACAAAATGCTTTTCTTTCTCCCTTATTTCTCACCCCCTCCCTTCCTGTGCTTCCCTTTTAATGAATTCTCTTCTCTGGCTGCAGCCCCAGCCCTGACACCAGCCTGATTTGTAATGGAAATAAGCAGCCCAGCCCAAAGGCGACCTGCAGGAGCACTGCAGGGCTCTAATTAGAATTTTCATTAAACTCCTTCTGTTTACGAATATCCAAGCAATCTGGCATTGCAGCAGGAGCAAGAGGAAATTAAAGCCACATCACCACTTAGCTCCAGTGGCAGGGAGCAAGGACCCAGCTGTCTGAGCTGAAACTGGAACAGGGTTCCTACGGGCAAAGTTGGTTTTTTGGGTTTTTTTTTTTTTTTTTTTTTTTTTTGGCATCCTTCCTCTCTCAAGCTTTTACCCCGCTTGCAGAGCTTGCGTGTTGGTTTTGGGGTTTTTTTGTTGGTTTTTTTTTTTTTTTTTTTTTTCTTCAAGAGGATCTGGCTGGTGCAAGTGTTCTACCCGTGATCTATTGGTGACCTAATTACAGGGATCAGCTGCTGGAGCTGCTCCCAGGGCAGGAAGGAGCTGGGGAGAGCAGGTGGGAAGTGCAGAGCAGAGAGAAAGGAACCATCCAGCAAAGGGCAGAGGGGAGCTGGATCTTGCAAAGCCCTGGGGAGTTTCTATAAAATCCCAGTGACCCAGGGACAGTCTGACCACAGGTGCTGGGGAGCAACCTGCTGGGTTGTGGGGTGCTCTGGGACACAGAGTGGATGGGGCTTTGCTGCCCATGCTCCTTGCACACCAAGGAATTCTCATCCTTGTCTTCCCCTGGAAGATAAAACCAGCTCCAGGTGATCTTGCAGGTGTTTTGCCTTCAGAGAAGCTTTTTTGTAACTCGGGCCACAGCTCATCCCTTGGTGAGGAAAAAGGGATGAGGTGCCAGGCAGGAATTAAACTTGGCAAGAGGCACCAAACGTGGATGCTTTGCTTCCTAAAGCTACAGGCAGGGGATGTTCTCAGTGCCATGTGGAATCAGCAAGTTATTTCTTGGGCTGGGGGTGGACACAAGCTTAAGCTTGGCTTTTGGAGCCTGAAACAGAAGTTCCTTCCTCCTTTGGGAAACTGCCTGTAGGATATTTCAAGTCATCATTCGACTCCAGGGTAAGCAGAGGCAAAATAAAATTGCAGTTTGCAGTAAGTGCCTGTAAAATAGCAGTGGGAGCCACTGTTTTGTCTAAAGCAGATAAGTCCAGCTGATATCTCATGGGCTGTATAAACCCCCTGACTCTTGGTCCAAGCCCTGAATGATTCCCAAGTCTTTCTAGTGCTTCAGTTTCAGCACCATCTGCACAGGTCCTGTTGATGTGTTTGCTCTCTCCCTCCAGCAGCAGAGCTCTTTTGGCTAAGCAGATGATGCTTAAGATAGCAGATCCAGAGGGTATAGGGTAATTCCTTCCACCAAACAACCCCTTGGCTAATTTTTAAGCATTTTAACCTTTTCCCTGCATCCCTGTCATGTGAACAAGCCCAATCTTTGGATGGCCCTCCTGGCTGAGCAGAGGTAATGATCACAGAATATAATGGCCTGTTGGTAGGAAATAAATCTCTCTATTAGAAAATTAAATTCTTTCTGATCTCCAACACTGCTCTGCCTTTATAGTGTCTGGATGGCTTCATAAATGGCAGCAGAGCTCCTGAGGGAATGGCTGGTGAGTTAATGGCACATCTTTAATACACTTCACTCAACAAGGAGATTTGTTCAGCTGGTGGGAGAAGGTCCCCAGCAGTGCCCAAAGCTTTCTGCCACCCCAGGGTGCTGTTTGTGGGGAGCATCAAGGATGCTGACATCACTGTCAGCTAAGGCAGACTGCAAGTCCTACAGGAAAGGGAAAGCCAGGACTGGCACAAGTGTGGAGCCTGAGCCTGGGATAATACTGTGCATCTGGCTGACAAAAATGTCAGGCACTTGCTGGGGAAAATCATTCTTTTTTATGTCTGCAAATACAGTCACATCCTCCTTACTCCAGTGCCTCTTTCTCTGTTGCAAAGCTGGAGAGCCAAAGCTGAGCTGTAAAACTGAAGGAGGAGAAAAAAAGCTTTGGGGGGAGACCACTGTGGGCACAACAGATTAATTATGTTTGGGAAACCTAGGTTTGAGTGTTGACGTAGATTAGGAATAAATCAAGTTTGTCAGTCTTGTCAGAGTGGTTTTGGTTTTTTTTTTTGCCTGGCTCCCAAAGTCACCTTATTAATTTAGGCTGATGTCTCATCTTGGCAGTCCCAGCAGCAGATGCAGGATGGTTCTGGGGTGGGAGATGCCCTGATCCTCAGCTGTGGGATGGGGCAGTCAGGAAACTCTTTGCTAGAGGGCAATGACCTGGTGTGGGACTCACACCATCCATGGAGACTCCTTGGGCAGCATTGGCTTCCCAGGCCGTGGCAGTGACCACTTTGCTTCTGAAACAGAAATGATTTAAAGATGCAAGGGCTGCTGCTGGAGGCCTCTCTAATGTCCCTGTGAATAGAAAGGGTTTAAGCAGCTCCTGGGGAGGAAGGGGAGCAGAGAATGGGGCTTATTGTGTCCCTTGGCCAGAGTGACCAAAGATGTCTGAGAGACAGGGACAAACAGAGCCCTCCTGTGCAATTAGTCTCTTGACCTCTGTGGTTCAGTGAGGGATGCTGGCAAAGGAGCTGAGGATCACAAGGCCCTGAGGAAGGTTTCCTTGACAACACTTACTGAAGAAAAATGAGATTTCATGAATGCAGTGGGTATTAGCACGTGAGATGGTGACTTCAGAAGGGACAAGGACGTGGCACCTAGCAGAACGAGCCCCTCAGCCAGGGGGATGGGAAGCAGTGGCTCACGGAGCTGCTTTTGCAGAGAAACTTAATTAATTGTGACCATTAATATTTATTTTGAAATGCAGTCACTGTGGTAAAAGCAGACTTGTTGTTTAATCATTTTTCTTCCCACAAAAATCCCCTTGAATAAGCACTGGCACAGAAAGGAGTTTTCTGCTCTCCACTGATAGTTTCATCACACTGCAACTTGGGGGTGGGATTCTTTGGATCTAGCATGGTTTCCCCATTTACAAATGCAAAGCAATTGTCTAGAAAACCTATGTATAATAATATTATAATAATACAAATAAAACCAATAATATCAGTACCAATAATAATAATAACCAGAGCAGACCGTTTAGTGTTGCCAAACTTAACCTGCATGGAAGAATCAAAAAAAAGGTATTTGTGTTCAAAAGCTAAGTAGATATATTTTTAAACTATACATTTGAGACTTTATAATTTTTTTCCTGCTGTCTCAGCTAGCTGGACTGAAATTTTCATCCTTATGTGATGCCTCACAGGGGATATGTGCTGTGACTTGGTCCTGAACTCAAGCCATCAGCCACTGCATGACCAAAATACCTCAGGACCAAAACCCATGCAAGTTTTTCCTCAGGAAAAGACCCGTGACCTTTTGCAGTGAAAGTCCTGGCTGCTCTGATGGTGTTTGCAGAGTAGACAAACAAAGAATATCTTAAAAAGCAAAGCCAGTTGGCAGGAAATCAAACGCTGAATCAGGAACCAGCCCAGAACATCCCAAGGGTGAGCAAGGGCTGCAGCCCAGGAGCTTTCTCAGTTCAGACTGGAAAGAAAGTAAATATAGAGGTTTAAATTGGGAATTTTCTCTGTTTTGAAGCTGTAGATAGGCAGCCAGGGCTTCTGAGGTGGCTCTGCCCAGCACTGAGCAAGGGCAGTGCATGGGGATGGAGTCCAGGAGGCCGTGTCCTTACAGTGGGGAAAAACAAGGAGTAGCAAGAGTTTTCAAGTTGTTTTTTTATAAACCAAGTGGAAGGTTGCCTAGGTTTCTGGGTAGACATTTTTTCTTCTTTTCTCCAGGTTCTGGCTGGCCCGTAGTTGTAGGATCAGCTTTTCCATTTGCTCTACTTACTGCATGCTCGTAATTTGATTTCTAACATTTATTTTTTTTTTTTTTTAAAATCTCTTATTAAAGCTGAACTTGGAAAGTATAAAAGCAGGGACAAATAGAGGTGTGTGTGTTTATAGGCAGAATATCCTCTTTGTGGATCTATAGCTGGGCTTTCTGAGCATCTTCCCTGCATCTGGATGAGTCGTGTCATCTTGAAAGTGGCCTTTATTTATTTTTATCTTTAATTAATTCGACACAGATTCAAACTGAACACGATTAAAGGTTTTAAAAGCTTAATAAACTTAAGAAAAGCAAATCTAGCTGATAATGTGGCCTTGCTGGTAGGCTGTTAAGGAAAGGGAGGGGGAGAATTACAGGTGACTGACTTGATCAGCAGTGTGGGGCACAAGGGGAACAGGTTGGACTCTGCAGCTTCTCAGCATCACACGACAGAAGACAGAGATGAGAGGATAGAAGAGATTGAAGGGACCAGAAGAGATTGAAGGGACCAGAAGAGATTGAAGGGACAAGAATTTAAACAAGCACATCCCCCCCAGCCCATGTTGAACCAGCTCAGAGAGTCTTTCTGGCATCAACACCTCCCAGTCACACCAGAAACACAACTGGAATGGATTGGAAAGAAACCATTTCACTTTTTGAGATGTTTTCTCAGATCATTTTCCTATTCTGCAGTGGGCTCCATCAGGCCCCCTCCAGCTTGGGGACAGCTTCCCCCTTTGGTGAAGATTTAATGGTGTGAAGACCCTGAGCATGTCTCATCCTACTGGCTCACAAAACCCTTTTTCTGATGGGGTTGGGGGTGGGTGATAGGATTTTGTCAGCTGCAGAGCATCTTCTCTGCCTTTCTTCTCTTTCCTGGCTGTATAAATGAAGGATGGCCCAACAAAGAGCTTTGGCTTGGTTTGTTTGCCTGGAGAAGAATTGCTTCACGTGGCTATTTTCTATCCCAGTTTCACTCAGATCAGCAGAAATGTGGTTTATTTCAGGAGAGAAAAGCCTGCCACAACTATTCTGCTTTTAGTACCTCAACGGGTCGTTTAATTTAAAGATTGAAAGGTAAAAATGTTCTGTGGGCTGGAGAAGCAAAAGGAGGATAAAGGATCCTGGTTTTAATAAGAACAGTCATAAAGATGAAAAACTCCTGATGGAAAGGTCCTGTCAGCTTTGGAATGGGTTGAAACCTGTGCCACAATCTGTGAAATTTCTCTTTACAACAGCATCTCCAGCAGATAATAGACTTTCTCCATAGAATAGTGTGAATTGTCATCAAGAACACCCCAGCAAGGCTATAAAAATGCAGAAACTTGGCAGGAGCAGGGACAGATGGCATTTCCCCTGCTCAAGGAGAGGAATCCAGGGGAGGTTCATGAGAAGGGGGCAGATACATCAGTACCCAGAGCTTGCATCACTGACCCTGCCTCTTCTGAGCCAGGAACCCAAGCTGAAGGTTCTGCCACCACATTCTTCACATCCCAACCCCAAATCAAGGCCAGCTTAGCACAAACATCAGCCCTGGTTGCCTGCAAAGCTCAGCAGCATTTAATGGGTAAGCTCTGCACACAGATCTCCAGTGCAAGGAGTAAAATAGTTGTTTATCTCATTTTTAACAAATATTTCCTGAATTATGCTGGGTTCCTGGGCAAGCACAGGGTAACTGCAGGCTGGTTTTCTGGGGCTGGATTGCAGGAGAGACTCACTACCTGTGTGCTGCTAATTCAGTGTTTCACCTGGAGCATTTGTGCTTGTCATTAACATGGATTTTAGAGAAAACTGCTGTTCTTTTTGTAAATGAAGCAGCTTTCCTGAGCTCACACATGACACAAAGGGGTCCAGACCCAGCTCTCTCTCCCTTGGCTGGACCAGCAGCCTGAGCTCTGCATCACCTGAGTCACACCTGCAGCTCCTGGGGACACAAAACCGTTTTAAAAAATGCAGAAAAAGTGGCAAAGGAATGATAAATCAGGGCAAAAACAACCTGGAGAGAAGGGCAATCACAGTGAGGAAGGGGGAGATACAACACAAGAAGCAAACAAATCTCCAGACATGGATATCTGAGTGGGAAAACCCATGGCAGAAGACACGGGTGGGAAGGAGCAATCTTAATCCCCCTTGTCAGGGCCTGGAGGCAAAAGATGAAGCTGAGCAGGGCCTTATCTCTGCTAAACACCCCCTCCCACATTGTGTCCCCTCAGCTAACTGATGCACAGCTCCTGTGCCACATAGTCCCATGTTAATGTAACACACAAAGCCAATTAAATGCCTGATTGGAAGAGGCAATGGCAGTCAAGTGACCCACTGCCAGCCAGTCAGGATCCCAAATTTCCAAATATCATTAAGGTCTGTGCATTAATCCCTTCCTAAAAGATTAAGCCTTTAACCTATTACTTCTGTTTCTGATGAGATACAGAAAATCTGCTGTGCTGGGGGAGGGAAATGAGCATCCTTTGCCCTGCTCCAGCCCCAGAGCCCCCCACGTGTCCTTGCTGCACATTTCCCAGCATCTTCCCAGCAGTTTGCATTTGATGAGAACAGGGCAGTGTGCCTTGCTTCAAAGGAAAGGCTTAATTATTTTGCAGAAAAGATGGTTTGGGAGACTGCCCCCATTCTCTCCCCACTCTCTCTGTGCCCCTTTGCCAGTGAGATGTCAGAGAGGGAAACCTGCTTATCCCCAAGCTGATTATTCATCTCCCCTCACCAGAGCTGCTGCAGATTTCTTTGAAATACAGATTTTTTTTTTGGGCTTCCAAGAGAGTGATGAGAACTCTAATAGCCCCAGAGAGGTGTGAAGGTGATTTCCCCACTCATGGAGGAAGAAGGAGGAAATGTGGTCTCTTGATAGAGGGGGTTTCCCTCATCTTCTGGCTTAACCCCCAACTCCTCACAGCCTTAAATGCTCTAAGAAATCAGAGATGCTGCTGTGCTGAGTTCCCAGGTGCCATTTAAAACCCAAACCAGAAAAAGATGTTGCCGAGCTGATGACACATGGTGGACCATAATTAGTAGTAGTTAACTTAATTGTAGCTAGCAATGGTAAATGGTAATTATTTATTTAAGCAAAAATAATGATGAAATGCAATAATGCAATCCCAGCATAGTACTGTGATAATTAAACAGACTTTGAAAGCTTGCCCTGACCAGGAAATCTGCTGTGCCTTGGCACTGGTGAAGTCACTGGACAGGGGGGTTGGTTGCACTATTAGTGAAGATAAAAAAAGAGATTTCTCCAGGTAAGGCTGGGCACTGGGGGAAAACCTGCAGAAATTGCTGTTCCCTCACTCTTTGACCTGTAGGGATAATATTTAGAGGCTGTGGGGCTGTGAAGGGCATTCTGCAGGGACACCTTGATGGGGTTTCAGCAGCAGGAACAGAGCAGTTCAGATCCAGGGGAGCAGATGTTGCTGATACCCAGGTGATGGCTACAGGTGGAAAACATCTTCCTCCAAATCCAATTTGAAAGTCAGGCCCAGCAATTCCACACTAATGGAGTTTTATTTCCAGAACACAGTGCTAGCCTTGAACCATGTTATTAGTGAGGGGAGAGGAACACAGCTTGTCCTTCTGGGAAACTGATGTGTTTGCAGAATTCCTTTGCTGGGTGGGAGCATTTTCTGTGGGGTGAAGGTGGAGGAGAGAGTTTCCTCCTCTCTCTCACTTTGATGGATGTGTGTTGGGGAGCAGAGACAGGAGAGGTGTCAGGAATGATGAAGTGATGCTGAAGGCTCTGACAAATGAGCTCTGGAAGGTCCTCCTGCAGCCATTTCAGACGTTGCCATCTGCTGCTCACCTCTGCCCCAGCCTGGGGCCACCTCCCATGGTGGCAAAGGGCATGGAACAGTGGGTGAGCCCCCCCAGAGGCACTGGAGCTTACTGGTGTACATTGGATGAGGTGTCACAGGAGATTGTGATGAGCACAAAGTGGAAGGGGGGACATGCAGACACATGTCCTGTCCTACTGACTTGGTTCATCAGCAGTAAATTGCTCTGGGAATGAAGCAGCATCCTCAGCTCAGGGAACAAATCACAGGCTTGAAGCTGTAATTCTCTTTTTCCTTCTCCCTTCCAGCTTGCTGCATTGGAGAGGCAAGTGTTTGATTTCTTGGGATACCAGTGGGCCCCTATCCTGGCCAACTTCCTCCACATCATCCTGGTTATCCTTGGCCTCTTTGGCACCATTCAGTACAGACCTCGCTACATCGTGGTGGTAAGTGATGTGCTTTTTGTTCAGGGTTATTCAGAGACCTCTGGAGCTTTTGCTCTGGTGAGCTATGGTAAGTGATAAGGAAATGAGTAAAGCCCTTGGGAAAGCAGGCACGAGTGTTGTAAACAGTTTTAGGAACACGTTGTTCAGTGTGCTGCATTTTACAGGACTTAGAACAGCCTGGAAGATATCAGATAATTTGTACTGGTACCCAAGTAACACTGAGATTCTGCACAACAGAGAAAGAGAACAAGAAGCTGGATAAAAGCATGGCAGAAACTCTTCCAGTCCCCCCAGACTTCTGCCCCCTGTGTCTCTAATGAGGCAAGGCACGTGGGAAACAAAGAGAACTGCACTGCTGCTTCAGGACATTGACTGCTCTCAGCTGTATCACTTAAATAAACTGATTCCAGTCACTTCCTAATGCTTATTGTTTTTTCTCTCCCCACCATCCCCTTCTAGTATGCCATCTGGACTGCAGTTTGGGTCACCTGGAACATCTTCATCATTTGCTTTTACTTAGAAGTGGGAGGGCTCTCAAAGGTGAGTAGGAAATCCATGGGGGAGTGCTCAGGCTTGGCATCAGAGGGTTTAGGATGTGGCTGGGAGATCAGGGAGGGGATGGGATGGGTAAGGGGATTAAGGGGAGAAGTAGGGGGCTGCCTGGGAGCAGGTTCTGCCTCCTTGCCTATGGAGAAAGCTGCCTTAGTAGGGATGGAGGAGCACTGCTTCTTCTGTGGTCAAAATGGGGATCTGGTACTGATTTCTGGAGCCCTTCGCTGGGTGGTGCAGGTGTGGCTGGAATAAAGGCTGCCCTCAGAGGGAGTAGTTTGCTTTTTGAAGATAAGACCAATCAGAGAGGGGAAAAGGGGTTGGAGGGCTGGTTCCCAGCCATGATGCAGAGGTGGCTGAGGGAGGCTATCAGCTAATTAGATTACAGCTGATCCTCTTGAGAGCTCCTGACACCTCTGGAAGATGCTGTGTGACATGGAAGGGAAGGTTTCCTGGGTGCTCTCTCTCCCAGCACAGCCCTGGTGAGGCCACAGCTTGAGTCCTGTGTCCAGTTCTGGGCCCCTCAGCTCAGGAAGGAGATTGAGGTGCTGGAGCAGGTCCAAAGGAGGCAACTGGGCTGGGGAAGGGACTGGAGCACAGATCCTATGAGGAGAGGCTAAAGGAGCTGGGGGTGTTGAGGCTGGAGAAGAGGAGGCTCAGGGGAGACCTCATCACTCTCTCCAACTCCCTGAAAGGAGGTTGGAGCCAGGGGGGGGTTGGGCTCTTTTCCCAGGCAACTCTCAGCAAGACAAGAGGGCACAAGAGGTCTCAAGTTGTGCCAGGGGAGGTTTAGGTTGGACATTAGAAAGAATTTCTTTCTGGAGAGGGTGATCAGGCATTGGAATGGGCTGCCCAGGGAAGGGGTGGATTCTCCATCCCTGGAGATATTTCAAAAGAGCCTGGATGTGGCACTCAGTGCCATGGGCTGGGAACCACGGGGGGAGTGGAGCAAGGGTTGGACTTGATGAGCTCTGAGGTCCCTTCCAACCCAGCCAATTCTAGGATTCTATGATCCCAGGGAAGAGCTGCAGCAGGGACTCCATGTGCCTGCCCTGACTCAGAGCATCAGTTTGTTGTTTTCTTTAACTTCTTGATATTATTATGCCTTGCAGTCCTCTTGGAGATCTAGTGTACTGCAGGCAAAATATTCCCTGTTGCACCTCTTGGGAGAGGCACTTTCTCTCTGCTGAACAGAGCCCAGAGGGATGCTGAGGAGGCTGGCCCATCTCTGCATGCATTCTCAGAAGTGATGTGGCTTCCCTGGCTGAGTTTTTCTGTCTTAAACCCAGTGGTAGCTATTTATGGCTGCTGGTTAGAGGTGTTGAGAGCCAATATATGGAGCTCTTTGAAGGCAGAGATAAGGAGTAACCAGATAAGCCAAGGAGTGCTCTCTGCTTAATGAGGGGTGAGTCAGAAAGAAGAAAAATTGGAGGCAGGTTCTAAATTAAGCCTGGGCTGTAAGAAATGAGTTGCTAAGTGTTGCTGTGTCTTAGAAGACTCGGTACAATTATGGGATAGAGGTTCACTTTGGAGCACTCCACATCTGGCCTCAATTCCCAGGTCATACATCTAAGTTGCAGGCATAATTGGAGCTGCACTGTGTTTTTCTCAGGCCTCCAGCAAGTCATGAGTGACAGCAGAAATCCTTTGCAGATAAGAAAATGTAACTTCTTAAGTCCTCAATTAATCTCCATTTCCCCTCTCAATTATCCACAGAAACTTTGAGAGAGTTTTTGCCCCAAACAGTGATTCCTCATGGCCTGAAAGCTCAGCCCGAGATGCTCTTTGTATTGGCTGGGACCAACTAAAAGAGAATTTTATCTAACTATTTCAATGCTGCCTTATGCCAAGGAAATACTGGCTTGCTAAACTGCTCTGGGAGCTTCTCTGACAGCCAATGTTTGCTTCCAGCCAGCTGATTTCTTGTGTTTATCCCAGCCTGCCCTGCAACACGTTGGGATGCTCTGCTGCAATCATGGCAAACCCCACTTTTTCCAGCTTCATCTCCTAACCTTGCTCTGTCCTGTGGCTGGTTTTAGCAAGGCCAGCACACAGAGAACCTTTATTTAGCCTCCAGGATGACACTTGTGATTGGGGACTTTTTTTATAGAGCTGGGCTGCAGTGTGAGTTATTGACTCAGTGGACTTCCCTCTAGACAAGAGCTGGAGTGAGAAATTCAGGCTGTTACTTTGGTGGCAGCTGACAGAAACAACAGACTATTTGTGCTTGTGTGGTGGTAAAACACTTTACAGCCTTGCCCCTGTAACAAGTTACAGCCATTTTAAAAGGCTGACTTGTAAGAAAAACTCATGATGCTGCTTTCTTTCCTCTTTTTCCCCTTTAGCTGAAGTTATTTGGGGTTTTTTTTAATAGCAAAACAAAACCTCGCTCGCCCTTGACAACCAAAGATGCACTTGAAAGAGGAATGACAGCTTCTGTAGGACTCAAGGGAAGTGTGGCTCTCCTGCTGCATCCCTAGAAACCTGATCCCAAGCCAGCTGACATCTGCAGAGTCTTATTGATCCCTGGAGCCTTGGGATCAAACTGCAGAAGGACACCTGGGCTTGGATGAACACGTGTTGAGCAACCTCTGGGAGGTGGCCAAGGCAGCAGCACCCAGGGCTCAGGTTTTTTGCAGTGATGCAGAAGAGCAGGAACCTCTGTGTGCCCTCAGGGACCTTGTCCTTAAGTTCCTAATAAGAAATCAAAGCTTGTAATTAGCCTGGCAGCAAGCAAATAGATGGCAAATATTAGAAAAGCTTTGGTGGAGTGAGGCTGGTGGGGCTGGCCAGGTAAACACCAACTTATTAACTCCTGGACTAAGCATGAGAATTGCCCCTGTGCTCAGCCCTGGGGAGGCCACAGCTTGAGTCCTGTGTCCAGTTCTGGGCCCCTCAGCTCAGGAAGGAGATTGAGGTGCTGGAGCAGGTCCAGAGAAGAGCAAGGAGGCTGGGAAGGGATCCAGCACAAGTCCTGTGAGGAAGGGCTGAGGGAGCTGGGGGTGTTGAGGCTGGAGAAGAGGAGGCTCAGGGGAGACCTCATCACTCTCTCCAACTCCCTGAAAGGAGGTTGGAGCCAGGGGGGGGGTTGGGCTCTTTTCCCAGGCAACTCTCAGCAAGACAAGAGGGCACAAGAGGTCTCAAGTTGTGCCAGGGGAGGTTTAGGTTGGACATTAGAAAGAATTTCTTTCTGGAGAGGGTGATGAGACATTGGAATGGGCTGCCCAGGGAAGGGGTGGATTCTCCATCCCTGGAGATATTTCAAAAGAGCCTGGATGTGGCACTCAGTGCCATGGGCTGGGAACTGCAGCGGGAGTGGAGCAAGGGTTGGACTTGATGAGCTCTGAGGTCCCTTCCAACCCAGCCCATTCTAGGATTCTATGAATGCTGGGGGGGGGGGGTTTCAGACAGAGCTGTTGCTGTGCAAATCCCTGAAGATGCTGAAAGCTTTGGGGAAGGTCTTCAGGTGCTGTTTTCCTCCAGGATTCCTGGTGGGAGAGCAGAATTCCTGCCAGCACCATGCTCAGCCCTCTCTATTCCTGACAAGGGCATCCTGCCAGGGGGATCTGTCAGCAGCCAGCTAATTCATCCTGACAAAGCACAGAAAGGGCAAGGAGTTAGAAAAAAGAGAGTTTGTTAACTTGGGAGGGGTAATGACAGCCCAGTGCAACCGAGCAGGTGATAACTAAGGTGGGGTGAGAAAGGGGGGAAAAGGATCCAAGTGTTTCTGTTGTAACAAGTTTAGGAAAAATCTGAAGAGCTGAAAAAAATGAGCTGTTGAACTGCAGTTTGGGGGCTGGCTATTTGCTCTCCTTTATCAAGCAATTGCTTCTCCACTGATTCTTTTCTCCTTTGGGTTCTTTATCCACCATTTCTCACCCTCTGTTTCCTCCTGTCTTTCATCTGATTTCCTAAAATGCTCCTTTCCCAGCAGTGCTTGCTCTCTCCTGGCCATGGAAAACCTGAGAGTGGCTGCTCAGGGCAGTTGTAACTACTTACTAAAAATCTAACTAACCACTAATCATAACTACCCAGAATTATTTGTATTCCAAAAGGAATTTTCCTGCTCTGTGAATCTACTTGCTGCTTCTTGGAACAGCTAAACTGATTCCTATATTTCTATATTTCTACCCTGTGATTTTTTTTTTTTTTTTTTAAATAGTGCAACCTTTTCTTAACAGAAATAGGAGTGTGAAATATGGCACAGCAGAAGGTCTTAGGCAGCCAGACACCAATGGTTCAGCACAAGTGTCTCAGAAAGCACTTGCCCTGTTGCTGCAAGGGCCTCCCTGAGCCTGCAGCCTGTGCCAGCTTCCCTGGAAGTGCTTTGCCAAGCAGCAGACAGAGCAATCTGGATCTCAGGGATTGCTGTGAGCTGCTGATATGCCTTGGAGCAGCTTTTGGCAGCGTTGCTGAGCATTCTGAGCATCACCTGCAGCATCTGGGGGAGATGCAGCCTCTCCAGTGGTGCTGGACCACTGCCCCGTGCTGGGGCTCCCAGCTGGGTTGCCAGGATGCTCTTCTTCTTCCTCTGGTCTGCTCCTGCTCAATCTCCCTCTTTTCTTTGTGTCCCTCTGGCTGTTTGGTCAGGTGAATTGTTGGGAGCTGTCTCTAGGATTTCTAGGGTGTGCTTGCAGTACCATGTTAAGCTTCTCCCTGTCTGCTCCTGTGTGAAACCCCCTGGTCTGAGTTAATTATTAAAATCCTGCTGGTGAGACATCTGAGCATCTGTGTGTCCAGCTGCCATGCTGATGGACTCTTCAGCATCTACTTAAAAAAAAAAAAAAAATCAGAGAGGTTTGAGGAATTGGTCTTGTGTATTTCAATGTATTCCTTTGTCTTTTTCTTCTGGAATTATTCATCTTGAAATGGTGAGGGTTTGTTGGTTTGTTTTTTTTTTCTTTTCTATTCTCTTGTCTACCCAGTGCTTTGATCTGAATCCAGAGCCATAGTGGTGGTCTAAATCTCTTGAAATGGAAGCAGCCCTTCTGAGACAGATGGAGGTTATTTGTATTTCAGAGAATCTAGACAGCATCTTGAGATTACTTTGTACCTGGAATAAACACTGTGAGCAGGATGGATAAATGGATGCCTAATTACAACTCTCCCTCAACTCCATCGAAATTTAGAAACTGGAAGCCTAGGATTTGGCCTTTAAATGCTGAAATATTGTCAACAAGCATGCTGAGAGACAAAGAAAGTTCCTCTCTGTTGTCTCAGGGTGTGATACAGCTATTCAGCACACACGGCTAAAAAATAAACATATTTTCTGTTTTGATAAATCTTTTCACTTGGAAACACTTCTTAAAATTGTTCTGTTGCCAAGCTCTGGGGGCTCCCATGAAGTGTTCAGTTTCTTTCCAGAGCTGTTACAGTGCTGGCTTGCCTGATAATTAAGGAAATTTGGGGGGAGGTGGTTCAGGAGGTTGTTAGCAAGGAGAAATAAAACCGTCTCTAATGGTGTCCCTTAGCAAATAATCTCAGAACAGCTTTCAGAAAACTATTTTAGAAAAGGGACACAGCTGGCTCTGGGGGTGTCAGAGGTAGCTGTGAGTCTCACTGTAGGACAGGGTGGAGGGAGGCTGGGAGAGGAAAAGAGGGTCTGTAAAATGCAGGTTTAGTGCTGCTGTGTCTTCTCACACTGGTGGCAAATGGATGGCAATCAGGTGCTGCTACAGTTCAGAGGGATATGTGGGGTTTCTTTTTTTCTTTTTTTCTTTTTGTCCTTTTTTCGTTTTTTTCTTTTTTCCTTTTTCCCTTTTTTTTTCTTTTTCTCTTTTTTCCTTTTTTTCTTTTTTTCTTTCTTTTTTTCTTTTTTCCTTTTCTCCCTTTCTCCTTTTCTCCTTTTTTTCCTTTTTTCCCTTTCTCCTTTTCTCCTTTCCTTTTTTTCTTTTTTCTTTTTTTCTTTTTTCTCTTTTTCTTTTTTTCTTTTTTCTTTCTTTTTTTCTTTTTTCCTTTTCTCCCTTTCTCCTTTTCTCCTTTTTTTCCTTTTTTCCCTTTCTCCTTTTCTCCTTTTCTTTTTTTCTTTTTTTCTTTTTTTCTTTTTTTCTTTTTTTCTTTTTTTCTCTCTTCCTCTCTTCCTCTCTTCTCTTCTCTTCTCTTCTCTTCTCTTCTCTTCTCTTCTCTTCTCTTCTCTTCTCTTCTCTTCTCTTCTCTTCTCTTCTCTTCTCTTCTCTTCTCTTCTCTTCTCTTCTCTTCTCTTCTCTTCTCTTCTCTTCTCTTCTTCCTTCTCCCCCTGGCAAACTGCAGGAGACAGCCTGGGATATTTTTTCCCCTCAGTCTCAGATAGCACTGGGACAGCTGTAGGTGAATGAAGTGATTTTCTTGAATGCCCTTTTATTGTGCCCCATCAGTGTGGTGCCCTCTGAGGAGATCCAGCAGGGATTTGGCATTGCTTTGGATGCTGAGGCCATTTCACTTATGCTGCTTGTTCAGAAAGGGGTCTCTGTGAGCACTGGGGGAATCCACAACCTCAACGTGCAATCAGTATTCACTTTACACCTGTCAGGTGGATGGCTCACGTGTGGGAGTTGCTGTTTTGGGGTTTTTTTGCACAGAGCTGGAGGGTAACTGGAGGCAAATCACCTCCTATGAGTGCTGCTTAGGACCTACTCCAGCTCAGCACCTCTTCTGCTTTTTCAGGCTTAATTCACAAGCAAGTTCAGCTTCTGCAGCAAAGTTTAGCAGAGCCAATTCCATGAGGAGAGCCAAAAGGGAGGCTGAAGAAGGGAAGCAGCCTGGTTCTTCCTTTCCAAATACACAGAGGTGCCTCTGTAAGGAGAGGAGATGCTCTTAGCATCAGGAAGGCAGAAGGTTTGGGGAGGCACCAGCTGGGAGCTGGAAGCCCTGGGGACTGAGGTTAAGAGTAGATCCTGTGGTCCCCTGTGAAAAACCTTGGTTTCTTTAACTGGGGGAAGCCCCAGGCAAAGAAACAGGAACTGAGTCCTTTTTATTTTGAGAAAGATGATTTTTTCCTTCCTTAATAAGTGGCAAGTGGCTTGTGAGAGGGAGAAGAGCCCAGCAGCTTGGAGAGCTGGCTGTGTCCAGGAGGAAAAGTTTTTTTCCTGGGGAAGATCCATCTGGCTCAGAACATGCAAACTTGGGAGAGAATTAAAAATCTGTGCTGAAAAAATGTGATTTGGTGGTGAGGAACCAGTGGACCACTGAAGAGCAATGTCCAGCAGAGGGAGCAAAGTCTGCCAAAATTGTGAGAAGCTGGAAAACTCCCTAGAAATGCAGCTAGCACAGCACCTCCCACTGTTTGCATTATCCTGGAGCTGCCAATCTAATAATTATTCCCCAAAGCCTTCGAAATGCAGACAGCTGCCTTTATATTCCCAACTGTTAGCAGAGTTTTTCCCTTTGCTATTCAGGCTGCTTTTGCCATACTTCATCCCTCTGCCTTTCTCCATCCACTGTAAAACACATCCCATCTGTTGTGCTGATTGATGTCAAGGGTTTGGAGGCTGCCTTCTCACTTCACTGTCCACATTTCTTACCATGTGCTTCCTGCAGCATATTTAATAACAGCTCTGAAAAACATTTATGGAGTGGGGGGTACTTGCATGATGTGGGGCACTTGGTTTCTGCTCCCTGGTTTTCTGACTGGCATGAAGATTTTCTGCTCTTCTCCCTCCACTTTGCCTCTGGATAAAAACCTGGACACAGGGAAGTGTCCATGCAGGACAGCCCTGCCAGGCTCCCTGTGCTGGCAGTGGAGAAAAATCCTTCCATTTGGAGCAAGAGCCTGGATTAGCTGCTTGGGATCTGCTTTTCATAGAATCCTAGAATTGGCCGGGTTGGAAGGGACCTCAGAGCTCATCAAGACCAACCCTTGATCCACTCCCCCCGTGGTTCCCAGCCCATGGCACTGAGTGCCACATCCAGGCTCTTTTGAAATATCTCCAGGGATGGAGAATCCACCCCTTCCCTGGGCAGCCCATTCCAATGTCTGATCACCCTCTCCAGAAAGAAATTCTTTCTAATGTCCAACCTAAACCTCCCCTGGCACAACTTGAGACCTCTTGTGCCCTCTTGTCTTGCTGAGAGTTGCCTGGGAAAAGAGCCCAACCCCCCCTGGCTCCAACCTCCTTTCAGGGAGTTGGAGAGAGTGATGAGGTCTCCCCTGAGCCTCCTCTTCTCCAGCCTCAACACCCCCAGCTCCCTCAGCCTCTCCTCATAGGATCTGTGCTGGATCCCTTCCCCAGCCCAGTTGCCTCCTTTGGACCTGCTCCAGCACCTCAATCTCCTTCCTGAGCTGAGGGGCCCAGAACTGGACCCAGGACTCAAGCTGTGGCCTCACCAGGGCTGTGCTGGGAGAGAGAGCACCCAGGAAACCTTCCCCTCCATGTCACACAGCATCTTCCAGAGGTGTCAGCAGCTCCAGCTGACAGCAAGTCTGGCACTCTTAGGGTTAAACATCCATCTCTGCACCTTTTCTCTTTAGGACAGTGGACTCTTAACATTCAACATCTCCCGGCACCAGTCGTGGTGGAGTGAAAATGGTCCTGGCTGTGTCAGGAAGGAGGCCTCAATGTCTGGCATCAAAGGGCTGGAGAGCCATTCCTACATCTCAGTGATCGGCTGTGCCCTGGAGTACCGCTACATCGAGGTCATGCACAGCTCCTTCCAGATCCTCCTCGCGGTGAGTACAGCCCCAAAAGTCTTATCCTGCAAAAACTGCTGAGGTGATGCTGTGTGGTTTGGGTTTTTTTGCTTCCAGACACAGAGGCTGGCCTGTATTTTCCACCCTGGTTTGCATGATCTAGTTGCAAAAACCTCTGGAAATTTTTGTTGTTGTTGCCCTGTTCTCTCCCATCAACAATTTTTCTTGAAAATGGGCACCAGCAGCTCACACCTGAAGTCATCCATCATGGGGGTAACAAATACAACAATACAACAAACACAATAACAAATCATTCTGTGGCCCTCTTAGGATGTAGAAATCTGTTTTGACCAGGACAGAGTCCTTCTGAGGAAGGATTTCTCTTGTTCTCCATGACTTAGTGATGAGTGGTGACACACGTCTGTGCACTTCTGTTGTGAAGAAATAAAAAGGAGATGTTTATCTCCAGAAAAAGAAAGAAACTTTAAAGGATGAGAAAGCAGCATAGTTTCTTTCTGCTGGCACCTAAGGTACATGCACTAAATGCTTTCAGCAACTCTTCCCTCACTGGAGTTTTCCACAGGCTTTTTAAAGGATTCTGCTTAATGTTCAGTGTTAATGGCTTGTTTCTCATTTGTCTGGGAAATTAACTGAAACAAAACATCCATTGTCCCCCTCACTTCCTCAGCACTCTTGCATTCTGTAGCTGCACCATCTTTCTCATCTGCTCTGCTTTATTATTTTGTGGTTAATGGCTCTAAGTACAAAGGGTCGTGGGCTGGTGGGACACTCACATTTCAGCTGTCAGTCTTGGCTCAAAAAAAAAAAAAAACAGGTAACTTGCCCTGATTAAACAGTGAAGGATAATGAATAGAGAAATTCCAATTTCTGGATTGCCAGGCACTTCTCTGCACGTTTTGGGGATAACTTTCCAGTCTTGATCCTGCATTTCCTATTAGCTGGGATGATCTCTGTGACCCAGGGAACTGCAGGGAGGGGGGGAGAGACTCAAACAACTTTCTTGCCATGTCATGAGAAAGAGGCAGATGGAGAAGCTCCTGTTTCCTGAGCTGGCTGGACTCCCTGGTGTGTGTGCTGGCTGTTAATATCATTACTGAAGAGCTGCATGAAACTGCTGGAGAGCTGCTTCAGTATGAGAAAGGGAAATCCATGCATCCAGAAGAATAGAGATTGATGGGTTGGTTTTTTTTTTTTCTAAAGGGCTGTTAGCTGGGACAGGATTGATGCTGCTGAGTTGGTGCTGTTCCTGAGTTTGGTGAAACAACTTTCAGGACTGAATATCCCAGATTTTTTAAGTGCAGAAGTTTCTTGCTGTTATTAGCATGAGATGGCAAAAACCCCTGTACCCCAGGCAAGGTGTTCAGCCAACAAATAAATGGTCCTGAGCTGGTTTGGAATGGACCTTTCTATTATTCTAACTTAGGCACGTGGCTCTGAGCTAAATAACCACACTGATATATAAGAGTCTGTCTCTGGGAATGGTTTTTTTCCTTTGCTTTTTCCCAAAGGCACATGGCAATATTCTCTCTGTATCTGCAAAACACCACAAAGGGTGAGAGAGGAGAGACCTAGAAGATAAAATAGGATTTCAGCAAATATTTTCTCTCTCCTTCTCCCCGAGATTTAAATTGCAGTGGGTTTTTTTGAATCCTAAACCCTGGAAATGAGGTTAAAATACTTGAATGCAAGAAAAGCCATATGAGCTGTGCAGAGTGCACTGAATTTCTACTTGTCCTGTAATAGGGTATTGAAGCCCCAGGCCTGTAACTCTTGCCAGCTCTGAAATGCTCATGTAATTTTGTCATGCAGTGGGAGAAATAACACTTTTTCCTCTCTGCTTTGCTGAGGTGAGGCAGGAAACAAACCTTTCATATTCTCACTCAGAACCTGCCTGAAACCGATCAGTCAGATCTCTCCCTTTTTAGTCTCTGAGGGTCAAACTCTTTGATCCCTGCCAGTATCTTTTGAGTTCTCTTTAGCTCATTTTAAGGTGGTTTTTCTTCCAGGCTGCTCTCATTCCCAGAGGAATGGGAGGTCCCAGGCTGCAGCCAGGCAGGGGGAGCAGATTGATAAAAAAATACATCAGGAGGAACTTGAAGGCTCAGGGATGCAGCAAGGGACATGACCTTGTTCCTCCCTTGTCTGCCACCACACGTTTGAGACTGGAATAGTCACTTTCCTGCTAAGAAGGTCAAGGGGCAGGAAAAATTGTGCCTTATCTAGGGGTTTTGGGTTTTTTTGTTGTTTTTTCTGCTTTGCCTAATGCTTTTTAGAAGTTGTAGAGTGGAGAGTTAACAGGTTTTTTTGTGCTGTTTTTTCCTTTTCCTTTTGAAAAACTTTTAATCTATAAATGGTTGTGAAACCCATGCTGTTTAACTATGCAGGACCCAGCTGTGGACACGTTGACTTTTTTCTGGGAATACCTATTCCTTGAGATTACTGAGGAGCTGTAGAGCACCATATTGTGTCCTTGGGTCAGGCTCACTGAATTCCATCTTGCATGCCAAAGGAGAAGGAAAAAAACCCTGAACCCATATGGTGAGCAGAGTGTTGGCTGTCATCTCTCCTCCTGCTGACTGCTTTCTCCTGCTCCTGGGCACACATTTGAAGCTGCATAAGGTCCCAGTCTGCTTTTGCTCAGAGCTTGTCTGTGCTCCTTGAAGGCAGAAGGAACTCCTTTAATCAGGAATGTGATCAAACTTGGGCATGTCCATCACTGTGCTGGATAGAAGGAGCTGGAGGGCATGGAATGAAAATCTTTCTCTGTGCTTTAGTAAAGAACACGTTGGAGGAAAAAGCTGATTGCAGCAACATCTTATTCTGTACTGGTACAGAAATGTCACTGTAAAACTAATCCTACCCACCCAATTAGGAACTGCAATTAGTTTGTCAGGGGAAAAAAAATCTGCTTTGCTTTTATTTTAGCAAGGATTCATCTCCTATCTCCCCAGCGTGCCAGCCAGAGGAGTGATTCCCAGTTTTCCAATACCTGGCATAGCTCTGGGCTGCCCATATGGCAGTTCTGGGAGTGGGCAGGGTTAGGCTTTTCCTGAGGCTGCATGGAAGGGGATGGAAATTGGAAATGTCTTCCCAAGTGAGAGAGCTGATTGCCTGTCTGCTGTTTTCAGGCAGACTGAGAGGTTGGAAGGTTCCCAGGAAGGCAGCAGTGAAAGCCTTGACAGCAGCTGGGATGTGAGAAGCAAAGCACAGGAGATGCTTTGCTGTTGGCAGAAGGGAAGATTTTCAGTGGTCACCATTGCATCCCAAAGCATAAAGAAAATCAAGGAATCCGAGGATTTTGGTGGCCTGGTTTTGGGGCTATCTGGAGCTTCCCCACAAGCTGGCTTTTTGCTTGCTTGTAGAGAGATCATTTTCCCTCTCTTGCACTGGTGAGAGCACACACTTCGTTAGCTCTGATTAGAAGTGAAACCCAGACTACATCTGCCCTGAAGGAACAGAGCCTCTGTGGTGGGGAAAAAAAAAAAAAAAAAAAAAAAGGCAAGTTTTTCTACTGAAAGATGAGCTAAAGAGCCCAGAATCTTCACTGGGATGAGTGTAGCTGAAAGCTCAGATTTTACACAAACAACAGGAACACATCCTAAAATTTTCTTCCCATCTTTCACTTGTTTTATACACTCAGAGCCAGCTGGTCCCTTCCTGTAGATCCTGCTGTAATTCAGGGGCACACTTGTCTCATCCTGCCTTCCCTCTTCATTTCAGTTGCCTGCAGAATGCTTGGAACATCCCAACTCCAGCCTTTTTTTTTTTTTAATTTTTTTTTTTTGATAGGGTGTGCATTCCCAGGCTCTGGGACAGGTTGACTGAACACACCTGCCTATGGGATGTGTTCCTAATAAAAAGTTTCATTGGAGATTTATGCAGCCTGGAGGAAGCTGGTACTGAACGTGCAGGACAAGTGGAGAAGCAGCAGCAGAGGCTCAAGGCCCAGAACATTTTTTGGGGAATTAGAGCTGTAGCTTAGTGTCATTTTGCATCACTGATGCTTTCCTTCCTCTTCCACCTCCCCTACATAATGTGCAAGGATGTAAAAATGATTTCTATTTCCCTGAGATAGTAGAGTTCAGACCCTTCTTTTGTCTTGAAATCAGTGATTTTACATCACTGATGCTTTCCTTCCTCTTCCACCTCCCCTACATAATTTGCAAGGATGTAAAAATGATTTCTATTTCCCTGAGATAGCAGAGTTTAAACCCTTCTTTTGTCTTGAAGTCAGCAGTTGAGATGGCACTTTGGGCAAGAGTGAAGTTATTCCCAAATTCTTGGCCTCTGTGAAGTTTTCTCTTCTGTGTTAATTGCTGCTAATTGTGGTGCTGTTTGGGAGCTTGCTATATTTTCATTAATATATTCAGAATGGAGCTGCTGGTCTCTGCTTATCCCACATTCTAGCAGGTTCTTCCAGTGAAAAGAGCAGGGCTAGAGGAGCAGCATTTCTCCTCTCCAGCTGTATTTTATTCATAATTAATGGAGAAGGTGAGATACAGGGAGTCCTGGGAGTTAACTTCACCCCTGAGGTCATATATTTAATTATAGTTTAGGTCAGCCCCTAGGAAAATGCAATTCCTGTTTATGTTGTGTGGCTCCCCACCTTGGCACTCAAACTCTCCTGGGAAATGTCTCATTTTCTTTTTTAATACAGTCAGGAGTTTCCTGACAGGTGTCATGAAAGGTTTGTGTGTACACGTAACAGAGAGTAATAATAATAATAATAATAATAATAATAATAATAATAATAATAATAATAATAATAATAATAATAATAATAATAATAATAATAATATTGTTATTACATTTTTATACCTATATAATTATATTATAATAATTATAGTAATTATTATAATAATACATTATATATTATATATCATATATATTAATTATCATTATATAATAATGTAATTATTATATTATTATTTATCATGATATAATAATATAATTATTATATTATTACTGTTACTGTATTACTGTATATTATTATATAATTATATATTATATATCTATTATATAATACATAATATATCTATTATATAATATATCTAATATATAATAATATATTTATTATTATTATTATTATTATTATTATTATTATTATTATTATTATTAAAAATAAAAGGGTTCAGGACTGCCACTTTGCTTGGCTGTTAACACAACTCTCAGGCATGATGGAAAGTCTGGGAAAAAGAAAAAAACCTTCCTAGAGTTCCCTTGGAGTCAGGGCACACATTCCAGATGCATCTTTCCTGCTGGGCATTTTGTGTGTATGTAAAGGGCACCTCTGAGCTACCCCATCCCAGGTGATAAATCCTCTTTTTCTGCTTTTCCAGGGAATCCTCCTGAGGGCTGTCAGCACCATGGCAAGTGCCCAACAGCCCAAATTGCCCCAAACTGCCCCAAAAATCCCTCGGGATTTCTGTCAGTACAGTACAAGAAAGAAAGAGAAGGAAAAAAAATAAAACCTCTGATTATTCTGATTTTGGGGATCAGTTTGGGTTAGCAGAGTAGAAGCAAGAGAAAGAAGGAAAAAATCTCAGATTATTCTGATTTTGGGGAGGGTTTGTTTTTTTCAAGGGGTGGGTTTTTTTGTCTGTGCATTTTTGGGGTGGTTTTATTCATTTTTATGCCTTTAAAAAGTGATGGTTCTACTCGGCAACAATTCTAAAAGTCAAGAGGTAAAATCAGATTGGTCATTGCTTGTTGCCTTGTGGTTCCCAGCATGCCCGTGGAATCCTTTTGTTGGACAAGGGTGGAAAAATCTGAAAATATTTTTTTACCCCTGAGTGAAGCCCTCTGGAGCTCAAAGACACTTGGTACAAACCAGCCCTGGTTTCAACACAGCACAGCTGGGACTGAACGAGCCCAAAGAGCTCCCTCTCCTCCTCTGAGGAGCTTCCATAAAGCTCACCCAGGAGGGAAGGGGAGAGCTGGTTCCTCTTTCAGTTATTTCTAGAAAACTGCAAAGGAAATACAAGGCTCAGTGATGCTCTAAACCCATTCCATTTCCTTCCAACAAGGTGTTTTTTGGTTTTTTTTTTTTTTTCTGTCAGGGAGAGCTGTTGAAATCACAAAGGTTTTATAACTCCCCAGTAGAAATCTCATTATCCTGCCTTTTGTTTTCTGGTGTGATGTATTTTTCTGTCCTATTAAAAATGAATGGACTCTACTTTTCAAGCCCTGCCATGCATCATTCTGTCTCTCCTTGGAGTGAATCACTGGGTGCTCCATTTGAACTCTTGTTCACAAGAACTGAGTTGATGGCAGAAAACAATTATATCTCCCAATAACTTCACTAATACACTTACTGTCAACTGAGATCTGGCTAAGTGGGGTGTTAGGTAAAGATGTAAAATGAAGGATGGAGAGGATATTTGATTAACAGGAAGAAGGAAAAGCAAAATAAAACCCTGCTGGATCTGAACTGCTTAACTCCCATAGTACCAGAACTTTGTATCTCTTGTTCCTGACACTGAATGAAGCAGTTCTGATGGGTCACTACCAGATAAAGACAGATTCACCAAGCTAATTGCTATTTTTTTTTTAATATATTCATTGCTTTTCTGCTTAAAGACTGGACATGAGGGCCACACTATGTCAGGATGGCAGTAAAGCTGCCAAGCACAGAGGAAATGTTGGCTCTTGGAGTCAAGCCCGCGGAGTTTTGACCAGTCTTAAAAATCTGACACTAAAATTATTTACTCTCTATTTTCCAGCTGGTGGGCTTTGTCTACGCCTGTTATGTTGTTAGTGTTTTTACAGAAGAAGAAGACAGCTGTAAGTATTTCTCAACAGAGCCCTTGGCAAAGATTTTATTAAATTTTGTTGCTCTCTCAGCTGTTTGCCTGTCAGGACCGAGCTGTCTTCAGACTTCTTTCCATCTCTCTAAGTACCTTTCAAGAATCTGCAGTTTTCATTGCAATTTTTTTTGTTTGTTTTGATTAAAATTATTAATTTTAAATTAATACTTAATTTTAAATTAATACTTAATTTTAAATTAAGTATTAAATGCTGTCATTCTGCTACTCTTTCAATCCAAAAAAACCCTTAGTGTTGGCTACTGAAGCTGAGCTTTAGAGAAGTGAGCAGCTTCTCCTGTTCTCCAGTTTTTATACCTTAATATTACTGAAATATTACTACAAAAAGTACAGCCTGGGACTACTCAAGCAGGCCACCTGCTGAGGATGAAGCAGAGCATGAAATTCCTTGCCAAGAACCTGACCACTTCATTTAAGAGCAGAGGAAGAGCTGTGTCTGAAGGATGAGAAGCAGGAAGGAGCTGACTCCTTGTGTTGGGTCCACAAAAATCCTCAGTGTCATGACACGTGCCAGAGAAAAGCCAAGACCCACTGGAATCACATGGATGCTTGGGTCTGGAGGATCTATCCAGATCTCCATAACCTAATCCTGGATTACTTTGCCCTCCTAAAAGTCCCTTGGAGAGCAGTAATTTTGCAAACCAAAGAGCAGATGCGTGTGGTTCAAATAAATGGGATTTTTTTGGCAATTTTTTTGCCTTGCTGAGTGTGAATTCTGAGCGTGGTTGCATCAGTGAAGTTTTACTGAAATCAAGGGGTCTGGGCCAGTTTACTTCAGGTAAGGATCTGATCCAAAAGCTTTATATCCAAGCATTATTTTAATAATACATTTGTCAGGTTTGTGCAAGTAGCTTTGTTGTTTTAGAGAGCAGCTGGCATGGATTTTAGCTGCAAAACAACAGCTTTGAAGTGGTTATTTGAAAATATGTGAAAAATGTTGATTTCATAGGGGTGAGATAAGCAATGCATCTCATCTGCCATCTCCTCATGTTTGTCTGGTTCCTCCTGTGCAGCTGAACTTGTTCCACTGACTTTATTGATCATTTCTTTAGAGCTTGGCAGTGCACTTTGCACAAGTGATGTATTACAAGTAATATTTTTTAAATTACTCTCCTTTAGCTCTTCTATTAGCTAAATAGCTTGATTTCTAAGCCCATTTTGAACACTGGAAAGTAATAACTTGACAGAGCTTATTTTTATAGCAGGGATCTGTTAGGAGAGACAACCCCATGGAAGGAAGCATTATCTAAAAACACAGAGCTGTTAATTTCAGGTTCCATATTTTTGTTCCACTAACAAATTTACTTTCCCCTCAGTTTCCCAGCTTGGAGTTAAAATGCCAGCTTGAATAATTAACACTGACAAACCATCAATATTTCACATTCACAGTGGTAGAGCCTTCCAGTGACCCGAACAAATTTGAGCTGCATTTTAATTTTCTCTTCCACTTGTGGTTTCCTTTAAATGTTGCTTTGATATGCAGCATGAAGTAATTATAAGTGTTGAGGCACATTAATCAGGAAGGCTCATGCTAACGTGATTTTCATGAGAAAACACAGCAGTAGGGATCTACCAAAGCTGAATTGGGGGCCAGAATATTTTGCATGTCCTAATGCACTGTAAAATATTGCAACAATGAACCACAGTTAAGATTATTTTTCTTTTTAAGTGACTTGGATTTTGAGTCCTTCCATAGTTGGGTGCTCAGATGAAAGGACTTTTGTTTGTTCAAGATACCAGACACTAAAAACTGCAATTCTTTAAGATTTCCAAATTTTGACAACTGAGGTAGCATAGTATCTGCTTTTTGAGACTGCCTTGATTTTAAAATACTCAAGTGTTTTCAAAAGTGGTCGAAAAAAGGTCAAGTGTCCCTGGAACTACTGGAAATTACCCCCAAAATTAGCTTAGAATCTCTACAGAATCTGCTCATTAACTGATACTTGTTCCAAAATCACAGCATCAGCATGAAGTTATCCATCAGGCCAGAATTTGTGAGAATTTCTTGTCTTTCTGTTTCAAAATATATTTGAAGAGGTTTTTTGGGTTTTTTTAAAATATTCTTTCTATTCTTTGTTCATTGAAAACCAACAAAACCCTGGCTAAATTTAAAATAATAGTGCCACCTTCAGGCTAGAAAAATAAACAGGTATTTATAGAGTTAATAAGACCCCAGATACTTTTTTATGGCATTTGGACTGGGCAGCTTTTACACTTCCAAACAAAATGCACTGAGTTGGAATCAAAACATGATCTAAGCTGGATCTGGTTTAAGGTTTTTTTTTTTTCCAAAGCCTCCTGGGTCAGTCCCAAATCTCAGCACATCACAGCCCTCCTGACCTGGCTGCACTGCCCAGCTCAGGAATAAAGACTTGGCCTCATTTCAAGGCAACTGAGAGATTTGGGAAATTCTTCTGTGGTTACTAAGGGAATTGTCACTTAAAACTCTCCTTGTTTGGTGAGGTTGCCCCTCTGTGAATAAGGGAAAAGGGGAGCACTGTTCCTATTTCTATCCAATGAAAAGAAATGGAGCTGGCAGAGGGGACTTGAAAAATATCAGAGCTGAAGATAATGAGGTAGCTGCAGTTTTCCAAAGCTGCTCTTGTCTGTCTCACAGGAAAGACAAGTGGGGCAAGAAAACTGCAAAGCCTTCCAGGGGATGGCTGTGCTGCCAACTTCTCTGCTGGCTCTGCCTCCTGAGCCATTCCCCAATTCCTTCTTCCAGCACATCCCTGAATGGCTGAAGTTTTGTCAGCTGAGTCCTCACGTGAAGTCCCAGCAGGATGACAGTGTCCAAGGAGGCTGAGGGAGGCCCTTTTGTTTGTCTGGAGTCTCTGTTTTACCTCTGCTTTAAGTCTGGTGCTAACTGAATCTTCTCCTTGGTACCTTTACTGACCCCAAAAGATGCTGAAAAAAAGAGGTCTGGCTAGGCCAGAGATTTTCACCCCACACATCCATCCCTGAAAAATCATTTTTCTGTTCTTTCACTGATTTTTTTGTTATGCCATGACATGCGTTTTTTTATTTCCTTTCAACTTTCTGGCCATGTTTTGTTTATTTATTTGAGTTCTGATTTTTTTCAGTTGATTTCATTGGTGGATTTGATCCATTTCCTCTCTACCATGTCAATGAAAAACCCACCAACCTTTTGTTCAAGCAGACATACCTGTAAGTATCACCTCCTGTGCTTTAGAGGCTATTCTTGCCTCTTAGACTTTGATGGCTAAAGGGTGCCAACAGGTTTGGGGTTTTTCCTCCTTGCAGGTTGATTTTTCCAGCATGGAAAGAGTGGAAAAGTCACAGCTGAAGGGATGACACTGGTCCTGCTTAGCCCCAGGGTGAAGATGGTGTTGCCACCCTTGGCTTATGGCAGGGATGTTTGATATTTTATCAATGGGATGTTTTATGCTGTTTGATAGGAAGCTTGTGGGATGCTGTTATAAAGAAATAACTGGATGCCTTGAAGCAAGCAGAGAGGTTTTTCAGCACCAAATGGTGCCCAAGTAGGTAAAAGTAGGAGCTGGGAGGATGGAGTCAGCTTCAGAGGATGCTGAGAGTAAGCAAAGGAGTCTCAAGCTCAAGGTTAAACTGTGGTCTGTCAGTTGACATAAAATGGATACAACATTGAGTTATTTAAGCTGTATTTTAGCTCCATGGACAGGCAGAACTGAGCTCTGACCTATACAGCCCTGCAATTCTGATTTTTCTCAGTTATCTCCTCCCAGCAGCACCACAAAATTTGATCCTGTCTCCCTGTAGCTGCTTGTACTTCCAGGGAATTTGTAGGGTACAGAGCTGAGACACCAGGGAATGAAATTAAAGCAAGCATTAGGTGGGTTTTATGCAGGATGGCAGAGGTTTGCTCTGAAAGTTTTATTTATTTTTTAATTCTTTTGCCTGCAAGGATAAGGGCAGGGTAGGGCATCCCAGGAGCTCAGCTGAGAGCAGGAAGGGGAGAGGGTAAGAAAATCACCTGCTAAGAAAAATCTATTGTTGAATTCCAGCTCCTGCCCTCTGATAATCCCTCCCCACAGATGAAACCCACTTAAAAGCTGATTCTTAAGGAGATTCCCAAACTTCCAGGTCACTGTTACCTGTTTAAAGCAGCAACAATGTCTGAATTTTTGATACTCAAGCTGCAAGAAAGCAGTTCAACATGCAGTAATTTTATTTTTTTTTTAAAGCAGCTGCTAAAGGGAGGTTGGTTTCTAGAAATAATGTTACCAGAAAGTCCTGCTAAAAAGAAGGATGTGAGGGTGGAGGAAAGAAGTGGAGCTGGGTGAAGAAAAAGCACTTCTAAATAGATTTGTAGAATATAGGATGGACTTGCTGCCTCCTTGCTCACTGCAGCACAAGACCAGAAGTAATTTTTGCAAAATAAAGTCCCTGTAAGTTTAGGGGTTCTGTAGCATTATTAGAAAGGATGCTACAGAAGATTAAATATTGATTTCCCTTTCATTTTGTCACAGTGAGATGGAATTTTCCATAGTCTGCAGAAGCTGTGGAGCTTCTACAGTGTGGGGCTGGGGCTGCATTTTTCTCAAAATGAGAAATTCTGTTTGTGAAAGGAGCTCCAACTTATAAATGAAGTTTTCTGTATGGGGAGATTGTAATATGAGCAGATCCTAAAAACATAAAACTTCATTACCAGGGGCTTGGTAAGATGGTAAACTCCTAATGAAATACACAGATCATTCTGTTGTTCAGAGATGTTATGGACACCATCCCTTATCTATTGGTGGCTTCTGCTAGAATAATAAAATAATTTTTTTCTGGCTAACAGGTGAAAACAGCTGCTGAGCAGTAGATAAGCTGACCCTCCATACATTTTACAGCAGCCACCAAATATCAATTTTTGATTATTTCAGCCTAGGTCATGCCTTTTTTTCCACAATATGAGAATGGGGGTGAAAAGAGGAATGAGTGTTTGATTCTCAGTGATGCCATGGAGCTCTGAAGTTTGGGACACTGAGTGCCAGCTGCCTTTTTCCTGCTGGGAAAGTCCTTTCCTGATGACTGAAGGCATTTTTTTAGAGCCTGGTCAAGAAGATGCAAGACAAGAAATACCTCCAAATTCTTCCAAGCTTAAATTTATAGAAGAGCAAAAGGGGTCAGGAATGTGAGAACTCCTTTTTTTGCAGAAAAAAAAAAAAAAAAAAAAAGCTGAATGAAACCAAATATATTATACAACTATGGACCAGGGCAATAAACTTTCATTTTAGGATGGTGACACCTCAGTGTCACTGGTCAGCAGCCCTGCTGAGAGCCACAGCTCTTAGACCATCACTTTCCTTCATTCCCTAATGGAATGATCCTATTCCCTCCAGTTTCCTCCAGCCTTTTTTGATGTCCTCTCCTCCCAATGTGCCCTTGTCCTGGTTTGCATTTCTCCCTTGTCTCTCCAAACTTATGAATTTTCCTATATCTGAAAATATTATTTATCAGATATCTGAAGGCCCCCCAGAACTATGGCACTGTCTGCTGAGCAGAGCTTAAATCCAAGACCAACCCCTGTCCCCTCTCCATCAAGCACACATCCTACAAGTTAAATAACTTTTAAAGAGGCTGTCCCAGTTCAAGGACATTAAAGGGAGACTGCTGTGCACCTTGGCAGCAACTTCAGTGGTTATCAGCTGCTAAATTCAGCAATCAGAATGTACTCTCCAGTTCTGCCCTTCAGCTTCCACCCATTTCACTGGAAGAAGTTCTTAAATACCTTTGCCTCCTCCTAGGAGTTAAAAACATCTCCCCCCACCCTTAGTGATAATAGAGACTTCCAGCCCATAGTCCAGGTATTTACCAGCTTAATCCTGGTAATCTTCTGACCTCCTGGATGCCACTTCCAAGTTTCCAGGTAATGGAAAACCTCACAGATTATGAGCAACCAGGTGGTTTGGTTTTTTTTTGTTTTTTTTTTTTTTAATCCAACAACAACAACAAAAAATTAATCAACCAATTCTGCACTCTTGCTTGCAAAGGCATGATTTCAGTGTGTTTCATCTTAATTAACACCTACACCACTCACACAGCAACAATGAAATCCTATAAATACACCAATTTCTATTTCAGGTCCCATGACTGCTCCTATTCAACATTTCCCAGGCTCCAGGGCTGGTGGATTGTGATAGTTTTTATTTCAAGTCACACACTTAAGTCAAAGAAACTCAGATTATCATGAAAAAGTTCCTCTGGAAGTTTGTATAAAAAGGTTACCCTTAATCTCACTGCTGCTTATCCATAAAGTATTGGATCCTAATAATTTAAGAATAATACATGAGGAATCGTGGCAGAAGGGATGGTGAAGCCTTCAGTGCACAAATATCCTTTAGCCAAAGGATAATAAAAGAATGATTTTTGTACACAATTTAGTGCTAAATCAAGAACCCACTGCGTAACAGGAGGGAACCTCTATTTTTTTTTTTTTTAAAGAGATGGACAAGAGACCTCTCCAACTTTTAAGGCTGTGTTTATAAGGCCAAGCATGGAATTCACAGTTGTGAGGCCTCTGTCAGTGATCTCCCATCTCAACTCCAACATCACCTTTATGGCTTAAGAACTTTAATTTGATTTTAGGTGCCAGATTTCACTGACTTTGCTTCCCTCAGGCCTCCCAGTAGAAAGGGCCACAGGGTAACACAGGGTGGGACTTTTCTCAGCTGTAGATTTGAGTATTGACAGGGTAGCACCAGGATGAATTGAATGATCTAAAGCTCCAGTTGGTGATTGCTCACTTTACCTCTCCCTAATCAATTTTTTGGGGGTAATCTGGCTGCTAGCAGAGGCACAAGGCAGCTGTGAGCATGAAGAATTCAAGGACTTAAATCCCAAGGAACAGTCACCCACTTGGAGGTTTAAAGTAGGTTTTTCAGTAGATCATGTAAGTGGTACAAGTACACAAAACATTCTTCAGTTAAAAACAAAAAAAACCAAAAAAAACCCCACCCCAACACCACTCAAAATCCCTATTGAAACAGGGGGTTGGAAATCCAAGCTCCTTTAGTATTGCTTTTCCCCACCTCCTTCAAACTTTGATGGTGAGAATACTTCCCCAAGAAAACTTAAACAGAAGGAAATCCCACTTTGTTTTGAGGAGAAAAAAAAAACCAAACAAACACAACCAAAAAAATGCTTCTGCTTTTCTTTCTAGGTAGCCTTTTTCCCAAACAATTTGCTGAACACCACCCTGAATTTGCAAACTGTTTTGGTCAACCTGAAGCTGCATGTTTTAGAGGTGATGTTCTAGCTGAAAACATTCCCTCATCTTCCCTGCTGGCTCCAGAAGTAGATCTGCTTCCACTGCTGCATCCACACCAAAACCACATCATGGCCATTTCAAGAAGCTCCTTCATTCTAGAGATGAGCCCCAGCTTTTAAAATTCCTAACCAAGTCCTTTTTTTGCAGCTCCAAATGCTGAGGATATGTAGATCTAACCCTTTGGCTCACATCTACTCCTTGGTCTAACTACAGAATACTCAGGTCTGGCAGATGCATAACATTTTTTCCAGACTTGAAGACTACTTAACCACATCACCTCTGAGCTCTCAGTCCTATCCCTCATCTGTAATCATATTTAAAAACACAGAACAGCAGAAAAAAAACAACAAAAAAACCTCCCAACCATTTTGTCCCCATTGTTTCCACACCATTATTTTAAGTAAGCAACTTAGTACTTGCTTCACACTGATGCCCTGACTTTAATTTTTTTTTTTTTTTTTACAGGCCTGCATAAATAAAGAGGAGCCAGAGGATGGATAAACCTTGCACTCCCCCATCAGAGGTGCTGCAGGAAAAAAAAAAAAAAAAAACAACAAAAAAATCCCCTGTGGCCTGGATCTTTGGCAGAGGAAATGCAGGATGGTGAACTCCATTCCATTTTTTGTTCCTTGTCCTCTTTTCAAAAGCAATGAATGTACCTTGAAGAATGGCCATGCTGATGGGTTTTACTTCTCCAAGTGCCCTGAGGAACCACTCCTACCAAAACCTGGTGGGATCAGCCACTAAATAGCCCAGTCCTGAAGCCCTCAGGCAGAACAACTTCACCAAGAGCCTCCAGAGACAGAGTTGGAGCTGGAGCTGCTTCTTTGTGCCATGGATCCATAAAGAAGGAAGCACTGCACAACAACCTGGGACTTTTCATGTTTTGTAGTCAGTTTCTTCTCCTTCCCCATGGTCTGAAGAGCTTAAATCCCCTAACACACCTTCATTTCCCTGCCCCTCTAGAACTAGGTGGGAGCTATTTACATTTGAGTTCTTTAGGCTGTATATATATTTTTTTTATTTTTTTTTTTAAGTTATAGATGAGAGCTTTTCCCATCTCTCCCCCTTACCCATCCAGGACTTCCTTCCTCAGCCTGTATTTCTTTAGACCCACTTGGCACCTTAGCAATAGGCACTGATCCTGGATTTCAGTGTTCTGGGTCTCACCTACTAGGATGCTGGACTGCTAAAAAGTAGCACAAGCACCAACTTTTGACTCAGCATGGAGCTTCTCCCCCTCTCACCATGCAAAGCCATTCTCTCAGAGCAGCTTTCTCTGGATTTGCCCAATTACATGAAATTAACACTGGGGTAGCCATACACACAGCTGAAACCTGCTGTAGGAGGCTGGAAAATTCTTAGTTCTTCATGGAGCAAAGAGAGTTTGGTACCTTCCTTCTTCACCGAGCAGCCAAGCTTATTCCAGGCACAATCCTGATAAAAAGTGGTTTTTTTTTTGTGTGTGTGTGACAGGATGATTTTAAGGGGAAGGGAATGGACTGAAGGAAAAGGGGAATATAAGTGTAATTAAGTTGTATTAATGAGCTGCAGAGTTTTGTTAGCTGCTTCTCCCAGCATCTTCAGTGTCAAGCAGAGAAAGAAAACTTGTGAGCCACCCCTAGAGTTCTTTGGCTGGTTTGTTCCAAGTGCTGTTACAATTCTTTTATTGTCTTGCCTATTCTGTTTGAAATCACTTGGCATTTGGGAGTAATGCTTTTCAGAAGAGCCAAGCTAGAAACCAGGCTAGGGAGGGGAAGTGGGAGGGCAGAATTAACAGAAATAAAACCATCAGGTGTTAAGTCAAAGACAGAATGATGCACCTTTTTTTTTTTTTTTTTTTGGCCCATTCCAAAGAGCCCAGGAAGAAAACTCATGTCATAAACCCCAAAATATAAGCACTGAGAGCATTTTTTTTTTTGTTTCTGTGCAACTTCCATTCCAGATGCCACTGTAACCCAAGATCCTGAGTTGCAATGAGCTGCAAGTAAAACTCTGTAGTTATTTTAGCCTGTAAAAACCACAGCTTCTGACTGAGCAGGACACACAGCTGACAGTTCATTTTTTTTCCATCTTTTGAGGAAGAAAAAGCTCAGCCCTTATTAAAACAGCTCTGCCTGACAAGACTCACATGTTTCTCAAAACTGGCCCTCTACCAAGTTAAAAAAAAAGTGGAACACAAGCTACTACAGCATTTAGACAACAGGAATAGCAGTGTACTTACAGTCTTAATACTTTCTCCACCTCTTCTTTGATTCAGCTCCTTTCCATATTACACTTATTCCTATTTGCCCACTTTGTGTTCCCTGGAGGGGCAGAAAAAGGAACTGAATACATATGCTCTAGTCCATGAGATTGTTCCATGAAAAACTCATTTATTTAGAGCTATTCAAGTTGATCTTCCCTCAGAAAATAATCTTTGCACCTTTTTTAAACATAATTTCTTTTCCTCCTTGTCCATCAGACACCAACATTCTTTATTGGCCTCCAGTGCCCCAGAAATGCAGCCCAGATGGTGGAGAAAGCAGTTTCCTCTTTAAACAGCTGCAAGATTTCCCTCCTAGTTGCAGGAAGGAATTCTATGTGGCAGTAAAAAGTCAGAAGGAGCTCTCAATTACTTTGAGGTCTGCATGATTTTAACACTATCCACCTGCAACTGGCCAAGCCTGGATGCCACATTAGTAAAAAAATCTGATCAACCCCACTTGCCAAGAACTCTAAAGGGACTAATCAAAGTATGCACTTATCCACATGCAATGCACACAGGCAAATATCAATTAAATAATAATTGTGATGACCAGGTAGCTACATAACTACCAGCCTGTGTTATGAGGAACACAAATAATTATCTTTTAATAGAAGTAAAAAAAAAAAAAAGTTATGGTAAGCTTGTAAGAGGTAGTATCAATGACATACATCATAAAAAAAACCTGTCTGAGAAGAAAGAAAATAAAACAAGCTACCAAGGCTCATGTTCCCCACTTAATTACCTCCTCTAGTTTTCATTAGCAGAGCCATTCATCCTTCAGCCTGACAACCCTTCCTCATCTGCTCCTGCTAAACCTGCTCTGAAGAACTGCAAGGTCATGCAGGGGGACTGGATCCTTAGGGTAGGGACTCGGTAGCATCCCCAGTATCCTATAAAAATGAGGAGCAGCTCAGGTTTTGCTCCAATGGTTCCCTCATCACTGGGTTAAGGGTGCCCTCTGTTGGGGATAGGGATCACTCTGGGTACTGCCAGGCAAAAATAACCTGTTTTAAAGAAAGATCTTTCCATAGAAAGAATGGCTCCACCCTTCTGGATGTGGAAAAGCCACAATTTTCAGTGTTAAAAACCAGGAGCTCCAGAAATAGCTGGAATATTCACAGCCTTGGAGTGCTCTTGATGTTCACCACAAGGTTCCAGGCACACTATGCTCAAGTTTAGGAGAAAATAACATTATTCCAGCTGAGCTGGTTTTCCCTTTTTCAGATTAGCACAACTACTTAAATTACAAGCTTTTACTGTTATCTACAGAGGCAAAATGAAGCCAATAGTAGCTTGAACTCAGACCCAACATCTCATTTGGCATGGTGCTGGAATTCTCTTCCCTATGAAAGCTGCTGTCTGGCAAAACCCCACCAATTCCTCCAAGGACTGGAGAGTTTAAACTCCTCAGCTTGTGATTTCTCTCATCTTTACCCAGAGCTGCACTTGTATCACCTTCTGCTGAAGGCAAGGATGAAGATATCTGCCCTCCCATATAACCCAGGAATAAATGACATTTTAAAGCTGCTCAGAGCCAGGCTGATAGCCCTGTCCAGCATCCAGGGCTGGAAATAAAGAGAAGCAGCTCCAGAGCCAGAGCTCCAGTCTCTGGAGATGTGTTTAAGAGCCATGGACCAAAATTCTGCAGAATGTTCAGATTTATTCACCATTTACTCCATCTAACAGCCCCTTATCCTCCTCCTTCCTTACTCTGCCTTTTGCTGTTGAGTTCTCCAGGCTCTTAAGTGCTGTCCTGGGAATTCCAGAAGGGATCTAATGGATGGTAGGATCAGCTTCTCTCTCAGGCCCATTTAGTACCAAAGAACAGAAGCTCAAGTGATCTGTGACCTGATGCCACCAAGATCTTAGGACACCACCACACCCCCTCCCCCATTGGACTACAATCAGATACTCACACCTCCAAGATAAACAAATGAAAAATTTTATTCAGTGAAAAAGAGCACTTAATTTAAAAAAATATATTTCCTTTCCCCTGCAGTCATCAAATATTATTGACAAACTTTTTTTTGGCTACATGATAGAAAGTTCTGTTTAAAATCAGAATCAGTTTAGGCAGCAAACAGAGGTCCTTAAAAAGGAAGTTCCCACAGTTATCTTCAAGTAGAATTGTACCCAACAGCCAGGGGAGAGCCTCTGAAAGAATTCCATGAGATCTGTGACCCTGACCAAAGAACTTTTCACCTTGTCTCTAGGGAGGTCAGCTGAGAGTAAAGAGGTTGGAAGCTGCAAGAAGCTTTTCACTCAGTTACTTGAATTTGAGAATTACTGAAACATTCCATCAATTGTTGAAAATTCAATGAGGGGGAGGAGACAGCAAAGAGCTCAAAAGAAAAAGCTGGATCTTCCCTCAGAAAACATGGTTGCTGAGTATCCTAGTCTTTGGAACATATTCTGTATAAAAATATTTCTATTTGACTGAGTGGCTGAAGAAAGGCAAACCCAGCATCTCTAAAGAGCTGCTCAATGAGAGAAAAACCAGACAAGTCTACTGAAAACAGCCCTTAATGTCAACACAGAGCAGGGATTCATTTGAGAATGCAACAATTTGGAAAAGGTGTCAACAAAAGCCTCTTTTTGGAGGACAAAAGCAGCCAGCAGAGTTTTTCTGGAGCAGTCCTAGAGCAAGATCAGCAAGAGTGCAGCAAACTAGCAACTTACTAGAAACACCGTGCACAGGAGGCACATTTAATAAATTTTTTACACTTATGCCATGCTGCCCTGCAAATAAGATTGCCCCAGCATCAAACAATTTCCTTGTGTTCTTCCTCTGCTGTGTTACAGAATTGCTCAGACTGACCTTGCCCTTCAGGCACCTTTTAGGACATGAAAGTCCTCACAGTTCCTCGGATGGCTGCTCTGCAGATGGGACAAGATGTGAGATTGAGGGCACATTCTCCACAAGCTACCAGGTGGCCACAAGGCACAAAGACAACAGCCACATCCCTGTCCATGCACACTTTGCACATCCTCTCCTCTCGCAGGCGTCGGAGCTGCTCTTCTGTGCTCATCCCAGACTCCTCTTTACCCAGAAAAAAAAAAAATAAAAAAGCCCAAACTTAGTGTTGTCACAGCTCCAGAGTGCCCATCCTGTCATCTTAGGAAGTCACACTACAATTTGCTCATCGTTTTGGTCAGACTGGCTGTGAAGATGCCAAATATACCTCAAGTAGGCTTCATTTAAGCTGAGAAACTACTGCTATGAGAGAGCACAACATTCAGCATATCTACACACACTGGACAGAGGGAAGGCAAACATCTTTTTACTCTAATATGAAAATTATCCTAATAAACCATTTTTTTGTAAGCCTGCTTCACAATCAAGCTAATTCCTGAAAAAAGTTGTGTTCAGTTACCATTCAAGCTACCATGCAGTCACCTACAAGATTAAAAAAAAAGAGTTCATATAATGACCACTGATACCACTACTGCAAAAACCATCCCAAGTATTCCTCTACTCCATTTCACCACCACTGCCAGCCCAGTGCACCTGATTCCTTGTGTTCCACAGACTGTGTTTCTCTTCTTGAACTCGATGGTTCAGTCTCCCCCTGGTCAGCATCTGTATAATCAGGAAAAAAGATGGCATTAAATACAAAGCCCTTCCTCCCTCTTCAGTCAAGTGCTTTCAGTTTAAAAAGACTGAAAAATCCTGGATTTCTTAGGTCAAACACTTCTTTATTCTGTTGTTAACTTCACACACTCAGCCTGGTGAAGCTGATGCTCTCTGTGATGGTTCAGTGGCCACATCAGCAAAGTTTCTGGTTTATCTACCAGGAGCCATCAGCAGCTTTTTCCTGCCTCTGTGCCACTATTTAATGGCACTTCTGTTTGTTGGAGGGTTTTTTTTTTCCTTAGCTAAACAGATGGCAAAGAGGAGCTTAGGAAAGCAGGCATGCTACATGGAACTGCATCTCCAAATAAACTTCACTTGGAAAACAGACTCCATAAAACAGATAACAGAAGACAGACATAAATAAGCTAAGGAGAATATATATTATTCTAAGAAGAACTATGGCTATTTCAGGTCATTGATTCAGTTTTCAATAGGCTTGGAGAACTCATCCATCCCAGCAGCCTGGTTAGAGACAGCTGCCTCTGTCTGCATCACTTGGAAATTCACCCAAAACTCCAGCTGTCTCCTACTGAAGGTCTAAGGCCAGCAGAAAATCCCAGGAAAATCCACACCACAGCCTTGTGGAGGCAGATCTAGCTCTTAGTCCCCCAGTAACCACAGCTCCTCCAGGTTTCTTTCCAAAGCCAGGCTTAGGTGCATCACTGTTCATAATTCCAGGGAGAGGGAAGGCAGACCCACAGGGCACTCCCAACAGTGCTGAGGATGAAGTGAGAGGTTAAATATCCACCCAAGGTGTGGGATCTTGGCATACCTCTGCTTCTCTCTGCACTGCTGATGACTTTCCAGGCTGACAGAAGCAGCTGAAACACAGGGTCAGGCTCAGCAAGGCAGAAAATCCCACTCAGGCTCCAGCTCTGCTCTCCTGGGTGAGCTGCCCAGCTGGGGACAAAACCCTCCTGCCCCACAGGGAGCTGATCCCAAGGAGAAGGAGTCTGCGATTCCCAGTTCCTCAGAGGATCTGTAAAGCAGGGAGGGAGCAGATGCTTCACCAAAAAGCAGAGAGAGCTTCTGGCAAGAATTGCCCTGCTCCCTGGAGCATCTCACTGGCCTTGCTTATTGCCTAGAGCCTTCTCAAGCTGGTTTGTAGCCAGAGCAACATCCAGATTTACAGTTACTTCCAATCATAATACACAAGGAAGTCAAAACCAATTCCATAAAAGCCAAGAGGCAAACTCTAGCTTGTTTATTCTACCATATTAGTAAATCAAGTCTCATGTTTGGCCCCAGTCCAGGAGTTTTTTTTTTTCCTCCACATCCCAGAAGGAAAGCCTCAAAACTTCTCCCTGAAAACTAAGAGGAACATCCCAGTGGAAGCCTTTCCTACCTCATAACCTAGCCCAACCATTCATCAGTAAAGACAGAAGGAGGAAATTCAGCTGGTAGCCTGTTCAAAGGATCAAATATTTTTTGAAATCATCCTATCAGATAGGTTCTTTGAGAGGATGACAAAAAAAAAAGTCTTCCACAGCTAAATTTCACCTCCTTAAACTTCTGGCAGCCATGGGGAATGGGACCAAACCCCCAGGATCAACCCTTTCACCAACACCAAGACTCTCTAGCTGTCCTCTGCTCTGCTCCCAATTCCATTTAAAATTCTGTAGCCTGAAATACTCTACAGACAGACAACATCAAGAGGATGGGACAAGTCACACCAAGCACAGGTGCCACATAATATCCAGATGAGCCAAATGTTTCTGCTCAGAGTTCAAGCAGTCTCATAAAACCAAGCAATTTGCCTCTTGTACTAGAGACCATTTCCTAAAAATAAAGTGAATAAAGAGTATCAAAACCTCCTGAAACACCACAGAGAGTGCACAGGAGCTGGAGTGAGGCAGAAGCAGTAAGACTACACCACTCTCAAAAGACAAAACCCCATGTAATTATAGCACTGACCTTGGAAAGCAAAGGAAGAGTGTTCCAGCTGATCCCAGGAATCTCCCTGAAAATGTCACAAGACAGTCACAAAAGAGCAGCATGGGCTCAGAACTCCCCCTGTTAGTTACCAACCCCCCCTGTGTACTCCAGACAAAATATTCATGACTTACTGGAGTTATTGAGGTGTTAGAAAGGGAATCCTGAACACTTCTAACAAATTCTCTCCCCTTTGACTGCAATAGAAATTCACACCTAGAATCAGATTAAGATTTAACTCCATTAGCACAGGATATCTCAAGTGAAAGCAGCAGCAGTAATTTTAATCATATATTTTTTGGTCTTGCTACAAGAGACATTTATCAAGCAAGGCTGACTTACTCTGGGTACCATAGAGCATGTTCCCTCCAAGGATCACCTCCAATGGACCAGTTCCTCAAGCCTCCATTACAGTAAAAACACCTCACTACATCACCTTGTCCTGAAACAGAGATCAGGAGATTATTTGACATCTGAAATGCTCTATATGAGAGCCTGAGAGGCAGCACAACACCCAGGCAGACCAGCTCAGCACATAACTTAACAATTTGCAAGTTGCAGAGTGGCAAAAAATCTGAACAGAGTTTGAACAACTCCCAGAGCAGCAACAACTGGCTAAGATTATTCCAGAACTGGGTCCCAGAGAGCATGGATGTGAGCACCATAGCTCCCAGGTATGCACATACCTACCCCAAATCCCTGCTTGCCTGCATTTAGAGCAAAGCTGTAATTAATTATGTCTATAAACAGACTTTGTTTCCTAACCACAGTGTGCCACAACCAGCAGCAGGCTCAGGCAATGGCCTCCAGCTCAGAGGTAGAAAAATTCCCAAGGTTTCCCAGCCTGCTGCTGGGCTCCTCTCCACACAAGTCACTGAGGTGGGAATTAAACCCAAACAGATTTAAGAACTGCCTGCAAATACCCTGAATCAATATCAGTAAAGGCTGCCAGTGAGGATGGGTCACAAAAATCTTACTCATTCTCTTGGTGAATCACTGTTCAGGTGACAGGAGGGGACTGCAGAGATTTTTCTCCTAAGAGAGCTTTGGTTTATGGACCCTGCCTCTCATTTCCTCCCATGTCTCTTGTTTGATGTGCAAACACAAAATTAATAGATTCCTTCAGATGAGGAGTCACTTGTTACACAAATATCAATAGCTTTCAAAAAAAACAGAAAGATTGCCACAATATTTAAGTATTAATGGAATGTCAAGTATTAATGTAATTATTTCCTCTGACTGGTCCATCCAGAAAATGGTACTTTTAAGCACAAAGTTATTACCTAACAAGCAAAACCTTAAGGGCAAACAATTATGTTATCTTGATACACGCATAGATATGTTAAATATTGCCTATTTTCCTCAAAACAAACAGTATTTTTTCTTCTTGCATTTTAAGCCCAGGGTCCTTATGGCAACAAGTCATTAGGGCAGCCAAATGTGCTGATTACCTACAGGTTTCACTCAGATTTGATTTTTTGAGAAGTTTACAGTGCAAGGCAGAGCTTCCACAAAACATGACAAGCCAAGGACGTGCCTCAAGTCCTCCTAGAAGTAACAGGATCTCATAGCAAACACTTTTCTCTCAGTAAATCCCATTTAAAACATGATTCCTTTTCCACTCCTGCTGGTAAGGGAACTGACACTGACTTCCTAGAGCTCCCAAATGGGAGTTAAAATAGTGAAATATGCACAAGCAGCAAGAGAAACAGCCCAAGCAGAAGGAAGGACGTGGTTTCCAACTACACTACACACACCTGCACCTATTTATGCAAGTAATTAAAGCAGTGACACCTCCAAAAGTGAACTTCCATAAAAGTTAAAAACATTTCCCCAGAATACCTACCAGTGTAAAAGAATCCTGCTCTAGCCAGCTGCTCAGGATGCAGATCAGTAGATCGGGGCCAGTTCTGAAACGTGGATAATCTCATCTCCTCAGTCACCATCTCTGGGTATTCTGGCTCGTTGGGCAGAGCTGTCTCCTCACTCTCTATCCCTGGCAAAAGGCTGAGGAATTGCCCATCCACAGTGTCAAAGATTTCCTGGAGAGGAAACATCTCCTGGTTCCCAACATCCTCGCCACAGATGAATTTGCAGGAAGGGAAGAACTTCAGGTGCTCAGCCACTGGACAATCCCCAGCTGCCCAGTCCTCCAGGACACCCCCACAGCAGAAACACTGCACTTCATCTCTTGGACCCACAAAAAAAAACCCAGCTTTGACCAGATCTCGGGCAGCCACGGGCGAGGTGCTCGGCCAGAGCCGAAAAGTCGAGAGCCTTCTTGCCTCACTCCTCATGCTGGAGTCAAAGAGGTGGCAGTGAGAAGCCCTCTGCTCCATCTCCTCTGCTGGTGTCATGTCCCCCATGGCCTGGTTCTGAAAAGAGAGGATGGGAAAACCCAGAGCAGTCAGCTGGATGCCCCATGCCTGTTATTTGTTATTTGTTCCTCATCCCCGGGCATATTCCGGAAAGCTCCTGACCTTGACAAAGCTGAGCTTGCTCTGGAATTGCAGCCCAAGCAGAGGTTTGGGGTTTCTGGACTTTGCTGGGAATTTTTTGCTGAGTCCTCACCAGTGCCAGTGCTTTCTGAGCCCCTCTGCCAGTTCACAGGAGAGATGATGCTTGGGGGAACAGGGAGGGGGATGCAAAACCTCTGCTGCCTCCCTGGCTCAGCCCATCCAGTTTATCTGTGTGGCCAATCCCCAGTTTGCTCAGCCTTTAAGTTAAAAAAAAAAATCCAACCAACTAAACAACCCTGCTCTTTGTTTAAAAAAAAAAAAAAAATCTTATTTAAGGAGGCGTTCCATAGCAGAACAGCCCCACCCAAACAAAGAGAGGCTCATGGTGTTCATTTTACAGCCAAACACTACACAGAATATCAGTAGATTTTTTTTCTAAATTTATTAGGCTAACAGTGAATACACAGAAATATCTCTTGCAAAAAAAAAACCTTCTGCAGGACACAGTCTAAAATAATGAGGTCTGGTTTCTATAGGGAGGTGTCCTTAATTCAAGGAGAGGGCATTTTCTCTCTGTGGTAATTCTGGGCAAGAGGAAAAGTGAAATTAAAGAAGTTACTGAGTGCCCAATTATCCAAACCCTCATCTTACTTAAGGTAAAAGCCCTCTTCTCAGTGTCTGAGTAAACTCAAACTCAGCTGCTTTCTATGTGGCCAGCAAATACATTTTCCAAAGGTCATACAATTACACAGCTGAAAATCAGAATCCATTTAACTAATCATTTCTAGAAGGATTCCTTTAGAGTGAAGTCACACACAGGTGACTAAGTGGTAGGTGCAATCAAAAAAAAATTTTTTTTAGGTGCCCAGAAAGTCCCTTCCCCACCTAATTCAATAATTCATCAGAACTAAGCACTATAATGTGCAGAGCCAAAGCATCACCCAGGCAAATATTAAATTAAAAAAAAAAAATACACACACTTAAAGATATTGAGTATTTAAATCTGGTATACAACATTATTAAGATAGATAATTAGTGCAGGATACTTCTCAATAGGCACAACATCATCCCTGAAGTAATATTCCTCTTAATTAGGTGCTGCAGAACACTCAGAAAAAAACCCAAAAACCTGCATGGCATCTTAGTTTCAAGCCCTGTAGCCATAGTTAACAAATCCACCCTTAACAGGTCTTACATGTTTAGATTTTATTTAAAAATAAAAGCAAGTTTACTCAACCATCTGCCTCTCACAGTAAAAGGAGGAGAATTCATTTGCAACTGGGTTTCTCTGGAACCCCAGAAGGGAAAGTTGCAGGCAAGTAAGGCTCTAAAAGTTTGGTTTAGAAATTTATTAATATCATAAATGATTCACTATCATAGCACTGGTACTCAAGAACTATGTTGCTGGTATAAAGAAAAACCCATCCAGAAAGAAAAAACCATTAACCACTAATACACAGAAGAACTTGCAAGCTAAGCAGACTTAAGTGCAGAATTTTTTCAGCCTGCAAAGCAGATTTTGCTCCCAGAGCAGAAAGAAGCAGATTTGTGAATCAGGCAGAGCCCCACAATATCAGTGTCACTCTTATCCTGGGCATTAATAAGACAAAAAGCTAAAATTCTTTAACTGCAGATGCTGCTTTCCACCCAGAAGGTGGAGTTATCTGAGCCTACTCCCACCTTGGAATTACACAGCAGAGCAAGCTTCAAAACTAAATGCAAAGAAAAAAAAAATGAATTTTTCTACCCCAAAGCTTAACAGCTAAATCGAGAGGGGTTTTTTGTTTTGTTTACTTTTGATTGTTTTTTGGTGTTTTTTTTTAAAGAATGCAGGAATAAAGATGTAGGAAAATAAATAAATAAGTTTGCTTAGGAAACCCCTCAGGATTTACCTACACTGAAGCCCATCAGGTGCTCTGCAGAAAATACATTAATTCAGGTCACAAGGCTCTCCAAAACCAGAGGATATTTGAAACAGTCACAACACAACTAAAATCCAACATTTTCCCTATATATTAACACCCTCCCAAAGCAGTGCTAAGGCTGCCATCAACAACACCCTACAATACACACAACTTAAAAAAAAAAAAAAACCACAAACAAGCAACCACACATAAAACAACACAGAGAGAAATTTACCTGCAATATGCTTAAAAAAAACCCCAAAAACACTACAGCTTTTCCAAGAACTATGACTCTCCAAGCTTCAAGGAACCCTCTTCTCTTCCAGCCTAAACTAAGACCTCTCTCCAAGCAACAAAAACCTTTCCAAGGGTTTAATGACCACCCCCCTGCCACAGGTGCCATTTCTAATGGTTCATCTTCCCTGATTGGTTCCCTGCTGAGATTCTCTCTTGGCTAAACAGCACAAATTTCATCCTTTTAAATAGGATTCACCTGGGAAAAATCCAAAGTTAACCTTCCTTCAAAAAAACAGTTGTTTGGGCTGTCAGAAAAAAATTTGATTTTTCTTGTAAGCAAAAAGATCCAGAGTCCTTTTCTTACCTGCAAGCCTACCAAATATTTTAATAAAAAAACTCAGTGTTTAAACTTTTTCTTTTTTTTTTTTTTTTTTTTTTAATTAAATACGTGCTAATGAAAACTCCTGAGCAGCAGAGGGCAGTGCTTATATACAACATTTCCAGATGCTTGGAGCAAGCAAATAGGGTTCTTTTTTTTTCTGTGTCTGTAATTAACTTACACATGTAATAGCACATTATTTCTGCTCCTCAGATCCTGCTCTTCAAAAGCCTGTATTGGTGTTTGAAGAATGTATCCTAAAAATATAAGCTCCAGCTTTAACCAAATCCTCCTTACAGAGGTTGTTTGGGGATTCTGTAATGGGCTGCAGTGAATCACCTGTGAGTAGGTAAAAATGATCAATAATTCTGATTTCTGCAGCGTTTTACAAGCACTGAACTCATCTTGTACTGCTGACAACCACCTTGATTCCCAGCTGGGATCTTGGGAAGTGTTGAGAACATGGGAGACTCCTTGCTGTGCCTTCCTCATGGCCATGCCTTAGAATCCTAGAATGGGCTGGGTTGGAAGGGACCTCAGAGCTCATCAAGTCCAACCCTTGATCCACTCCCCCCGTGGTTCCCAGCCCATGGCACTGAGTGCCACATCCAGGCTCTTTTGAAATAACTCCAGGGATGGAGAATCCACCCCTTCCCTGGGCAGCCCATTCCAATGGCTGAGCACCCTCTCCAGAAAGAAATTCTTTCTAATGTCCAACCTAAACCTCCCCTGGCACAACTTGAGACCTCTTGTGCCCTCTTGTCTTGCTGAGAGTTGCCTGGGAAAAGAGCCCAACCCCCCCCTGGCTCCAACCTCCTTTCAGGGAGTTGGAGAGAGTGATGAGGTCTCCCCTGAGCCTCCTCTTCTCCAGCCTCAACACCCCCAGCTCCCTCAGCCCTTCCTCACAGGACTTGTGCTGGATCCCTTCCCAGCCTCCTTGCTCTTCTCTGGACCTGCTCCAGCACCTCAATCTCCTTCCTGAGCTGAGGGGCCCAGAACTGGACACAGGACTCAAGCTGTGGCCTCCCCAGGGCTGAGCACAGGGGCAGAATCCCTTCCCTGGACCTGCTGGCCACGCTGTTCCTGAGCCAGCCCAGGATGCCATTGGCCTTCTTGGCCACCTGGGCACACTGCTGGCTCCTCTTCAGCTTCCTGGCAATCCAGACTCCCAGGTCCCTCTCTGTCTGGCTGCTCTCAGCCACTCTGTCCCCAGCCTGTAGCACTGCATGGGGTTGTCTTGCATGCCTTGAGAGGGGATGCCCAGAAACCTCATTTTGCTTTTTTATCCAGCTCAAGAGTCTTTCTTTTACTGCTCTGCATCTTAAAGGTCTTCTCTGCCTATCAACATTTCTCTCCTTGCACTTTCCCCACTGGATTTTTCACTAACAGTGAAGAAAAAATGGAACATGTTAATAAATGATGTATATTATTTGATTTATATCATATTAATGATTTATATCATATATTAATATGATTTATATCATATTAATATATGATTTATATATAAGTATTTATATATATCCAAATATATATATATATATTTTCTTAATATATCCAAATATTAAGAATCCTTAATTGAGGAAGTCTGAAAAATGCTGCTGTAAAGAAAATATAAATCCTACAAATATATACAGCCAGAAGAGGTAACAGCCAAGAGAACTAAAAGAGGTGTTTTGTGATTTCTCAGGGATTCAAACCTTTCAGTCTCCTCCCCTGAATCTTTTTTCTGGCCTGACGTAGCACCTGATGCCTCAAAACTTCCTGCATTACAGAAGTTAGGAGCAGCTAAATGTAGCTTGCAATGTGATTCATGAAAGTATTTAAAATCAGATACCAGCCCACAGGAACAGAACACAGCACCTACCAAAAATCTGCAAAGCACAGCAGCTACTCATCAAATCAACAGAGGAACATTTTAAAAAAAAAGCAAACTACCATGCTAGTTCCTTGGGATGGGGAAAATTCAAGTGTTTCTGCCACAAACCATTCCTATGGTTTATATTCTTTCATAACTTCTTGATTTTAGTGCCCAGCCCACCATAAAAAATATTTCTAGAGAGGGTTGAAAATTGTTCAATGTTTTTTCCAAAAGGTAACTGGTTGTAGAAAAAAGTTTATTTTGTATTTTTCTAACTGGCTCTTGAAACTGAAAAATTGGAGTTTTTTTTTTTTTTTTTTAAAGGCTTTTTCCCCTCTTTATTTGGCTTTCTACCCTTTGCCAGTGAACACAGAGCATCATGTGGAAAAAAGAAAGGACAAAACCTGATGATGTCACCTCACATCTGGGTGGCACTGCTACTCCAAAGTGCTCCCAAATAAAAGTAAAGGAGAAATTGCTCTCATCTTGTGACTAATGAACATTCCACCCTTCAGCCATTAATTACCTTTAAAGAAGGATTTGTCAGGCATTGTTATGACTCTAATGGAGCTCATCCTACTTTTTAATTGGTGGAAAATCAGCCATCAAGGAGCAGGGAACATCTGATATTCCAATTAAATTCTGCTGCAGTTTGGGATGTGTTTTAATCGATGTGTGGCTGCCTGAATACTCCCTGGATGAGAGGCAGAAAGATCTACTCGAGCTCTGTGTCGTAGCAATCATTTGGTTTTCTCCATGCAAATTGCCTCGGAATGGGTTGATTTTGAAAGGCTGAAAGATGGGAAAGAAAGACACGAGACCACTCTGCAGGACACTGCAAAATCTGAAGTTAAAAATGAGCAAAGCCTGAGCTTGCAGTGTCATGGGAACCACACGAGAGCAGCAACAAGGAGCTGACAACCAGGAGAACCAAGAGACAGGAGGATCCTTGAGATAAATCATTGCTCAGCTGAGCTCCTTGCCCCAGTTTTCCATGAAGTTGTCTGGCAAAGAATAGCACATTTCCCCTCAGCTCAGGAAGGAGATTGAGGTGCTGGAGCAGGTCCAAAGGAGGCAACTGGGCTGGGGAAGGGATCCAGCACAGATCCTGTGAGGAGAGGCTGAGGGAGCTGGGGGTGTTGAGGCTGGAGAAGAGGAGGCTCAGGGGAGACCTCATCACTCTCTGCAACTCCCTGAAAGGAGGTTGGAGCCAGGGGGGGGTTGGGCTCTTTTCCCAGGCAACTCTCAGCAAGACAAGAGGGCACAAGAGGTCTCAAGCTGTGCCAGGGGAGGTTTAGGTTGGACATTAGAAAGAATTTCTTTCTGGAGAGGGTGCTCAGCCATTGGAATGGGCTGCCCAGGGAAGGGGTGGATTCTCCATCCCTGGAGATATTTCAAAAGAGCCTGGATGTGGCACTCAGTGCCATGGGCTGGGAACCACGGGGGGAGTGGATCAAGGGTTGGACTTGATGAGCTCTGAGGTCCCTTCCAACCCAGCCAGTTCTAGGATTCTAGGATTCTATGAAATTATGTCAACTGAGCCATCTTCCCAGGCCACACTCTTTAGAAACTATTTTCCTGCTCATGTTTTCAAAATGTGTCACTGATACAAAATACTGAGAGAGCAGAGAGATTGGTTTCCTCTGTGTGCTTAAATTTTTCACCTTAAAATAATGGAAAGCAGAGCTGAATCCTTGCTTTGGGTACATTCCACAGGGATGTGGGGTGCAAGAGGGAGATGATTCCAGAATGACTATGTTTTTTTTTCTTTAGCCCCCCTGCTCATAGAAGAAAATCCCTGTCAAATCTGAATTGGGGAAAAAGAGAGGAAAGTCTTCTGGAATTTCCACTTGAAAGCTTCTGAGATTTCAGACAGTGTTAGTAAGGAGGGAAAAATATCCTTTTCTTTCTTCTAGATGTACACACCACCCTGTTTCTCTCAGCAAAGACAAAAACCTGTGTTACCCCTCAGGTGAGAGTATTAAACTCCAGGGATACTCTGAGTGCATCTAAAATGTGAATAAATGCCTCTTAATTTATATGCTTCAACTCAGACTTCTTATCTTAGTGGTTTTCTTGCTAAGATTCTGTACTTCTCATTGGACAGGCAAGAAGAGAGAACCCCTATTTTCCTAACCCAAAAGGAAGAAAAAAACCCTGTTCCCATAAAAATGGGCTCAGACATGCACTGTATGGATTCCTATATGTGCCTGACATGCTCTGTCTTCTCAATGGACAGGCAAGAAGAGAGAACCCCTATTTTCCTACTCCAAAAGGAAGAAGAAAACCCTGTTCCTATAAAAATGGACTCAGACATGCACCATATGGATTCCTATATGTGCCTGACTTCTCATATGTGCTCTGTCTTCTCAATGGATAGGAAAGAAGAGAGAACCCCTATTTCCCTAACCCAAAAGGAAGAAAAAAACCCTGTTCCCATAAAAATGGACTCAGACATGCACCATATGGATTCCTATATGTGCCTGACATGCTCTGTCTTCTAAATGGACAGGCAAGAAGAGAGAACCCCTATTTTCCTACTCCAAAAGGAATAAAAAAACCCTGTTCCAATAAAAATGGACTCAGACATGCACCATATGGATTCCTATATGTGCCTGACATGCTCTGTCTTCTCAATGGATAGGCAAGAAGAGAGAACCCCTATTTTCCTAATCCAAAAGGAAGAAAAAAAACCCTGTTCCCATAAAAATGGGCTCAGACATGCACTGTATGGATTCCTATATGTGCCTGACATGCTCTGTCTTCTCAATGGACAGGCAAGAAGAGAGAACCCCTATTTTCCTAATCCAAAAGGAAGAAAAAAAACCCTGTTCCCATAAAAATGGGCTCAGACATGCACTGTATGGATTCCTATATGTGCCTGACATGCTCTGTCTTCTCAATGGACAGGCAAGAAGAGAGAACCCCTATTTTCCTACTCCAAAAGGAATAAAAAAACCCTGTTCCAATAAAAATGGACATGTACCATATAGATTCCTATATGTGCCTGACATGCTCTGTCTTCTCAATGGACAGGCAAGAAGAGAGAACCCCTATTTTCCTACTCCAAAAGGGAGAAGAAAACCCTGTTCCTATAAAAATGGACATGCACCATATGGATTCCTATATGTGCCTGACATGCTCTGTCTTCTCAATGGACAGGCAAGAAGAGAGAACCCCTATTTTCCTACTCCAAAAGGAATAAAAAAAACCTGTTCCTATAAAAATGGACATGTACCATATGGATTCCTGTATGTGCCTGACATGCTCTGTCTTCTTAATGGACAGGCAAGAAGAGAGAACCCCTATTTTCCTACTCCAAAAGGAATAAAAAAAACCTGTTCCTATAAAAATGGACATGTACCATATGGATTCCTGTATGTGCCTGACATGCTCTGTCTTCTCAATGGACAGGCAAGAGAGAACCCCTGTTTTCCTACTCCAAAAGGAAGAAGAAAACCCTGTTCCCATAAAAATGGACTCAGACATGCACCATATGGATTCCTATATGTGCCTGACATGCTCTGTCTTCTAAATGGACAGGCAAGAAGAGAGAACCCCTATTTCCCTAACCCAAAAGGAAGAAAAAAACCCTGTTCCCATAAAAATGGACATGTACCATATGGATTCCTATATGTGCCTGACATGCTCTGTCTTCTCAATGGACAGGCAAGAAGAGAGAACCCCTATTTTCCTACTCCAAAAGGAAGAAGAAAACCCTGTTCCTATAAAAATGGACTCAGACATGCACTGTATGGATTCCTATATGTGCCTGACATGCACTGTATGGATTCCTATATGTGCCTGACATGCTCTGTCTTTAAACCTAAGCCATTAATTATGGCCTCAGAGCTGCTGTCCCCTGTACCTTGGGATGCTGAAGCAAACAGAGCTCTAACATTCTGCCTACATCCACCCCTAGCTGGGATGATTCATAGTCACACAGTTTCTATATCAAGACTGCTGAACATACCCAATCACATGGACTTCAGTGCTCATCACCCAGGTATCCAGGACAAACCTCTCCCTCTTCCTCCCAGGCAGACATTCCACCCTTCAGCCACTGCTGCTCACTCTTATTTCACATTTATTTTTTGCAGCACTGCTTTTTCAGTGGTTTTTCCAGCTCATCCAGGGGCTCTCAAGAGCACAGGCTTTCTTTGGGCATAGCTATACCCCAGGGCAGATGGAATTAGGATAAAACATGGCAATTTTCACTTGCTACCTAAGCAAAAGAAGGAACTCAAAGTGTTTCCAGGTGCTGAGGGTTAATGAAAAATTCCTTTACCACTGGGTGATCACAAAAAGGACAAAAGAAAGTGGACTGTTAATTTCAGGTATTTTATTAGAATAATAAATACACACTCAAACTAACAATTTCCAAGCACATGAACAAAGACAAGACTCTGGTTTAACTGCATCTAAAGGAAAGGATGATTACATTGTTTAGTATCTTTCCTGAGGACTAGAATTTGCCCCTTTTACCCCCCAAATTGAGCATGGAGATGTTTCAAGTAAGACTTTGTAAAAATCTGGAATTACTGTCTGGTATGGCAGAGTCTTAATGACTTTGCTCAGAGCTACAGATACCTGAGAATGCAGTAATGGGACTGGAGAAAAGCATCACTTTGGGCCTCGAGTTATTACCTCAGGCCTGCAACACAATAATACACAGGTTGAGAGCCTGATTTTTCAGTCTTTCTTTGAAATATGTTTTTATTTTGCCCATAGCTAGACACTGTAAATGTATTTTTATGCAAGAAATCTGCACAAGAAGTATGTTCAAAACCAAAAGAGACTTACCAAACTAAATCTCTGCAGATATTCTGACACTTTCAAGGGAAAAAAATGATATTTCTGGCCAATTATTTCCAAAGAGATGTCAGACACCTGTGTAACATGTTCAAAGATAATCTCAGGGACATATTGCTAATCAATGAAAATTCTGCATTACTAATCTTTTAACTACCTCAGTTTCTCAAGAAGTCAAAGGAATTACATTCTACACATCTAGAGTCTGCAAAAATGAGTTGCCAACATCTGGTACCAGTGGTGTTTAGAAGCACTGCAGTTAGGTTTTATTTTGTTCTGGCACCAGAGGTTGCCAGCCCACCCTACTCTAACCAGGCAGTGATTTCTTATGCCTTAATGCCAGAATAATTTCTTATATTTTAATTATCAGGACAGCAAGGCCTCGGGGGGTTACCAGAGCACAAGAAATAAGAAAGCAAAACCATCCAGATTTCAGTTTAATCACCAAACATCTCCAGGTGACTCTGCTTTGGCAGGGGGGTTGGACTGGGGGATTTTTTGAGGTCCCTTCCAACCCTGAATTTTTTGTGATGCTGTGATCGATTCTGTGATCGATTCTGTGATTGATTCTGTGATTGATTCTGTGATCGATTCTGTGATCGATTCTGTGATCGATTCCATGGGGAGCTGCGGGACCGGCGTGACAGGGGCTGAGGGGAGACCACAGGAGGGACGCGGGGGGAAGGAGGCTCGGACATGGTCTGGTGCGGGCGGGGTGAGGAGCGACGGGACCGAGGAGAGGGAACGGGACCGGGGAGAGGGAACGGGACCGGGGAGAGGGAACGGGACCGGGGAGAGGAAACGGGACCGGGGAGAGGAAACGGGACCGGGGAGAGGAAACGGGACCGGGGAGAGGGAACGGGACCGGGGAGAGGAAACGGGACCGGGGAGAGGGAACGGGACCGGGGAGAGGGAACGGGACCAGGGAGAGGGAACGGGACCGGGAGAGGAAACGGGACCGGGGAGAGGAAACGGGACCGGGGAGAGGAAACGGGGACGAAGAATGGATCAATGGGACTGGGGTGAGGAGTTACGGGACCGAAGTGAGGAGCGACGGGTACAAGGAGAGGAAACGGGACTGGGGAGAGGACCAACAGGACCGAGATGAGGAAACGGGACCGGGGAGAGGAAACGGGGACGGAGAATGGATCAACGGGACCGGGGTGAGGACCAACGGGACCGGGATGAGGACCAACGGGACCGGGATGAGGAAACGGGACGGGGGAGAGGAGAGACGGGACCGGGGTGAGGAGCAACAGGGCCGGGGAGAGGAAACGAGACCGGGGTGAGAATCGACGGGATCGAGGTGAGGAGCGACGGGACTGGGGTGAGGAGCACCAGAGCCAGGGTGAGGAGACGGGACCGGGGTGAGGAGACGGAACCGGGGTGAGGAGACGGAACCGGGGTGAGGAGCAGCAAAGCCGGGGTGAGGAAACGGGAGTGGGGTGAGGAGACGGAATCGGGGTGAGGAGCAACGGGACCGGGGTGAGGAGCAACGGGACCGGGGCGAGGAAACGAGACCGAGGCGAGGAAACAGGACCAGGGTGAGGAGCGACGGGCCCGGGATGAAGAACGACGGTACCGACCCGATGAGCACCAGGACAGGGGCAGAGTGGGCGTGGCCAATGCGAAGGGGCGTGGCCTCCCTCTCCCTCCCCGCCGCCCTCCCGGGCGCGCATGCGCAGTAGGCGCCGCCTCTCTCCGCGCGCCTTCCTCCTCCTGTTCTCCCGCCCCGCCGCCCCTCGCGCTCGGCCGCGCTCTCCCGGCGTCCCCCGCGCGCGCTCGGCGTTGACGTCACCGCAGCCCGGCGCCCGCCGCCATTGGTCTCGGCGCCTCCCGGTTCCGTCCCTCGCTGCGGGCCCCGACGGCAGCGGCCAAGGCCCGGGCAGCTCTGCCAAGGCCCCGGGGGTATGTGAAGAAACGGGGGGGGGGGCCGGCAGGGTGAAGCTGAGGCTGAGGCGCGGCAACGGCGCCGGCCTACGGTTCCCTCCGGGCCTTTCTCTGAGGAGAAGCTGAAGCGGCGGCGGCGGCGCGCGCGAGCCAGCGGCCCCCTTTTTCCCTTCCCTTCCCTCCCCCTCAGCCCCGGCCCCGGCCCCTTCCCCTCCCCGGCCGCTGCCTGAGGGGAAAGGAGCCGCCGCCACCCTTCAGGCAGGCCCCGGAGCTCCCTTCTCCTTTTCCGCCCGCTCTCCGTTGCCTCTCTGCTGAACCACGGCGGCCCGGTACATGAATTATGTCTGCCACAAGCGTTGACCCTCAGGTAAGTGGCGGAGCGAGGCCTTGCCTCCTCCCCGCCTGGGTGCTGAGAGGGGGCTGGGGTTGGGGTTGGGGTTGGGGTTGGGGTTGGGGTTGGGGGGGGTTTCCCTTGCAGGCCGGTGCTTGCGTCTGGCCCGGGAGAGGCTTTTCCTCTCCCTCCCGAGTTCTTTTTTGGAGATGAATCTTCCTCCTGAACTTCCACCCTGCCCGCAGCACGTTTCCCACCGCCTCTCGAGAGCCGTGGCCATGTTCTGAGGAAGAGCAAGTGCTGAAGGATAGGTGAAACTCCCTCCTCCAGCCCTGCTCCAGCGAGCCTGATATGTCCTTAGCCATTTTTATCAGTCCTTAATGCCTTCTGTGTAACAACGTTATCCTTTTTCTGACATAAACTTTTTTTCTTTCCCCTTTCTTTCTTTTTTTTTTTTTCTTATTTCGTATTCCTCTACCCCATCGTGTGCCGTGGTTTCCCAGAGACCGAAAGGACAGGATAATAAAGGTGAGGATCCGTGCCCCGATCTGCTCGTTTGAATTGTTACTGTAACAGATGAATCCCGCAGGTACCTGGAGGCCAGCAGAGCAGTCTCAGTCCCTATGGATAATGTCAGGAACAAAGGGAGTTGTGTTTTGTTTCAGGAATAACATAAACTCTTATTTGTAAGAGGTTGATTTGTATCCCAGTTAAATGCTGTTGAGTTTACAATAGGGAAGAGAATCTGTCGAGTCCTAAACATAATAATGCTCTTAATTACCTTAAAATCAAACAGGTTTCTAAATAAAGTCACAGGAATGCCCCTGTTCTCTCTATATTTTTACATATTTTTTCATAGTCTCTCCCTGCTGCACGAATACAATGGTGTTACTGGTCTGCTGGTGCCAGAGGTGTGCTCAAGTGGTCATATATAAGCCCAAGATCTTAATTATTTGAGGAATTTAAAACAAAAAAGTAGCTAACTTCTGCTGAGATAGTAAATTCTTTGATAACTTCTTCATTTGAAATTAAATTTAATAATAACAAATGAAGAAAATACCTTGATTATTACTGTGATTGCTCACATGTGAGTTGGTTACTCTGTGTAGCAGTTGTTATTGCCTTGAAAATCCAGCTGCTTCCAGTCACAGAAAGCTTGACACTTATTTCCAATGTTTGTAAACACAGTTTTAGCTCTGCTCTCCCTTACAGACTTTGCAGAAATACTCTGGTGAATTTCCAGACTTCTTTGCTAAATTCCTCTTTGATGTTGTGTTAGCTTTTTGGTTTAGCTGTTCCCTGAAATAGGTGAATAAAGTAACTGTCACATCATGTGTGTGACTTTTTTAATTTAAACAAACAGTGAAATTATTTCAAGTGACCTAATAAGAGGTTTTGCTTTGTATACCTCTTATTTTTTTTTTTGTATACCTCTTGACTGCTTTTCACACATTAATTTACACCTAAGCAGACCTTTGATTATGGCAGATACCTCCCTTTTACACATGAGAAAACTTAGATTTTCCTGAAAATGTCAGATAACAAGGCACTCACCTCATCTTATTTCAGCCAGCTTAAGCAAGCAGTGAATAACTCATGCTGGGAGAACTGGGAATTAGTTTCTGAGACTTCTAATTGTGGTCCAGAACAATAGCTGTTGTTTCCCAATCTTTTTCACAGAATTCTTGTCACTAATTATTTCTTGTTTGGAGATAATTGATGTGAGTTGTCTCTTGAATGCAGACCATTTTATTTTTTAATTTCAAAATCAAATTTAGTTTTATAAGTATTAACAAAAAGAAATTGTTTGGAGGAAAAGTATCATTTCTTGGTCTTTTTGTGACTCTCCCAGCTGGGGAATAGTAGAGTTTTTTATGAAATAAGAGGCTGAAACTCTTTAAATGCTACTAGGTAGGGTTCTAACATGTTGTAACCTTTCTATTTTAGTACAAAATGGTTCCTTACATCAGAAGGATACAGTTCATGACAACGATTTTGAACCTTACCTTTCTGGGCAGTCAAATCAGGTTAGTGTATTTTTAACTTAGGATTTTTTTCTTAGGCATGCTGTTGGCATTCAATTCATGGGATTGTGTTGAGGGAGCAAATTCCTTAAATAGAAATGGAAAAAGAAATGACTGGCATATTGTGTTACTGGGTAATACAACTAGCATTTGTGTTCCCAAAGCTAATATTACTCTGAATATCCAGATGGCCACAAGTGAAAATGAAATTAAGGCTCCAAGTGGTGTCTGCTCATTGCCCCACAAATTGTAGGTGATTGATGCAGTTGGGCTGTGACAGACTATTTGAGCTGTTGTGTGGGGAGCCTGGAAGGGCTGGTTTGGGGCTCTCCTGATTTGGATAATCTGGATAATCCTAGAAATTTGTGTAGTTGGAATTTGGGTTGGGTGCTTTCTAGACAGTTTGTAGAGTTTGCCCATTTGCTTCTTTCACTTCATCAATACTTTTGTAAAGTATTCTTTCACTTCATCAATACTTTTGTTTTTTCATGTCCTCTGAAGTGTTAAGACTAAGGCACTGTAGTGTGAACTCTCAGGATAATCCAATTTTATCTTAAAGTATGTTAACAGCCACACTTTAAGTATTATAATTGAAAATATCTTCTAATTCTATGTATTTTCAGCTAACATTCAAACCTCTAAAGTGAATAAAATGCTTAGAAACTGCAGGTGCAGAATATTTTCTTTTGCAAATGTAGAATACCATTTTGGAGAGAGATCTGCCAGAACTGCTTTATTATTTCTTGGCAGAAGGGCTAATTGTTATTTTTTAAAAAGGGAAATACATAATTTGGCCTGAAACTGATTGATGCCAAGGTAATATTGGTGACATCACTGAACTTGCTTGCAAAGTGTGCCTCTGCTCTGTGCTTTTGAGGTGTATTAAACATTTTTTGGGGCAGTTGGATAGGTGGAACTCTTAGGAGTTTGTGTTTGATCAGGGGTGGATGTCTTCTCCAGACTTACACAAAGTTAAAACAATTTTTTGGGAAGTGTTTCTTCTCCTCTGGAATTAGGTAGCAGGTATTTGAGCAGGAAATTGATGGGGGGAAAAAAAACCAAAGCAAAGATTTCTTTTTTTAATGCAAAATTAGTTTTGTAAGAAATTGATGTTTTCACCTTCCTCCAGTTTTTTTTTAATCCACTTCATCTCATTTATATATAATTTTTAATTACTTAAAACCCAGGTGAGTTTTTCTGATGGGAAATACACCACACACGAATAAAAAAAATGTAGAACAATTTATTTAATTATAGGAAATTTCTTACCTGTCAACAAGCCCAATTATGAGGCTTAAATGGAAAAATTGCTGCGACTATGAGAATTTCCATAATTCTAATCAAGTTTCCTTACATGAAAATGGAGCTCCATTCACCACTTTATTTATGCTGCAGTAAGAAATTGGCATGCTACAAGAAACAATTGTGTAGGTTGTCTTACAATTTTAAGTGGAAAGTGACAGTAGCATTAATTAGGACTGAGATTTTGTGCTGGAGACAACCATGTTTCTGAACAAAGCCTTATTATCCAGTTACTCAGTCAGGTTTATTCAGCCTTTTAAAATTCCTGTAAATTACAAGTGATTTACAAAAAAAAAAAAAAGATTTTGAGCTGACTGCACGTTTTAGACAAATAGTGAAGAAATTAAAAGCATGCTTAAGAAATTAAACCACCCCAGCTGACACAGCAGTACATTTGATATTAAAGATGAAATGCAGGTTGGTAAAATATCTTTTAAAGTACAAATTAGTCCTTAAAATGAGGAATGAGCATCTCATAGAATCAAACAAAATTTAGTTCTCTGCCATCTTTCTGTTGAAAAGTGCAGTGGAAAGAGTAATGATGTCTTCTTTAAGATTCTACTTTCCCAGTAGTTAATACTGACCAAATTTGAGGTGTGATTTTTGGTTTAAAGCACCCTAAAAGTGCTTTGAAGTGCAAAGGGAACTGTGTGATGCAGTGTTCATGTGTAAAGTTACATGCAAAGCAAGAAAGACATCTCCCATGTCTTCCAGAATCAAAAGGTAACAGAAAATCCCCCACAAGCAGTGTACTTTGGGAGAAAAAAAAGGATTCTCTTTCTAATTAACAGAGTGGTTGTGATTTTGGGATTTTTTTTTTGTGTGTGTGTGTTTTCTTAGGTTGTTGTATTTTTGGCTTGGTTTGTTTTTTTGTTTTTTTTTTAAGAAATACAGAATGGTGCAGAAAGGTCAAGGATAAGTTTTCTGAAATAAATGTTCTGCTGTTGCTGTGAAGGACTTTGGTCAGTTTCTTTTACACACTGGCACCAAGCCAGTCAAAATAGATCAAATGTTTTGTAAGGATGTCTGCTGAAACTTTCCTTTAATCTTCTTAGAATCCTTGTGGCAACTTTACTGCTTGACAGGAGGTGACAGTCTCAGAAATTTTCTAGAATCCTTTAGAAAAAAAAAATGGTTTGGGAAGGCTTATTCTTTTTTGTCTTAAATTCTAAATCTGTAGAATATACAAATATAGAACTATTCATGTTTCCTCCCTTTCATCTGCATTGTTTTTTTAAGATAACACAACAATCTCCAAGTCTTTAGGAAAAATGATGTTTTCATAAGCTAAATAATGGCTATTTTAGCTTGGACATCTCAGAAAATTTCATGTATATTTAGAGGAACATCTCACAGATGGATTCTCCACAGATGGTAGATGCTGTACTTCATGTTAATGGTAAAATTTGCACATAGATAAAGGCAGCATGAACAGTGGCAGAAATTATTTGTTTTGAATCAATATTCTGTTTAAACCTCAAGTGTTTGCAGTGCTGTGTGTAAGTTTTGGAGGCATTTTATGGTGTCATTCTGTATATGGAAAGTTACTGAATTACTCTGGCTTTGGGTTAGAGCTTGGGGTGTCATGGATGAGAGTAAAAATGACTCTATCATTTAGGTATTAAGCTTACCTTCAGGAAAGAGGTTTTTTTACTTAATATTTTTGAATGAGCTGAGAAATAATCTGACTTTTGAAAAAAATGACTGAAATTTCAGGGTAATTTTGTTGTTTCGGGTTTTGTTCAAGTTTGAAATCTTGTAGTTTGAGAGAAATCTTCTTCTACCTAAAATAATGTTCCTCCATCAGTAAGGAAAGGCTAACTACTGTTCAACTCATTAACAGGAGATGTTGACCTTCCCTCCCCCTCACTGGTAATTACAGTTAGAGTGCCAGTTTGGAAGGTTTCCAATATATGTGCTTCAAGTTGATTTAAAGAGGAATAAAACCTATTTTTCAATATTCCATGTTTCTTTTTTCTTTTTTTAATTTTGCATTGTGAGATAGGAGAAATAGACAGAATGCTTCAAAATCAGGTGTCTCAGAGAAGAAGAAAAGGCTTCTCTTGGGTCTAAGCAGCAGCTGAAAGGGAAGAAAATCCTGAAAAAAAAAATTTCAGAGGGGGATCTGCTGGTTTATAACCAGTCAGCCTCTTACTTCTTAGAGTGGAAAAGATGGGCTGTTTGGAAGGACAGCCAGAAACAGTCTTGCACAGCTCTTAACTTTACTACTGAAGGAGGAAAAGACTTGTGCAAAAGACTGAATAGGGTCTTTCTCAAATGGGTCATCACAGGCTGCAATTGCATATATTTGTTTCTAGTAGACTTTAATTTCAATTTCTAATCATGAGGTCTGCTCACAGGAAACTTGCCATGATTCTCAGTGTGTCCTGTGGTCCTGTCTGTGTCATAAGTAGATTTTGCATGTTTTGCCTCTTCAGATATGTTTTTTTTGTCAGGAATTGATGGCTCCTCAAAACCATTCCATAATGAAAACTATAATCACAGTTTCTGTTATGCGCTGTAACATTAATGTGTTTTAATCTAAAACTCCCATGTAGAGCTCAGGAAATGCTCAGTATCTTTAGTGCTGTGGGACACAGGATATGTTGTTACCCAAGTTTCTTGAAATATTTTGGGGTATTGGTAGATAATATAATTCTATAAGCCACTAAATACTTTTAATAGTGTAACTAAGCTTATATAGTCTCAAAATTTTACGTATTAACATCTTACTAGTCCTGGTGTGTATTATAAATGCCCAAATCCTGTATTTTAGCCCTGAATCTATCTTTGACTTATGTAATTAGCACTTAAATTACCTTGTCTCTCTTGCTTTCTATTTGGTGATGTTGTTGTGGTTTATAAATGAAGTTTTCTTGCATTTGAAGTTACCTTTTTTTTTTTTTTTTTTTTCCTTTAACAGAACAGTAGCTATCCATCAATGACTGATCCTTACCTGTCCAGTTATTATCCACCATCTATTGGGTTCCCCTATTCTCTCAGTGAAGCCCCATGGTCTACAGGAGGAGATCCTCCTATCCCATATCTCACCACCTATGGACAGCTCAGTAATGGAGATCATCATTTTATGCACGATGCTGTTTTTGGACAGCCTGGGGGGTTGGGAAATAATATCTATCAACACCGGTTTAACTTTTTCCCTGAAAATCCTGCCTTCTCTGCTTGGGGAACAAGTGGATCCCAAGGACAGCAGACTCAAAGTTCAGCCTATGGGAGCAGTTACAGCTACCCACCTAGTTCACTGGGTGGTACCATTGTGGATGGACAAACAGGATTTCATAATGATACATTAAATAAAGCTCCTGGAATGAACAGTATTGAACAGGGAATGGTTGGACTGAAGATCGGTGGAGATGTTACAACTTCTGCAGTGAAAACAGTAGGTTCTGTTGTCAACAGTGCTGGGATGACAGGTGCCCTCTCTGGTAACGGGGGTTCTAATGTAAACTTGCCAGTCTCTAAACCAACTTCTTGGGCTGCTATAGCCAGCAAGCCTGCAAAACCACAGCCTAAAATGAAAACAAAATCCATACCTGTCATCGGAGGAGCGTTGCCTCCTCCTCCTATAAAGCATAACATGGACATCGGTACCTGGGACAATAAAGGTCCTGTGGCAAAAGTTCCTGCCCCTCAACAGATCCCTTCTCCTCAGTCCGTTCCACAGCCACAGCAACAAATTGTTCAGCCTGTTCCAACTCAGCCTCCAGCACTGACCCAGCCTCAGTATCAGACCCCTCAGCAGCAACCCCAAAACCGCTGGGTAGCTCCTCGCAACAGGAACGCAGCTTTCGGCCAAAGCGGAGGAACTGGGAACGACGGCGGCTCAGCTGGCACTGCCCAGCCTAACCCCGTCCCCAGTGGAGAGTCCCACCCTGTTCTTGAAAAACTGAAAGCTGCTCACAGCTATAACCCTAAAGATTTCGAATGGAACCTTAAAAATGGACGCGTGTTCATCATAAAGAGCTATTCTGAGGATGATATTCATCGTTCCATTAAGTATTCTATTTGGTGTAGCACGGAACACGGCAACAAACGCCTGGACAGTGCTTTTCGGTCCATGAACAGCAAGGGTCCAGTCTACTTGCTGTTCAGTGTCAATGGCAGTGGACACTTCTGTGGAGTAGCAGAGATGAAATCGCCCGTGGACTACGGCACCAGTGCAGGTGTCTGGTCTCAGGACAAGTGGAAGGGGAAATTTGATGTCAAGTGGATCTTTGTGAAGGATGTGCCCAACAACCAGCTCCGACACATCAGGCTGGAGAACAATGACAACAAACCCGTTACAAACTCCCGTGATACACAGGAGGTGCCCTTAGAAAAAGCAAAACAAGTGCTTAAAATTATTGCTACTTACAAGCACACGACCTCCATCTTTGATGACTTTTCTCATTATGAAAAGCGCCAGGAAGAGGAGGAGGTGGTGCGGAAGGTAAACTTATTAAAAAATTTATTTTATACACAGATAATGGGGAAAGGGAAATGTGAAGGCTGCTATGGTGGAAAAAATGTAAGTAGGAATTTAGAACGTTTTAAATACCTCTCAACCTGGTGATTTTGTGTGTGTTTAGCAGCACAGAAAACAAGCTGATACTTTTCTGTGGTAACTTCTTAGCTAAGGAGTTTCAAAGCAAGAAGCTGAGCAGTAACACAGGTAAAGGACAGGATGTCCAGTTTTTTTGGAGTTAGATTTTTTTTTTTTATCTTAAAATGGCTAATTACGTAGAAAATAGTTTCTGTTTCAGAATTCAGTTCTGCCAGTGGTTGCTGTGTAAGTTTTGCCTTATAAATATAAGGTGCTTTAACACTTTATGGCTGGAACTAGGCTATTAAAAACTGGCTTTTGAAATTTTAAGAGCAAGAAGCCTCATCTTATTCTTTCTGTTGAGCTCTCTGGAAGGAAAAGAGTTGCATAAAATGACTTGGAGTAGTGCTAGAAAGTTAGAATTTCTGCTGCTGAAGTCCCATGTGTTATTTTTTGGGTAAATAAAGGTTTTCTGTTCCCAGATCGTATCTCTCTACTGATTCTTGAAGTTTGGGGTGAAGATGAGGGAAGAGAAATTTGGGCAGTGACTGAGAAAGTGTATTTAAAACATGTATGTACACTTTCATGGCTCTAAGTCTCCCAGGAGAGACATCTGTCCCTGTCCATCCCATGACTTCAGTTTCAAGAATGCCTTTCTCTAATTAGGCAATCTAGAAGTAATTGACAAAATAATAGGTGTGTGTAGTTGCAACTTAGTAACACTTAAAGCTGCTTGTTGTTCATAGTGTTTCATAGACTTTTTCTGTGGAGCATTTATTTTACAGACTAGTGTAGTGCAGCTCACACTTTCTTCAATTTTTTGTAGCAAATACTTAATGGATGTTCCTGGAGCTTAAATTGAAGTTGCCATTTTAAGGTTTTATTGCCATTTAAAAGTGCAGATAGAATTGCTTTGAGCTGTCTTCATAGAATGTGCCTTAGAATTAGGAGAGAGGAGGAGATCAGTGTCTTAAGGACTTTTTGGCTCAGCTTTTTGTAGCCATGAGATATGATGTGCATAACATACCTCAGCAGAGCAGGGAAGGGGAGCATACAATTTGTTTTGGGTTTTTTTTTATGTGCTCCCTGCGGGGTTCCACGAGGCAAAACCTAAAAGCTTTTACTTCAGTCAGCACTTCATTCCTTCAGGAGAAAATTGGCAGTTCAATATTTAATGCAACCTGTGTCTTGAAGAGAAATGTTCCCTTATGGAGGAGAGATTCTTGCTTAAGTCAAAAGGTCCACTGGTCTGTTGTCCAATGTTTACAGTGTACATGGGGTGTGGGAGTGTGTGTGGGGGTGATTGGGGTTTTTTACTGCTGAGTCTCCCTGTGATTTGCTGCCAAGCCTGGAGGGGAGAAGAATGGGTGTGTTTAGGGATTGAGAGTACCCAGAAAGTGATGGGAAATGTAGTCTTGAACACTGAACCTCTTGGACTGAGGAAGACCCAGGTGGCTGCACACCAAACACCAGACTTGCTTGGTAGGGTCTCAGGGTGCTGATGTTCAGCTCTTGGGCTGATCCCTCTTTGGGTTATTTTCATAGATATTTAGCTGTTTCCCACTTCAGGTGCTGATACCATATTCTTACCCAGGTCACTGCTGTATGACAGGTTCTGGTTTGCAAAATAAGAATTTTCTCTCCCTCCTTTAAAACTGAGCATTTATCTTGTATGACATATTCTGAAAATAAACTACAAAGTCTAATTTAACATTCTTAGATTCCTCCAAATAGCTTAAAAACAGGATAATATAGAGATAGTTGAAATACACTGAGGAATGAAACAGTACTAGAGAGGTAAAGCAGATCAGGCATGAAGCATATGATACTGTGTGGCAGATTGCATTCCATCAAACTATTGTGTAGAAAGTTAATATTTTCCCCTTCATTAATGAATTTTAGAAGTCCAGCTGATTCCTAGAGAGGTTTCTTGCAGGATGTACACTCAAACTTCATACAGTTGAGAAGTTTGTACCACTGAAATTGATATCTTTTTGCTACACAAAATTAACCATCCTATGACACTTTTTTACCAGTTTTACTGCCTGTTAAGCTATTTTATGACCTAATTTCACATGACAGAGTTCCTAAAAATCTCCACATGCAAGGCTTAAATGCTTGAATTTAATTTATAAACAAATATTTAATAGGGAAGAATAATTATGTGTAATCTGTACAATGCAAGCCACTGGCATTTCAGTTTATTTCTGTAGATGGTTACTGTCCTTAACACTGTCTAGAAAGTGACAGGCATAAAATTTCTCCTACCCTCCTGGCATTTCTCAGTCATTTTCCAGGGCCACTACAGTGTCCACAAAGAAAGCAACTTCTGTGATCAAAGCTCATGCTCTTAAAACATAAAGTTGCAACCTGCATGAGAGCTTCTTTAAAAAGAAAATACAGTATAATATGGCATTAATTATTAACGTTCCCTATAAACATATTTGCACTGCTTAACAAAACTGTCTTGTAAAGTTAAAAAGCTCATCAAGAAAACAAACTTGTTGCAGATGCTGCTGGTTTTATTAGCATCTTGTGTGGTAGGGTTGGTCTGCTGTCAGCAGATAATTCTGATCCAGATCTATATTTAATTAGGTGGTCATAGTTACTGCTGTCACTGCTGCTCTGTGTCAAGGCACTCAGCAAATCCAAGGTCTGCACCTTGGTGTTGTGTTGGGAGAGCTGCTTATCTTGGAAAGCTCCTGAGTTGCCAACCTTGCCATTTGTCCTCAGGGTAGTTAAATACAGTGGTGTCAGCTGCTGTGTGGTGGCATTTGCTCTTGCATTGTGTATTTCTTTTCACTGTGGGCATGTTCAGTGAGGCAGAACTCTAAGGATGGAGTATTATCCTTCTTTCAGAAGGATAATTAAGAAACATCCCTATTTTAAGGTTAATGTTAATTGTGTTTCCTGATAAGGTTATATTTTTATAATATATATATATTTAGATATATATTTGAGATATATCTTTATATATATTTATATATATATTTTAGATATATCTTTATATATATTTTTATATATTTATCTATATATTTTTTATATATTTTTTATATTTTCATATATATTTATATATATATTTATATATTTCCTGATAAGGTTATATTTATATAAAGGTTATATTTTTCTGTCAGAAGATGAATGCTTTCATCACACTGACCGTAACAAAGTTTAGTAGGAAGTTTGACAGCTACTTCAAACTGAGGTGAAGGGAAGTTTGACAGGGATGAGTGTCTCTAAAATGGAAGCTTCTACAGGTTTTATGAAAACCAGTTTTTCCTGTATCTGAAGATTATACATATTAATGCCACGAAACAGAAGTATGCAACAGGAGCTCCCCTCTGAGATAGAGAATTCCCCTGGAGAAGAGAAACTCTGAAGGCTCCAGGTGAATCTTCAGAACCAAAATGAACAAGCTTTGTTAGTTGCTTACAAAACTGCTCAGTCTTGCTTGCAGTAGTGCTAGGAAGCAGTAGGAAAGAGAATTTAAGAGCTGCTGAAAAGCAGCTGTGCTGAAGAGCATGGAGAACTGTGCATCAGTTTCCTCCTTGTCACTTTTGTCTGGTTTCAGACATTTTTTAAAAAGATGACTCAGATTAGCCTCCAGGAGGAGAAGCCAGCAGCAAGGTAGCAGGTACTACTTGCCTAATAAATAACACTTTTTAGTGAATTACAAAGTCTCTGGATGCCATGAGCATACTTTATAGGTACAAGGTAGGCTTGGGAGCTAACCTGTCATTATTTATGTGGGGTTAGAAGGAAACTTCCACTTCCAAAGTCAGTGGGACTGAGGCTCAGTGGATGAGTGTTCAGAACAGCAAAAATAAGTTCTGTAAGGTAGCACTAGGAAAGAATGGGCTGATGGGTGTGGGAGGGCTGAGGAGCAGAGTAAGGGAGATTTACCACCTTGGAAATGAAGTAGAGTGGAGCAACTACTTTTTTGGAATCCTGAAAATGGGGTTGAAAAATACAGTCTTACGTTTCTAATGTTTGTGTTTGCAAATAAGTTTTCCATCCCAACAGAAATAAACCTGAGATTAATTTTATAAAGATTCCACCCAACGAGTAAAATGTAAATGCACTAAGTTGGGGAGTTGACTTGTTCATGCTCACAATTTTCTTGCTTGAAATGAGATTTGGTGTCATAAACACAGAGTCCTGTTGTGCAGTTTCAACACTGAAGATGAGATGGCAAACAGGCTGAGCTCTTCCTATTGAATGTGCCTGCTGCCTTAGCTTGAAGAATAAGACAAAGCAGCATATTCAGCTTGTCTTGCTGTCTGCTGCAAGTTTACAGGACTCCTGAAATATTTACTGGGAAAATTCCCCCCCTTTTTTTACTGCATTGTTCAACTTGGCTTTGGAAGCCCTGTGCAGAGCTTCTGCTGAAATCAGAGCAGAGCTGTGGCTGAATTTGTGAGTTGGGCAGAACAAGACTTAGAGCAATTGAGGAGTGTTACAAGGTGCTCCTTACATGGCCTTTACCTGTTCTTTCTGGAGAGAGACCTCCAAGAGCCTACTGGCTACAATACTGGAATGCTTTTAGAAATTTTTGGATTGTTAAGTTTAGCTGTGATGGTTTTTACACTTTTTTTTGCAAAACTACATAACACTGCTTCTACCTGTGGTTGTTTTTTTTTTTTTCCCCCTGACTTGACAACTCTTTCACAGTGCCCCCCCAGATTTGTTGAACAGATATGAACAATTAGGAAGAGAATTTTTTGACACTTCAAATCCTACTTTTATTGAACGTGACTAAACTTTGAAGTCATTTGAATGCTTCAAAATTATTCCAGGTCTGAATTCACTCATCAGCCATTTACTTTCTGCTCTTGTGTTGGTTGTGCCACTACTGCAGTAGCTAAAACAATCCAGAAAGCAGAGTAACTGCAGGTCCTATTTCTGCTTAGGGATGTTGATACTCCCAGCCTTTCTTCTTGTGACCTTCATCTGCTTTCAGTCTGAAGTGACTGCAGGTATTCTTTCAGCTCTTCCACTTGAGGCTCTGCTTAAGTTATCAAGTCCTTGGGCTTTTCAGGTATATAGAATATATTTCTAAACCATAGCAGCAGTGTTTTAACAAAGTGTGTGATTTTCTGGGATCACTTTAGTGCTGTTACACTACAGAGAACTTTTTGCTTGTTCATTTGAGTAAAAGCTTTCTTAACTTTCAACTTTTTTCTCTTTGCAGGAACGTCAGAGTCGCAACAAACAATAAGAATAAATCTATACAGTTTGATATATATACTAGAACTGATATTAAATTGGATTATGAGAAACAAAATTTAAGTATGCTGGTGCTGTATCCTGGCATCAGGACAAACTAAAGCTTTCAGCTCCAATATATCTTCTCGTGCAGGGGAAATTAAGTTGTTGCATCTTTAAGTACATTTTAGTTTATTTTTGCCCAAGTGGATCTGCATTAATTTGTATCTTTTTTTTTTTCTATGTAAAATTCTGTAGAAATCATTAATAAAGGTGTGTCTGTTTTTATTTTTTTAAGTTGGTAAACAGTTATATTAACCTAATGTGGACCTATCCATGAGCATACTAAAGTGTCAATGCTTCCCAAAGAATTTATTTTGGCACAAATTACGTTCCTAGCCAGATATAGAGATTATGGAGAATACATGACAAATCTTCCTTTATCCTCCTCCCAAACCCTTTTTCTTCATGGCAGAAAGTAAGAAAACATGCATTTGATTTTTGTAATTTAAAAAATTTTCGAGATACTGCACTTCAGAATTTCAAAAAGCAAAAAAACCCCTCGATTTCTGATCCCTTTGTGCAGCCTCTTTCTTTCTCTGTAAAATTACACTTTCAGAAATTGCTGATGCGCCATGTTGGTTTTTTCCTGTCTGGTAGAAAAATCAAATTGTCAGTGGAATTGTTTCTCTGGAAAATATTTCCCTTTCCCATTCTGTTGAGCAGTGCTTCAGTGTGCATTTGTTAGACCATATCCTGCCGGGAGGCAGCGAGATGCTTTCTCTCAGCCATAATTCTGCTTTACGGTTTTTGTAGCTTAATTAAATAATAATAATGTGATGCTATCAACATTGCAGGGGTTTTGGACAATGTGTTTAAACCTGTTTCAGCTTTCAGGTGTTATTAGTTAATTGCAGATCATTTTTAATCCTTCCCTTCATTACTCTCCTCCCACCCCCCAGATCCTAATGCCATTTAAAAGTTTTTATACCAATAATGCTGAGCTTTAACGTAGGAACTAATAGTACGGATAATATGATGGATTATGCCTCAGATGTTGAAAATTGACAGTGTGTATGTCTAATTTTTTTTTTTTTTTCTGTTGGATGAGTAAAAAAAAAAAAACAAAAAAAAAAAACCTGTTTTAAGAAACTGAATTTGCTGTCATGTTTTTGTGGAGTGAGGGGACCGACGGAGAACCTGTCACCAACTGGAGTTCCAATTAAGCATGGAAATGGTGCTCATGTCCGCTGCTCTAGCACACTGAATCTGCACGTGTTTATTGTAGAGGATCTTTTACTATATTAGAAAGCAAGTATCTTCTGAATACTATTTACTCCAAAAGGACCTCCAATTTAAATAAAGTTTAATCTGTATCATTTAGACTTGTATTTAGAACGTATAACTCTGTCTCTGGACTGTTACTGCCTGTAAGGGGTAATGGACAGCATCAGATTAACTTTTTCCTCTAGGAGAATACAAGCCTTAATAAACAATACATATTTAGCAAGTTTGATGTCATTTTCATTTTTTTTTCACTGATTTCGTTTGTTATAATCACAATTGTTACCTTTGTTATAATCACCCTTTGTGCTGACTCATGAATTAAGTGATTTGAGAAGTGTTTCAATTAACTGAAATGTCTGCTATCAGCACACTTGATTGCAGAAGGACATTTGAGCTGCTCTGGATGTTGTTGTTCTCAAAAGAAATACATGTGTGAACAGTGGTTGTCACTTGTACACATGAAGAAACTTGCAGGAAAAGTTATTACTAAACTCAAGCAAAGCAGCTTGTAATGTCACTGCTTTTTTTCTTGTGCACCTGTTGAGAAAAGCAGTTGGGAGGAGCAAAGGAGCCTTGGTTAAAATAGCAGATGCAAGACTGAAGCCCAAATAACACCTAACAGCAGAAAAGTTTTGTCCTAATGCTCCTTTTCCTGCTCTCTGGGTTACTTTGCTTTCTCTTTGTGTGGTAGAGAAGCTGAAGGAAGAACTGGAAGTTGCCTTCAGGAGGCAGCATCACAGGTGTGGCTCACCAGAATGAGAACTTTCCAACTGGGAGCAGAGCTCTGAACAGCTTATTTTACAGCAGTTGGCTATATTCCCCAACTCTAACTAATAATTTGACTTGACACCTTTTTTTTAACTGCCTTTTTGAAGCAATACTGCATTTTATAAACATGTTGCTCTCTATTAAAAGCACCTGCTGTTGGTTTGGGTTCTTACTGCAGGATGCTTGCAATGGTTATTCCAGAGCCAAAATGAATTCAGCTCCATCTGGACCCTGAAGAGAGAAGTTAGTTACACAACTTTTATTTCTGTCTTTAGATCTGGGAAAAAAAAATAATCTTGTGATAAACCTTTAGTCTTCAGGTAAATGCTTTCTGGAAAAAAAAAAAAACACAGCAAAACCCCCCAAACCACTAAAAAATTGAGAGCTTCTGGCTGAAACCGGTTTGGCTGTATTGTTAAGGAAAGACATGTTTTGTCTCAACTTGCTTTGTGGGTTGGAGGAAAAGATTCATAACAGCTCCAGCACACAGATTTCTTACAGATCCTGCAGCATCTGAGTTAAAAGTGGGGAGAAAACAGCAGGTAAAATAATCACTCATTATGAGCAAGTTCAGTGTTAAGATAACTGAAATGCAGGGTGGTGGTTCTGATTTTCAGTCCCTTGTTATCTCAGCTTAAAGAGATGAACTTTTTATTTTGTAGTGTTTAAATTATACTGGGGGTGCGAGGGGGAATTAATTCTTCCAGTTTCTGTTGTAACTTCATGCCTTTGGTCTTGCCTCCTCTTTATTTAGCCCGAGTAATAATCATAAAAAGTTGGCTGCATGCTTTTGGAATTAATGCTTAAATTCACCCTTTAGATTTGTTTTTGTTTGATGTTCCTAGAATTTGTGTGAAGAGAAATGTAGCTGGGAGCACCAAATACTGATTACAGAGTTGGGTGAAGCTCTTTCTCTGGTTGGATCCCTGGTGAGTGATGGCAGTGGCATCGTGTTGTCTGTCAATGTTCTATCACAGGGGGAGGACCCTTCATTTGGTAGTAGTCACACCAAAAGTCATAATTTTGAATATTTAATCTTTGGGGATGATATTGCTGTGAAGGATGGTTTTAAGTGACTTGAGTTTGTAGAGAAAATGATTGATTTAAACTACTAAAGTGTTAGGGCAGAAGCAAGCAGACTGATAAACAAATTCACCTTCAAGATTACTGCTCTGCTGTAACCCAACATGCTTGTGAGTTAAGATCAAACCTGGGTTTTTTCCTTACTCATTCTTGGGAGATGGAAATTGGGGGTGTAGAACTTAAAATCCTAATTTTCTTCTTTAACTCTTTAGAGGACTGTTGGTAGTAGAAGATGAGAGCCTTTCTCCACAAAATCCTTGTTTGGAGAATTAACTCCACTGTGTTACTGGTTTTGCTCCAAGATCTTAGTGAAACCTCAGTGAAAAAAAAAAAAAAAAAAAAAAGCAGTATTTATTTCTTAGCATTTGACTGCACTGCCCTGGAGGGCATGGACAAGTTGGGACACAACATGTCTTTGCTTTTCCTCTTTACTGAGGAGTGGTTTTATTTGGCCAGGGAAGATGGAAATTCCAGTTAATGTGGGCATTAAGAAACTTGTAGGAAAAGTTATTACCAAACTCAAGCAAAGCACCTTGTAATGTTACTGCTTTTTTCTTGTACACCTGTTGAGAAAAGCAGTTGGGAGGAGCAAAGGAGCCTTGGTTAAAGTAGATACAAGACTGAAGCCCAAATATTATCTTAAAGTTTTGTTCTAATGCTCCTTTTCCTGCTCTCTGGGTTGCTTTAAATTCTTTATGTTGAACAATCTGTTTCACTTGGAAAAAGCTCTCGGAGCTTTTTCTGACAACAGTGCTCAGCATCTGCTCATTTCAGGAGAAAGCTGTTCACTATTTTAGGGAAAGTGCAGATTTTTAATTGGAATTTGTGATGCTGCCCAAGAATAGCATGAGAGTGGTTGTGTTTTCTGTGCTAAGCACCTCGGCTGGAGCCTGCCTCATCCACAGTTCCTCTGAGGAAAAACAGCTCTTGTTCAGCCTATTTTTAGAAGAACTCAAGTGAAAATGCTGAAATTCCTTAATTGGGGGTGAACTTGGCAGAGGGAGATTTTGGATTTCACGAGTTATGTGGATTGTTCCATTGCTGACATTTGTTCTCATGGTTCTGCTTCCAGTTCACACTTGCTGCCTCTCAGACCTAATGTCAGGATGGGTGGGATTGTCTTGTGTGTGTTGGTGCTTTCACAGCTTCCCTGTCTTCTGAAAAACTGGAAAAAAAAACCCTTAAAAATGACTTTATCTATGCAATAATACGTGGCACACACAATGTGGTGACAGCCTGTGATCTGTTTTGTGTCCTGGTGAGTCTAAGCAGGGCAGGACTTCTGGAATAGCTTTTGTTCCATGAGATGATACTGGATTATTTCCTTGCTTTATGGAAGATCATAATTCCAGGGCACTTTTGTAATCCCTTGGGAAATCCTACCTAAAAAGAATCCAGGTCTCTATCATCATTTTGCTTTCTGTAAATTCCCAGCTCTCCCTTTTTTTCATGTTCCTGAGGTGAGTTAAAGCACAGGGAAGACTTTGGAGCTTTCTCCAACAGGAAGGATGTTTGTAGAACTGGCATCAACATTGTCTTTTAGTGAACTTCCTTTAATTTGGAGAGTGGAGCTTTTATGCCACCTGTTTATAAGTTATCCAAGAAATTATTTTTACCTGGGATGTTACTATGACAACAGACAGTCAAGTCTTCACCAAACCCATTTCTAATGTTGTCCAACTGCTGCTAAATCAGTAGGATCTGGTGTTTTGCTGTGCTTTCCAGATTGAAGGCAGTGTGAAAGAGGTGTAAATGCTTATTTTGCCAAATCTGCTTTCTCCAGGTATTTTCAGATAATTATTGCAGTAATATATTGGCAGTAACACATATCACAAGAAACCTTGATTTCTCTCCCTCCCCATTCTGTGGGGTGAGAATAGGAAGAAAGTAAATTTTATTAATAAATTATATCAGTCAACATGGATATTATTAGGGTGCTTTTTTCATCATTTGAACTTTCTGTGAAGTGCCATTATTAGGGTATTTCCATACAATGATTTCAGTACTCTGCTCTTGGGGATCCACAAATGTCAGTGTGAGCAAATGGATCATTAGTGACACCTGAAGCTCTAAGAGAGCTCTGAAAGTGATCTGCAAAACCTCTTGGGAAGTTGGAAAGTGTTCTTGCTGCTCTTGGCTCTTCTTTAGCAGCTGAAAACTCTGATTTCTTGCAGCTGGAGGCAGGATGCTCTGATGAAGCCTTGCAGGGATGGATGTCATTAGGCTAATGAAGAAGAGAAGCAGATCATTGCCTACACCTGGCTGGAGATTGATTCCTAATTAAAGGCCGGGCACATGGCACAGGGGGGTCAGGTTTACCAAGCTGGAAGTTGGATTTAGTGGTAGAGCAGTTTCCTTTTCCCTCCCTTTGGGAAGGTTTTTTTACCCTGTTGGTGTGCATCAAAATATTTTTAATGTAAATCTGAGTTGTGTAAATTTGTAAAATAATGGCAAAATATAATTGCATAAGCAAGGATAGTTTGATTTTTAAGGGGAAGAACTCTTCAGAGATCTGTAACCTGAAAAGCTGTCAGCACAGGCTTTTGGACACTTTAATGATCTGATCATCAGGAATCCTCAAAAGCACTTTGGTGGAAGAACAAGGTATTTTGATGTTTTGGCTTGTAATAACCTTATTTTATAAGTATCCCAGTGGCATTTCTTGCTATCTGGCATTAAGACTTAGAAATGCATTAAGTACAAGGATCTGATAAACTTTCTAGCCTTCTGTTCTGATCTGTTACTCATGCAAAGCCTTTTTGGTACTCTGGAAAAAAAAAAAAAAAAAAAAGCTGTGATCATTCCCATTTCTGCTGCTCAGGTTGGAGAACAGGACTCAGCCTGGATGGAAGGCAGGGAAAATGAGGTCAGATAACAAAACTGTGCCATTATGTGGGTCTTCTGAACTGTGAAAGATTATGCAATTTAGTCCTTAAAGGAGTTATATTTTAGCTTTCCAGAGCTGCTCTGAGCATTAACTTGGGGTAACAGCCTCAGGAGGTGATGGGTGGTGGGTGATGGGTGAGGATGGAAGCTGCTCACAGCTGGGGAGGTGTTGGGAAGTCAGCAGTTACCAGTAAGAACTCCAGTTCTGGGCCAGTATTGGATTGTGAGGTACCAAAACAGCTTTTCTGGCTTGAGCACATCCTGGGAATTTTTATTTTCTTTTCATATTTTACCATTTCACTCCACATGGAAGTGGCTGCATAACTTTGAGATCTCCCTTTATAACAAAATATTGAATTTTTGTCTGCTGCAACTGAGCTGTGTGCAGCAGGTGGGTGGCCATGGGATTGATGACCCCAAATTCAATGCTTTTTCATTACCCCTTGGTTTGTATGTAGCACCTGCTTAACTAAAATAGTTTTTTTCATGCTGTTCAGGCTTTGGAACCAGGGTGTAATAGTGGGTTTTGTGGTTTTTCATTAATGCTAGATCAGGCACCAGAGATGTGGAACAAAAGAAATGAGGTGTATCAGGGTGTATTTCACTTCTGCAGCATTTCAGAAGTGAAAGCAAGGGAGGGTGCTTTGTGTCCTTGAGTTTTATATTTATATATGACCTCTGTAAAAATGAAACAAGTGTTAAAACTGGAATAATTCCTTGCCTGCTCTGCTAAGGAACCTGACTTCCTAGTTGGAACCTGCTGGTCTGGGGAGGAAATCTTTTCATTGCTCCTTGGCTCTGTAACTGGAGGATTCATTTGTCACCATCAAGGTTAGAAGCATGGTGGGGGGGGTTTTTTTGGGTCCAAAAGCTCTGCCTTTTCTAAAAATGCTCCTTCAGAACTAAGGGTTGTGGGTGGGCAGGCAGGAGAAACAAAAAGGATTTTTTTGTCAGCTGGGAGTAAAGATGACTCCAAAAGATTTCCTGATGCTGAGCAAAGAGCAGCACTAATGAGCTCCTGTGGGAAATGTAATCTGCCCACAGTGAGTAAAATACTAGACAGGGAAGAAGAGTGGTTTTTATGAGCCAGGTATGATTTCAGCTTTTTTCCATAACCTCCTGACCTTGCTGAAGATGGGAAAACACTTCAGGTTGCTAATTCAGTTATTTCAAAGCATGTTGATAGTGGAAGATTAATTGTAGGAGAGCATTCATCAAAGATGAGTAGAGAGGGTGATCTTTAGGCTAGTTTTAAAAATTAAAAATCCATTAGGGTTTATTTCAAACAATAAATGGGTGTGAACCTGCAGATCCCAAATTGCACAGGGGGTTTCTCCTGTTAAATTTCAAAAGCCTTCTGGTGACCTGGGGGTGGATTGAGAGGCAAAACCATCCTCAGAAACATCCACAGAATTATCACCTGCTCTGGGGACTGTGACTTGTGTTAAGATTTGAGAGAGCACCCAGCCTGTCACATTCCTGGCACCTGACAGAGTGATGCTCTAGAAAGTCACCCATGGAGGTAATGAAGAGGGGACATAAAAACCATACAAGACATTGATGAAGTTTTTTTTGCCTTGCAGTCATGGAGTCCATGCAGTTTTTCATTCAGGTCATTAGTAGTCAAAAGCTTGGAGAGAATCTTGGCTCTGGAAATGGAGCATCCTAGAGCTTCCCATCAATTGTGAAATTTTGTGGGGTTTTTTTGGTTGGTTTTTTGGGGGTATTTTGGGGTTTTTTTTTTTCCTTTTTTTTTTTTTATTGTTTTTTTGGGTTGGTGGTTTTTTTTTGTTTTTTTTAAAGTGTGAGGTTGTGGTTATATTGGAGATAAATTGAAAGGGAGGTATAGTAGGTGATGCAGGGGGTGTGTGGTCATCACCTTCACCAACACACACCTGCAGTGCAGAGCTCACCTGTTTCCTGAGGGCCTCGTGGTTATTCAAGCCTGACTTGGTTGTTGCACCTATAGAAAAACCAAGAAACTCTTTAAATTATTCCCAGAAACCCAACTGTGCCATTAGTCAGGCTGGTAAAGTTTGTCCAGAGGCAGAAAGCATCTCTAGCAGCAAATGTTCAGGCTGTTTGGAAGATGAGTTGCAGGAGCCATCACAGCCCAGAGAAAGGGGGATTTATAGGCTGTGTGTCTCTGCCCCCAGGAAATAAGGGGTGTAAAACAGGGGCCCCACAGCCCTGGAGAAGGAAAATGGATTTTCTTGGTGATAAAATATCATTTCCAAGGCAGTGAGTTTTCCCAGACTTAATTCTACAAGGTGCTTTTCACACTCTGGGATGAACACTGGGATTCCTTCACAAGGAATTCCTTCCTTTTATGTCTGTATATCACATATGGGGATATATACACCCAAACTTACATTTATTTGTGTGCTCCAAAGGGAGTTCCAGTCAGAAAGAATGCAGAATTTGCCTTGATAGAAAGGAAAAGGTGGTGACTATTGCTGTGTGTCTGAGCTGAAGTGAACTGGCAGGGCCCCAGCCACTGCTGTGTTCCAGTAGCTGGCAACCTCCTCCTGTTTCTTGGAAGAAATGTGTTAAAAGTACTAATGATTTTAACAAAGAGAAATGTGGAATAATTAAAAAGGACAGAAAATAGAGGAGGCAGGAGGTCTGGAAGGCCCAGTGTACATCAGAGACTGTTTTCAGAGATAAAGAGAAAAGAAACCAACCCTGTTCTCACATTTTCAGAAAACCTTGGTCAGAGAAGAGTTCTGGTGTGATGCCCGTGCTGCAAAAGCACATCCCAGGGTGATGTGCCCACCCCTGAGAAGGGGATTCTGCAAGGATGGGTTTTTCCTTCCTTCAAGGATGGGTTTTTCCTTCCTTCAAGGATGGGTTTTTCCTTCCTTCAAGGATGGGTTTTTCCTTCCTTCAAGGATGGGTTTTTCCTTCCTGCAAGGATGGGTTTTTCTTCCTGCAAGGATGGGTTTTTCTTCCTGCAAGGATGGGGTTTTCCTCCCTGCAAGGATGGGTTTTTCCTTCCTTCAAGGATGGGTTTTTCCTTCCTTCAAGGATGGGTTTTTCCTTCCTTCAAGGATGGGTTTTTCCTTCCTGCAAGGATGGGTTTTTCCTTCCTGCAAGGATGGGTTTTTCCTTCCTGCAAGGATGGGTTTTTCCTTCCTGCAAGAGCTTGCAGATAAATTAAAAAGCAATGATCTGCAAAGCTCTGAAATTCTTTTACATTGTAAAAGTACTGATAAAGCTAGGGTTTTATTCAGTGCTATCTTTTCTCTAATAGTAAAGAGGGCTCAAGATATTTCAGTTATCCATCCCTGAGGGCTGCTCCCCTTCCCATTACAGACCTGCCCATACTTTTTTGTTTGTTTTCCAATTGAATCCTGACTGTAACAACCAAAATGCCTTATTTCAGTGATTAGATTTGCACCCTAGGCTGCAGAGTTAGTGAAGCTAGTGCAGGGTAAAGGATTAGAATTAGCAAAGCTGGAGAAAATGTAATAGCAAAGTGGATGCCAAGAATCCAACTGCAGAGATCCTGATTGTCTCAGTGGTGCTAATTTGGTCGTTGCCATTTCACTGGTGATCAGCAGAGCTCAGTTAAATGAGCCAAAGGGAGGTATCAGTGCTTTGGCTCTTGCCATAGGTCCCACTGCATCTTTAGGATGCCTTTGGAGAGGTGGTTGTGACAGAGCAAAGTCTTTGTATTGATTTAAACTTAGTTGGATGGGGCTCACTGGGAGGCAAGGTGATGTGACTGGTAAGTTGTTCCAAAAGTTCATCATGTCTGCTGAACTGGGGAAGAAATTTGTGGGCAAATCAGTTGGTTTGTAGTCAGTTGTGTGAGTGTATCACAGAGCCTTTTGGGGACCTTCCATGGTGCCTTTCATCCTTCTCTGCCAAATAAAAATGAACTTGGGTGGCCTCTGCTGCTCTAAGGTCAGGATGGGTTTCTTTATCCCTTGTGTGGAATGCTCCAGGAGTCAAACATCTTTTTTTTATTATTTTTTTACTTTTTATTTGACACTATTCCATGGTTGGTAATAGTAGCCACAGCAAGATGACTTGCAGAAGAACCCCTCTGACCAGGTTCTTTGAGTTGGTGTACTTAGAGCTGTGAATTAGCCTGTCTTGTCAGTGTCACAACCAAGCAGTGAAGTCAGGGACTGCAGCTAAAATCCTCATCTTTATTGCATCTAAAACTGGAGATTTGATCTTATATCCCTGCTCAGGTTTCAGACCTCTGCCAAGTTCCATGGGTTGAGGTGCCATTTGCCTGAAATTCGTTCCTGCAGGCACCAGTTGCAAAACTCCCACCAAGGATAAGAGGTACAAAATAAAGGCTTTTTGTCCCTCACCTGCCATTCCCATTCATCTGCAAGGCTGTGGGGATTAGGACTCCCAGTTAGCACCATCTGGCACAGCTCATGCTCGGGCTTCCCATGATGTGATCGCAGCCATGCGACCATTCCACTGCCACAGGGATGAGGCCTGGGTGTGCTGCTGGCACTGTTTGTTCTGAAAGGAGTTTCTGGTTCTGTGAAAAACACCACCATTCGAGCAGAAAAACAAGGGATAGAATACAAAAAAGCAGAATTCCAGCAGCTCTCTTCAAAAAAAAAAAAAAAAAAAAAAAAAAAATGGAGAGAATTGTTCGTATGGGGCATGAGGGGTTGTGGAACACGATGTTCAGAACCAATATACAGCTCCCTGCTGTAGGGAGCTCTCTGTCTTACCTGGCTGCCTTTTGTTCTACTTCATCCCAGGAATCATTTCCTTCTGACACAGAAGGTTGCCATTAATACCTTCCTGCCTGCATCTTTGTTTCTGGGCAATTTCCAGAGCATTAAGCCACAGCACATCCACTTATTCTGGGACTCCCCATCTCGGTCATTAGCTTCTTTTGCAAAGCCTTGTCCACTGCATGCTGCAAACCTAATTGTGCTCTGCCTGTTTCCTCCACTTTGACTGCTGTAGCAGTTAGAGCCTCAAAGAGCTCCATCAGATTAACCACAACTCTTCCTAGCTGAAACCACCTTGGTCCCCACAACTCAAGCTGTGCTTTTTGCGTTTGATCTTTTAAATGCTTTGTGATGCTTACCCCACCGGTGAGGTGAAGCTAATTGGAATGGAACTTCCTAGAGCACTTCCAGAGCCTTTCCTGTAACCGTGCCAAAAGCTTTCCCATCTCCGGGGCCTGCCCCTGAATTTAGCTGTGAAATGACAGATGGGTTTTCAAATTTGGCGGCGGGATTTGGGGAGTAAATTTGGGATTTTTGGGCTGCACGGGGAAAAGGGGGAGCCTTTGGTTCGAAGGGTTTGGCACTGCCAGTAGAGTCTACACTAGAAGTCTGCCAGGCAGCAGGGTAAAACAGCCCCCCACTGTCCTTCTGCTTCCACTGGCCAGTTTCCAGGGCTTCTTTGCTACATCCTGATCCCCTCCTTATTTTATTTCCAGACATTAAGGTGTCAACTTATCCCTTACGCTCCAAGCCTGCAATTTGCTTGCTCCCTCCCCCCCATTCTTGGCAGCCTTGTGCTTTGGCATCAACACATCACATTAGGTGATTTCTGTAGCTCTCATTAGAATTTCACTCATTTAGAGGTGCTGTTTGGGGGAAAAAAAAAAAGAAAAAGTGAGCTAGGAGCAGGCTTCTTGTGTCTGTCAAGAGCTAAATCAAGCTCAGCAGTTATGAGCTCAGCCTTAAAAGCTCAGCCTTTGATCACTTCTCTGCACAAAATGTGAACATCTCTCAAGCAAGTGGCATTGCCAGATGGGAAGGGGTAAAAACTTTCCTGGAATAAGTTAGGGGGGGAAGATAGGAGGTCAGCACTGTCCAGTGGAGCATTAAAGACCACCCAGTATCCTGGAGTTTGGGTACCACAGGTAACCCAGGAGGGACAAGGCTGGAGGAGGGGGCTGACTCTGGGGACAGGGAAGGAAATGTGTTCATGTGGCTTTCAGCTGGGAAGGAGGGAGAACTTCATAGAATCCTAGAATTGGCTGGGTTGGAAGGGACCTCAGAGCTCATCAAGTCCAACCCTTGCTCCACTCCCCCCGTGGTTCCCAGCCCATGGCACTGAGTGCCACATCCAGGCTCTTTTGAAATATCTCCAGGGATGGAGAATCCACCCCTTCCCTGGGCAGCCCATTCCAATGTCTCATCACCCTCTCCCTAAAGAAATTCTTTCTAATGTCCAACCTAAACCTCCCCTGGCACAACTTGAGACCTCTTGTGCCCTCTTGTCTTGTTGAAAGTCGTCTGGGAAAAGAGACCAACCCCCACTTGGCTCCAACCTCCTTTCAGGGAGTTGTAGAGAGTGCTGCTCATCTGAGCTAGGTGAAGCCTGTCACTTTTCACCTGTCTGGGGAGAAGGAGCTTTGTGTGAGCAGCTGTATCACAGCTCTGATTTCCTGACCAGCAGGAAAGGTTTTGTCCCTCACACACTTCCAGTTTTGCTGGTTTAGACACAAACTCTTCTTGGCCAGCATCCAGCTTCCCTATGGAAGTGGTGGCCCTGGCATCTGTCTGGAAGAGAAAGGACCTGTGCATGAGTTGTAGTTCTGAGCATCCAGGGAAGGAACTGGAGCTCCTATCTCTTGCTAGGGGAGTAATCCAGATTTTTGCATCTCTTACTGGCAGCTCGTTTCCCGCAGGTCCCTTCAGCCTCTTGCTAAGATGGAGAGCGAGTGCCACCTTGTGCACAGCATCCACCATGCCTCCCACTCCCAGGAAAACGGGGCCAGAGCTGCCTCTTGCCGGGGAGGGGGGGACCCAAGGCAGGGGGAGGCAGAAGTGATGGTTACCAGGCTGCCTCCCCGCGTTTCCCCTATAATAAGAGGGATTCAAAGCTGAGTCGGAGTGACAAAGCCAGTGGGGGACAGGGACGATGGGTTTAGTAGCTGGGGACATAAAAAAAAAAATAAAAAAAAGGGTGAATGAAGCTGGTAGAACATTGTAAACGCCAGAGCAGAGGTGGCTCTTGTCGCCTCCCCGGTTGACAGTGACTTTAATTTGCTCTTGGAATCAAATTCCGTAGCTCAGCACCTGCATGGATCCAGGAGGCTGAATCATTCCTGGGCTGCTCAGTGCCAGCAAATCCCCCCCCCCCCCCCATCCCGGGTGCTTTGTCCCCAGCATCCCGCTCCTCTCCGGTTCCCCTGCTGGCACAACCCGCGATGTCCCTGCAGGAGAAGTGGCACTAGTGCCATCCCGCGGCCACCCGGGCCTTTGCAAGAGGGAGAGTGGCTTTGTCCCGCTATTGTTTTCCCTGTTTCTGGTTCTATCTTGGTTGTCTCTTTGTAGCCAGGGTGATAAAAGTTTCAGGAGGTGTTGGCTGATGGGGCTGCTGAGAGGGTTATGAGAGCAGCCTGGGAAAACGAGCCCTGTGCTCCATCCAGCAGTCCTGGAGCTGCCCTGAAATTCCATGGGGAAAGATGCTCTAAAAAGCAGGGTAGCTCTGCCAGGGCACTAACAGAGTCCCTAAGCTGCTGGTGTCAAAAATCTGGCAGCCCAGGCTGGGAAAGCTGTGCTACAGGTGAGGTGAATTGCCCCCAAAACCCCCTCAAAACCTTCTCTTCCCTCCTGAGAGAGTAGGGCTGTATGATATATATATGTTTATATTTATATATATTTTTATATATATGATATATATATATTTATAAAACTACACACATCGGTCTGTTGCTGTTTTCCTCTGTTTCAGGAGGGTGTGCAGAAAGGGAGCTATTAGGAGGTGAGAGAAAACAGAAGTCCCTCTGGGATGTCACCTGGGGATATGAGACCTTGGTGATGCTCTCAGTTAGTTTTGAGCTGGCTTGGGACAGACCACGTGAGGAAGTAATCCCAAACAGGATTATTTCAATAGTTTAGATGAAGGTACATCCCCTTTCCATATTTCTGGGGAAAAAAAATGACACCTTGAATTAGACCAGTTCTATGGGAATGTCTCAACCTTGTTCTTGTGTGAGGATGGCAAGCCTGGGCTTTTACAGACACCGTGCTTTGCCACTGTCACTCAAGCAGTGGTACCTTTCCAGGTCTCCCTGGTGACACAGACAAACCCTGTGGGCCTAGGAAAAGAGATGGTTGGGGGTGTTTTCATTTTTCCAGGGGAAATAGATGTGTGATGCCACCCTCTCCTTGTGGTACCTTCTGTGTAAGGCTGTGGAGGGACCAGTGATGCCTTGGGTCTCCTGCTAGGTGCTTTTCCAGGACCTTCCCTAGGCAGGAATTTCTCCTATTTCCCAGGTTGTTCCAGTGCTTCTCCGTCCTTTCCACCAGAAAACCCTTTTCCTAATTCCATGAATCATTTCTGCTGCAGGTTGGTCCCATTGCTACCCACACAGCTATAGAAGTTGGGTGCTCCCTCCCCTTACAGCAGCCTTTTATGCTCTTGGTGGTTATTGTGGTTTTCCTAACTTCTTTCTTTGTTTGGTTTTCCCTCCCTTATCATCAAACCTTCCCTCAAGACCAGGCCTCTGCCCAGATTTTTTTCTCCTCATCCTACTTGCAAGCAGTCCCTGTATTTCTCAATGTAGCTCAAACCTGAGACCTCCCTGGCACACTCAGTGGGATGACAAGAAACTCCATCTGGTCGCTTGAGAGTAAAGATGTGTATTTTTTAACCTGAACAACTGGTGTCAGGACTTCAAGACTTTGACCACTTGTTATATAAATAAGGAGTGGAGAGTGGTGCTTTGTGTACATCTACAAGGGAAGGGTGCTTAGAGGGTTGAACTCTTCCATCTTACCATCAGCTCAGCCCCAGCTGTGTTCTTCCCTGTGGGGAGGAAGCAGTGTAGCTCTCCTGAGTGTGGGGGAACTGTACAGGGGAAATAAGGTGCTACTTTGTCCTCTGTGGTGACTCCATCATGGAATGACCCGATCCAGAGCCACTGTTGCAAAGATCAGCTTGTATTCCCCGAGGCTTTTCCACCAGGAAATGGGACTTGACTCCACTAAAGCCATGACTGGCACAGGGGTAGGTCTGATGGTGGAGAAATCCTCCTCCTGAATGACAAGGAGATGGTGCCTGGGACCAGAGGTGCCTTGGTGTTGGTGCTGTCCTTGCTGTGGGGTGTTCCTCTGGGGACTTTTGGCATCTGACCAGTCTGCAGGGTGTGACTTCCCAGAGGAGGTGGCCTCAGCTGAACCCTGAGCAGAGTGAGCCCCTGACCCAGCTGGGGGTGTCTGTGGGATCACCAGTAACCAAGGCTTTAGCACAGAAGTGGGACCATGTCCCTGGGAGCATGGGATCCCACACAGGGCACAAAACATGGAGGAGGAGACAGACTGGGAGCAGTTTTATGCCTCTGGGTAGTAACCCTCTGCTTCCAGGTGTTTGAGCCTTGACTTACCTAAACAATGAGGGGTCAGGAAATGAGCAGAAAACACTCCAGGTGAAACTATGTCTGGCTCCATCCCCAGCCTTCCTTTTCCATCCACCAGCCACAGCTGATCTGCCTCTTGCTGCCTTGTGCTCAGCTCCCTTGATTTCAGGCCATGACTCTGTTTGGGGGGGTGTGGGAGGCAGCCCCCCCCCCCGTGTCTGTGCACAGGGATTTGTGCACAGAGAGGAATACTCTGGGAACAGTTTTCCTGCAGATCCCCAGCTGCAGCCTGGGGTTGGGGACTGCTCCTGGAGGAATGCTCCTGTTTGCAATGGAGAGGGCTTTGTGTGTGGGGAAGAGGGTGACATCTAAGTGATCTAACCTCCTAAATCCCCTCTTGGCTAAAAAAAAAAAAAGAAGGGGGCTCATGGGAAGCCCAAGGGAAGAGAGAACTTTTGAGGATTTTTGCTGAGGAGTTTGTTGTGACTCCATCCTCTGCAAACCTGGAGAGACATCTGGTCCAGGAAGAGCATCTGGCTTGGCACAATTGATCTTGAGTCTCAATTCCCTCTGTGCACCAATCTCGGGACCGGTCCATTGGGCCCTGCATAGCCCCTCGGTTACCTGCATTCCTTCAGAGCTGTCTTTGGCCTCTTGGTGGCCCCTGGAGGGAGCCAGCAGCTTTCCTGCTGCACTGCAGACTGCCCTGGAGTGATTCTCTCCCTTCTGCCTCTTAATGCCAGCTTTAGGCTTACTGACTCCCTCTACTTGGCTTCTTAGCTCTCCCTGCCTGCTTTGCAAAGAACCGAGAGCTTGGTCAAGAACAGAACTACCCTGTGGCTGGAAATCTGCCCACACAGGGTTGGATGGAAGAGATCAGGCTGTTAGGAATGTCCCTTCCCCCAGCAGTGAATCCAGTCACCACGGAACCCCTGACTTACAAGGGGGGCAAGCGAGGTCAGAACGTGTCCTGTCACCTTGCAGCACTTGATGGCTGTGGGAGCAAGCAGGTCTGACACCTTGGTACTTGTGCTGACCTAGTAGGAAAGAGAAAGGGGTAAAATCCAGCTTCTCTTTAGGATCTCTGTGCCACTAGAGCCCCTCCTGCACCTCGCAGCCTCTTGCCCTGTGAGCTGCTGCTGTTATGTGATACCTGGCCTTGCTGGAGCAATGCTCAGGATGAGGTCTGCAGGAGAGGAGTGGTCCTGGAGCAATGCTCAGGACCACTGGATGTCGTCCTACAGACACTGGGTGCTTCCTCACTCCTGCCTCTTGCCAGGGTTGGAGGCACAACCCCTTCTCAGCTCCTTGCTTGGGCGATGCCTCTGCTGTGGAACAGCCTGGAGAGTGAGGAGCAGCTACATCCCTCAGCACCACACTGCTGTCCTCCAAGGCCTGCATCCTCTGCTTCTTCACTTCCCTTGTCCTGCTTCCCCAGCAGCCCTACCTAAAAGTGCCTGCCTCTCACAGGAGAGCATGAAATGGAGCAATCCCACAAAGCACAGTAAGGTTTTCCTTTCTCCCCTTTCTCCTAAACAAGGCAAGTGCACAGCTACCAAAATCTCCGTTGCAGCCAAGGTCGTGTGTCCCACATCAAACACTGCAGGGATGGAGGATGGAGATGCCCATGGGCTCAGCTCCTCGGGCAGACGCAATGCTGATAGAAGTGGAGCAGAGATGAAGAGGGGAGTGGGTGCAGAGAGTTGTGTGCATGCAGCTGAATCCAGCTCTGTGGCTTTTTGCAGCCAAATAATTAAATCTTCCCTTGCCCGAGCACAGCTCTCAGGAGGCTCAGAACTCGGGGCTCGGCGTGTCTTTAGGAAGCTGAAACTACAAGTCTTACAACAGAGGTTTATTGAGCTCTGAAGCCTGACCTAAAAACCCACCTGGGCCATTGCAGTCTCACCGGGGGCTGCCAAAGGAGACGCGTCCCGACTTTCGGGCTGTCGTGACAGAGCCCGGAGGGGACGGCCGTGACCCTGGGGCCAGGCTGCAGCGCTGCAGCCCCTCACCTTGCTATCCCTCTCTGTAAAAAGCAGGTTTCTAAATGCGTTCCGTCAATAGCTGAGGCTGTGAAGGCGGTGGGACGGGACAGGAGAGGGGAGGAGAGGAGAGGACGGGCGGCTGGAGCCGTGTTGCAGCTCTGCGGTGCAGCGGGGGCTGCAGGGCCGAGCCCCCGCACAAGCGGGGCAGGGAGCCAAGGCAGAAAAGATAACCAAAACAAGCAAGTGGAAAAAATAAAGCAAAAAGTAGCACCTTTACCCCCCAGAAGGAAAAAAAAAAAAAAAATAAAAAAAGGTTTTTTGTTTGTTTGTTGTTTTGTTTGTTTTTCCAGGGAGCTTCTGAGCAGCATTGCGGAGCCCAGCGCTCTTTTTATAGCACTGGGAAGGAGAGGGGGTGCGGGTTTCATTGCTCTGAGGGGGAAGGGGGGGTCCCTTTGGCTGGAAAGGGGGTGTCCTTCGCTCTACAACGAGGGGGCCGCTCGCCTGCCCCTCTCGCCCCCTCCCCGCTCCTCGGAGCCCTCTGCCCGCGACCCCCCTCAGCTCTGCCCGCATTGTCCTGCCGCTCCTCCTGCCCTTTGTACTCCGGGAGCCCCCGCAAGCCCCGGCGGGGGCCGGAGCGGGGCCTCCATCCCCGATCCCCCCCCCCTCCTCCCCGTGCCCCCGTTAATGCGGGCAGACAGCTGCCCCGCCAGGCGCTGCCGGCATTGTTACTCCTATTTGTCAAAAGGCCGAGGATGCTCCATAGATCGCTCCGTGGCTGTTGTTAAGTGTAATTAGAGGGTTTATGTCCCCAATTTCCATGAAAATGAAGCTGTGAGGCTCCTCTCTTGGCATTCACCGCGTGCCTTAATTGTATGGACATTAAATCAAGGTCCGCTGTGAACACGCAGAGAGGGGCTCGGGCTGTCCCCGCTCGGAGCGGGGCAGGCGGCGAGCGGGGGCTTGCGGGAGAGAGGCGGGGGAGGGTGGGGGGGGAGAGAAAGAGAGAGAGAGGCTGTCAGTGCAGGGTCCCCCCCCGCCGGGAGCTCCGGCCTCCCTCCCCGCTGACCGGGGGTCCCCCTCCATCGGGGCAGCCCTCCCGGCGGAGGGGGCCCGGGACGGTGAGGGGAGGAGGAGGTGAGGGGGGGGTTTTGCCTTGCGGCCGGGTGCCGCTGCCATTCCCCCCCCACCTCCTCGCCCTGCTGGGGTCAGCATCGCCCCCCCGGAACCCCCCTCCACTCCCCTCCGGGGCTCGGCCAGCCGCTCCGCTGCACCGCGCCCGGCTGGATGCTGAGCACCGGGAAAAGTCCCGGGGACAGAGGGATGGATGGATGGACAGACAGACAGAGATCCCGAGCTCCGGCTCTACTAGCGATAAAAATGCGGCTGGTGCTAATAATAATAATAATAATTCTTATTCTTAATAATAATAAAAGCCGACAGCGACGCGTACAGCTCGCAACAAACCTCCGGCTGCCGGTACCGGGCAACGCGTCCCGGTACGGAGGCAGGAGCCGCCGCAAAGCACCGGGAGATGCTGCACAACCCCCCGGTCCCGGGGTGCGGGTCCCTCCGCCGCCGTCCGAGCCCCGAGCAGCCCTGGGGGGTGACTGTGGGGTACGTGGGACCCCGCCACCCCCCTCTGTTCCCTCCCCCGAGCAAAATGAAAATCCCGCTCGTGTGTTTTCTTTGCTCGCAAAGGCAAAGAGAGGCGATTTCTCTTCTCTGGAAGGGAAACCGGCTGAGGTTTAAACACGTTTTTCTCCCAGCTCTCCGCTCCGTCGCGGTTCGGTACATTAATCTCTCCAGTTAAAAAAAAAAATGCAAAAAATAGGAAAAAAATTAAAAAAAAAAAAACAAAACGATTTGAGAGGGATCGAAAAGGGGTAAAGCAATTAAACCGGTTTCGTTGATCGCCGTCGGACTTAGAGGCGCCTTTATGAATTTAGGACGATTTACCTCTCTAGATACCGCGTCTGAAAATGCTCACCCCCTCCTCCCCTTCCGCCCCTTCTTTTTTGTCCAAAAAAAAAAAAAAGAAAAAAGAAAAAAAAAAAAAGAGAAAAAGGAAAAAAAAAAATCACAAGCCCATTAAGGTCGCTTGCACAAGGGGAGGAAAAAAAAAATCCTGATGCTCTTCCAAGTTAGCAATAGAGCTGGGTGGCTCTCCCGCCATTGTCGCCCAAACCCCGTAATTAACAGCTCGCAGCAGATTTACCCGCTCCGGCGGCGGCCGCGCTCGGCGGCTCCGGCGGCACCGGCTCCGCTGCCGCGCTCACATCCAGTGCAAACGCCCTCCCGTGGCTCAGGACGCTTGTTTTTGTGTAGGCAAGCTGGAGATGAATAAGAAAGGCGCCTAGGCTCTCATTATCTTTGAATTTCAGACTTTTTTTTTTCCTCTCTCTCTCTTTTTTTTTCTCCTTTTCTCTCTCTCTCTCTCTTTTTTTTTCCTTTTTTTTTTTTTTTTTTTCCTTTTTTTTTTTTTTTTTTTTTTTTTTTTTTCCTCCTCTCTCTCCTCCCGCCCTGGAACAATGCAGAAGGACCCCACCAGAGTGAAAAACCAGGCTCCCGCTAGGCTTTAAAAGCAAGATGAACTTGGTGCACCACCCATCTTTCTCTTCTCTTCTCCAAAGCTCTTTAAAGGGGTTATGAGGCGTCTCTCTCAATTTATCCCTTTTCTCTTGATCTTCCTAGCAGAGGGGTTTGGGGTCTAGTCCTGGCTGTTTCAGCTGATCTCATCCAGTCTAAGGGATTAGAGCTTCTTCTCCGCATCCCGGCTCTCAGCACATCTGCTGATTGGGTTCAGCACAAGAGGATTACATTGGGACCCAATGACGTCACCGCTAGGACATAAGTTCTCCTCCATTAACCAAATCCTCATCAGCAAGATGTCCTTGAAACTGGAGGAGTAACATTCAGGACTCCATCGCCAGCCCGTCCCCACCTTCCTCCCGGGCGGGCTACTGGGGCTTTCGGAAAAAAAAAAAAAAAAAAAAAAAAAAAATATTGTTTAAAGCTTTGAGCACTTGCAGCTGCATCAATAATGCAGAGCTGCAGGCTGGAGGAGACAGGCGTTATAGGAGAACACATACCCTATAAATAGGGTTCTGCACCTAAACTGTTAATCAGAAGAGCTGTATATATTCTGTTGCTTTTTCATTTCCCCCCCTCTTTTTTTTTTTTTTTTTTTTTTTTGGTTGGTTGGGAAAGGAGGGGGGGACAGAGGGGGAGGGGAAAGCTGCATCCTACAGTTATATTTCCAAGCTCAAAAAGACATCAGCGATAATTTTTTTTAAGGCTGACATGGATGTAATTTTAAAATGGGTTTGCTTTTTTTTTTTTTTTTAAAGAAATGTGTAGGATTTCACCCCCGTTCTCTCCAAGAAGAGACAATGCGTCCTGAGTTATATAAAGTAAGAGGTTCCCTTTTAATATACAATAGAAATTTTTATATTTTGAGGTTCAATGCTAGATTTTTCTTAATATTACACGAGCTGAGACTCACAGGAGCGAGGACTTGCAAACAAATGGCTTTGACTTCCAACTGACAAACCAAGAGGGTGTTTTTGGTTTTTTTTCTTTGGTTTTTTTTTTTTTATGACTTCCACCCTGGGAAGCACTGCAAGCACCTATAGATTTGCTGCCCTCAACCTCCTCCAACCTCCACCGTAGCATCCAGGCAGCTCTCCCTGCTGCACCATCACTCCCAGGCATCCTGTGCCTGCAGTTCAGTGGGTGTCTCACTCCATCCTTCCACCACATCCATTTTGTGAGCTGGGAAGCAGGAAGAGATGGTTTGGGGTTTTTTTTGTGGTTTTTTTTTTTTTTTTCTGCAGCTCTTGTAGATTAAACTTAGAGACCTCATCACGGGGCAGCTGGGACAATGGAAAGGGGCACCAGGATTTATTTATGTATCCAGGCTCACTGAATTTCACCTCTGGGGGAGAGAAAACGTGGTGAACAACAAGCAGGCTGTGTCCAGCTAGGAGAGGTCTTGCTTAGAAGCCTTGTGTTTAATTTTTTGGTATGGAAGTGGCTTCTTCACTGCTAATTATCCATCATTCCCCTTCCAGACACACAACCACCCCCCCCAAAAAAATGTGTATACACATGCACTCACACTCAATACTGATTTTTGTGCTGGAAAGGGAAGGTCTCTGGGTTCCTGCACACCCTAATTCCCTGTCTAAAGTAACTTTTCTGGCCAGCAATGCCATGCATATTCACCAGAATGGCTTTCAGGATTCATTTGCCTGTGTGTATTTCCTCACCCTGGGGTATTTTCCTTCTTCTTGGGAAGGGGGCGATGCAGGGGGAGGAAGGATACAATTGTTTTGTTGGAAGGCATCTTGGAAGTCTCTTCCCTGCCCCAGAAGTGTGAGCATTTCCAGGACAGCTGGGTAATAACAGCTGGAAGAGAGATCTATTCCCTTCCCCACTATATCAAAACAATTGTTCTGAGGATGTCTCCCTTCCTGAGAGATGTGCCACGCTGGACCAGGCTCTGAGGGGGAAACTGCCTCCAAACAGCAGGAAAAAAACTGGTGGGCCACTTTTGGCTACTGGTGAACAAACAGAAATGCTCTGCAGTGAGGTGGAATATCACCTCCCGAGCTCAAGAGCCATATTTAAAAGGCAGCCACAGCACTCTGAGCCTCTGCCCCTATTTGTCTGCATTTTTCTCTTCCTCTTTTATAATGCTGCAGTTCAGGACATTGCTGCCAAACCAGGGATAATCAGTATTATGCAGCGAGGGGAATTTTCCCTTTAGCTTTTTGTCTTCTGAATTTTTTTTTATTATTATTATTTTTTTTAATAAATAAATCTGCTTATTTTATGAGCCTATTCTATATTGACCTATTTACTCCGACAGACCGAGACTCTCAATCTTTTATCGATTTTCAAGAAAACAACCTAAACAAATTAACAGGGAGGAAACCTCCCTTCTTCTCCTCAGGCTTTCCCCTTTGCATGGGGCACACCCCCGGGGGGGTGTGTGGGGTGGGTTTTGGGGGGGTGGGGATGGAGGAAGAGACTCGGACCCGGCCTCTACACCCAGCCCTGAGGATGCTGCCACCAGGCTTGTCTGTTCTTTAACCGGGGAGAAGCTCCGGGGATGTCCCCGGGGGATGGGGCAGCTTCTCCCCGGCCTCCCCCGGGTCTCCCCCCGGCCCGGTCCCGCTTTCGCTGTCCATGGTATTGAAGGAGCGGAGCCGGCAGCCGCGATGCTCGGGGGTGTGTGGGGGGGGTGACACACAGAAAAGGGACAAGGTTGGTGCTTTTAGTTTCTCCCCGTAGAGCAGGAAGGGTCTTTTTCCTTCGTGCCCCCTTCCAATGAGGTCTTCTGCAAGGGGGAGGTCGGTCTGTCTGTCATGCAGGCAACGTGCTCCATCACATCCTCCCTCCCCGTGAATCCTCCTGGAGAACCCGTGGGTTTTATTTTATTTATCCCTGTCCCCCCACCCCCGGAGTGTTGTGGGGATGGGGTATTTTGGGTCTCCTGTCACTGCAAAGCCCCGTGCTGGTGACTTGGCCGTGTCCCCGGGTGGTGGGGGGAGCGTTGCTGCTCGGCGGGCTGGAGGCAGAGGTTTATTTCTGCTTTAAAACAAACCCCACCAACAGTTCGGCCCCTCTAAAGTTTACCATAAAATACCCCCACCAGCTCTCACACACACACACAGGGCCCTGCAGCCTCTTCCCGAATTGCAGGCTTTAAAAGCAAGCTGCTGTTTTATGAACACTTCCAGTGAGACATTTTGTCTTAAGCACAGCCCTTCCTTAATCTCTAATGCAGCATTTCTACATCCCGGAAGAAAATAGTCAGATGATTTGCAAAGGGCCATTTTTTTTTTTTTTTTTTTTCTTTTTAAATTTCTTTCTTCTTTTTCATTTCTTTCTCTCTCTGCCTTTTTAAACCTACCACCCACTGTTCCCCGAACAAAGAGACACCCAGACACAAGCAACATGCCTCCACTTTCCTCCCATTTCCAACCCCCGACTCCGCCATGCAGAGATGACCACGTTAGGAAAAAATACACCCAAAATCTGAACCTGAAATCAACTGTGGCCACAACAAACCAGAGAAAACACACGCTCAGCCCTGTCCCGGGCAGCATGGCACACACCTACACACACATGCACACTGCCGAGAGCTCACAAAACACCCCCAAAAATTCACACACACCCTTCCCCCCCCCCCCCCTCTTCATTTCTGCTGAATAAGTCAATAACAAAACAGCCTTTGTCTGGTTGTTTGCCACCAGGATGTGGCCAAGGGACCCGAGTGGTGCTCAGTGGCCACTGCCCCATCACCAGCCCGAGCATCACCTCGGAGCTGAGCCACAGCCTGGAGGAGAAAGCAAAATCTCTTTAAGATGACGCCCAGATCTCTTTCAAATCTCAGAGAAAGGTTTTGCAGATTCTAGGCCTCTGGTTTCTGCCCCAGAAATCTCGCTGCATAGGAAAGAGATCAACAGAGTTTGGTCCCCGCTAGGATTTCAGGCATTCTTCTACATTTTTCTTTTTCTTAGAAAGCAATTCATTGTCTTAGAAAGTAAGTACACTTACAAGAGGTTTGGGGAATCAGATTTTTCTATCAAGTCTCCTCTCCCTCTTTTCCTCTCTGTCTCCTTTTGGTCTTCTTGGTTGCTGCAGGATTTTTTTGTTTGTTTGTTTGTTTTGATTTGATTTTTTTTTTCCCAGATCTGAAATTTAAAAAAAAAAAAAAAAAAAAAAGAAAGAAACCCCCTCCTTCCCCTCCTTCCCTTAGCAATATACAATTTGCTGATTTGCAAAGCCTCTTCCTATGTGGAGGAAAGAGCTGCCTGCTCTCCCCACGACTCGTTTTCCTGGCCTCCCAGCTCCTTGAGAAAGGAGGAGGGCCTTGTGCATTACAATTCCATTCAATCTCATTCATTCTTGCCTCTTTCTAACGGTCTTTGGACAGCAAATCCACACCAACGGGGGGTCCGAGCCCCCTCCTCAGGCCCCCCCCCCAGCCTTAAACACACACAATAGCCGTCAGCTAACAGCACAGCAGCAACTTTGAAACATTCAGGCTTCTGAAGTGAAGAATGCCTGCAGCTCCCCAACCCCCCACCCCCTCCACTTCTTCCTAGGCTTGACATTTAAAAAAACGTATAATGATCTTAATTTTAAAAAGGGGAAGGAGAAGAAAAAAATAATAAAAAAAAAATCCTCACTTGGGTCACTCGTGGTTTCGCAGGGCAGAATTCTGGTGTCGAGAATTTCCTCTGCAGGAGAGGATTGCTCCATCACATAGCTAATTACCTGCTTCCCCTCTCACTGCTCCGTGCTGGTTTTTTTTTTTTTTCCCCTTCCCTCCTTTCCCCAGAGATGTTTAGTTGGTTGTATCAATCACCAGGATGGTTTCCAGCCTAATTTTTCCCCATCACCTCGAGAAGGCACGGCTGAGGGCAGGGAGCTGCTGGGCAGGGGGGAGGCTCCCTGGTTATTGTGTGCCCAGCGTGGGGCTGGGAGTGAGGACTGACAGCCCCTGGCATGGAAAGGGGAGGGGGGGGTGCCTGGGGGTCACCCTTATCTGGGTTTAAGGAGTGATACCTGGCCCCTCCCCAGCCGAGGTGGCACAGCTGGGGTGGGGGGTTCATCCCTGCAGGGATGGGACCCTCTCCTTGTGTTTGTGTGGGGTGAGGTGTCCCCACCTCTCGGGTGGGTTGTGAGCAATGAGCCACCACCTCCTTCCTCAAAATGCTGCCCCTCCCTGGGGCTTGCTGCCCTCTCCCTGCCTGCCCAGCCTTGGGGGGGCTCAGGCCTGAGTGCTTTATCCCCATCCCCATCCCCATCCTCCTCTGGCTGCTGCGTGGAGTCAGCTCCAGCCTTGGATAAGCTCTTCGCAGTTTCCTCACTCCACCACTGCCTTTTGCCTTGAGGCTTTCTTATTTTCTCCTCTTGCCATTTCCTAAGTGAAGAAGGTCGCTTTCATAATCTCTAACACTCTACTCCCCCCTCACCTCCTTCCCTGAAGAGCACCCCCTGATCCCAGCAACACTTTCCCGAGCTCCAGGACATTGTCCCAGGGTGGGTTTTGCCTGGGAATGAGGAGGACAGAAGGTCCTGTCCTTGAGTCCCCACTGCAGTTCTTGCTGGGATCCCAGTGTCCTTAGTTAAGGGTTTGACTAAAGGCTTCAGCAGTGATGGTGAAGGCTCCCTGCCCTCAGCACCTCTGGCTCCCCTGGGTCTCCAGGCACTGTCAACTCTTTCATCCAAAACTGGTGCCACTGTCCCTTCCCTGGTGGAAGGGGACAGGCCCAGGGATGCTTCTGTCCCTCAGGGCTCAGCTTGGCTCTGCTGGAGATGGAGGTTCCCTGGCCAGGAAGAACCAGGGCAGTGCAGGTACCTCCTGGGTTGGTTTGGCTTTCTGGGAGAAAAGGAAAGGAAAAGGGGAAGGGGCAGGGATGTGCAGTGGGGTCAGGGCTCTGCTGTCCCCATTCTCTGGGATTTTGTGGCCTCAGCCAGTGTTAGCAGGAGGGGGGAGGCCACAGCTTGGCTGTACGGATTGGAGGGAAAAGTCCAGTCCTAGAGGCAGCCCGTGGCTACTGCAATTCTTTTAATACAATTAAAAATCAATGATACTCTGTGCACGCACACAAATAAACATCACCCCTCTGCATCCCTGCTTCCCTGCCCACCTCCTCTCGAGGCTGGTGGGGAAGGCATCTTCTCCAGAGCCTGTTCATTACTGTTCTACTTAGGTGGGGAATTGCTTAACCGGTCTCTCTCCAGTAAATCATATTAACTCCAAGCACAGCTATTTATAAAATGTTCCACAACCCAAGAGTACAGCATCCAGATCACTCGAAGAAAATTAGGCGATTAGGCGTGCATAATCCAAGCCCAGTGTGTCTACATACAAAGCCTTTCCAGCCAGCCTGCCTTCAGCTATTCACTGACATTCAAGAAATCACCCTTTTTATTGGAAGCCCAGCCCAGGCCCAAGACCCAGCCAGGGACAGGGAAATAACCTTTTGCAGGGCAGAGCGTTCCTGGGTGGATTCTGAGGGCTGGGAAATAAAGCCTAACTTGGGAAAGTCTCCCCTCCCCAATCCTGCTCCTTCCCTGCCTGCAGAAGGGCCCCTCCAAACATATAAAATGCAGCACTCCAGGCTGAGTTTCTCCTCCCCCCCACCCCCCTCCTCCTTTTGCGACCCATTAAATGTCTTCTATACATTTCCTCTTCATCTTGTCAAGGCCAGTTGCTCTATGACTGCTGGTTTCCCAGGCAAATCACACCAATTTCTGAGTTGATGTTGAAGGTCCACATTGGCTCAGCAGGGGTTCCAGCAAAGCACTCATCCATGGAGCCGGAGGTCAGGCTCTGCCCTGCTTCGCCAGCTGAATTTTTTTTTTTTTTTTTTTTTTTCTTTTTTTTTTTAAAGTCGTGTTGCTCTTTGAACATTTACAGATCTGTTGGCGACGGGGATAACAACAACAACCAAAGCAAAGGCGTCCTCCCTGCTTTCTGAGCCTTTCTGACAACGAGGATGCTGAGTGGGATGCGGCACCTCCACCTTGATTTCAGCCTCAACACTTCAACCCAGAGAGGTTTTTAGGAGGAGACTGATGGGGTGCATTTGTGCAACCCCCACACACCTACCCCAGGCAAAAGCTTTGCCTGGAGCCTCAGGCAGCTGCAGGACCCCATTACGTGGCCGTGCCCCTCGGGGTCTGTCCACGCACATCCGAGGTTGTATTCACATTTTAAAAACATTATTTGCTGCAGGGTATCTGGCTGCCTCAGCTGTGCCTTGGCCCAGGAGCAGAGGCAGAGCTGTGGGCAGGCTGCAGGCAGGAGCACCCACCAGGCAGGCACAGGCAGGGGTGCCAGAGCCTCCCTGTACACCCCGGATATTTAGGGGAACACCTGGGACAGGCTGCTGGTGAGGTTAAAAATCAACCCAGCCCCCCATTCCTGCTTTTGCACTCTTTCACTCTTTTTTTCCCTTCCTCCCGTCTCCTTCTCCAGCTTTAGGATTTTTAATTAAATTACAAGCCTCAATAATGTTTTCCTAACTACAGCTCCCTGCTTCCTTGTGGAGTAGCGTGCGGAAAGGTATAATTTTGCAAACAGTTTCTTTAAGAGCTGGGCCTGAAGTACCATCAGCAATGTGTGTGAATAGAAAAAGAAACACCTCCACAAAAGAAGGGATTGTTAATGGAGGACAATCCAAAGGGGGCCCACTAAGGCCTGTCCTTTACAATAACGATGGAGGGCGATGATTTGAATGCAGGGGGCCCTACTTTCAAATCTGGACAAAAACAAAATGGTAATAAGGGTTGAATCCCTCACTGGTCAAAGCAGTGGGCAGCAACTGGTCTCTTTAACTCCCCCCACCCCCCTCCTTCCCCCAAATCAGACCCTAAACAAGAGGAACTCTCCTCCTCTTTAACTTTATTTCCTTGATTAGCTCTAAAAAAATAATCGCCTTGCTGGACTTAGGGGAAGTTTTTTAGGGCTGTTTGAAAGGAGAGGGCTCCTCTTCTGCAGGTGGAGAGGGGACGTGTCTGGCTGCGGGCAGGTAAGCACCAAAAGGGGCTTCTCTTTCTTACCATGCTGGGGGGGTTTCCAAGGGCTGCCCGGGATTTCTGAGGCAGGAGCTGGGATAAGGCTCTGTAAGACCCTTCCCATCCTGGTAGGAATGCTCCGCAGAGATGCTCTTGCTTCCCTGGCTGCCCTGCCTCCAGATGTTGCATCATTTTGTGGGGTCAGTTCATTTTCTATCAGTGCTTGGAGCTTTCCTCATCTTGGAGCCAATTAAACCCTCACATTTGAGGGGGGGGGAGTGGGGTGGGGAGCTGTTGGGGGAATTAATAATTACAGTGCTATGCTTAAATACCACTTGCCACTTATTTAAACGGGATTTCTGCAAAATACTGAGAATAGCTCTGGAAAACTGGGTGCAGGCTCTGCCTCTACTAAGGGCCATGGTTGGGGGGTGGGTGTAGTCCAACCGTGGAGGGGCCCTGAATGCCGGGTGGAGGGTGCAAGACCTGTCCCTTTGCTTGGAGACACCTCCAGCAGATGCTGCCCCCCTCAAAATCCCCCCCAGCTTCCCTTCTCCCCCCACCCCATCCTTCCAGCTTTCCCTTCCCCACATGCCCCCTCCTCCTGGGGCTGGGGGGGTGCAAGAGGGGGGTGCTCAGACTTCACTCCATACCTCAGCAGAGCCCCAAGCCCTCAGACCCCTTTCCCCTGCCCTGGGGCTGAGCACGGACGTGTCTTGGGGTGTGGGGGAAAAAATAGGAGCAAACGCCCTCTCCGTGCAGGGGTGCAGCATTGCCCTCTCCTCAGGGACAGTCCTACAGCTCTGTTGGCAGGGCTGTACCTAATGCAGGGGGTTAACTCTATTTATATATCTGTATAATCCTAATGCACACAGAATTGGGGTGGCACACGCACGGATGCAGCCAGGCTGCGTGTGTGTCTCCACACTGAGTGTGCTTGTACTGCCCTGCCTGCTCCAAAGCTTTCCAGCTGTGCTCGTACAAACTTGTGTGGCTGATTCACCGCGTGGAATATAGATTTAGTTTATTTTGCAAAATGTATCTTTAAATTCCTCTCTCTCCCCCCTGGAGAGATAGCATCTCCGCTGCTGCCCGGCTGGCCCTAAACTCCCCGTTGCCTCGGCAGCCCCACCGGAGGTGTCTGCGGCCGCCTTTCCCCTTTTCATGGGTAATTTTGCAGAAGTTGAGCAGTGGCTTTAGCACGGGCAGTCCTCCTGTTCCCAGCGGGGAAAGAGCTGGGGACAGCCAGGGCTGAGCCTGGCTCTGGCTGCGGCATCGCCGCGTCCCCTGCTCTCCGGAGATGCGGGCAGGGGCATCCCCGAACCCCCTCCCCTCCAAACCTCTGCCCCTTCCAGGAGGTAACTTCAAATACTTGGGAGAGAAGTGTAGTATTAGGCAGTGTTGCCAGGTAGGCTAGGAGAAGCTTTTTTTCCTATAAAAAAAAAAAAACCAACAAAAAACCGCACGGAATTTCTTAATATTTTTTTAACTTTTAGGGAATACATTTCTCGGGACTTCTCCTAGGATTGTGCTCCTGGCCGTGGGGGCTTTGGAGAGATTGTTTTCCTCTAAGGAAAGGGTGAAAAAAAAAAAAAAAGTATTGTAATAATGGGTCCAGTAAAGGGAAAAGGCACTTTTCCTGCTCCTGATGCCTGCTCAGGAGGGACAAACGTTTGTGTTTTATGGGCACCACTGTCTTCCCTCCTTTTTTTTTTTTTTTTTTTTTTTCTTTTCCCTTTATTTATCAGAAGTGCTTCGAAAAGGAAAAAAAAAAGGTCGTTCCCCCCCCCCCCCCAAGCTCAGCTTTCACCTCTCCTTAAATATTTACCCTAAAAATATTAGTCTGTAACTGAGGCAGAAGCCTGTTCGATTAAAGAGAGTTTTCCAAACACTCTCATGTCAACAGCCCGGCAGCAGCCGCGCCGGTCCCAGGCACCGCTCCGAGCCGCTGCGGCAACCCCTGAGCCGCAGCATCCTGCGCTGTGGCTTTAACGGGGAAAAATCAAGTGTAAATACCTGCAAATACCACTCTGGCAGACATCTCTGCCTTTGATTCCTCTGTGACAAGCATGACAATCCGCTGAAATGAAGGGACCTCGGAGTTCATTAGGAGAGAGGAAAAACTACTGGATCTTTGCTGCTGCAGCATCAGATCCGCGTTTTCTCCAGCAAAGTGGTTTTTGGGTTTTTTTGTTTTGTTTTTTGTTTGTTTGTTTTTTGGGTTTTTTTTTCGTTTATTTTTGGGTTTTGTTTTGGTTTTTTTTTTGGGGGGGGGGGGGAGGATGGTGGTGGGTACATACATCTAGTCTGCACTGAACTGCTGCTTTGCTGCACTCTCAAACCATCAGCCCTGGCTGATTTGGGATTCTGGGGAGAGGTTTCAGTCTTGGGGGCTGGTGATGCTAAGTTTGATCGTTTCTAGAGGGAAGAAGAGTGTTTGTAAACACAACCTCTGCTGCTGGCAGGCTGGGTGGTGGAACGCCGGCTTGTTGTGGAGTTTTTTTTTTTGTCAGTTCTTCTCTCCCCGTGAAACACGCTGATAATCTGGCTTTAATGTTGAGATTTTAAGGCGGAGGAATAATGCCAAATAATTCCTTGCGCGGGGAGGATTCGTAGAATGAGAAATGAGAGCTCAAATATTGCTCTTGCCGAGGAAAGAAGAAGATATTTCACAATGCCTAGTTAAAAATAAAGAGGAAATCTATTAATGTAATAACTAAATCGCTATTATAGGCATCAAAGCACCCTGATGCTTTGAGGTAACTTTATTTCCATCGGTCTTTTTTCAAGAGCACAACACTAAAAAAAAAAAAACAAAACCCACCAAAAAAAAAAAATCCCTCACTATCCCGCCTGGCTGAAGCCCTGCCATTTTGCTCATTAATTTTGTAATTAATCAGTTAAGAAGTTCTGACTTATTGGATTAAAGGGACGGGGAAATGCAATTCCACCCAGCTTCATTTGAATACGGGATTGTGAAATTGCTCTTTTGAGCCTCCTGCCTCAGCTCCCTCCCCGCACCGAGGTGAGGGGGTGGTGGCTGCAGGAACCCTGGGGCTGGGGGGACCCTCAGGGGGGACCCGGTGGCTGTGCCCCCCCACCCAACCCCTGCACAGCCCCCTTGGGACAACCAACAACCCCCAGGTTAGGGGGGAAAGGGAGGGAAAGGATCTTTCTTGTCCCTTTGCAGCTGGGGACCAGCAGTGCTGGGGAGGGGACACAGGGGGTTTCCCATCTCCGGGCCTGCGGGCATCACTCCCCTCCCTCTCTGGCTGCTTCCAGGTAGGATCCCACCAGCCCGGCCTCCAAAACACAGGGAGAGAAACACCCCTATCCTCCCCCACCCTCCAGCTTCCCGGGAGCCAGCTCTGCCTGTCCTTCCCTGCCTTTGCTCTGCCTATCTTTGCCCTGCCTGCCCTGCCCTGCCCTTTTCTGCTTGTCCCTGCCCTGTCCTTGCTCTGATTGTCCCTGTCCTGCCTCTTTGTGCCTGTCCTTGTCCTGCCTTGCCTTCTCTTGCCCTTCCTGTCCCTATTTACCCCTGCTCTGCCTGTCCCTGTCCCTCCCAGCTTGCAGAGCTCCCTTCCAGCTCCCTGGTCCCCAGGACAGCAGGGGATGGATGTGAAGGGAGAGTGGCTGCACTTTTAGGACAGATAAACTGCAGAGCCCACCCCTCCGTTGAGCATTTGGGGCAGGAGGAGGAGGTTTCCAAAGGGATCCATCCCCTCCCCATCACCCAAAAAAAGTCACTTGGCCCTTTGCATCTCAGCAGCTTTTTCCTCTGAGCCAGCACCAAGTGGCAACAATCTGCTGTATCCCCAGAGGAACAGCCCTGGGTGTCAAGGCCTGTGGCCGGGTGACCTGCTCTGAGCTTTCTCCCTCTCAGACATGTCACGTTTGTCCTTCCTCTGGGACAGGAGTGGTGGCAGAGCAGCAGCACAGTGCAGGGAAAGCTGCAGCATCCCCCGGGTTGTTTGCACAGCCCCGTGCGGCCCCAGCCCCGTGCAGAAAGCAGGGAGTGAGGGAAACACAGAGATTTTTTTTTTCTTTACAATTAGACTCATCCCATGGATTATTTCTCTCCGTCTGCCTTTGATCTTTTGAAAAATAGACAGCTTTATAAATACCATTCCTCTGTTTTTCAGCCATTTTGCATTTCTTGTACAATTAATGTACAGCAGTAATCCCTTTCTTTTCTTCTTCCAATTCTTTCCTGAACAAACAGCCATTCCTGTCCACACTGTCCCATGGGGATTTATCTTCTTCCTCCTTGTGTCATCATCACCACATTATAATAATAATAATAATAATAATAATAATAATAATAAAAAAGATGTATTTTTCTGGACAATTTTGATTAAATTATGGATGAGTTGTAAACCCAACGCCCCAAACCTACTACACAAGATCTGTCACTATTATTAATTTGTAAACCTGGCAAAACTTACAGACAGAAATGGATGCTTCATGCTAATTATTTAGTAAAGCTTTCTTTCAGCAGTGCAGCAAATCTCTGGAGTTTCTGCATTTGTTTCCCACTTAAAAGAACTTGGTGCAAATGTAATTTGCACATTAAAGTGAATCTTCCACTAGAGAACAGGGAACAGGAAGAAGTCTGTCCCACCCATCTCCATGCCATCTATCAGGTGACCTTGGAGCAGTTCATTCACGTGGGGTTCTGTGTTTGAGTATTATTATTATTATTATTATTATCATCCCCTTTTTTCTCCTCCCCATTGCCAGCATTCTCAGCCTCTCCCAAGGTGCTCAGGGAAAATCCACAGGGTTAAAGCACTTTCCCTGGCTTTGCTGTTGGAGATGCAGCCCGTTGCCTCCAGAACTGGGGGATGACAGGCAAAGGAATTTTTTCTAGGAGAGGAGGTACTTTGGGAGTCTTGGCAGATTCTGAATGTTTTCTATTCAAGTCACTTTTCTGTTACATAAAAATAAAAATGAACGCAGCCTCTCTGGCACTGAATCCTTTCTTTATCACTTCCAGCTCTGTCCCTTACCCTGCTGGGCTTCTCCTACCCTGTCCCCCTGCCCATTTATACCCTGCCTGTCCCCCTAGAGCATCTTTTCATTCTTCCTAAAAAAAAACCAAAACAAAAACCAAAAAACGATGAGCAGAGGCCTTGTCCTGCTTCTTCTTGCTTTCTCTTTCCCTCGTGTTGGTCTCTGCTCCTCCTTTACTTTGCTCTGCCAGGCCTTGCCCTCTCTCCTTCTGCAAACCCTTCCTGTGAGCAAGCTGTTCTCTGTGGGCATGGAGGTGACAATCCAGCTGGAGATGATAAAATCCACCAGCTTGGCTCTTTCTACCCCTAAAGATCATCCCTCAGTGAGGCAGACATTGCAAAGGCATTTTCTCACTCAGCCTAAGCCACGAATTTTAAGTCCTCAGGACAGAGCCCATTTCATATGCTGTGTGTTTGTGTAGCTTCAGCAAAAGGCAGGGACCAGACTGTTATTTCCCTGATATTTCCACTTCCCTGACTCCTACAGTGCCACTGTTTCATCTTTACTAGAGACACATATATTTTTACATCCCTTTTTTTTTTTTCCTTCCCATGAATCTGTCTGACTCGCTCTTTGGGATTTATGTTTTTAGACATATTGTTTGGTACTCGTAGTATTAATAACAGGTATTCTGCTGCAGCAATTAAATAATGAATAAATTTAATTTAAATAACTGGTTTGGTCAGTTAGAATGCCCCATATGGCAGAAATATATCTTAGAGTGTGAAGAACTGAACATATACTGGGCACTAAGTGTTAGTTTTAGCTTGCTGTAAACTTAAATATGTGCATTTCTTACCCAGCCAGATCCTCAATAGACCCATAAACAAGAGACACAGATTTCTGCTCTTAAGATGCTCTAAAAACTTGGAGAAATCTGTTAAGTGTGCTACTTCTGCAGGCTCTTGGTACCATGAATCTCCTGATGCAGTGACTTTATCCTTTTCTCTGGGCTTCCCCCAGCCCAGGGTAACTTCTCATTGGAAACAGGGGACCCATTGGTGAGCTTTTTGTGAGATGCTCTAGAAAAAAACCCCAGAAAACTCTTAGAGATGCTTTTATCAGTTGATCCATCACAAAATGGTCCTCGTGCTAACCTGACCCACCCCCTCACCTGCCCAGGAGCCTGTTTGGGGCAGATGCCTGGAGCATCCCACACCCCAGATGGTGCTGCTCACAGGTGTTAAACTTACAGAGCAGGAGAGCCCAGCCAACATCTCCCCACTCATCCATCCTTCCCTGACTCCCCACTTGGCAGCAGATGTGGTTTCATTATGGCACAAGGAGTTCCCAAGGCTGGGAGCCTGGCATCAGTAGAGACCCTTTGCTGCCTTGAATCCCAGCCACTTGCAAAATGCCAAGTGGATTTTTCTCCCCCCACCTCCCCAGAATAAAGAAAAAAAGAGTGAAGATTGTAAGAAGAAACCCAGAGATGTCAAAGGTCTGAAGGAAACATTCCATGCCTGGAGGGCTGGGTTAGGTTTAGCTTGGATAGGCAGAGCTCTGCATCCCTGCATGTCCTCACCACCCTTCTGGCAAAGGGAAATAAGTTGATTTTTCAGCCTCTTCAGTTTGCTCCTTTCCCATGATACCACAGTTCCAGTCCAGCAGAAAGCTCATTCTTTTGTGGCCTGCTTTGATTCTTGGACTTTTTCTTCCCATCAGGTTCTGTTGTTCTCTGCATGAGTCATAATTCACTTGTATGCCAGCAGAGCCAAATTCTGAAAAAAACCTCATCCAAGGAAAAGCTGATAGCCAGTGAAGGCTGAAGAGCAAATCCAACTTCCATGAGTCAAGGAATCACCTCATTTCTACACCTGAATACCCAACCCCCAATCTCAGTGAGGTGTCTGTGCCCAGGAAAGGTCTCAAGGCTTGCAGAGCTTTCCAAATTCCTCTGCAGGAATTATTTTGATCTGATTAAATACTTTTAAATGAAAAATGAAAACACACTTTTGATGACCTAGAACAGATACGGAGAGCTTCAGATGATATAACTACAAGATCATAAATGCTTGGAATATCAAAATAAATAGCAGAGCTCTTGAGTTAATGAAAAGGCAGTTAGGCCAATAAATATCTAAAAGAACACATCCGAACAAACATCCATCCTTTTAGCTCATTGAAGGAGTGCTGTTTACAGCTAGACCAGATTTTTAGGGCCAGCTCCTGTTGGAGTGGGCAGTAAACAAGTGAATCAGATGGTCGTGGTGCTGGCTGAATTTCTCAGCCATGTAGAACCCAGTCCAACAACCATCACCCCTGGCTGGGGGCTGAGCAGCCACGGGAGGTCGGGGATGCTGTGGGCTGGTGGGGGATGCAAGATGTGAGTGGCTGCAGTCCTGCACCTGACACCCTGTGCACAGCCTGTGCTAATGGGCTGCATACAAAGGAGTTATGAATATAAGACAAAAGAGAGTCCAGCACCAACCCCGAAGGCAGAGCTTGAAATCTCTTCTGCGCCGTTAATATCCAGCCCTGGCCTAGGGGCTGGAGCCTTTCTGCACGGCAGAAGGCTGAGTCCCTCTATTCAAATGATAGAAGGTCAGTCAAGAATCTCTCTTGTCCCTTCTTTTGTGTTTCTCCAACCTCCCCCTGCACATTTTTTACCCAACAAATTGTTACCCAACGATTCACTGCCCACCTCTGCAGAACGATGCCCGCTCTGGCCGCTTCGGGCTCCATCTGGGGGTGACCTGGGAGTTACCCAAAGCCTTGAGTCTCACCCTGAGTATCTTCAGAGAAGGCAGGAAGGCTGCAGTTTGCATTTTAAATCCCCCCAAACATATTTTAAGGGCTCTGCTTCTGTCTGTTCTCCAGCTCCTGGGAAAAAACTCCGCTAAGGAAAGATTTTGGTAGGAACCCAAGAGTGACATTCGCCTGCCTTTTCCAGGTAATGCATATGCATGGATGCAAAACTCAGGCACTGGTTATTTCTGCCTCAGGATTAAAAGCTATGGCACGAACAGATATAGAAGCCCATCTTCACAAAATTGCTTTTAAAACTTCCATATGCCAGTTGCATACCCTGCAAAGATGGAGAGCTTGAGTAGTGGTAAGGAGATGGGGCTGCCAGCCAGGAACATGAGCAGTAAGCTCAGCTTCCCAGCAGGGCTGTTCTTTGTCTTGGGGTCATTTCTCCTTCCCCAAGCTGCTTTTCTGTCTCTAGAAGGGAGGAGGTTCATGCTAAGTTTGTATCTGAGTCTCATAATAGACCTTAACAAGAACATTTTGTTTGTGAGCAGATTGACCCCACACCTGCCCGAGTATCCTGAATTACTACGAATGGAGCTTTAGGTTTGGCATGCACAAGAAATACAGGGATGGTTCTCCAAACTGCCATGTAAAACCCCAGTGGGTTTTAAAGGGGTAAATGGCCTGTCAGAGTACCAGCAGCTATGCCTGGAGGAGATATATAGGATAATTTCTTGAAAAATGGGGAAAAAAAGAGTTTATTTTCAAAGATAAATAGAAATGTCCCGATCCCCTCTACAATTTAGCAGAAAAAAAAAAAAAGAAAAAAGAAAAAAAATATCTCTGCCTTTGGTTACTGTTAGGAAAACAGCAAACCAAGTCCTGGTTGTTCTCCATCCCTCTCAGAATGCCTTTTGGGTAGAATAAATCTCTTCTGCTTCTAAAATAAACGAGAGAGCTTCACAATGCCAAAGCCATTTAAATTTACAGTGAACTAACACCAGGGAATGATTTGGGCTCCCGATTTGTATTCCCAGTGTTTTTTTCCAGCTGAGGAGCACAAAGTTACTCTCTTACCCGTGGCTGGGTTCTGAGCATCCAACCCTGACACCCCGATTTGAATTTCAAACCAGAAACCCAAGGAGCCATCCAGAGCAGAGGATCCAACCTTGCTTTCCCGGGAAGCATCTTCACTCAGGTCACACCCTGCAAAAGACTTTTTCCCTTTCCCTGGGGATGGGGGAGCAGGGCTGGGCAGCTGCTCCCATCTGCCTCCCCCCCAAGTCTTTGTTTCTGACAAAAGCTGAACCTTCCCGGGAGCGCTGCGAGCGGTGCCACAGCACAGGAAGTTTTCCAGCAGCTCAAGGGTTTATGATTTTTGTCAAGTGCAACTGAAAAAAAAACCAAAAAAACCCAACAAAACAAACCCCAACACAAGCCCCTGTCAACTGAACAAGCCATAGGAACCTTGTAGATAAAACACTGAAGTCATTTGGGGGATAGGGTGAATTTGCAGTCCATGGGAAGAGTGGAAATGTTTTTCTCTTGCCCTTTCCTGGTTGGTGATGCAATATTTTGGGGTGTGCATTTTTCCTCTTTCTGGGTGTCTAAGATGGAAAAGTTTTCTTTGGGTTTCTTTGGGTACTGGGAATTGCCATTTTCTTTCCCTTCAAAGCCCCTCTTGGAAATGTCAGGACCCTTCCTGTTGATTTTCTGAACCGTTCGTTGATCCATTTGATTTAGTCTTGTTTGAAGGAAAAAAATAAGATGTTTCCTGCTTATTCCTAGCAAAATTCTTCAGCAAAATTTTGTAGCACCTCTGGATTTTTTTTTTTTAATTTTTTTTTTTGACAAATCAGCTTTTAATCTGAGAAAACCATTTTGCAGTGGCATGTTTTCCATGTGGGAATTTGCACGAGCTCGAAACGCGGCTGCGCAGCTCTGAAGAGTGGAAGTTTTCTGTTGCTCCAGAACTTCCATGAGGTTTCAAGTCAATCAAAGGCAACGGTCTGAGGGAGGGGAAATGGAAAATAACCTCTGTAGAAGCTATTTGAAATAGGTTTAGGGTTTGTGGGTTTTTTTCTGAAATATTTCAGCTTCCTGAGATCTGGGTTGGAGCCTCCTTCTCCTGTGATTAACTGGGGCATCTCTGTTGTCTCGGTGGGAATATGAGCCACTGCCTTTTTGTTAAAATCTTTTGAAGTCAGTTTGGAGGATAAATGCCCAGACCCAAATTGATACCACGAAGCTGCACAGTCCTGGAGGAAAAAAAAAAATCAGAAATTATGTTAGCAGGCATCTGAGAGAGCAAATACCTGTTCAGGATCCTCTTTGAACAAGGGTAGGTGAGTGGTAGAAAAATGTGACCACACAGGAGTCAAGCATGAGGCTATGTGGTTTTTTTTTCTATATTTATGTTTTCAGATTCAGAGCTCAAAAAATGTTTTGAAGTTTTTTGTGTCAGTTGTGAGCAGGCTCAGTGAATCCCCAGGTTCCAGCAGGCTCCGGGCTTATCCTTTGGGCAGATAAAGTGGAAAAGAGAAAAGAGTGGCTAAGGAAGTTTTACATCATTAAGGCATGAAAGGAAGATGTACATTAAAAAGATTTTTTGCTCTCTTCCCTCTCTCCTTTCTTGCACTGGAACAATTTTGATTTTATTTGTGGATGTAGAAGAAAATACCTTCCTTTTCTTCCTCTTAAAAAAATCCCCAAACAACCCACAAAACCCAAACAGAAATTAAAGGTGATTTGAGCTAAGGAATCAGCATTTGAAAACTCTGCTGAACTTGCCCATTCCCCCTCCTGTCATTATTCTGCATAAGCTGAATCCATTTTTCCCCACTGCAATCAGCTGTGAAGGAGAACTTCCATCAATTTCAATAGGAACAAGCTAGAACATGCTCTATTTAAATATTTGAATCCTCAGCTGTGCTAGCAAGGCATGTCAATCTGTCTTAATACTTGATTTCAGGTTATTATATTAACGAAATTCAATGATATGCTGTAACAAAATTGCATTAGGTGCTATCTCTGTGTTTGGAGCTCCGTCCATTCTCCATCCTCCTCTGTGTGTGAGTGAGGGATTGGATGGGAGCTGCTGCTCTAAACCCACTCTGGATACACTATGGTTTTAATTCTTCAAGGCAAAAAAAAAAAAAAAAAAAAATTAATAATCCTGGAACAGCAACCAACCATTTCTTAGATTTTGAAACCAGATTCTCAGAGATTTTCTATCTCGAGTAAAGGCAGAGAAAGAGCGGATGCTCTGGGCTTGGATTTAGGCTGCCAGAGATCACTGTGAAGAGCACTAAGGGATACTTCAGCCCAAAGAGAACCCAAATTAGTGACCTATATCACGACTAAACTGGTCATGCACCACAAACAGGATTCTGTAATTAATACCCTCCCCAGGACAGACACAATTGATTCGGAATGGGAGCGCTGAGGCACACAAAGCAAACCAACTTTCCTGGGAGTGGTAACTTTCCAAATCCAGTTCTGATAAAACATAGAAAATTCAAGCTGGAATATTTAGGGGAGCATTTAGGGGAGCACCAGTGCTGTGCAGCAGTGAGATGCACAACCCAGACACAGCCGTGGCTGCAAAAAGAGGAGAAGCCAGCAAGGCAACAAACCCAAACCATCTCCTAACTCTCTGCTGTTTCAGAGACAGAGACTGTGCTGCTGCATCCCAACCTCTCTTGGTTTGCCCCGGTTTAGAAACCCTCTTTCTAAGCTTGGGCTAATTTTGTAGAACGTGTTTTTTTTATTTTTTTTTTTTTTTTGGCTTTCCGTGCAGACTGCCCCGGGCTCTGCTCCTCTCTGCTGGGGGTGAATTCCAGCACCGCTGGGGCTGCTCTGACATCAGGAGCCTTTGCTGAGTCAGGTTCTGCTGCACACCCTGCCAGGCAGCACTCTGCATCTGCTGGGGGAAATAAAAAGAAAAAAAAAAAAAAAACAAAAAAGCAAGGAAGAAAGGAAAAAAAAAAAAAAAAGGTGCATTTTTAAACATTTTTTAACTATTTAATGCATGAGGACATCCTGCAGCCCCGGTCCCGAGGGTGTCCATGCAGGGGATGCTCACTCCAGGGACTGGCTCTGTGGATCCTTTCTTTTCCAACAGACGATTTAACCCTTTCAGTTTTCTGACAGCTGAATAAATAGGCAAATGAAGCAGGGCTTAATCTAGTGCCCACCCCTTCCAAAGGCCCTGTATTATAGAACTTAAGGAACTAATTGCTTCTGTGCTGCTATTGCTGCCCTGCCACTGCTGAAAGACTCCTGGAGGTTTTGCCTCCGGTCTGTGCTCTCAGTATCAGCCTTATTTTGTTGGAATTTTCGATATTTCCATATAAAAACAGCCAGACCAGGGGAAAGAAAAAAGAAAAAAAAAAGGGGGGGGGGAGGAAAAGAAAAAGCAAGACTCATTAAAACTGCATCATGTCAGCAGGCTGAACTTCCCATCCCTCCACTTCCCCCTTCAATCAGCAGCAGGGATAACAATTAGATGTGAAAGCTCTTCCTAATAGGCACAGTTAGCATTGCTTGCCCCAGCTCTGGCTGAAGCAGAGGAACCCCAGCTCATCCCCAGCAAATTTAGAGCTGCTGAGGCTCAGAATTACCAAATAAACCCTTCCCGAGCAGGACGGGATCCATAGGATTTTACCCCCTCCATCTTCCTTGCCCTGGTTTCTGTTCCAGCTCCAGCGAGTGGCAGAGCCCATCCCAGGCTGGGGCTGCAGATAGGGGTCCTGCCCCCTGAGCCCAGGGACCCCCCCAGCTTTGGTGGCAGTGATGCTCAGCAGCACTCAGCCAGAAAATTTGGTATTAGGAGTGGGAGAAAAGGTCACCTTGGAGGTTCAGAGATAGAGGGTTAAAAGAAAGGGGCTGGGAGTGGGAGGGAGGGAAGGAGGGAGGAGGTATGGGGGAAGGTAGAAGAGAGAAGGGGGGCAGGGGATGTAGGATTTCTAAGCAGGCCTGACCTGGGAGGATAAAATATCCTGTTTTCATTGGTTCAAATGAACCATTAGGGAGAGAGTAATTTGTTGACCTTTTTGCTGCCTTATCATGAGATGAGCAGCCTTTACATGGGCTTCACGTTTGCCTTAACCCCACCGTAAATCATAGAAAAATTGATGATTTTTTTTTTTCCTATTTCTTTTTTTTTTTTTTTTTTTTTTTTTCCCTTTTCAAAATATATAAACAAATAACTACCAGGAACCCAGATAGCATTTTGAGATGATTTAGCAAAGCAAGGCCAGGTAGATCTGTGCATTGGTTAGACTCTGTGGATGTCACCCACTGCCTCCCTTATTTGTTTTTGTTCTTTTTTGGCTAAGCAAGTGGGAATCAGGGCTGTGCAAAGGCTCTGCTTCCTTTGGGAATTAAACCTGGAGGACAGTGATTTTCCTCTTATTTCCATCAGCCTGGCTTGGCAGTAGTTCCAGTGAAGTCAGCTTACTCTCTCCTAAAGCCAGTCTCTTTCCCCAGCTCCTGCAGATAGTCTGGCATGATTTTGGCTGAAGAAAGGCAGGACCGACATGAGGGTTTGGTTGAAATGACAGTTTTAGAGTTTGCTGTGGACCTTCCATGCAAGGTTGCCATCTGTGCAAGGAAATGGAGCTCACAGAGTTTGGAATATGTCAGCTTGCTGGGGGCGTACCCAGGGGCTGCTCAGTGCTGAGCCCAAACCACCTTCAGATCCTGCTGAGGATTGGCTTTTCTTGGCTTTCCCTCTAAACTTGGATTTTTTCAAGCTTTGGAGGCTTGGTAAAATCACTGGATGCTGGACCCCACCACCAAAAATACCAAATTTACTCCAGTAGCACAAAGAATATTCCCGAAGCATGGGGTGTTGCCTGCTTTGGCATGGGAAGAGCCCACCAAAAACCTTTCCCTGCAGCTTGGGGTTGGATTTGTCACTCCCAGGGTTTGTTGCATTTGTTGTGAAGTAGCTGGTAGGGATGAGATGGGATCCTGCCAGCCAATTCCTGCATTTTTAGGAAATTCAGACCCAGCTGCAACCCCTCCACCCCCATCCAACCACTCAGTGGTTCCAACCTGTCCACAGGGTTTTGCTCAACTTCCCTCATGATATTTTCTTGACTCTCTGTGGAACCTGACCACCTCCATCCTGAAAATATTGACTAATTCCAAACAGAAAATGTCTTAAAATTGTTGGCTAGCCATGGGTTTTTTTTTTACTTTGCAACAAGAGTCTGGTTTGTGCTTCCATTGAGGCTCTTAGAGGAAATTTAGATATGGAGCAGAAGCATCTGGCCTTCAAAGAACTCTGAAATTGCCATGGGAGGTTATGATAATGCTGCTTTTATGTGACTGATCTTTTCCATTTGTCCTTTGCTCTCTAGGTAACAGCTTGGAAAATGTCACCTTTTCTTTTTTTTTTTTTTTTTTTTTTTTTTGTAGGTAAAGAGAATGCTATTCTGTGTAGGGTTGGTGAGAGAAACTTTTATTATAATCATCCTACACAAGATGCAGATCTTTTAGCAGCCAGCAAATTCTTGTCAAATGAACCCAAATCAGGAAGGTCAAATGTTCTCATGGAGAATGAGAGATAAAGACAACTTCTGTGCCTGTTCCTCAATATAGCATCTTTTGTGATTGTTCAGAAAGATATTTAAAATTACTTCTAGCAGCAGGCTGGGTAACAATATACCCGTGTGTGCCAGGCTAAAAATAACCCCTGGAACTGCATTTGTACTACACTGTGAAGTATGTGATTGCTGGGAGAGATTTCAAATCTTACTTTCTTTTTTTTTTTCCTTTTTTTTTTTTTTTTTTTCTTTCTGTCTTCCATTAATTACACTTTTCCTGCATTTCTTTAACATCTTGGATGTCAGGTTTTCTTCCTCAATTTCACGCTCACCTTGGGGTTTGGAAGGTGTTGCTAGATTTTTAGTGGCAGCCTGGCTATTGGGGAGGTGGATTTTATGCCACTAAAAGCTTAAAGAAGTTGCTGTTGAAATAAATTACAACCCAAGGAACAGCCACGTAGGAATGGGGGTTTATAGAACCCCACAGCAGTGGCACAGATCCTGTAGTTCAACCCCAACTCAGTGAAAAGTCAATTAGAAAGAATTATTTAAAACTGTTCCTATGCAGTGCTTGCAAAGTAAATATTACAACAGGCAGTTATGTGAAAACAAAAAATATATTAATTAATCCAGCTCCTAAACTGAAGTGGAAGGTGAATGAAATGTGTGTTTAAAGTGAAAAAAAAAAAAAAAAAAAAAGCAGAGATGTAATCAGTGGAATTTTGGACAAATTTATGGTAGAATGGGGATGAGAATCTGGAGCTCCTAAGTCCCAGGGTATTTTTCACCTAAAATCTTGTGTGTGCTTCTGCTGTGGATGCATGAAGATGCTGTGCTGGGGACACTCTCTTTTGCTTTCATGTCCTCCACGTTTCTCAAAAAAAAAAAAAAAAAAGTAGTTCTCAGGGAAATGCCTACGCAGGGAGAGTTTTCTTTTCAGACTGTTGTGAAAGCCACTGTGGAGAATTTTTTATTAAATTTATTTCAATTTATTAATTGAAATTTAGGGAGTAAATACACAGAATCAATAGCAAAAAGGCAGCAAGCCTCATGGCTTAGGGGGTCAGCAGAGCTCTGGGCTGCCTAAGGAGGTGTTGGTCTTTTTCTTTCATTATTAAGGAATAAATAGAGGTGGTGCAGGGCAAAATGCTAAATTGGGATAAGGACAGGATTGGGACTTTGGGGAGGAACCTGAGGATGTGTGAGGTGCCCCTGGCACTGCAGATGATCCATGCTCAGCTCTGGCATCCCCACCACCAGCAGGCACATCCCCCCAGCATCCATGGTCCTTCCCCATGGAGCTGCCAGGATCATGGGATCACCTTCATTTCTGGACCTTAACCAACACCTTCAGCACAGCAGGTGGCTGCTCACACCTTTCTTCCTAAAATGGAGCTAAAAAAAAAAAATAAATAAACAATGCCTGTCAGATTTCACAAAACCCAAAAGGGAGAGGAAAAAAGGGCTGGATCCATCCAGTCCCTCAGTTGATGTGCCTGGGGGAAATGCTGGGGGGTGGCTGGCAGAAGTTATATTTTGATAACAAGAATGAAATGAACATGTGTACACAGTTGTTTTCCCTGACTGGGGTCTGTGTAGTTCTTGGGAAGGTTAATAAATGGGATGCAAATCCTCTTAAATGGCCGTGTTTACACCAGAGCTTAGTGGCTCCAGCCATGTCCTCTACTTTTAACTCTCTAAGTTTTAGGGCAAAAAAGAATTTGCTTCCCTAGGTTCTTTACAACTCTGGTAGGGTTTGTTCCTGGTTTTGCTCAGCTATCTGTTCTTGGGATCATAAGGGACAACACCAGAGGGAAAAAAAAAAAAAAAAGGAAAAAGCGAAATTTGGCTTGTTGAAAAAAAAGAAAAAAAAAAAAGTTTTGCTTAAAGACAGGAGGCTACTGTAGTGTAAAAAGAATGATTAATAAGGATAAGAAAAACCTAGTTCAACAGGGCAAATGCTCAATAACAGCTCGTTTAATCACTGGCAGATTAGCTGCAAATGCAAAGTGTCTGCTGCAGCACTGTGTTAACTCCTGCAGCAAAGTGTTGGCTGTTCTTAATGACAGCACAACCTTTCCTTGTGTAGTTAGTTTAAAATCCAGTCCTTAAATGAGGGAGTATTTGAGGGGTTTTTTGATTTGTGGTTTTTTTTTTTAATTATTATTATTTGTTTATTTATTTATTTCTGGCTTCTCCTGCCCTGAATGAATTCTCTGAGACAGGATTACACTGTCAGTTGTGTCACCTTTGCAAATATTGCTGGCTGGAGTTGTGTCTTTGGAGGAGAATCAGATTTCATAAGGTACAGGCTCAGCTTTGGCAACCACTGACTTCTCTCTCCCTCTCTCCTGATTTCATTTTCTGGCAGCACTGATGCTGTCCTTGCGTAATTGTCCTTATGACAACCAAGTACACCCTAACAAAGTGCATTTATTTGTCACCACGAGGAGAGCTGTCTAGCTTTGAGCAAGGCATTGGTGCCAGATCTTCTCTTGAGCAATAATAATCCTTACGAGCAGAGGATCTGATTCATGGAAGTGCTTTTTCGAAATAGAATTATTCCTCTTGTTAATTGGCCAAAGGAGCATTTGCTGTGTAAAGACTCCGTGTTTATTATTTGTATGTGGTGAACAGGGGAGTCTCTCACAATGGGCAGTGGTCACTTTGAGGAAAGGGCTAAGCAGCTTTTCACAACTTTCCAAAGAGGGGAGGCAGTCAGTGGTGTCACCCATGGGCTCAGGTTGGCAAAGCCAAACAAGGAAAATTCTCCCCCTCATTTTTTTAAGACAAGGGGCTCTTTCCCCCCATCACTTAGGTCCCTTTTTGCACCTCCTTCAGCTGCAGTTGACCTTGCACAGGTGTGGACCACCACGCCTGAGACATGAATAAAGGTGTTGGTGTAAAAACCAGAAGGCTTTGGCCAAATAAAGGTGCAGAATTGGTAGCTGAATCGGTACTAAAATTGATACAGAGAGCTGGGGTGGGCAAAAAACTGTTCATTATTCACCATGGACTCCAGGAGCAAGCCCTGGTGCATGGGAACACCATGGCTGATATGTGTCCCATCTTCTGGGGGATTGGCAGCTTCAGCCTCCTGGCTTTGCTCCCCACGTGCAGGTAAGTTCTGTGATACAGGATGAGCAAGAGGCAATTTCTCTGAGAACACATAAACAGTGAGTTTCTGCTCAGATGGGAAGAAAAACCCTGTTTGAGAAAGGCTGGGTGAGCAGCAGTGCCATTTGGATGTGGTGATCCTAGAGGTCTTTTCCAGCCATGGGAATTCAGTGATTCTGGGAATCCTGGTGCAGAGATTTAGTGGACTAGGGCACTGATTTTGGATTAGTGTTTTTGTTAATCATCTCCATCACCCAGTGCTTCCAAGCAGAAAGGATTATTCATCACTAAAGTGTATTTCTTAACCAAGCTCACTGCTCTTTCCCTCCTCAAATGCTCTGCCCAGCTCTCTGGGCAATCCTGCTCCCTACCCCATTGTTATTCTGCAGATGGCCTCTCCCCTTGCAGAAGAGAGAGAAACAAAGTCGTGTGGATAGGAATTTGATCGTTTGAGCTGGTTTTAAGCTGCTTTCAATTAACTTGGTAAAGAATTGGAGAGAAGCCCCTGCCTGGAGTCACCTTCCCTTGCTAGTCAGTCGTGGAGGTGAGATGCATGAAGTTCAGATTCCTTCAGATTTATCCCCAATAACCAAACAGTGATGAGAGGCTGATAATGCACACTCTGTCATTATCTTTAGCACTTTATATATATATTTGGCTTACGTGGCAGAAATGTTCTCCTGGGTGTTGTAAGTGAGGCATCACCTGTGTAACAGATTTTCTGACGCTTCCACTCGCTTCTCAAACTCAGAATGAGAGGTGTGAGTGTGATGGGCTCCTGAAGGTGGTGGGAAGACTGAAGAAGACACAGGAGAATCACAGTAGCTATCAGAAGGTCTCATGCAGACTGGAAGCATTTGCATTCCCTGTTTGCAGGTGGGACTGCATCCCAAAATGTGCTTGCAGCTGCACAGCAGTGTTATCCCCTGGCAGGACAGGGCTTTCCAAAGGATTTCAGAGCCCAAAGAACATGGGCTGTGGCCTCTTGTGTCTGCAGGAAACTTTTCCTGGCAGCCACCTGGGGCTGAGCAGACATCAGTGTGAGCAGCTCCATAGCAAGAAAACCCATGAACAGCTGAGCTCTTAGATTTGCTGTTTCCTAAACATTGGTTGCAAATCCCATAGAAAAAGCTGAACCCTACAGCCCCCCCCCAGCCAAATTCCTGCTTTTTTTAACCATTCTGTTAACAAGTTAGAGACCCCAAGCATTGGAAACTGTGGAGATGATCTCTGGTTTAGAGGTCAAAGCTGGTGACAGGAGGTAACTATACCTAGAGGATAAAACTTTGCATAGGAAAGATGGGCTTGGCCTAGGAAATATGGAGAAATGCTGAGGTTTTTTCTTTGGTTGCTGGTCACAGGTGGAGGAGTAACACTTGCAAGGTGTTAACTGAGTGTGCAGAGAGGACACATTCATTGCTCAGCTGTCCTGTGGGCTCTTGTTATAATTCCCATCCCATTCAGGACTTTTAAAAACAGAAAATACATAACAAAGCTGCCAGAATTTGGTTAGCAATAAATAATTTTTTTCTGGCATAATTTTTATTTTTTTTTAATTTTGAAAGGCGGTGTAAAAAACTTAGGTTTTTCTCTTCTCTTTTCTCTTTCTACCCCTTGGGCAGATGTTTGTTGCAGTATTAGGTGGTGTGGACATTTGGGGTTTGTTGGTTTTCAAAGCAGAAGTGAGAGCAGGGCTGTTAGGAGCAGGAATCAAGGAATGTTGCTGGACACTGGGAAAAAGCAGCTTTGCTTTCCCCCCAGCTGCCACGCTCCCTCTCTATGGGGAACAGAGTCCAGCTGTACAGAAAAGAGGGAAAATCCCCCATGGATGTTGTCTCTGAGTTTTGGATCAGCTTTTTCTGCTCTCCTTCACTAAGGACTTAGACTGTGCCCTCTTTTACATGCTTGGTTTTTGTTTCCCTGACACCAGAGCCATGCTATTAACTGTTGGGTTCTCTCTGGTGAGGAACAGTGATCAATAACCAATATGTATTTCATAAACACTCAGCCAAGGTCAGTAAAACAAACAGAGGAGCAGACACCCAGTACCCTCCTGCTAAGTCCAGAGCTCTGCTGGGAATTTTCATTGCTATTGGGGTGCAGGTGGTATTTCTGCTTCTCTGTTTTAATTCACTTGGTCCCTAAAGAATCCTTAGGGGCTTTGGAGACCTTCTGGCCACACTTTTTATCAGCTAACACCATCCATCTGTGGCACTGTGCTGGCCCTTTGTGTCACCCATCTTCTGGGTGACCTTGGGTTTGCCCCCCCACTAATTTGGGGTGGCAATTCTGGCCCCTCAACTATTTAACCCAATTTTAGAGCTGCTTGTTCTTGCACCACCAAGTAGAAACCCAGGTGTAGGAGCAGCTCCTGAGGCTATGGAGATGGCCAGAACCAAGGGAGGCAGGTGGAAACATTTAGTTAATGAGTTGTGCTGGAACATTTGGGCCACTCATTGCAAACAGAAACACCTGGGTGGGATGCTGAGTGCCCTACACAGCTGGGAGCACTCAAGTTCAATTGTGCAGCAGGTTTATAAGGTCTGTAAGAGGAGCTGTTCCTTCTTTCTGCTCCTTGAACCATCTAGCTCTTTGTACCAGGGAAGCCAGAAGGTAAAAACTCCTTTTTTAATTCTTGTTTTATTGTAAGCTGTTCTTTAGAGGAGCTGTTCTTTAGAGAAATGTTTTTTGGGCTAGTTCTCCAGGCATTGGAGTAGCCAAAGTAAGCTTTGACTGTTTGGATTTGTATGTTTATTGGAAAAAATGCCCTCCTGAACAAGAGAGAGTGTCTGTGTGTTGGTGATTAGGCCTTGGTGCTGCTCTGCTGAGGTTAAAAGCCCTGTTTCTCTTTCTGTCAGACACTGTAAGGAAGGGACTTCATCTCTGGAAACCATCCAGTTTAAGTATTTGAACACTAAGTGGAAGTTTCTGGTGATCAAAGTAATTTTCTTGAATAATGTATTCATACATAAACCTGAAAGAAATGTCATAATTGCAATAAGGTGTCTCTGGGGAGTTTGGTTATCATGATATAATCACATCCCTAGAGAGGAGGAGGCATGAGGCATAGCCTTGTGCTTAATAACCCCCCAAGGGGGTGATTATCTCCTAGCAATTGCACCCTCATTGTGCCATGTGGCCTGAAGAACAGCAACAGGGATGGAAAGCCACAAAAATCTGAGTGGGAGCAACAAAACCCTGGAATCCTTGGGTATTTGGACACCAGTTCCTGCATTCTTTTAGATAAAAAGGGAAAAGCTTGGAGCAGCACGATAAACAGCAGAGAGTGAAGCTGTTCTCTTGCAGAGCAAGGAAGAATAGGACGCAATATCTGTCCTCAGCCATCTGCTCTGCCTTGTCCTGTCTTCCCCCCTTCCCCTTACTTATTTATTTATTTCAGAACAAGCCAGCAAGCTGAATTAACGTGGTTGGGCTGGTTCTGATGTGGCACAGATCTGAGAGTGCCTTGGCAAAGTGTGGTACCTGGGCAGGGGAGGCAGATTGCTTCCTTCTATGGAGAAAAGCTTGCAGGGAAGGATGAAGGGTGGAGGATGGGGAAGCAGGGCAGCTCTGTGCAAACCATCCCTCTCCTCAGCATCCTTTCTTCTCCCTAATTCCTGCTCCAGAGCAGGGAGAAAGCTCTGAGGCAGGTGGGATGCTGTTGTTGGATGGTAGCTGTGCTATTTGTGTAGGAGGCTCCAAAACCTGGGGACCTCATTCTTCTGTCTGGATCTTTTGGTGCATCTAAGTTGGATACAGAGGAGAGGTTTTCCTGCAATAGCCAAGATGGTTTGAAGTTGTTTTAGCACTGTGCAGCTTTTCCCTTGGTTTCCATGGGGGTGCAATGGGAAGGAAGGGTGTTAAGGGGGTGTTTGCTCCCTGGCTCCCAGTCTGCAGGTGCTGTTGCAAAGAGTGTTCTGAACAGGCTCAGCAAGAGGATGTGGATGGGACAATTGGGTGCAATATTGGAAAAAAAAAATCACTGAGGTTTGGTTGTGTTTAGCTGTGAGGGCAGGAGGAAAAAGTAATGAATTCCCAGCCCTAATGTTTTGAAGGGACTCTGCTCATGCTGCTTATGGAGGTGATTTCTGAGATCCACATCTTTTCCTGAAATGAAGCCCTGAAGTTCTGCTACACAGGAAAAGGAACAGAAATGAAAAAAAAATAATAATTTTTGAGGCAGGTGTTCCTCCTAATTCTCAAGCATAGTCCTTCAGAAATACAACCATAGGAGCCAATTTGGTTGGAGGTATGTGCTGCTCATCAGGGAGGGTCAGCAATCTTACTTTTTTAAGTCTTCTTTTTGTCTGTGTGCTTGAAAAGAGCCCCAATTTGAGTCTTGTTTTGATAACATAGGAGAAAGTGGCAGCACAGAAAACAAGAGGTTTATAGCTTTCCTCCCTTGCTCTCTGCCCCAGCTCCACACGTGTCACCTTTGTGTGTGGAGAAGAGGCACCTCCTGTACTCACAGGATAATGCAGAAAATATTTCATGTTTATAGCTATTTAAAAAAAAGGCAGTAATTTAAATCTATTGAATGCTCTCTAAGGTCTGCAAAAATCGAGCTGTTAGGGAGAAAAAACATGAATTTTTTTTTTTTTTTCACTGAAAGCTGCATGGTGGTTCTGTAGGTATGGAGAGAACAGGTATTTCATTGTGTGCTTTGTGGTTTGCAATGACTTGCAGATGTGGGTAGGAAGGAGGAGAAGGATCACAATTCCAGTAGCATTTCTGGGCCTCTTTTAATTGTGGTCTTCATCCTTTTGTAACAAAGTCGTTGTTTTCTGTAGCAAAGTCCCTTCCTGACTTAGTGCCCTGTCATTGCTTTCTTCTGCTTTTAACAGCTGGGGGAGAGGAGAGAGATTTTTGGTAGTTATACTGCACCCTGAATCATTTGGGGTGAAAAGTTTGTGGGTTTGAAGCCACACTAAAAAAAAAAAAAATGAAACTGTCCATTGGATCACTTAAAACCTGTTTGGAGAACTCAACACCAAAAAAGTTGAGGGATGGAGCTTCCCCAAGGGGGGTGCCCATGCCCTGCATCCCACCTCTATGCTTCACCTTCTCTGTGACTCTGAGCTTGGGGGATTTATCTGGCACTTTTCCTTAATTTGTGAGATTTTTCACATATTTCACAGGCTTGACAGAACATTAGTAACAGGCTTGGTAAGACCACACTCTTGGCTAAATATTAGACCTGTGGCAAGAGGCAGAGAAGGTGTTTCTCTTATGAATAGTTCTGTATTCTGGGTACTGAGGAGCCTTTTCTAGTGACTCTTTTAATTTGGCTTTGGGAAAAACACTTCATGACCAAATCCTAGAGAGAGAAAGAATAAACTGAAACAAATTGGAGAAGTTGAGTGTTTATTGCCTAGTCAGCTTATTAGATTTCTTCTACAATGTGTTTGTTATTTTTTTTTTTAATCTGAAATCCCCCAAGGTATAACTAGCATGCTTTATGTTTTTATAGAGTCGAGGCAATTTCCACAAATTGAAAAATTATTTTAAGCTTTCGGAATATGGCAGGATGATGAAATGAGTAAATTGCCTAATTTTTGATTACATTTTCTCATTCTTGCACATGGTAGGCTTATTTTTGTTTACTTTTAGATGATGTCAATGAGTTCTGAGATGGGTTGCTCGTTGTTAAATTAAGAAAACTTACATTTGATCTGAGGGAAAAAGGCATGTAAAGACAGATCTAGCAATGGCTGGTCAGGCTGACAGCCCCTGACAATGTCTCTCTGAGAAAGCTCTGTACTCTCTTGCAATGTTAAAGTTGCTAAGGTAACTGTGCATTTTTTTAGAGCACAGCAAAGTAAATAGGTACATGACCTGTATAAATTCTCAGTGCATAAATTACTAGAGCCCTCAAGCTAGAGTAACTTATACACTTTCTTATTTCCAAATGACTTTTTAGCTTCTCTGCATGCCTAATGCATAAGAATTTGATGTGCAGAGTTCAGGCTGCAAAACATCCACGATAGAACCTGAAGCACTGCTTTTTCCTATGGATTTGGTGCAAAGAGGAGCCAGTAGGGTTTACTGGGTTATAATGGGCCTTCAAGGAGAAGAGAGAGGGGCTGAATGGTTTTTGCCTCTCCCGACTTGAACCAAAATCATTCAGTTTATTTCTACATGGAAGGGTTGGCATCCTCCTGGTGTTTGGTGGGCAAAGAAGCCTGGCTAGAAACCTGTCTTCTGCCTGCAGCTTTTTGCTCACATGCCTGGGTGCAATCCCTGTTTGGAACAGGTTGGTTGGGTCCAGAAGCAGCAGGTCCAAGGTCCCTTAGTGAGCCCTAAGCCTGGCCATGGCTCTCACCTGCATCATTTGCAGCAGCATTGCTTTCTGGTGCCTCTCATGAGCCACTTGGGTTCCACCAGGCCAGGCTGTCTTAGAGAAACTGGAGGTGATGAGTTTCTGCTTTGGTTCTGTATAATTCTACACCTCCCATCCTTGCTCTTTGCCTCTTTCACTGCTGTGTTTTTGCAGCATCCCTGAGTGCAAAGTTGCTGGAGGGGATGAAGCAGCTCAGTTAATTTTATGCCTCTGCACACTGTTGCTGTGTCTGTGCACGTGGCTTTGGAGCAGTGTTGGGGTCCTGCTGGCTTAGGATAAAAGGTGTCATGCTCCTGATGGAGGTTCCTTGTACAGCAATGTGTGTGTGTGCACGGTGCAACACATGTACAGTGATTTTTCAAGCTGTGTCAGGCCTGCTGCACATATGCTGCAAAAAGAGCTTGACCACTTGCAGCAAACCTGAGTTCTCTGAGAGAATCTTGTGTGTGCACAGGGACCTCTTGTCTGGGGCTTCTGGGTGCCCGGGTGGTCACAATCTTGGTGCTCCATCCAGACAAAAAGTGCTGAGAGGGAGGCACGGATAGAGGGCCATCCAGGGGCAAGGTAGCCCTAGTTTGGTGGGCCTTGGTGCTGATCTGAATGTGATCTTGTCTGATTTCTAGAAATATCTGCCTGCTAACATCAGACTACCCACATGTGCCTAGCAACATCCAGAACAGAGCTCTGTGGTGAGGTCATGGACCACCGCGGGGAAGGCAGGGCTGGCACTGCCAGTTCCATGGGCTCCTTGTCAACAATACCATCTGCTGGATGGATCACTGCTTGGAAAGGGATGGGAGGACGTGGCATCTGACCATGCCACGCAAGACTTATTTTCCTCCTTTACCTGTGGGTACGGAAGGGCCCCTGTATAAAGAAATGCTTTGGCAAGGGAGAAGCTTGCCTCTCCCCTCCCCAAATCCCTGTTAATATCTGCTGCCAGTTACCAGGGGTCTGGCTGGGACTACTTGGATCTCCAAAGTGGAGTCAGCTTCTGTTGAAGCAGTCCCAGGGGATGTTAAATTGGAAAAATAATTTAACTTGCTCTTTTTCTTTTGGTTCCCAAATCCTTTCTTCTTTCTCAGCCAGTGAAATGCATCTCTGAGGACTTCTCATATGGTATAGGAGAGGGCTTGAGCAGCCAAGGGATGCAGACCTGAAGGGTGCCTGATGGCAGGGGGTTTATTTGGAGGCCAGTTTGGAGGGCAGCTTCTCCCTGAGCACCAGGGCTGGGTGGCCTGGCAGGTTGAGTCCTGCTGCTGCCACCAGGTTATCAGAGCACTCTGATACCACAGCTGGACTGACTTGGCTTTTGTTCACATTGCTGTACATCATCTTATTTTGAACACAGCACTAAGTTGATCTGAAAAAGTCCCATCTGCTCCAGCAGAGATGGAGCTGTAAGTTCTGGTGCAATTATACTGAGACTCAGTGGAAAATGTTGGAGAAGTTCTGCAGAGATCTTTTTCAAGCAAACCAACAGGAGGTGGGAACACTTCTTTCAGCTTTCAAGGAGAGTTGCTGTCTTATGATTCCTTGCTGCAATCTACACTTTTTTTCTTTGGGGCAGGAGCTTTGCAACCAGGTTACTTTAAAGCAAGGAGGAAAATTCAGCAGCTGATGCATCCCTTTCCCCCCAGCTCCTGCAGAATGCTCCTCATCCTATGGCACCGTCTCTGAGTCTCCCGTGGTGGGTGACAAAGCTGTCCCTTGGGTCTGTGCAAGCTGTGTGTGGCTTTTTTTTTTTTTTTTTTCCTTCTTTTAAACGGTGCACTATTTTCAGGAGGAGATGGACTGGGCTGGCTTGGAGCCAGCAGCAGCCCTCTCCTTGCCAGGAAGCCAGATGCATGGTCACATTGCCTGGCTCTCCCTGGCAAGGCTGGAAAAGCTTCAGCAGGTGTGATCAAACAGCATGCAGGGAGCTGCAGGTTGGGAGCAGGCTGCCTCCCAGGTACCACCAGGTTGGTCATCACACCCTCAAAACCCCTTGGCTGCCTTCAAACCCCCAACCCCTTGGGGAGCATCCCTCCTCCCCGCCGAGCATCCTCTGCTGGGTTTGCAGGCTATGGCTTTAAGGGCTGGCTTTTGGAGCAAGGAGCAGCAGCAGGATGAAAAGGCTCTTCCCTCCTCTCCTCCTCCTCCTCCTCCCCCCCCCCCTTTCCAAAGCCTTCCACCTCCTCAGCAATGTTGCAGAGAGAGCAGAGCCTCCCAGTCAGCAGACTGCAGTGACAGATGGCAGGTCATAAGCCCTCGCGCTAATCTAACACTGCAAAAGAAAATAGGGCTGGGGGTGATTCAGCTGCTAGGCCTCAAAGCAAGAGGCTGACGGGATAGCTTGCTCCTCTGACATGTCCTTGAAGGATGCTGCATCCCAGAGGACCGCGGGAACAAAAGTAGAAGTGACGAGGAAGCAAAAAAATCTGTTTGCGGAATAAGGGGAATTTTGCTAAAAACGGATAATGTGCTCCGAGTCCTGCTGAATAATTGGGTTTCTATTAGCAAGATGCAAATATTTCTAATAGAATTCTCCAGCAGGAATAATTTGTGCTCTGGATCTGGAGCTACCCAGGTATGGGTTGTCTTCCCATCTTTAATTGTCCCTTGACCAGAGCTGTCTGTGCCCCTAAATGTATTTATCTATCAAGCTGTCTCTTTGTATGTGTGGATCTGAAAGCAAGCTGAATCCATTTAATTCAGCACAGCATTCTGGAAACATTCATGTGGCAAGAGGAATTTCTTGGCATTTATAAGATGCGACTTGCATTTAAAACTAATATATTTTTTTTTTCCTAAGGAAGAATACAGGCTGCATCCGGAGCCTCCTGCTCCTGCTGGCAAGCACCCATCTTGCTGAAGTGGCAAAGCTTGTGACACCGTGTTGGAGGCCAACATCAGACTGTTGGTTGCCTCCATCCTACCATGAAATGGGTTTAAGGTCAGGAGATGAGCATTGCTGATCCCTAGGGAAAACCTTGCAGGGGGGATGATGCTACGGATGCCTCTGGGCTGGAACCAGGGGGGCTCTTCAGTAGTGGAGGCCACGTGTGAAGATGTGTGCTAAAAAAATGTTGACAAAAAAAACCTGACAAGTCAAAGCTTTAAGTGTCTGGGCTAAGGACTATGGGCCAGGTTTGAAGATGTAAAGGTTCTGTTGAACTGCACAGAGCTCTGGACACTGGTCCTGGCTACTGGTCTGTGGTGGAAGGCACATGCCCTGCTCATGCCCAGCTGCTGGCTGGTGTCACCCAAAAAAAAAAAAAAACCAAAAAGGGAAACAAACCTGTTTTTTTTAAAAAAAGATTCCTGAAGATAGCATTTTAGGGATTTTAAAAATGAAAATGTCTTTTCTGCAGTGGAATGAGTACATGATGTTCTTCATATTTTCTGGAAAAGAAAAAAAACCAACTTCTAAAAAAAGCTTTTGCAAAAGTGTTGTGGGGTTTTTTCAAGATACAGTTCAATTATTTTTAGATGAAATGTTTCAGCTGTTGGCCCTAAATGCTTTTTAAAAAAATTTTCAGTCTTGAAAAAGTTCAAAAGTGATAGGAAATCAGGAAGCTCTACAAAATAATTTAGTTGGAGGAGAAATGTTGTGGGCTGGTAGCAGTCTTCACATCAACTCTGATTTTTAAGTGAGTAACAAGCTTGAACTGAGCAATTTCTTCTGGTCATTCCTGGCCCCTGTGTGCTGGGATTGTTACAATGTGGGGGGGAAAGGGATGCAGAGAAGGAAAATATTCTTGTCCTACTGTATGGCTGAAGCATAACAACATAATATTGAAAACCAGAAGATAGTATTGAGGAGGAAGTGTCAAGATGATGGGTCTGGACTCTTCTCCATGGTGTCCACTGACAGGACAAGGGGTGATGGAAACAAAATGTCTCAGAAAAGATCTAAACTAGGTATGAGAAAATACTTCTTCCCTCTGAGGGTAACACAACACTAGAATGGATTGTCCAGGGAGGTTTTGGAGTCTCCATCCCTGGAGACATTCAGGACTGGATGTGTTGCTATCAAACCAATCCTCCTCCTCCAGCAGGGGGTTTGGATTAGATGATTCTCAAAGGTCCCTTCCAACCTCTTTCTCTTCTGTGGTTCTGTATTGAAATGGTGTTGGATCTTCAAACCTTGAGGAATATTGGCAGTGCTGGAGTGGCCCCAGTTCTTGTGTCTTCATGCAGAGTTATACTGGCTTTCCAAAAAAATGATGTTTAAAAAGTACCCAGCAACTGAATGTTCCTGTTTGGGTGATGTTGCCAGAAGTTCAGATGTTGACTTGAAGGTTTGGGATGGCACTAAAACCATGTGGTGTGCAAAGACAAGCTGTCAGGAGGTTAAATGAGGAGAGAAGAGCTGGTTTGTGGGGTTTTTTTTTGTCCTTGGAGTTAAACTTTGACTCCGTACAGTCAAACCTAGAGAGAGGAGCTCATGTGTTAAGGTCCAGCTTCTCCATCTTTGGCTACAAAACAAGAGGTGTGACCATGGTTATGAAAAACTGTTCATGGGAGTGGGGGGAAAGGTTTGAGAGGACACACTGGCTTCTCCCAGCTCCAAGAAAGCTTGGGAACTGTGCAGCCCTGTTCCATTTGAGATCAATCCCTTCCAAGGATCCTGTCCTGCATTGCTAATGACCTGCTCTCATTGATCTCATGGAGAAGGTCCATTTGAAGGTGCAAAACCCCAGCAGATGACTACATTTAATGACTCTTCTGTCTGCTTCTTGGAGAAGAGCCAGACTTTCCAATATAGATCAACCTTTGCCCCTCGGAGCTATAGGAATACAGCCTTTTACTAAATGCTCTGGCCTTTTGCATTGAAGTTTGATCCTGGGAGGAGATCTCTTGGAAAGGGTTTCACCAGCTTTTTGTCAAGGCAGGTGGCAGCAAAGCTCATTGAGCTGGGCCAGGAAGGGTTTTCTTACTCATTAAAGCCATAGCTTGCAAAAAGGTAACATTTCTAGGGATAAATGCCATCAAGTAACACATTTTCTTAATGTTAGGGACACAAGAGCTTTGGTTTATATAGCCAGGAACAGTGTCTTGCTAAAAACTTGTGGTGTTTGGGAATCAGAGGAGCTACAAAATCCAGAGGATTGATTTCAATGATGGCTCAGCTTGTTCTTGGAAAATCAAGTTCTTTCCACCATGACAACCACTGTGAATCTGACCTGGGGAAAGAAGAAAAGATGCAGAAAATATCCATGTCCCATGGCATGCCTGCTGTGCTGTTGGAATAATGAAATAAATACACCCAGTTTCACTGGAAAATAAAGTGAATATAGGAGAAGGGAACAAAAAAGGTGTGAAATGCAAGTTTTTAGAGTCCTTCTAGTGTAAGTGTAAGCAAGGAACTGAAGGTGAAAGAGCTGCTGGCCTGGGTTATATGATGGTAATAATAATAATAAGCAGTAAAAGTAGTGGCAAAGCTGAAGGAAAGAGCTTGGGTGAGGGAAGTCTTGCTGTGTAAGTCAGTTTGTGTAATTCCCACAGCTCTCCTTATCTCCCCGTGCCTTTAGTTGGCATATCAGCCAGACAAAGAGCTTAACACAACTTGGCAGAGTGACTGGGGAAATTGCTTAAAATTTCCAGCAAGTGGAACAATTAAGTAAGCTTTGGAAAGAGGGAGAATAGTTGTCCCCTTAGGATTCCTATCACTGAAGGATAACATTTCCAGGCTTTGTCCAGCAAGAGATGTCACTTCATTTACAGAGATCTTCACAATGTTGAGGTATATTGGATATTGGTTATTATGTGTCAAAGACTCTTGGGAATCATTTGCCTGGGCTAATTGTTCCTTGGTTTAGGGCTGATGGAATTTCAGTTTCAGTGGTGGTGCTGGCTGGAGAAATTTCCCAGAAATGTAAAATGTAAAAAAATGTTGTAAAAATGCTATGTTTTTCACAAGTAATAATGATGTTCAGGGAATTTAAGGCTTGAGTCAAATGCATCCCTGAATGAGAGAACTGTGACTTCCTACTTTCAGCTGCCCTTTTGGGATCAGGATGGGATGGGGAATGAGCATCTCCTACAAGATATGAAGTCACAAGGGTTTAATTCCCCAACAGTCGTGTTGACATCACCTTCTTCAATGTTTGTTTTTATAGCTGGTAAAAAAAGAAAATAAGTGTTGCCCTCTTTTGTGTCACTGCTGATCCTTACATCCTTTCTAGGGTGCTTCTCTTCCCTTCCACTTATTTCCTCTATTGAAACCATGCTGAGGATGTGTCATGCCTCCACAAGCCTCTCCCTTTAGATGGGGGGGAAAAAAATAGAAAAAAGGGTGGGGGGGAGAAGTGATGAAATGACTCTGTGGTAGTGTATAAATAGTTGCTTTATTATCATTATAAAAAAAAAAAAAAAGATTGTGCTCTAAAGATTTTTAGCATCAAAACATACCAAGGAAAATGTAAAACAAAATTAAAATGAAGTCAGTATTCACATTGTCAGCAGTTATTTTGTCACTGCAAAGCACCTCCTCAAAGGAATATTGTGCAGCACAGCAGCAGCTGAATGAAGCAAGCAGCTCCAGCCTTGACTTAAAAGGGAAGAGCAGGGACATCTTCAAACCCCAGTAATGGATCCCTGGGGTTTCTCTCAAGTCTGATAGTGGCACTGACATTTCCTGTGAAGTTGGAGGCTGGCAGGTTGTTAAAACTTCCTGCTTTTTAACTGCTGCATCAAGTGTTGCTGGAGTTTGTTGAACGTATAAAATCACTTCTCCACCTCCTCCTTTTTTTTTTTTTAAAAAAAAATAAAAAAAATCCAGATATCAATAAAGAACTTGTGAGAGGAAAACACTATAATTATAGCCAAAAAGCTGGCACAATGCCTGCTGTATAAACCCGTTATTTTGGTAGCATAGAATTCGGTACTGGAATAATTCTCTGGGTGGAAACTTGGCAAACATGATCTCAGCCTGTGAGCTAATCTTTTCTTTTTTCCTCCTGTAATAACATTTTCTTCTCCTCTCCAGATTTAGCCGTTTTCAAAATTGTGCATCCTATTACTGAGATTGTGTATGCACAAATGACCTCTCTTATGGGTCTCTGGGGTGATGTGAATGGAGACAAGAGATCTGCATGTTAGATTAAAACCCCTTTGCTGGAAAATTGGTACCCTGTAGATTCAAACACAATTAGCCCTGAGCTGAACTGCTGCCACCATGGCCAAGGGTGCTCGTGGAAGACTGAGGCCTGGGAGAGCCTGGGCAGTGGTTGGGGATGAAGCTTTGGGTGTGTTGGAGAATATTTTTGGTTCAAATCCTCCCCGTTTCAGGCTCGACAGCCTTGCAGTTATTTGTGTGCTAGAGCTCACTGGTCTTGAGAAGTAAATTCCTGAATACTTGGCTAGATTGGAGAGCCTGGGTCCTTTGTGAAATGGAGATCTGTTCTATTTCTGTAGCGTTGTAAGTGGCTTCATGAGCCATGCCCAAACACCAGGCTTTATTGTTAGCCCTTAATTTTAAGAGAGCTGAGCCACCAGAACACCTCTGTGAAACTGTAAAGAGCTCAGTTCACGCAGGGCTCTAGAAATAATTTTTTTTTTTTCCTCCTGACCTACATCTTCAATTTTTAAAGAACAGCATGTTTGCCTCCACTCTCAGGTTCTGGGAGCTGCAGATGCTCCGGGAAGAGAGTGAGGTTTGCATTGAAATTCATGTCAGCCTGCCATAAACATCTTTCTAAATGAATGTAATAAGATCAAACCCATTACTGCCCTTGTAGCTCCATCCAGAGCTGCTCTGGCAGCACAGGGACTGTCCCATGTGTTGGCTGCCTCAGTGAGAGCCCAGGAGGCCAAACTGGTCCAGGGATGCTCCAAACCTGCAGTGTGATCAGTTCCACTTCCCTGCAGCAGAAAGGGGAGACTGCAGCCACCTTTGAAATCTTCTTCCTAGGAAGTGGGAGGTGCAGTTTGCTGATGTGTTCATTTCCAGAGAAATCAGTGTTTCAATGAGTGATTTTGTTTTGGGGCTTGGAAAAAAAAAAAAAAAATTGTTGAAGTTGTTGCAAACTGAGACCTGAAATGTTCTGCAGCTGCTTACACTTAGGGGGGGGTCAGCAAACCTGTCTGTAGCTTTTAGCCTGGCACCAATGTTTTTCCCTCTAGTTAATGTGTGGGATTAATTTTTTTTTTTTTTTTTTTTTGCCCCTGTTCCCAAGGTGGTGCTGAATAGGATTTGCAACGACCTGCAAGAAGCAGGTGCCTTGGTGGGTAGGTGGGAGCATCTTTGGTGCTGTGTTACCTTGTTCTGTGTTAAAACTGAGTGGGATTCAAGATGAAGAACTTTCCATTGAAGGCATCTAACTGCTCACAGGGTGGGTTTGAACAGGGGATGATTTTTAGGGAGCTGGTATTTAAAAACCTGAGGCTGATCAGCTTCCCTGTGGCACTGGGATGGAGTGCTCTCTATAAGTGTCCATGAAGCATGGCAACCAAGGGTGTCCCAGAGACCTCATGCTCAAAAAAAAAACCCAAAAAAAACCTGAGGTCCAAAACTGGGGAAACCCAGTGTGCTGCTTCCTTTTGCTGCCTTTTTGAAAGGTGTTTTGGTTTTTTTAGCTTTGGAGAAGGTTTAAACCTGGAAATGTTCAAGGCTGGGTTGGATGGGGCTTTGAGCAGGTTGATCTAGTGGAAGGTGTCCCTGGGGTTAGGACTAGACAATCCTTAAGGTCCTTTCCAACCCAAACTGTTCTGTGATTTTTATGAACTCCTGTTCACATTGAAGCATTTTTGGGAGTGAAGAGATTGATGGAAACAAAACCTGGTTATTAACTTCCTTCTGCAAACCCAAGTCTGTCACCTAGGGGTGGGGAAGGTGTTTTGGTGGCCTCTTGGTCTCTGGGAAATGGATTTGCATCTTTTATCTCTATCCCCACGGAGAAGGAAAGAAAAAAAAAAAACCCACCAACCACCTAGCTCTGAAATATTTTATCTTGGTCTGCAGGACCCTAGCAGATTTCTCCCCAGGGACCATAAATTCTTTCCTGACTGTCACCACTGCTCCCGAACTCCGGCGCGGCGCACAGGGAGAGCGAGCTTTGTTCCTCAGCAGCACAGAGGACATGCCACAAATAATTTAAGGGACCATTTTTCTTCTTCTACGACGTTAAATATTCTTTACTTAAAAAAAAAAAAAAAAAAAAAATCATCCACACCACTTGGCATCAAGTAATATATCCAGAAGAAGGGCAGATGCTGTTTAATAAAAGACACGGCGCTTGCCTCTGCTCTGCGTCCAACCTCCTGAATCTCCTCCCCAGTGGAGGAGGAGATGATGAGACAGGCTGAGAACTAGCTCAGTGCTGGGCCAAAACTCTTTTAAGGGCATTGCTGGTACCTGCAATTTGACTGCAGGAAAAAGGAAATCATCATTTCAGCCAGCTTCAATGAAATCACAATTTTTTTAATTTTTTTTTTCCCCTCAAGCTACTCAGGCATCTTCAATCCTCAGAATAAATCCTGGCTTCAAATCCCAGGCAGAGGTTGGTGCTGTGGGAAGTTGGGCTCGGCCCTTTGAAGGATTCTGGTTTCTATTCAGAGGGTACAATTAAGCTTGGAGAGGGGCTTTTAATAGTAGTGGGCACCTCAAGGCTAGGGGGGAAGAATCCTTTTAAAATAAACAGAACTGACCAAGAAAACTAAAAGAGCAAACAGAGAACTCCTCTGTGTATTGTTGGGTCTCTTCTCAATGGAGAGATGTCTAGTAAACTGTTTTTAAATAACTATACACCTGCTTTCCAATGCTGTAAAAGGGGAAATATCTGATTTCAGGCTGATTTTTTTCACTTGTAGTTTGGTGGGGAATGTTGGGGGTTTGCCCCCCCCCTTACTCTATTTCTTCCTTTTTCTCTCCCACATACAGAAAGAAAATCAGGGGGGGAATTAAGTATATAGGGAAATGATAACCAGAAACATGTTACAGGAAGGAAAACAGTGAGTCAGAAATGGACTAACAGCAATCTAGTAATTTTTCAAAGACCCTAAAAATATTGTTGGCATTCAAGCAACTTAAGGACACCTTGGACTTAGAGAAAAGCAGATTATTTTCCTAGTCCCTCACACTGCCACAGCTCAAACCCTTTTGCAAACCTCATCCTCTAACCTTTTTCTCTAATGGAAAGTTTGCCACCTGCTTATCTCATTCCTTCTTTGAGCCTGTGAAAGGCACCTTCTTGTTTGCTCCTTGTTTCTAGAAGTTTGCCCCAATCCTGAGGTGTATTTATACATTTTACCATCTGAGTAGATATTTTTGAAAACAAGACTTGGCTGGAGCAATCTTGTCATTTCAAGGTACAGGAGGAAATGGTTTCTTAGGAATTTAACTATTGCATTGATGCTTTTGGTGTTTGGAGGGGTTTTTTTTTTTCCCCTTTGTGATATATTCTGGTTTTCTTCATCTTTTTGTATTTGCCTACCACCTAACTTGTCATTTCTAAGCAATTCAAACTGGGCATCTGGACTCCCTTCACGGTGCAGCCCTGGGTGAAGATGACTTTGCAGATTCTGCCTTTTCTTTGACAACTTTTTAAATTCCATGTAACAATTTCATTTCAACCAGCCAGGAAACCAGTTGTAGAGCAGCACAGAAAGATTTCCATAGCATCAATGCAGCTAAAACCATCCATGCCCCTCTAGTGCAAGCCCAGAAATGTAACTACAGCTATTTCCAAGAGGTGCTGTTGGTGGTAGCAGGGCTGGGGCCTCCAAATTGTCAGATGGCTGCTTTTTTCTTTCCCCCCATTGCTTTCATTTGAATTTTCATGAATGAAATAATGTGTTTGTGGGTTTCCTGCTTGGGTTGCAGTGTTTGATCTGGGTATATTAGGCATCTGCCTTGCTCTCTTCCCATCTATACCATGTTAATTGTATTGCTCTGGTGCCATAATAAACACAGAGCGAGTTGTGAATAGATTATTTACGATGCCACCTGAACTCTAAGTAATTATAGCTGTGTAATTTAGCTTCCCCCTATTTCATTTTATAGATAACGCAATATTTCAAAATATTCCAGGGCACATCTATCTTTAGCTCTGTGTTTGAATGAATAAATTGTGATTCTCTTTCAAAGGTAATATATCAGCAATGCCCTTAAGGGAGGGCGCTGTAGCTCTGTCAAGAACAATCCATAAACTAATTCACACATAAACAGAGGCAATGGATACTTAAAACCAGCACACACCTTCATTCACAGAAAATAATACTGTACTTACCTGTCTCGGTGTATTTAAGTCTAATGTTCTACTGTCAAAGCACTAAAAGAAGGTGTACAATGTGTCTCAGCCTAGTGGGTTTTAATACAGGACTTTTCTTGTAATTTAAGTCTGGGACAAAGTTAATATTGGGCAATAAATATCTTGCAGTAAATGGAGTGAAAGTATTAATGTTTACAGCTGGAGAAGTAAAATTGCTTCCATTGGAGTGTGGTTTGAGGTTGCTGGCATTTGTTTATGGGCTGCAAAGATTTAACTTCACCTATTACAGCTCCCTGGTACCTCAGAGCTTTGCATTAGTTGAGGTGCAGGATTTGTGCTGCTGGAGCCCAAGAGGTTCCTGGTGTGAGCAGGGATGCTCAGCAGCTCTGGGCACAGCCCCAGGGGCTTAGCAGAGCTTGGGCACTGCCAGCAGTACTTTTAGGGTGCTGGTCCCTCTTTACCACTCCTGACTCTAACAGGGACATGTTGAGGTGTCTCAGGTGTGTTCTTTGCTTTGGCACTCAACAGACATTGACTTCTGGACAAATGCCCCCAACCTCTGTCTGCCTCAGTTTCCTCTGCTATAGATAGAGTAAAAAAATGCTCATTCTTTAGAGGGATGAGGTTCTAATAGTCAGGATTTGAAAGGGGACAAGTTGCCTCTCTAAAAGGTGCTGCACAAGAAGTTACTCAAGTGATGCTTTCACGCTCAATTAGGAGCCAGGAAATCAGCCTTGAGTGTTTGCATGTGGATTCCACAAGGTGCTTGGAGATCCTCAGATCACAGGCAATGTAAATGCAGTGCATTATTTTGTTACATCCTTGAAAACCCATCCAGGGTGATTTTGCCTTTATTTCCTTGGAGCCTCATGGGCTCATTCTTCTGCTTCCATGCCAGAGCCATGGTTAATGGCAGTGGCCTTGAAGGGGGGAGTGATGCCGCTGGCCCCCGTTCTGCAAGAGTCATCACACCCAGGGCTCCTGCAGCACCGAAGACGTGTGCACATTTATGTCAATTAAAAGGTACTTAAGAGAGTCAGAATCTTTGTTTTTAATTAAAAACGTCAGGATTCAAACTTTACACGGGATTGTGATGGCTCCAATTCCCAGCTGGCACGTGCGAGGCGGCACCCGGGAGAGTCGAGGTTTCCATGACATCATACGGTAACTGGGAGCCTATCAGTTAATTAAATACTATATCCATGTATTCTAGTTAATTGATGCTTCCTTTACATGGTTTATTGTGCTGCAAACTGGTATTGCTTCTGTCTCACTGAGCAAACACAGAGAGGGAGAGAGAGAAAAGAGATGGTGGGATGCTCCAGCTCCCGCCTGGGGGAGAGGGAGCTCTTGGCATCCTGCGCCGTGCCCAGGGGCATCCTCCAGGAGAGCCCAGCATCACCTACACACCAGGGCTTTGAGGTGGCTCTGTGGGTCAGCTGGAGATCTTTTATGAATGAGCTGAGCCTGGGGAATGAATGGCAGGCATGAGCAAGCTGTGCCTTTTTCCAGGTCTGGCTTTGTCTCAGGCTTCTGGAGTCCTGTTCATGCAGAAGAGGTGGTTGCCCCGTTATATTTATGCAATGTGCAAATGTGGCATCACCTCTGTGACAACTGTCCTGCAGGAATGTGACTCTGTCGAGGTCAGACTCTGGGATGTAGCTGGACCTCCCACATACTGACCTTAAAAGAGGGGAAAAATGGAATATTTGTATTTTTGGCGGATAGAAATATTTTAAGTGGGGAAATCTCGGAGCTGGGAACTTAATGTGATCTGGCAGCAGGGTCTGACCACTGACCTCCAGCAGGACACCTCCACCTCCTGCAGCTTTTCTGAAGGGTGTTAAATCCCTGAAGTGAAGACAAACCCAGGTTGGCTGCTGTGGTCAGACCACTGCAGAAAAGGGCAGGGCACGTCACCAGCCTTGCCAAAAGAGGTGAACGCTCTGTTAAATGATGTGCCCTGAGTGAACATGACCTTGCTCACTGACAACACAACTGTTAGGGTGGGAAGATGATAAAAATTGTGGTCCCCACAAAAAATCAACCTGATATCAGCCCCATTGTTTGCAAATGTCCAGGGTTATCTTGTCCTGCTTGTGTGCATTGGGCACACTCACCTGCCTGCTCTTCTTGAGCTTGAGACTCAACTATCACTGCAAGATGGAACAAAAATATTTTTATTTAAAGGGGTGATTTGTGTGTCTGGCTGTGGAAAGGGCAAGGGGGTTTGTTCAGTGCTGGAGCAAGACTGAGAGCACTTGATTCAAAGATGAACCAAAACTCAATTTTAGCTCAGCCTCCAGATGTGAGACTCTAAGACACATCTGTGCAGCACTGTGTTCATGCTGATACTGGAGATCCTAAAACATGAGACACACAACTTGGCAGCAGGAACATTTCTTAAATTCCCATGGGAAAAGCTATCCCTGAGGTTTGAAAGAATATTTAAGGAAAAGGGTCATACCCTATTTCCAAACCAAATGCTGGCTGCCTCCTATTCCTTCTCCTTTGTTCTCTTCCATTCTTTTTTCTCACCAAATATTTAATTTCCTTTCCTCTAAGAGAAGCTGAAAATGTGATGAGAAACATTTCTAAGAGGGACCCTGTATGGGTTCCGTGTTTATTTTCTCTCAGCAACTTCCAGCCTGAGTGTTTTTTTTTTTCAAGTTTACAGTTCTTGTCCACTTGCAGCTCCCCATTTCTGATGTAGAGAAACTACAAGAGCTGCTTTCCCCCAAACTTTCTGATGCTGGCCTGGCCTTCTTCCAAAGGGCAAAGTGGCCTCAACTTTCTGAACAGACACTGTAGATGAAGCCAGGTTCAGATGGGGGGGGGGGAAATGCAACAAATTTACAAATAATTTCAGTAATACTCCTCCAAATGGTCACCTCTCTGATCCTACCACCATGCTAAGTGCTGCCTTGGTGGTGCACTTTGGGAAATGGGGCTGTCTTCTATTAAAGGCAGGTATTTTTTTCTGTAATTCTCTTTACTGTTGCCTTTAGAGGCCCCTCTATGTGGCTCCTTTCACTTCTAATTACTGCACTAGGAGATTACAGTGTGGTGCTGGCGACAGAGAGAAAGAGGAAGGGGGAGGAATGGGATGGTGGAGAGGGAAAGATTTCTGCGGTAATTTGCATTTAAAGCTGGCACTCAGCATTATATCTCCCTGTTCACCCATTGTCTATAAACATTTTAGCTCTTCCTTCTGCCTCATCAGAATGAATTAAGCATTTTCATTGCACCACCAGCCTAATTAGAGTCATTTACTATGTTGACACAAAGGGTTTTTTTATGAGCATCTCAGCTTTAATACACTACAGCAACATTAGAAACCTCCGATCAAAAGGTAAATGTTTGGGGGTCAGAGATATTTTTCAACATTCTCCCAAGAATACAAACAAGTTCCTGGAGAGGCAACGTGCACACTCAAGGCTCTGCCAGGGCCCCTGTGACTTTGCACCAGTGCCCTCGTGTGCTGCTTCTGCCTCCCTTGTTGTACTTGTTGGAAGATGTTGGCTCAGGGCTGGCTTCATGGTCTTGTTCAGGGAGCAAAATCCAAGGACAGATTCTTGGCATGGGTGGAGAGATGGGCAACTTTGGGTCTGAAAAGTCTTTGCAAGTTGAGCACATTTGACTTCTGGTGCATCTCAGGGCTTCCTTGGAGCTGGGGGCTCCGTGGACATCCTGTGCAATGAGACCTGGAGGTTTTACCTGGGTCTTGTTGGCTCCAATATCAACTGGGATGTTCACCCACCATCAGGACAAGATAAGATGTGAAGTCTTCTGTTTTTAGGGTCCCCACACGCACAGAAGGAACTGAAAAAGATTTGTTTTTATTTAGAGCTGGAGGTGCTGCTTGGGACCCCTCCTAGCCAGATTTTCAACCATGTTTGTATTAGCACAGGAAAGTTGTGTCACTCAAAACCAAACCCATGAGAGTAGGGATTGGTTTCATGTTGATTTCAAACAATTTTCCTTTCTGTCCTTTCTCCATGTCACGTTTTCCCAGTGTCACTTCTCTCATGAAGGAGTATTTTTTGGGTTTGCCTCTTTTAAGGGATTTTGGAACTTCCTACACAGGATCTCCTGGAGGAAATTACTTTTTTTTTGCTATCTCTGGGCAGACTGGGCTTAGGACTTGACCATGCAGATGCAGAAGTTGTGTGAATTTGTAAGATAAAACTGACTCAGCTATCCAGTAAATCATCATTTTGGAGAGGAGCCATCAATCACAAGAACAGAGATGTGCAAGGGCATGACATGTGCAGGACAACCAAGAAAATCCTTCTGTACTTGCATTTTCACTAGCTATGGGGGGAAAAAAAAAACGACCCCACCCCCTCAAAAAAAAAAAAAAAAAAAAAAAAAAAAACAAAACCAAAAAAAAATCCCCAAACCCCACCACAATACACCTGTTTTTTCAGAAGGAATTGTTCTCAATATCTTTTCATCAGCTAGAGATGTTGTCATCCTGCTGTTTGTGACCTTTTCCTGGTCACTTGAACAAGATGAGCCCCAAGATGCTCAGAACAATCTAGTGGCAACTTCACCTACTGTGAAAGCTTTTTTCTGTCTTTGGCTTCCCAGGTTGCAACCAGTTGTGAATCTAGAAGAGGATGTTCCTTCTTATATCACAATAGTTCAGTTTCTTTAAGAGCTTTTGTAGAGGAAATGTGGCCAGAAGCTTTCCAGAGCTGCCAGAGTTGTGTTGTAACAGTGTCACCTTTGTGTTGTCCCAGTCACACCTCATAAATCCACCACAGATCTAAGGAATTTGGGTGTGTATACATAAAAGTAGATATATTTTTTTGCTAGCAAGTCTGTAGTGTTTGCATTCAGCTTTAGAGCCCTTTTAAAAGTTGCTGTGACATTTCATGTCTTTCTCCTGGCTGATTTTTTCTTGGGTTCCTTCTCTCAAGATGTACTTGCCCAAGGCAAGGAGCCCATCTTTTTGGTGTAGAAGCCTGGATCTGCACAGAAATCTTTGCTGTAGGCTTGATCCTCAAAGTTTTGAACATTCAAAGGCCCCAGGTGTTCTGGTGGTTGAGGTTTCTCCCAGCTGCTCTTGGAAGGAAATTTGAGTTACCATGAGATTGGGCAGATTGAGGAAAATGTTTGTAATAAAGAAATTGTTTATAAGGCTGTATTTGAAAAGTATGCATAAAAAAATGTGAAATTTCATAGTGAAGGTTACTATTTTTTTTTTAATAAAACCAAATTTCATAGAATCACAAAATGGCTGAGATTGGAAGGCATCTCTGGAGGTCTTCTGGTCCAATTGCCCTGGTCAGGTGGGGCCATCCAGAACCAGATGTCTAGGCTAATGTAGACTTAAATGTGTGTGAATTTATATCACTCTTCTCTCTTCATGAGAGCTCTTATTATCTTAGACACTGGAAAACCCCTTTCTCCCCCTCCTTGAGTGCCATGGTTGAGCCTTTGCCATGGTCCCACATGTCCACATATAGGAGCACACAAGGTGGCTTCAAGTTCATTCATTTCAGGGAAATTAAACACTTATTTCCATAATCCAGCCAGGCCTAGATAAAGCCTGGTGCTTCTCCTGGATTCCTTCAACTGGATGCTCTGCTTAGAGGTGGTTGTGTCCTGCACTGATTGCAGCCAGAGAGAGTAGTTCTTACAACACAGATGGGCTGGAGTAAAAGCCTGATCTTAAAAACACATCCCTGGGATGACCAAAGGCTCAGGAATCTCTGGCTACATCTGCATCCAGTAATTATTCTACAGACTCCAAGAAACAGTCAAGTGTTTCTTCAATTTAGGCATTTTCTGGCCTCTCTACATTTGTTTCTTAGGCAGAAACTAATGGGTAGAGCACTGGACTGGAACCCAGGAGACCTAATTTATTTCAGGCTATGCTACCAGCCTGCTGGGGAGCTCTGACCAAGCCTTTTTTCCTCCCTCTGCTCTTTCTTCCCATCCATAAAGCAGAGATAGCAACAGTGAACTTGTTTGTAAAGTTTCTGATAAAACAGCACTGAGTAAGATTGAGTATTATTAATGCAATCCATCATTATGAAGAATTGATGGTAGGCACCAAATTATTAGAGGCTCTGCTTAAGTTCCCATGTTGTTTAAGTGCTAGTAGGGGAGAAAATTTTTTTCTTTTTTTTTTGCTTTTTTTTTTTTGCTTTTTTTTTTTGCTTTTTTTTTGCCTTTTTTTTTGCTTTTTTTTTGCTTTTTTTTTTTGCTTTTTTTTTTGCTTTTTTTTGGGTTTTTTTTGCTTTTTTTTGCTTTTTTTTTGCTTTTTTTTTTGCTTTTTTTTTTGCTTTTTTTTTTGCTTTTTTTTTTTGCTTTTTTTTTTTGCTTTTTTTTTTTGCTTTTTTTTTTTGCTTTTTTTTTTTGCTTTTTTTTTTTGCTTTTTTTTTTTGCTTTTTTGTGTTTGCTTTTTTGTGTTTGCTTTTTTTTTTTTTTGCTTTTTTTTCTTTTTAATTTCTTTTTAACCAGTCTGCTTTGAATGTCCCCTGACCAGAAACTCAGCACTGGGGCTAAGGGAGCCTGGAGGAGGTGGAAGCTGTAGGGAGCAAGGGCTGAAAAGGAGGGGAAGGTGTTAGAGGGGGAATATTGGATGGGAAAATAGAGCAGAGTGGGCAGATTGGAGAGCGACAGATTGTGAAAGCGGGGGAGAGAGAGAGAGAGAGAGAGAGGGGAGGAGAGAGCTTATTAGAAATACCATGTGTGTGCAGGCATAGAGGGGTACACAGGCAGGCAGGGACGTGGCATCTACTGGAATATTATTCAAGCAATCACATGTATCACGCCTTGGATAACTCTTCTGGTTGGTTAGCACTGAGAGGGCTGTAAACCTGTTTTGCTTTAATCCCAGGCACATCACTGTTGCCATCTCAAAGGCATCCCAGCTTTTCCTGAAGGCTTTTGGTTGCTTTTTTTTAATTTTTTTTTTTTATTTTTTCCAGGAGCAGCTAAATGCAGAAGTTGAGCTGTTAGGGTGCTCCTGCTCTTGGCCATGGGGAGGGGGTTGATTAGCCAGCAGGATGCTAGAAAGGATTTATTCTGCCTGGGAAAATGGCTTCTGCCATAAAATGTGGAGGGGATGGCTTGGGGAGGGGGAGTTGGGTTGGAAATAACCTCCTGGAAAAGGGGGTATTTCAAAAGCAGCTTAGAAAGCCCCAAGCCCTCCTCCCAAATTGTTGAAAAAACAAATTTAAAGGGCCTGAATTAAAGAGCTGAAATGTAAGAAATGTTGAAATAGGGCTCAAAACTCTGTATTGACACCATCATCTTTAATTTACCCCAGAGTGCAGGAATAAAAATTCATAGAGACATGATGAAAGGCTGAGAGTATCAGACAGGAATCCAGAGAATTAACCCTGAATCTACTGCTCCTCTGCTGGGTTTGCAGTCAGAATATTTTCCTTTCTGCTGATATAAATTCCTTGGTTTGTATTTTTTTTTTTTTAATAGTTTATAGAATTTTTCATCTATCTTAGGACCAGGATAGGTGTTGCTTACTGTCATTTCTGTGTGTGTATGTATATGCACACAAGCCCAGGTCTTTGGGAATTTTTTTTCTCTCTGTATCATTCACAATATGAGCACAATAATCATGTAGCTCTAACTCCTGTGTAGGTTTCAAGTTAAAATGTTTTTCACAGCTGAGGAATGCAAATTTTACCCAGAATAATATCATATTGAAACAAAATCCTCCTCCAAGAAGAGAAGAGAATTTGATTCACATGGAAGGGAGATGAAGAGAACTGGCAAATTGTGGGCAGGTGCTGGGCAAGCTTCCTCCATATGAATTTGTTAATGCATCTTAATCCTGACCTGCAACACCCTGCCTGGCTAATGCTCTGGCCTCTCATGACCAGGAATTGCATCCTGCTGAGTGGCATGGCACTGGGGTGGGGTTTTGTCTCTTTTTTTTCCCTTTTTTTTTTTTTTTTTTTTCTATTTTTTTCCCCTATGCTGGAGATTGCTGACTACATTTCGTATGTGACCCAGTTAAAATCTGAATCCAATTCTCTAAATTTTCAGTGAGAGTGGAATTCTTCAACTTCCCTTTGTGTGCCTGCATCTATGTTTGCATATTACCCCCTGTGAAGAGATTTCCACTGCACATAGATGCAAATGTATTATTTGGGGAAAAAAAAACCAAAAAAACCCCAACACACATTTCTTTCGCTTGAACGTGGCAGCTTAACACATCCCCCTTCCTTTTCTTCAGTGGTTCTTTTAATTTGTAAACAGGCAATTACTTGTTGGGGTGGGTTTTTTTCTGCAGATTTGGGGAAATGAAATGTTACCCTGTGGAGCTCAGTGTTGCTGTGCAGATTTCTGAGTTTGATGGCAGAAATGTAAAGCCCTGAAGAGAAGGGCGGCAGCTCGGGAAGGTGCTCACCAAATCCTGCCTCTGATTTCCTTCTCCCAGCAGCTTTAGCCTGGCTCTGGGTGAAATCCCAGTGATTCCAAGAGTCCAAACAGGTGCTAAATGTTTGTAATTGAAGAGGTGAAAAGTTGGGATAAGGATGTGAAGAGAGGGATGAGGCACGCACAGGGAGTTTGCGGAGAAATTGGTTGTCGTGTTCCCAGAATACAACTTGAGTTGGGAAGCTTTGTAACTCCCTGTTTTCCATGTTAGTGGCTTGCTGGAAAAGCAACTATCTGCTTTTATGACTACACATGTAAAAAACCACAAATTTCAAGCAAAATAATAGTGAAACCTGTATGTACGTGGAGTTTACACAATGGAAATAAATTATTTTTTTAGTTTGAAGTCAATGCATTTTTTTCTCCACTCCGTTATACTCTTCCTCACTTCATTCCTCCACTTCTGCTTTTTTCCCCCCATTTTGCTTGCAAATAGCTGAATTGCATGAGCAATATTGGAAGTCAGTGTTGTCCCTGCTCTGCTGTAGGCTCTGCCTCTTCCTGCACCTTTGTACTTCAGATGCTGACAAAGACATGAGCCTGAATGCTGGGTGCTTATGTGCAGCTTTGCCACTCTACTCCTCAGATGTATTACTTACAACTCTTAATAATTCCCCTCCAGGAGAGTCATAACAATCATGTAAATACATCTTTCTCTGACACAGTTCTGTATATGTAATACAAGAACCTGAGAGAGTTTTCAAAATAAGCCAAACCTGAGGAAAATGAATGTCTTTTTCCCAGGTGAGGTTATAAAGACTGCATTCACAAATGTGGATGCATATATATATATTTTAACCAATAATTTTTCATTTATTTTTAATTTAATCACATGTTTTAGTTTGCAGGCACATTCTGAAAAATGATCTTTATAAAATATGCAGTCCTCTTCGCAGTCTTATTACATCACTACTGCACTGGGAGAAAGACATATCTCTAAATTGAAAACCATCTTTAATGAATTGTTGTTTTATTTTAGGATCCCTTTAGGTTTCCTAGAACATTCAGTCTGAGTTGTCTGTCTGAAAGAATCTTGATCTAACAAATCAGGATGAAAAAATATTCCACAGCCCTTGACCTGGCACCCAGCTACTCCTTCTCTTATAAAACAAAGGGCTCTGGTGATGGGGAAGAATCCCACTGTGAGCTAAAAAATCACCATTATTGCTTAGCCATGGATATGGAATTTAATCACACATATGAGGTTTAAAAACTTGATGGAAATCTGTGACCTTCTGCCTTATCCACGACTGTAGTGGAAGACAGCGACCCTAGAAGAACATGATTTACTGGTGAAAAAAAGCAAGCTGTAAAATCAGAGTAGGATGGGTTATTGTCAGTAAAAAGCATAAAAAAAAAAAAAAAAAAAAAAAAAAAAAAAAAAAAAAAAAATTTAAACCTTAATTGCCAGGGTAGGGAAATAGGAGGAAAGAGGGAGATGAAGGGGAGAACGAGAGCATCCCCAGTGGCAAAATGGTTAAAAGAGACGCCTGAAATCCGGCACAAAATCAAGCAGTCAAGTAGTTAATTGACTTTGCTTTAATCAGCCCAATGAATATTCATTAGTGTGCTGGTCCTAATCATGGGGGCCATGTTGTCCGCATTTAGCAAGCGCACGCTCAGCACCGTGCATGCCTCAACAGCTTCCCTTCCTCTCTGCTCTGACATTAAATTTAGAGGCTTTGCGCCTTCCCAGCTCGCAGGGAGCAGGGATTGGCCCAGCTGCTCGGCTCCGAGATGCCATAGCAACCCCTGGCTCGTTGCCTTGGCAACAAATTTTTTTTTTTTTTTTAATTTTTTTTTTTATTTATTTTTTTTTTTTTTTTAGGGGGCCTGAGCCAGTAATCCATAAGCTTAAAGTAGAAAATATGTCTTTGTGGGGCTTGTGTGGAGGGATAGAGGGATGGGAGGGAGAGATGGAATGGGCGGAAGGCGTGCGTGGCTTCTATTGTGCAGCATTAACAAGGGGAGTGGGTTGCAGGATCTCCTCCTCGTCGTCTCAAGCTGTATTTTGGGTTATGGATTTTACACCATTTTTAAATTCGTTTTTAAACTTTTGATTAATTTCAAAACGTCCCAGCTCCCTGGCTGTGCCATTCATTTCCAGACCCCATCCGAAAGGAGGGGAAATGTTTTTTTCTCTTCGCCGTAATTCCCCTCCCCAACCCGGCAAGATGCAGCGACTTCTTTAAGAGATATAGGATCCTATTATTCCCATCGAGCTGAAGTTCCTCCTCCTGAAGGAGGTGGGTCTGGAAATGAGCTGCCCCATAAATCAATGGAGAAGTGCAGGCATGAAACTGGAGTCACGCAGCGGTGAGCGCGGCTGCTGCTCCGCACGTTCGCTGCTGCTTTTCCCTTCTCGTGAGCAGGGGGGAGGCTCCTGCCAGAGATTGGTTCAGCCAAAGCAACTCCAATCCCTCTCCAGTCTGTTAATATTCCAGATGTTGCTGGGGAAAAGATGATGTCCTGATCCCGGGGTTTCAGGAGTAGCTTTTCTGCCTTCCTGTAAGGAAAACGTGAAAAAAAAATCCCCAGCTGTGTCAGACCCATCATGTCCAGCTTTACAAGCAGAATTTAAAAGAAAAATTTTGACAAATTAAGTTATTCAGATTTTCTGCAAGGAATTTTGGAGCTGGAAAATCCAAGTGCTTAAGGTTGGCTTGTAAAAAAAAAAAATAAAAATTATTCCTGACCCGGTGAGGCAGCATCTCCGATGGAACAAACAGATGTAGGGGAAGATGCTCAAAACCAACCCATCCCCTTTGGGCTCAGGCTGTGAGCATGGAAGGTGTCTTGTAAAACATTCAGTGTGAAGATGAAAGCTGCACAGGAATCTAGAAATAGTACTGCAAAAGATTAGGCAATAGGCTCTTTCAAAAAAAGCATTAGTAATATCTTAATACTCCTTCCTATCATGCCTCTTTTTTTTTTTTTTTTTTTTTTTTTTTAATTTAGCTCTTAAGATAGAGCAGAAGTGGCTACAAGTAAAAAACTAATTCAGAAGCTGCAAGAGGAATTGGGTTTCGTCTCCAGAAGAATTTTTCTTTTTTTTTTTTCATTTGTCTATTATCGTTATCTTAAATTATTCAGAAGTGTCATTTTGAGCTCAGGGTGTGGGCATATGGTTTAATAAAAGCACATGAGGAAGGATCCTCCTCCTTTCAAAAAAATCCAAAGGGGGAATGTTGTCCTGCCTCCTGCCAGCTGTGATGGGAAAGGTCCTGCTGGTTCAACACCTCACCCTGGAAGAGCATGGTGTGGGAGAGAGGAGGATTATTTTGGCCCATCAGGAAAATGCTTCTGAAAATACTGAATAAAACACCTGATACTGAAAATTTAGGGATATTCAGGGTTGTTTTTCGGGGTCATTGTGGGGCAGTGTGGGACAAGAAGGAAACTTTATTTTCCTTTTTTTTTTTTCTGATTTTTTTTTTTTTTTTTTTTTTTTACTGAATTGCAGCAAAACCCCAGCAGAGAGGTCTGGGCAGTGTTTGGAGGGTTTGGAGCTCTGGGTAGCACGTTGTGTGTTGGCTAATGGTCCAAAGACCAGTTCTGGCCAACATGAGTGGGGAAATTGCTTCTCGACATCTGCATCTGTACATCAGAAGATAAAGTTAATTGTCCTCCCGTTCCCCATCAAGCAGAACTACTGTGCTTTTCAACATTTTTAGGTGTGAAAAGAAAAAAAATCTGCCACCCACGACCAAATGTCAAAATTGAAGGCTGGTGGCTTGATCTCCAAGGTCTTCAGCAGCTCCCATCTGGCTCAGGCAGCCCTGCTGCCATCCTGAACACATCACTGGGGTCATTTCTAGCAGGGAGAGATGGAGGTTGTATGGGGAGAGGGACTTAGGATGCTTTTTTAGGGGGGGGTTGGTTCGTGGTTTGTTTTTTTGTGGTTGTGGTTTTCTTGGGTTTCTTGGCTTTTTGGTTTGGTTGATTTTTTATTTTTTTTTTTTTTTTAATGTACCAATAATTATAGCTGTAAGAGTGGAAAGGAGACAGAGGAATTGTGAAATGTATGAATTCAGAAAGGCTGCTTTAAACCAGCTCTATCAAAGTTGCTGGTAAAGATCATTTTATCCCACGAAGCATCGAGGCAGAAGGGGGCATAGAATCTGAGAGTGGCAGAGCACTGATGTGAGACAAAGAGCTGGGGAGGGAGCAAGGAAGAAAAGGAGGCTAAAAAATATTTATGGTGAATTTCCAGAGGAAATTTTTTGTCTTGAGAAATCTATTTTTCTAAAAAAAATTTGCTTTGGAAAAGCTCTCAAATTTATTTAAGAAGTCTGGACCAAAGTACTCCAGAGAAAATAATTTCTGTGTCCCTACTGAGTAGTATTCATTTTTTTTAAAAAAATCACAATGGGAATAATCTTGTTGTTGTGATCGTATTTTGTTGTTTCAGATCTCTGAATGGAGTCTCCCTGCTTCCATCTGGTTAAACTTTGAGAGCTGTAGGTGGTCCATTGCAAAGACATGATCAATTAATTTTATGTAGGGAATGTGCAATCAGATGCTGAGCACGGGGACACTGCCCCTTAGGCTGGTTGTGCCATGGGCTTGGAATCCCCTCTTTCAGGCTGAATGCAGTTTGTGCTGGTACAAAGGACTCCAGGATACCTGGAGGTGAAGGACAGGACTCTTCAGCATAGAAATCAGCATAGAGGAGAGAGAAAAGGCAATGAGCACCCCTGGACCAGGGAAAGAAACTTGTGCAGGGACTCAACTCTGCTCTTTCAGCCTTGTTCAGAAATGGTCTGGTTTGTCCTGGTGTTGGTGGAACTGGAGGAGGTTGCTCCCCTGTGTATGAGATTGTCCTGAAAGTTGTGCTTGATGGCATGTGAAAAGGCATCTCTGGTCAACCCTGTGTTACCTTGTGCAGTTTTGGAGCAGAAAAATATGATGAGTTTGGTGGTAAAGTAGCCAGGTGAATATGAGAGGTCCCAGGGTAGCTGTGGGACAAGGTTCTGTTTCAAATGTGCCAAATGGTGAGGAAGGAATTGGCTGAAAGGGGAGGAGCAACACTTCCAGGTACAGGAGATGAGAGCACTGATGTTGTCAAATAAAAATTGAGGATAAACCTGTGAAAATTTTTTTTGCAGAGTTTAATCTGTTTACCTGTAATGCTCCACTAAACACGTAGATGTTTAATGGTATGCTGATCCAACATCATCTTTAGATTTGTTCTTAAAATATTTTATTTTTTTCCTAGCTACAAGAAGCTGGGTGAAGCAGTCCCTCTTGGGAGAAAAAGAAACCCTCCAGCCCAACCAGCCAAAATCCAAGGTAAGCATTGATTAATTTTTTCCCATCATAATTAAGTTGTCAGCAACTCGGATGTCTTTAAATGGATTCTAACCTTGGAGTAGAACAACGCTGGGTGTGCTGAGCTCCAGACCCAGTGCCTCCATACAAGATAAATATTTTTTTAAATAAGTGATGCAAACCCAGGGAAATATTCCTCCCCAGGTATGCCCTTTATCAAGGTAAGCACATCACGTAGGGTGCAGATTGGATCCGACCACTCCTTCCCCACAAAGAAAAGCCCGAAGCAGCATCCCTGGGACCATTTCACGCCTGATGTCTTCAATAAAGCTGCAGGCAGGGAGCTGGGGTCAAGGGGCAGACTCAGCTGGATGCATCACACAGCCTCCCTCCAAATCTTACCTACCCAACCTGAGATGTTTTTGCAGCAAGGCTGCCTGCAAATCAGGAAAAATCCTTTCTTTTATGCAGTTGTGTCTTTTCTCATCTCTGGTTTCGTCACAGGCTGGCAGGGTGGGAAGAGAGAAGGAAAGGATGGGGTGGGAGGAGAAAAATTACCACCAGAACAGGCAATTGAAGTGAGAATAGGAGAGAGGAGAAAGCAGCTGCTAATTCCTGAAGCTTTCCCCTGCAAAAAGAGTTCAGGCTCCTTTGCAAGGGCTTGAGCTTGGTGAGCTTGTCAGGACCCTAAAGCCCAAATGTCAGCAGGTTCTATTCCAAGAAGAGCTCAACCCCTGACTTGATTCAGCAACAGCTTCTGCAAAAACAACACTGCCACGCTGGTTGCTGCACCCCTGGGTGTCTTATCCTGACCTCCTGGGGGGCATCAGCCAGCTGGAGAGTTGCTACTCTGCCTCCCAAGTGATGGTAATACCAGGTGAAAACTGGGAGTAAGGAATGTGTTGGTCTGTGCCCAGCTGCCCGTGCTCCAAATGTGGAGGCAAAGCCAAAGGTGTTCTCTGCTGTTTGCTGCAGAGATCTGGTGTTTGGTGGCTTCCTGCTGAACTTGGAAGGAGGCCCAGTGCTTGTCTTGGATTTACTGGTTTAGGAAGTTCTCTAGAGATTGAGGTTTCAGGGAAGCTTGGGGTTTGGCTTAGAAGACTTTTTCAATGAGACGCCAGCTACTAGCTGAAAAGTCTTGAATCAGGAAGGCTGTGTTCTGCTGGATTGTTGTGCAGAACAATGATTTTGGAAAACAAAACAGCAACCAGAAAGAAAACCCCAACAAACAGAATAATATTTATTTCTGCCATGGCAGCTCTGTGAACTGAAAATGGGGATGTTTTGTTTTGCTGGGCTTGTATGTGGAATGTGATTGCATCCACTTGCAGACAAAAAAATAAAATATGGGCCTTGGAAGGGGGAAAGGAGGAGGATGGGAAGATATATGTCTGCAGAATCACTGATGCAGGAAGATGCAAGTGCTGTGTTGTGTCTTGTTGCATCATGTGTGAATCCATCAGCGACTTAAAGAAACAGCAAACTTGGTGCAACCTCTGACTGTGGTTTTTCCATCTGCTCCCTGATCCACTGGTGATGAATGCTCAGCTTTGCCATCTTACACCCTCAAGAAGTCCTTTGTGGGAGCTTCTGGTGATTATATTTTTTTAATTTTTATTTTTTATAGCTGAAAAGATGCCCAGGAATGTCTGCAAAATTTTGTGAAAATCTTTTGTCGAGCTGTGCTCTCGTTATATCAATGAAAATAGCATTTGCTGGTGACTTGTGTAGCAGAGTGGTTTTTAAAAGTTTTGTTGCATGAATAGGATAATTATGGGTGGAGAAGGAACTGCTTCAGCTTCTAGTCTGGACCTTTGGGTGCAGGTGTGGGACTGGAATCTGTAATGTGCTGACTGGGAGGTCAGAGCTGCTCTAAGGAACCGCTGATTGAGGTCAGGCTTGGGAAGAATTCTCCTCCTAAAGCCCTGTGTGTGGCTGAGCATTTTCCTCTAAACCAAATCCCTCTGTCTTATGTTGCTCAGTGAATCTTGAGAGTGCTGTCTGCCTCCACAAGGAATCTGTCAGCCCATTAGCAACAAGCTCATATCCATGTCCTGACCTGCCCAGGCACTGTCCATTTTCATTTTTAGGTGCCTTTCTCGGGAAAGCAGCTCTGTGCCATCCCAAGCAGTGTGTAGGTGTCTCTGTCTATCAGTTTCCATAATATTTTTCAAGCCTGTCAGCTAATTTCTGCCAGTTTTGACAGAAGTAGAAGACTCGATGCTATTCAATTCCCACAAGTTTTCCAGCATGGGCAGTGGGGGAGAGGGGAGATCCTGTGGCTGCTCTCTCCAAAGGGAAGGGAACTGCACATTTCCCCCTCTATTAGAAATCAGAGCCCCCATTTGGGTTGTTTATTTTAACAGTAGCTATTTTGAGAAACTAAGCAAGGGACATCACCAGCTCATTTATTTGTGTTCTCCCTCACTGAAGGATTTGTTTTTCCAAATGAGCCGTGGAGGGATAAGCATCAATGAGAGGTTTCTGGGGAGCTTTAGCTCTGGGATGTGCTGAGTGGGACCTGGGTCAGAAAGCTGGGTGCTTCTTTCTACCTGTCCCGGCATCTCCTTTCCTGGGCAATACACTTATTAATTTGTAATGATTACAAAAACCTCTTTGAATTGTTATCTGAAACACAGCCTTAATTCCTGTGGGTGGTTTCAGTATTACTCATGTTGGTACCACAGTGATTCTGGCCATTATACAGGAACACCTATGAGTTCCCTGACCTGTCATGAGAGCAAGGATAGTGCTGGACACAGCAAAACCCCCCCAGAACATTTTGCAATGACAACCATTGCTCTGTAGCAATGGCAGGAACAGCATTTTAATGTGGGGTGATGGGACTGCACGATGCTAGGTGTGTTTTGTGCTGCTGAACCTTACAATAAATTTTGCGTGGAGAATGAGTGGGGTAGGACAAGAAAGGAATGAAAACCTGTTCACTGCTATCACAGCAATCCTATAGCAGTTACACATCCACTCCATTGTGCTATCATTTGTGCACATGAGTATATTACTATAGAGGGGCTGTTGCATTAGCAAGGGCTGTCCTCAATGGTGGCAATTTGGTTTTGTCATGGTAATACAAAGCTGATACACTGCAGACACAAAAGTGAGTTCTGCATGGCTTGGCAAAGAGATTTTCACATAGCTGCTGGCTGAGCCCATTGGTTTCTCAATGTTCCTAAACAGGAATGGGTCAATGGTAATTTTTAGGAAGGCAGATGCCCCTTGCTGAGCTTGTCTGACTATAAAGTGCTACACAAGACATGCAACCAACACAGCATCCTCAGCCCCTCTGTGTAACTTGCAGACTGTTAAAACTGCACAGCAGGAACGAGGGCTCTTTTAATCCACTGAATTTGCTGTTTAGCATGACCTGAATAATCTGGGAGGGCTAACGTGATCTACAGCACCAGCACTCAACTGCCTGTTATCCTCCTTGAAGCTGCAGGATATCAACAATATCTGACTGGTCTGGACCAAAGAAAGTTGCTCGGATAGTGTCTGTGTAATTTGTTTTCCTGTGACATTGTTCCAGGCCCTGCTATTCGCTGCCAGTAAATCTCTGCTTGTCTGTGAACTTTTAGATAAGAGCTCTCTCCATCCTGCTACTTCTTGTGTTGACCACAGCTGCCTGCTCATCATTGCTTCCTTTGTTTTCTCTTTGGTGGGGAATGAAAAGCAGAAGAGGGCAGAGGCAGTGCAGGAAAGTTAAAAACATGTCAGTAGCTGCCTAGCAGGAGGCAGACTCTTTCCTCCAGATTACCGGATACATGAAGGCAGAGCCTTGATTGGTGTAAATTGCCCTAGATGAGAAACTATTCTTATTCATTCAAATTTATAGCAGCTCTATGGATGTTTAAATTCATCCCTCAGTTGGGCTGCACCGAACTGGTGGGGTGATGGATGTGAAGAACAGAACCAAAATGTCTTTTCCCATGGCTGGTGATCTTGGTGGTCAATATTTGGTCCATCAATGTGCAGGATCTGGCTGAGCTTGTGTGTTCTGTCTCTCCAATCTGCCTTAAAAAAAATCCTGATGTAGGAAAAGGAAGCGTATTTTTGGGAAGGGTCTCCTGTTACACCAGAGCTCTCTGTCTGCCTTTTAATCTCCCCAGTTGTTTCTGTCACTAATGTCAAGAGCTTCTCTGGGGTTATGAGACAAGGATGTTGATAAGGCAAACTTTCAAACCTAGCATCCTTAAGAGGGCATCCAAATGCTGCACTGTACAAAGGAATTGAAATCAGCTCAAGATGCAGTCGGCTTTACCTGCTTTAGGGAAAAGAGAAATATATTTTTTAAAGATCTGTTTCAGGTAATCACGCTGGGTTTATCAAGTGCAGAATGATGTCTCCTAACAATACCCAGGAAGATTAAAATTGTCAGTCAGAGCAGAGGTGCTGTTCTTGCCTCCCTTCCCTGCCTCTCTGCTTTTCCTGCCCGTAGCAGCAATGAGCCAGGCAAAGAGTGTCAAGAACTATTTAACCATCAAAAGACAGTGCCAGCCAAGCATGGCACAGACTTTCAGCTCCTAAACGGGTCAATAATGTAGTTTTTAAAGGGGGGAACGTGCATAAAAGAGAGAGTGGAATCCATCCTGTGTGGTCCCATGAATGGTGCACGCTCTCCTTCTGGGGTTTCTCAATAGCACGAGGGCTGCTGCAAAGTGGGCAAAGCCCAATCCAAGCTTGAAGGGTTCCTGGAGCTTTTCAGCTCATTGCAGGATCCTCAGAAATCCTCAGCATCCTCCTTCTCTTGGCACGGAAGGGTCGATAAAATCAGATCAAGGCTTAACATTTCTAAACAAAAGGGAGTGGTTAAATGGGCTTTTAAACACTGGAACCTGTCCAGCTTGTTGGGAGGCAAAGCCTGGAGAGGCGGGGGATGAGGAGCGAGCGCAAGGTGCCAAACTCGGAGTAGAGTGGCACTTGTGAGCAAAGTTGTTGGAAAGTCATTTTGTTGCTTGTGTTGTGCAGTGTGTGTGTGTGTGTGTGTGTGTGTGTGTGTGTGTGTGTGTGTGTGTGTGTGTGTGTGCAGAACAGATTGGCAGACGCCTGTGCCCATGAAGGGGGCTGGGGGGGGAGGCTGCTTTGGAAAGGTGCCAGGTGTTCCATGGGCTTTTTGCCATCAGGAGGGTTGGTTGTTTTTTGATTTTTTTTTTTTTTTTTTTTTTTTTTTTTTTTTTTTTTTTTTTTTTTTATTCCTTCCCCCCCCCTTCTTCCTCCCCATCCCAGCCCCTCAAACACACACACACACACACCACTAGGCTGGCAGGAAGAGCGTGCTGAAAAGGATCTGACAGTTTGAACAACACTCGATGACTTAGTTTGTTTTCCCTGACTTTGCGCCAGCAAGCAGGTCTCTGGATGAAAGACTTTATTAGGCTTTTAAAGCCACTGACACAGGTCTTTCTTTGACCTGAGGTACTTGAGGAGAAATGAAAACAATGTGTAACTTTCAGGGAGTTGAAAGACTGCCCAAATGGAAGAATAAGGTTTACAAGGGATCCAAAGTATCACAAAACGCTTCCCAGGGTGAAGCGCGGCGGAGGAGAGAGGGGGGAGAGCCCATCCTGGGCAGAGGGAGAGGATGCTCCGTCACTGCTTGTGATGAGGAGGAAAGCTGATCTGGCTAATTAGGATATTATGAGCTGATTGCATCCAGCAGAAGGTGCCATAACTACTCAACAGCTTTCTGGGTGTCCAATGTAGGGAGCTGATGGAAATTAGCAGTTATTAGCTGGAGCCTGTAAGCAGGCAGGCAGTCCCTGTGCTGCCCAGGGGCTCAGCACTGCAGCTCCTGCTCTCCCCTGGCTCTGCTCAGACCTTGAAAAACCCTGGAAGAAAAGGCAGGTACTATTAGGGGTGGTAGCATCCACGAGGAAAATGTAGGACAGTCAGATCTTCTTCCTCCCGCAGCGATGCCGGGGAGTCTTAAAAGGGTCAGAGCTGGTTCCAAATATTACCTAAATTATCCCCTCTTCAGTCCTCAGGGGCAGAGGGAGAATTTCTCATTAACTTTCTGTATGCCTACTTTAGTCTTCAAGGAGCACAGTTGAGGGATTTTCACAAGAAAACCAAGAATTAGGCTTTGCTTATAAAAAAATAAACAAGCCCCTCGGTGAGGATGGGGAAAGCATCAAAGAAGCTGCAGGTGCTGAAGAAGGGATGGTGCAATGGATGCTGGAAGGAGCTGTGAGAAGGAGCCCCCCTACTTGGAAAAGTAGTAAAAGAAAGTGTGATTCATCTTTTTTTTTTTTTCTTTTTTTTTTTTTTTTTTTTCTTTTTTTTCTTTTTTTTTTTTTTTTTTCTCTTAAGCCTCAGAAGGAAAAAGATGGCAGGCCAGGTTTGTAGAACTGAAATAGTTTCTCAAAACTGGAGACCAGATGACTGAGAAACCAGTAATATGGATGCTGGCTTATCAGTCTTGGAAAAGAATCACAGAAACTGAAACTGCATCTATTTAAGCCTCAGTAGGCTGGGGAAGAAGTTTTCATGGTTACAAGCCATGACTGAAGTTTTTCTGGAGCTCACTGCAGGTCTGAGCCTGCCTCAGACTGAACGTTCAGTGCTGCAGTCAGCAGAGACTGGGACTCCAGCAGCTCTGGGACATCCCAGGGTTGTCACACGAGGACATCCTCTAGGAAAGCCCCAGGGAACAACCATGTTTTCCTTGCAGGGCTAATAACTCCTTCTGCTCTCTGAAAACCTTGTTCTGATGACAGTGCAGAGAGGTGAGGATGTGCACAAAGCCACCACGGCCTTCAGTCCCTTTAGCAGAGCTTTTCTCACTCTAGCAGAATTTCTCTCCAGTTTGCTCACAGGCAGGATTTCCAGCAGGCTGACACGGAGCTGTGATTCCATGGAAGTGTGAGGTGGTACCTGGTGGTCAGCAGTACAGGTCTGCAACACTCCCCTAGGACTCGGCTTTGCACAACACCTCCCTTACACCCAACATTGGGTGCTCCACGTAGACGGTGCCTCACCAGAGGTGCTAGGGGCTGGCTGGGATCATGTGTGGGAGCAACATCCCTCCAAAGGTCTGATATTCCCAGTGAACTGGTGAGCAGGAAGCCTGGAGGAGGCTGATTTGAATGTAGGATTTTCTCCATGCCTTTTGTTTCAGGCCCCGGTGCCGCCTTTGTGTGCGGGGATGCGTCTGTGTTTCTTGCTGCCTTTTCTATAGGACTGAATGTTCTGAGAGCTCGTGTTATTGTATGTGTCTGATGAGCCATATGGAAGCTGTGAGGCTTCAGGAGTGTTTTGGGAATATAATGCCAGGAACTGATAATCTCAGCAGCTCTTCCTCCTTATTATCGCGTTGCTTTTGCTGCCATCCCTGCTTAGTCCCTCGGAGCTATTTACGCCCCTTCCCCACGATGCTGGTATTTCCCCACCACAGTCTTCATTCTCCACGGGGTTAGAAAGGCTTTGGGAAGTGCTGTCTGAGCCTCATTTCAACTGGGTAATGCTTTGCAGAGCCCATTCTGTTGTCAGGCTGCCTGCGAAGGGTTTGTAGCATGCAATAACTAAGTCTCTCTGCTCGGAAAGATCCTGGGTTTGCAGTACTATTAGGCAGACAAAAGGTGAATTAGCCCCACTCTGTGAAACAGCCCTGACATGGGGTGGTGCTGATCTGTCATCAGCATTATTTCACAAACTGGTTTTCTACGGTCTTTGATTCCAACAAGGCAACTTGCAAAATACACAAAGGATCAGATTGTCTCTCCTAGGGCTGGCCAACATTCCCTTCCTGTGGGACATCGGCGGCTGCTGCTTTCTCTCTTTCCACACCTTTGCTTCTCCTGACCTCCTTCCAGAAAACCCACTGGCAGTTGTTTAACAGTTTCGCTAGCTCATCGGGCAGTGGGCACTTTTCCATACTGTGTGTTTTTCTCCTCCTGTGCTCGAAGAGCCTGTTCTTCCCCTGCACCTGTGGAGCTTGTTAATCTCTGCAGAAGATTCAGTTCCTTGACTGCCGTCCAAGCCTGCACCATCTGAAGCAAACTGCATCCTCCGTGCCTTTTGAATGATCCTGAGCTTATCTTTTGGTCTGGCTCAGCCCCTCTCTGGCAAGGATGGCTCAAAAAACCTGGGGCTAGAGCGGTGAAGAGCTTGAAAAATGACCACCATCATCCTGAGGCATGATGAAGTTGGGGCTCTGTGTGTCTCATCTCCTTGATGAGATGTTTACAGGGCTGTACTGGAGAGCCTCAAAGTATTAAAAATTGACTCCCCAAGTGGAGGGGTTCATAATTTCTGTTTATGAACTGACTTGCTTCATGCAAAGAGCAGGATGCAAGCAATTTGCCCTTGAAGGGGTGAATACAACTTAAAGAACTGGAGAGACTTGAACATCTGATTTGTGCAGCACTGGGACAGTGTCTGACCTGGCTTTAAGTGCTCTCTGAATCTTTTTAGCTCCTTGAGTTTTCTTAACCTTTGTGATATATTTTGTGATCCCTGCAGCCTCTGTGTGCTGTGCTGGCTATAAATGCCAGGCAGTTTTAGCATTATGTGTTGTGCATCCAGCTCATCCCTCTACTGGGCTCTTCATTTCCATATGAAACATTTCTTTAAATAGCTGCAATCTCAGGTCCTGATTTTATTGTCCTTCCTGTAGCTGATCTCAGCCACGGTGCCCTTTTGCACATCCTGACTTGCTGTTTATTTCTGGTGATCTTTGTGGCCCTGCAATTGCTTCTTATCCATCCATTTTTCATACCTGAACTCTTGCTCTACAGTCTGGGTCCCACTCCTTGGGCCTTTTCCTGCCATTGACACATCTCTGAGCAAGGATCTTGAGCTAGTGAGAAATTTCTGATCTTTATGACCTGGCTCAGCTTCCCCAACCTCTCTAAAGGAATAAAGGGGAAGCTGCATCACTTTTTCACTGTCCTGAAGAAAAAATGCCCTCACAGTGCATGAGGTGGTGGGGAGCCCCATGGGATGTCCCCACACACCCATGAAGTCCCCAAGCCACCATGTGTGAGGTCAACCTGGGCAGCCTCAGTGTGCTGGAAACCTGGAAACCAACCCCAGATGCTGAAAGGGATCCAGGGTAGCAATGAGGGGGAAAAGAGTGCTTCAAAGCTACACTTGGTGCTTCAAAAGCAAGAAAAACAAGGTAGTGAAGTGGATATTATGAGTGCTTCTTGGTGCTTTTATTTAGAACCAGTCCTCTTAGAAAGGTTTGTAAACAAGTTAGCTGTTCCAGTAAGTCCCTCTGAATATCTGATAATGAAATGGCTTTGTGCATGGCCCCCTGTTTCAATTTTCTTTGAAACATAAATTTCCCTTCTAGAAAATAAATGTGCTTGATTATTTCCAAATAGCTTTTCTGTTACTCCTGGCGTTGTTCGTCTGCATACATCTATTTTCCTAGGTTTTTCTTCTTTTCCCTAAATCCATGCACTGATCTTCTGTGTTCTTGTCCTGTCTTCCAGGAGATTTTCAGTCCCCACTTCAAGTCTTCCTAAATTGTCTCTTTAATCCCTAGGTTCTTAGTGCTTGGCAATGCTACTTGTTCTGAAGTGTGGTGATGGGAAGGTGGAGAGTTGTGTTTTTTTTTTTTTTATTTTCCCCCTCATTAGCTGCTTTTAACATTCACCTCCTTTGTTTGTGTATCTTCTTTAGATTCCCTTCCCTTTGTGGGCAGGGCTTTGCTCTTCTGAGGTGTTAATAAGCCTCTGGCAGAGAGACATCTGTGGCAGAGGACATTAAGTTCTGAAAAAGGTACTTCTTATGTTATGAGGCCTGTTACCTCATCTGAGCAGCAACTACAGCTTTTAAAGAGCAAGGACAAAGGAAACACTGGCTTAAGGCTGCTTCGTGGTGGGTGTTTTGGTGGTGTTTTTTGTTTTTTTGTTTTTTTTTTTTCCATGTATCAAGACTTTAGCTCAAAGTGTTTGTATGGGAGACGGGGGAAGAGAGTGCTGGGGGGAGGAAGACAGAGGAAAACTTGTGAAGGGGAAAGGAAAAAGAGAAGAGGCTATTTAAAAATCCTGTGCATTGCTTAAACAAACACCTAGCAAGGGATAAAGGCTTTACAGTGTCTATACGTGATCCATCCATCTGTTCATCCCTTTTATCCAATCCTATAGTCATGGGTATCAGAAGAAGGAATAAGAGTGGTTAAAGCCTCCCCATCACAGGCATGTCAGATGTTCCACACTGAACAAGATCAAACCAGGGATTTGCAGCCAGTGGGATGCAAAAAAGATGTCGTGGAGGGATAAGTGCTCTTCCCTTCCTCTATTGACAAATGGGAGGGGATTGTTTCCAGCAGGACAGAGAGGAGAGCTCTGGCATCACCAGCACAGGGATGGCATCATCATCATCTCACCCATAATAGTGGCATTATCATTTCCCTGCTACCAGGGGTAGCTGTCTGAAAAAAAAACCTGCAAAAACAGAATACATCAAGATATATGTATATCTTATATCTTCTCCTTAACCTTATATCCTGATATGACTTACCTGCTAAATTCTGGGGCAAAAGCAGGGCTGGTGGTAATTCAGACTTTAGGTGTCTGCATTGCAAACCAATCAGACTTAAAATCAAAGAAAACTGTTTTCTCTCCTCCTCCCATTCTACCCTCCTCTAAATTTCCTGTGATTTATCTGGGATTGTTGATTTATTGGGTTTTCTTTAAATTTTATTTTTATTAATTTCCCAACATTCCCCAGGGTGTTGTAGCAGAAACATGTCAGTCTGCTTTCTGCTCTGTGAAAGTCAGTCTGAAAGGACAAAGTAGCTGAAATTCCTCTCTGTTTTTTAAGGAAGGTATCAATTACTTTGCTGTTAGCTGAGCACCATGCTGGCTATCAGATGCTCCTGGTGTAGCATTTTCATAGCTCTTGGTACCTTGAAAGCTGAATAAAGCAAAAAGATTTCATTGCACAAAGTGCAGATCTTGATCTTCCCATCCCCAGTGGTAGGTGCAGGGAAGACAAGACCTGCCAAGATGGCAGAGGAGTTGTTGTGCCTGAACCATGTTGCTACCCAGCTCTCAGCAGCAGCTGGGGGGTTTGGACTGTGCTGCATTGATGCTGTTTTTTCCCCTCCTCAAAATCCCTCCCCTGCCCCAACCCCCAGCGTGGGACCCACCTGGCAGCCCCCAAGCAGCAGAAGCCCTTTGCCTGGGGGCTGCTGTCACCTCCCCAAGGACACCACCTTTCCTCAAGTCTCTGTTCTCGAGTCCTGAAAGGCATCCAAACCCCTGTGTGAAAGCTGAAATGAAAAAAAAAAAAAAACCTGGCTGGCACATGTTTCTCTGGTGGAAGGAGGTGACTTCTGTGCCTGCAGATTGACGGCATCGCCGCTGCTGGCATGACAAGGCTCTGCGTGTTGTCACCCTGGCACCAATCAGTGGCACGGATGCAAGCTAGTCACCTCTTTCATTCCACTCAGTAGCTCCTTCCCTGCTTAGGAAAAAGAGCTATTTATGGACCTGGACAAGGTGACCTCCATATGGCAGATTCTGCCACTCACCGTGGGGACTCGAGCGAGGCACATGCTCCTCGGGCAAGGCAGAGAGACACTCTCAAGTGGTGGCCACATGCAAATGTGTGTTGCTTTCAGAGCAGCAGAATGGGTTGGTTTGTTTTTCTTTCTTTTTTTTTTTTTTAACAGAGAGCAAACAAACAAACAAAAAAACAAACAAAAAAAATCCCGAACCAAACCAAAAAACCACCAAAATAAAGACTCGGAAAGCAAAGACTTCTGACTTCCCCATGCATATAAGATAATGCTCCTCTGCAGACTGCCTGGGTGTATATTATAAGCTTTTATCTGTAATATTATGGAAAGAAAGACTAGAAATACCTGCCTCTATATTTTATTTTTTTTTTATATACACAGGAACTTGATTCCTGTGCAGGGATCGCCGTCTGTCTCTCTTGTAGCATCAATCCCCACTTCGTTCCTACCCTGGGGGCCAGCACAAAAGCTGTCTTCATTGGGCAAAGCTGGCAGTGTGAGCAAGGTGACCCACATTTTTCCAGAAAAGGAGAGGCTGAGGGGAAGGAAGAGGAGCAGGAGGAAAGATGCAGAATGCTGGAGGACAGGGAAGGGCCGGGCAGGGCTCACGAGGGTCGTGCGAGGTTGAGTTTCTGCCTTCAATCTCTTTAATTTGATCAATGGAGTCACAGAGGGATCAAAGTCAGAGGAGAGGAGCTCTGTTCCCTGCACTTCCAGAGAAGTAAAAGTGTAGATTACCCCTGTCCTTTGCACGCTATGTCCTAGAAAATGTAGGTGAACCCGAGTGCCTCTGTCTTTGTGCCAAATTCTGTTTCACCTGTGTGGTGCAGCCCTGTTGGTATAAAAAGATTAACATGGGTTTAGCTGCCAGGGTTTTGGGTTTTGTGGCTTTTTTTTTTTTTTTTCCTGAGCACATCTGAATAAATGTCAGTTTTGCAGTAACAATATTGCAATTTTAGTGAAGAATTGCTCTTAATTATATCAGAGCACATTCCCTTGCAGCTCCACAGCCCTTTTTTCTAGCTGTGGGACCAAGGCTTTCCCTAGGCTACAGTATTTTCTGTGAAACCCTCTGGGTGTAGTAGTGGGCTTTCAACAGAGACATTATGTGCTGAAAGACTCTAGTTGCACAAAATGGCTTGAAAAAATATATATATGAGATCAGGAAGGCAAAAAAGAGCATGTTCTGCCCTCTGTACCATTGCCTCCCTTTGGGTTTCCTGGAGGCACTGCAATCCTCCATCCACAGTTTCCCAGGGGAAATGTGCTCTTTGGGTTGTTGCAGGACACGTGCAACACACAGAAAGGCAAGATCCTGCCTTGCTATTTGTGGCAAATTTAAATTTGGAGCTGCTTGAATAATTCATGGCAGATCTTAACTATTTCTTTTTATCTGATGCTTATTCCAAGGTAACTTTTCTCATTGCCTGACTATTTGGGCTGATCCGTTTTTGATAGATGGTAATAGAGGCAAAGGAGTAAGAATTGCCTCTGTTTAATGCTGAACAAGGAACCTTATTGCAATAAGCAAAGTGTTTGCAGCCCAACAGTTTGTTTTATTGTGTCTGAAGAGATGTGTTGTGATGTCTTCTCTCCCCCTTTCTGCCCAGCTCCTCACCAGTGCCTCATCAAAAGCAGGTATCCTGCTCCTAAATCCCCTTTTTCAGGCAGCAAAGAAAGCAAACACAATGGATAAGGATTTTGCAGCCAGCAGCAATCCGTGGGTCTGGATGTGCCCAGAGTTTCAGGAGAGGCATACATTAAAAGTCTTTAAGAGTTTGTTTTAAAGGAGGTGTTAAAGTCTGTCTTTCCGTTGATGCATAAATTAATATTCTAAATGTGGTTACAAATGTGAATACCTTATTCCAAATGTGAGGGGGTGTCTTAGGGTGGTATTTCAGCTCTCTCTGTGCAGGTGCACATGAAAATTCCACGTTTCACTAATCTCAGACATCATTCTGCCTGCTTCCAGGTTACAATCCTCCCAGTCAGGTCTCATTTCCAGGAAATGGCTCAGGAAAACAGCAATTTTTTCCTGGGTTCAGGAAAACATCAAATAAGGCAGAGTCCCTACCTGGGGGGGGGGGATTAATCACTGGGATTTTTCAACCTCTAGATATAGTTTCTAGATGCTTCATTAGAGTGGCCACATCTGGTCTCTAGGGATGGGATCCAATGTGTATTCAGAGGAGGAAAACAAAACCTTCCCATTGACATCAATTTTAGTGGGCTTTGGATCAGCCCTCAAATGGTTTCCTTTTCAGCATGTTTTTTAATTTTTCAAATACCTCTTCCCTACCCTCTCCCCCCATCCCCTTCCCCATTTTTTCTCTCATATCCCCCCTTTCCAAATCGGGGTCAGAATGGGATTCTACTTTCCAAGCTGGGCAGATTCACTTTGTAGTGGGAATTTCTCATAGAATACAAATATATCTGAAGGACATTAACTGTCCTGTGTGACCTGCTGCATGTCACTTGCTTATGTAATTTATTTCAGGGTTGTTTGGTTGGTTTTGGGTTTTTTGTTTGGTTTTTTTTGTTGTTGTGTTTTTTTTGTTTGTTTGGTTTTTTTTTATTTTATTAGGATTTATATCTAAAAGCACCTAAGCTCTGGCTGCTTGCTAACCCTGCCCGGCAGCCTGCCAGTTCCAACCAGCCAAAAATATATCACCTTACTTAGCTTGTGGGCATTTTTGTATCTTTAAAAGTTAATCCAGCTCTAAGCTGGATTAATAATGGAACATCCCTTTAACCAAAGGCACGTAAGGTCAAGGCAGAGCTATGTGGATATTCCAGGCTGGTAACTACAGATGTATTTTTATTTTTATTTTTTTGTCCTCTATCAGCCCCAGTATGATTTATTTCAGCAGGATTTTTCCTGCTGGAGCAGAGGGCTAGGCTGGAGGAGGAACAGGTAATCTGAAAGGTCAGTGGAAGGCGTAGAGTATTGGATGAGCAGGTACCTGAATGGAAGGAGGCAGAGCAGAAAAAAAAAAATCAACCTTTCAGAGGGGGGAGAGTTGGAGAGTGAGATTAACTGATTGCATAGATTAAAGAGAGGCAGGCTGGCCCAGGGAAGCCTTTGGAGATGCTGGAGCACCAGCAAGCACACTCGAGCTGCCTTCCCGTGGTTCGTGTCGTCACCGGGATGCTTTGATGTGCTGGGTTCACCTTGTAAATCCTGGCTGCCTGGCATTTATTCAGCAGCCTTATGTAATGTGCTGTTCAGATCACTGACTCTGCACCCTCAGAGCAGCAAAATGCTTTTCCCTGTTACCCCTGGAATAAAGGAAATACACAAAGAGCTTCAGATATTCCCCTCCTCCCGCTTTCGGAGCCTTTAAAAATAGAATTAAAAAAAAAAAAAAAAAAAAAAATCAGGTTTACTATTTTGCTTCCACATAGGGTTGTTTCGATCAGTGGGTGCTTGACTTGAGCCAATCAAGTTGCCCTTGAGTTGGAAACCATGTGAGAGCAGCATTGGGCATTTTCACCCCTGAAAATGTGATGGCAAAAAGGGGATGGGTTTGTCCAAGAGCAGGGTCCTCATGGAGAGAACACTGGGGTTGGATCCAGCAGTACTGACACTAAACCCTAGTGAGCCCAGGATCCTAAAGGCAATAGGAAACCTAAGCAGCTGGAAGTCTGTGGTTTGGGGGCTGCTGTTTTTCTCTTGCAGCCTTATTCTCTTCCTTTTCCTCTCTTGAAGCCCAGAAATCATTGCTTGTAAAAGATCCCCGATGGATAGGTCTGTGAAGTGTTTCTTTATTGTCTGCTTTAGTGCTTTTTCCTCATTTTTCCTATCTGACAAGAGTTGCTGGGGATGGCTGGAGGAGGGGGGACACTCTGCATCCTGTCAGGGAGGGATATGGGGCAAACCATCGTGGCTCCTTCCCGAGCATCCCTGTTTGCACAGCCTGAGGTTAAGGGCTGTGTCTTGCCCCAAGATGATGGGTGCTTTAGGGAGCTGATGGATGAAGGACTTTAGGTCAATGGGCAGGTGTAATTCAGAGCAAAGCTTTAGTCTTTGGAGGTAAAGACTCATTTGATCATGCTTTCTTCACCCAAAGGCTTTTCATTCATTCCCTCCGGGTCTTCTTGACTGAGCCTTGAGCTGTTTGCTGTTTTAATGTGGCTCCAAAGAACAAACAATACAGGAGAACAAATAGAAACAGGCTGTAAATTTCTTATAGGAAGGGGTCTGACCTTTTCTTCCTGATGATTCCAGGAGCTGGGAACAGCAATGGGAGGCTGAAGGGTTCTGTTGGGCACCCCAGCTCCATCAAGTTGTGCTTCCATTGAGCACATCTTTTTCTGAGTACAAAACTTGAACTGGAGCAGAAAAAACTTTGTAGCTTGGATGGTTCTGAGGGAATCGTGCTTGAAACACATGTAGGAGATGTACTCATCTCTCTATCTGTGCATACATCGAGTTATTGCTGCTGAAGCATATTTATTGAACATCTCAGCACATTTATCAGTGATGGATGAATCATTGGTATTTTTAATACCCCAAAATACAAAACCCAACGTGTTAGGCAGTGAGATCACGAAGAGAGCCGGGCAGAGATCTCCTAACCAGGCTGAATACTTCTTCCTTACCTCTCAAAACCCATGCTTGAAGATACATTAGCTGTAAATTCTTAACAGATGGGGCTGTAACAAGCTGCTAGGGAGCATCTCCTCTGCTGCGGGGATGCGCTGCTAAAATAAAGCCACGTGGCTGCCTGAGCCCTGACGAAACTGAGAGGAGCTGGAGGAGGAGGAGGCTGTCATCTGTCTAGGTGTTGATGTCCTGCTCATCACAGAGATGCAGTCAAGCAGCTGACCCCCTGGTAAACTCCCTCAGCTCCTCTGCAAATTTCCGGGAGCACAAACACCGTGCCCAGAGTTTCCTCCTGTTAAACACTCGCCTGGGCTGTCCTGAACATTTATTTCACAGTTGGTTTGGGAATGGTGTAGCCAGCGTGGCAAAGAAAGGATGGCAAGCCATCCGTGGGCCATTAAAGAGTCTGTTCTGTGAGGTTTTTTTTTTGGTTTTTCCTCTCTCCCACCTTCTCAGCTGATGGAGTCCCAGGGAGAGTGAATGAGACTTTGTATGGACTGAGTTGTACTTCTGGCTTGCATAAACAGACCTGTGGTGTAGTTTGGGCACAGCTTATGGGAGTGTAGATAAGTAGAAAAATGTGCACAAGCATCTGTAGATGCATTTGTGTCTTTGTATCATGAGCAAACGTATTTAAAGCTAGGAAGACTTGAGCAGTGGTTCATTTTCCCAATAAAGGAGATTGATCAACTTTTCAACACGACAGAGCAATTGAAATAACCATGAGAACTGTTCCACAGAAGGGGCAGAATTCATCAACCCTTTGAAACATTTCCACAACTCCCTATGACTTAGAAATGTGTTCACACTTACGTTGCCTTGGAGAAGAAAATAAATGTTGTTTTTTTTTTTTTTTTTTTTTTTTTTATAACATCCATTGGCTTTAATCTTATGTCATTCCTGCTCTTCTCCCCCAACAAAGTGGAGGTCTTCTAAACCTTTTAAATCATTGCTCCATAATCCCATAATGAAAAGCAGGATTAGCTCCAGAGTAACACGTGCAGGATGCATCTGCCTGGTGCTCCTTTTGGAGCAGTTACCTGGATGGGGAGGGCTCAGCTGCCCTGCTCAGGAGGGACACAGAGCCTTTCCTGGGCTCACACCCCACGTGAAGCCCCCCTGTCCTCTGCCCTGGCCATCTCTGAAGGCTTTCAGTCAAATAGTTTGCCTTCAAGTTGAATAAAGATCTGGAGAAAATTAAAATGCTCGCTAAAATAGATTAACAAAAAAAATATATTTAATTTGCTGGTGTGTTTTTCACCAAATCCATGAGACTGCCATCCACAAGTCATTGTGCAGCATCCTTTAAAGGCTCAGATTTAATATTAAAACCATGAGAATGAATTTCCTCTTGGCTGCATTCACTGTGTGGGTGCAGCAGAAGCTGCAGGCCTGGGAAATGGCCCCCTGTGCAACCTGTGAATAATTCAGGTGCCACAAAATCACACAAGGGAATCTCTTTTTTTTTTTTTTTCTTTCTTTTATTCCCTTTTTTTTTTTTTCCCCCAATGACATCTAATCAGCCCGTGGCACATGATGCCACAAGCACTTAATGAGATTCCAAAAAAGAGCCATCTCTAAACAGCTGCAGCTTGTGTGTGTGTAAAAGGCATCATTTTGTGTCTGGGTGTGTTTATGTGTATGTACAAACTGATGAATGTAATAAAATAGTTGGGAAAAGTCTTCTCATGAATGCTGGAAGAAACAGGAGATTCAAATGAATTTGGTAAAACCTAGCTGATATGCCTTGTGGTTTTTTTTGGTTTGTTTTTTTTTTTAAAGTGATCTTCTGAATCTTCAAGATGTCCTTGTTTATTTTCTTTGATTGTGCTTTGATTTAAAATTCTAGGCTCATTAAATGCCATAAAAAGAAACATTTACATAATTTATAAGCTCTTTATATGAACAGTTTAATAAAAGAACACACCTTCAAATCAAATCACAAAGGCATATGACATCTTTGAAGGAGAAACTTATATTCCCAAACACAATAAACATTCTTCTATTACTATGTTAATTTGGAAAACAGGTCATGGGAAATTAAATTGCTTAAAATAGGTCACCAATTATAACTCTGCATTCTATTAAAGCAAATGCATCTCTGAAATCTTTATTAGTTTATTTTAATTAAAGGCAGAAAAATATTCAGTGTTAACTTATTGCCATTTGTATGTTTTACATTGATATGGACACATATTTATTATGCAGTGTAAAAGGCTGGACCTCTTTTTCATTAGGATGCTTGCATTGTTCTCAGTTATTTTACCCATAGAGTGAGTCTGTAACAATGGTGGTTTTTAAATATAAAAGGGGAATCCAAATGAAGTAAGGGTGCAGATTTAATTTGATCATTTATAAAGGAAAGCTCCAAAGCAAATGCAATCTCTACTTGGAAGCAGTTCTTGAAAATTCTTATAATGTAGAAAGGGCCTGAATTTCAGGTGTTTGAATGCAGTTTTGGAGCTCATGTTGTGTTCCTAAATTAAATACCTTGGGGTGTGTTCTCTCTCATGGTCTCTCATAAATTCATTAATTTCTTTAGGCTGAAAGAGGGTCCTAAAGTGGCTTTAGCAGCAAATAAATAGCAGAATGGGGAGGAGAAGTTCACCATGAAGCAGGATTGTGCCCAGCAAGGGGGGGTGTTGCCTCTGCACCTGGGGGATTTCTTACATTCTGCCTGTAGGAAATGTAAATCCTGAAAGCACATGAACTGAGGGGATGGGAGGGTTGGGTTTTTTTATGGAACACCAGGAGCATCATCTTTGGGGGGGCTTTAGGAACCATGCATTGAGCACATCAGTGCTTGGATTCATCTTGTGTTCAGCTCTCAAACGTGGGAACCCAGCCTGGCTGGAAAAGGGCTCCACGATTTTACAGAATTGTTTAGAAATAGTTTGCCTAGGTGCCACAGAGGAATTTTTTTTTTTTTTGCTTTAATCCTTCTAAATCAGAATAACCAGGGCCCTGAATACTCCTGCTATTAGCAAAGTAACATAAATGCCCTTTTACCTTTAAGCCATTGGCTCAAATTCATCTTCCTTTTATGCTCAGTGGTCTCTGGACCCCAAAAGTTCTCTCCCTGCTTGCAGGGCTGTTCCTAAACCCTTCCCCAGCCTCCCAGCTGGGAGGGCAGAGCTGGATGGGGCTTTCCTGGAGGTAAAGTCAGACCTGCACCTTTATCTTTAACTCAGATTCTTCCTGCCAGAGCAGACAATTTTGTTGTTTTTTCTTCTTCAAGGGAGATCTGCCCGGGCAAAGCAGAACAGGAGAGTCATTTTGGTTTCTTGCCAGCAGAGTCACCTATAGATTTATTGTGTGCTTTTTTTTTTTTTTTTTTTTCTTTTACTCTTAGATGCTCAAAGCACGTCCTTAAAAGAGGCTCAAGAGATCTTTAAGTCTAAACAATAAAAGACCTATTACTTACCCAGGAGACCAACAACAGCTCTCAAGGGTAAACCAGCATTAATTATGTATTTGAGCGTTTGTGTGTTCTGCTTTTAGACAGCATCCCTGTTATTTACTGAATAGCTGGTAATGGCTGGGAAGCAGTTGTGATGATCCAGGGTAAATACCAATGTCTGAGGCTTTGAGGTGAAGCTGGTGATGGAGCACCAGGCATCTCACCTCCCTTGCCTGGCTGTTTGGTCAGCCTCAGGATGATGTGAACACAAATGGTGGTAACAGAGATGTCCTTTTGCTCTTAAGACTCTCAGTTTTGTTGCCAGAATCTACCCTTTCAAACCTAATCAGCTGTATTTAGTTTAGTGGTGGCAACAGAAAAGAATCTTTCTTTCTGTGGGAGTCCCTGGAAAATGGAGCTCTTGAAATTTTTCTTCCTTGTACCCACAAATGTAAATACCTTTCAAAAAAAGCCAACCCTGCCTGACTGCAGTGCTTCCCCTCTGTAGAACAACAGAATTTCACAAAAGATTACTGTCAAATATTGCTACCTCCTTCAGAGGAAGGGAAAGCAGGCAGGGTGCCCCCAGACTGCATGTCAGCTCGGTGGCAGAACCAGAACTGGGACCCAAAGCCCAGCCTGGTGCTGTCAGCTGTGTTACTGCTGCAGTTCAGCTCTGCTAAGCTTGTATAGAAAACACAAAAAAAAATTTTATATATTTAATGGAGAGAATACAGTCAGCTGAATGTGTTGTCCCAAGTCTGCAGCTTTGACTCTCTCTCTGTAGGAAGAGTATTTGGGTTAACTTGCAGGCTGTCAGGTTTGGGTTTGTTTTTAAGTCTTTGTCTAGGTGCTTGAAAATGAAAAAGTTCAAATGATGCAACTGTGCAAAGAGCATTAGTGAAATCTGCAGAAGAGCTGGGGTATTAGCAGTTCATTAATATGCAATGCAAAGCTTATTTGCACTTTGTCTAAAAGTCACAATAACTTCAGGTTTTCTCTCATTTGCATAAATGATACAGCACAAGACTAAGCCACTCCAGTAATAGTCTTTAATGGGATAATAATTTAAAAATTTTATCTATAGGCTACTGAACTGTCCATTTAGGCACATTTAAGTGAACATAGAATATCCAGCAAGGGGGATCATGTTAAGGAATGTGCTAATTTACTGAATCTAGTTTCCCAGGCAGCATTTACTGGGGTCATTTTTCATGAACTACCCTGGTCACTTAAATCATAATATTTCATAATAAACATCAAAGGCTACTGTACAGTGGGGATCATAAAAAGGCAACAAAGCTGCCCCCTGCTCCTATTTGCCTTCAGCTTGGACTACTGCCTGGCTGGGGGAGCATCATCCCTCATTTTAAATCACAAGTATTTTAAACATATTTACAGCTTCATATCAGCAGAGCTCGCCATAGAACTGGGCTTGCTAAACCTGCATTAATGACCAAAATAGTCTTCCCTAGAGGTGCACTTGCCCTCTGGAAAATAAATCTTTGTCTCGAGTAGATAAACAGCCCCATCTTTGCTCACTCCAGCCCTGCTGCTGAGAGCTGTGGTGCAGTTCTGGGAAAAGCAGCCTCCAAAAGCTGCTCCCTCCCCCTGTGTTACTCCAGAAACATCTCTGGATTTTTAACTTGTGCTCATCATGCTGCTGTGCTTTTTGGGATCAAACCCGTTGGGCTGCCAGAACTGATGTCCTTCACATTTAATTATTAAGCTTTATAGCAAAACATGCTTAATATTCATTTTAAACCTGACCTTAAGCCCAGCTTCCTGGGGCTGCTGGTTTGCTGAAAGCAGAGCCCATCCTTGCTCTGTGCTGGATGGGGAAAAGATGCTCGGGGTTGAAATGGGATTTAGATAGGCAGTGACTGTAGGGAAATGGACCAAATACCATTTTTATTTCTTTCTTTTTAGCTGAAATACCATAATTTTTCAAGGCATCCACCAACAGCTCCCCGATGGGGAAAGGCAACTTAACCTGGGAGTTTCCTGCTTGGAGGATCCTTGTCTTTTCCTCCAGTGGGTGCTCCACAGGATCCCAGCCTTCCCATGCTTGCCCTGTTAGCCTGAAAAAAAAAATCCTTTTAAATGAGACCTTGGTGAGGAAAAGAATCAGAATCCCACCAGTCTTTCTCAGGGCTGTTTTCCCTGGGCACTGACATGGTGAAACTCAAAGGGATGAAGCTGAAGGTGTTGCCTCTTGCAGATGTGGAGACAGCTGTGCAAAGCCTGGCCCAAAAACCCAGCACCAACCTCTCCCCTCCTCTCCTTCCCTTCCCTCAGCCCAGCAATATTTCCACTTCAAAGCTGGATCCTGAGCTATGCTGGCTGCCCCTTTCTGCCAAAGCCTTCAGTGCAGTTGATGGGTTTGGTTCCATCCTTTTAAGCCAGGTTTTCCTCTCAGAGAGGGTTTTTTCCTGACACAAATGCATCAATTTTTGTCTGTTTGGCTGCCAAGTCTCATGTGAGAGGCTAATCAAGCCTAAACATCTCTAACTTTTATAACACCAGCAACCTCTCCGCAGATGAACTCTGCTCTGAAATATTCATTTTGGTGGCACATCTTAATTGCATGGCAATTATTTCTGAAGTTACTCTGAGTGCTTTTCCTTTGCTGCCTCTACATTTTCCATAGACTCTTGCAGCATTCTTTAAATCAAATGGTGCTCAGATACCATGGTGATGGTTGACCTTATTATTATGGGTGACCTCTTTCTTTTGGCCTCGGACAGCAACAGCTGACAATAGAGAAGAGCATTTGCTGTTTCTGTTCAGGATATGTGGGGTTTTTGTTTTTTTTTTTTACAGTCCACATGTGAGAGAGTGGGGACAGAGTGAACTGTGAATTTTAAATCACAAAGCCCGGATAATAAAAAAAAAGTCAAATGTGCAAATGCCACGAGCAGAGGCTCAGCTGATTTCTTGACATTGCCAACAGCATCCCTGACATCACGAATTCTGGTTTCAGGGAAAAGAGATTACACCATTTTTGCAGGGGTGGAATATGTATCTGCTGAGGAAGCAATGTGATTTTCTGCCTTGGCTTTGTGTGTGTGCAAGCACATACTGGGTGGGGAAGGGTTAGGTATTCAAATCCTTTGCCTCCCCAGCATAAACGTCTTGATTTAGACTTGTAGAAATAAGGAGGGTAGGAAATTGAGCCTGCAAACCTCATCTCACAGGGGTGTGTGTCAGTTTATTTTTCCAAATAATATATGTATGTATGTACAGACACAGAGAGATGTTTCCCTTTGGGCTCCCAGATTTTCACTGCTTTATGTGCAGCAGCCCTGGTCAAACTTGGGAGAAGAAACTATAAAATACTGCAGTGTGAATGGGTCTATAAACCTAGAAATCCTTGTTAAAAACAGAGTGAAAAAAAAAAAAAATATTATGAGTCAAAATTTTGATTATATTTGACCATAAGCAGGGGCTTGGAATTTGCAGCCTGAACCTTGGAGACTCTGGGCTGGAAAACAAGTTGCTAAGCTGGCTGCCCAGCAGCCAGTTACAGTCCTGCTTTGAATGTTTAAACATCCTCAAAACAGAATGAATTTTTCATCTATCACTTTAGCAAACAATCTGTCTCCTGCGTGCTGAGGGGATGAATAGCCACGCATGTGGGATCTTAATGGAAAAAGACAAGAAAGCACCAAGTGCTGCTTTTTAAAGAGTCCAAGAGGAGCCCACATCACTTGGGTCTCAGGAGTTAGATGTCAAGAATTGCATTTTGCAGCAACATGACTTAATAAATTTTCCCTTTGCTGCCTCCTGTGATGTTGTCTCCTGCACAAAGGGCTTTTTGCTCGGTGTAGCTGTAGGTCTGTGGGATTTTTCCTTGGGTTTCGGAAGCTCCCACCTGATGGAAAGTGGCTGTGACAAAGTCTACTGAGCTGCTGCTTCCCTGGCTCATCTTTCCCTCGATGCAGGAGGCTCTGATTGAGCACGTCAGCACCTCCCTTCCTGTCTGCAGGGCTGCCATGAAGGTGTCCAAAAGATGGACCATGTCCCAGCTCCCTTCTGTTTCAGAAACACAGGCAAGAGGGAATATTTATAGACATGAGAAGCTCTTTGCAGTCCCCACCTCATTTTTCTCTTCTTTTTCATCTTTGTTCTCCATATTGGTGACTAAATATCAGCTTGGCTTGCTATTTGTAGCACTCTGCTTGTAAAAATAGCAGGTTTCCTTTTTTTTTTTTTATTTCCTTTATTTTTCTATTTGCGTTCTATCTGTACACTGACAAGATTTAAAAATTAATTTCCCCTTCCTAGCACAGTAAGTGTTTAAAGAAAAACTGCTAAATCAGTGGGACTCTCCCAGTCTGATGTGTTTGTGGTCCTGATTCAGAAGTCCTACACACACTGCTCCTTAGCCTGGAGTCAGCCTCTTCAGTATCATTTCAGAAGTCTTGTTAGAGCTCAGTTATTGAGGTTAAAAGCAAGGAAGCTCCCAATTGCTGATGTAGATGTAGGACAAATGTGCCATTAAAAAAATAAAAAGGAGTGATCAAGGGAAAAATTGGGCCAGAATTAACTGAAAATGGGTTACTTGTACGTTAAATTTTAGAGGGGGAAAGCTTTTTAAAAATGTATGGAAATATATATTTCAGCTTTGGGGTTTTTTTGGTCCTTTTTTTGCTCTTCAGGCAAAGGGGAGGATTCAGAGGAAAATGAAAAATTAAAAAACCTGAAATACTGGGAAAATTTTTTGTTCAAAGCTGGCTTTTGGAAAAGACTGTTTCCTTTAGCAAAGGCCACACGTGTGACATTTTAACACCTTTAATTTCTGTGCCATCTCCCCCAGAAGCAGATGTGGGGCTGATTCATTCAGCCCTGGTCAGCAGTGCCAGAGCTGACAGTGTTAAAGTGCTGATTGTGTCAGAACCACCAGTGGTTTTCAGGCTTTTATTCAGTTCAGAATATAACTTTTAGGTATTTTTAAGTGAGTACAAGGATGAAGAAGCAGAGACAGCCCTTGTGAAGCCTTATGGGTGTTCCACATGGAGCTCCAGCTCCTGGATGTCCATGCAGGACCACTCAGTCCCACCACCCCCCATGCAGAAAGGGAGGATTTGGTGTAAAGCAGAGGGGGGTTGGTTTGATGGACTGTTTGGTGTTGGTGTGGTTCTTCCTTCCTCAGGGAGATGTTTTTGCAGGCAGGAGACAGCAGCAGAACCCGGGTGCCCAGAGGTTTGCACTTAGGAATGGTGATTTCAACGTTGGATGCAAAGAGAAATTAGGGGAAATAGAAGTTAAAAGTCCACGGGGCTGTGCAGGGTGGGGCTTCAGGAGCAGCTTTTCTGGAGAAAACTCCCTTTTCTGCCCACGGTTCAATCATTTAAGCCCGAATGCTCTGGGAAGCAATTTGTCCCTTAAAAGCGCAGGCTGCAAAAATAAACCCGAAAAAAAAAAAAAAGGAAACACAAGCTTGAAGCATTAGCATCCCCCTTGTAATTTTGCTTCTTTATGGCTGCACAAATCCTCTCTGCCAGCCTGTAATTGCAGATGACGCAGTGCAAAGCAAGGAGGGATCTCCTTGGGATGTCAGAGCTGGCCAGAATTAGGCAGGAGCTTTGCCCCACCCGCAGCCCCCTCGGTGATTTCCTCCAGCACTCGGTGCAGTCGTTGGGCTGTGTGGTACATTAGTGAAGTTAATTACAACAGCACAGAGATTCATTGCAAATTGTTCCTAGTTAAAACTGAAAATTCACTGGAACAAGGAGTGCTAATTATATTCCACTTGTTACTGCTGTGTCTAGTTAATATTCCAACAGCTGCTTTGGCAAGATAATGATGGCTCCAGCAGAAATTACTGAACAAATAGATTTTTAAATCAGTAACAACATATTTACCAGGATTTCTTTTTTTTTTTTTTTCCCCCCCCCTTCATACGCAAAGTTAAGCCCTGCCAGAGTTGAGCATTCATATTCACTGAAAAGTAGAGATAAAAAAAAGAAATAAATCAACATTGCCATTATTGTGTTAATTTGACACACTTCAAAAAAAAAAAAAAAGGGCTAAGGAAGAAAATGTTATCGATAAAGAAATGTTTCTATCCTCTTACAGGTGCTCTTCTCCAGGTTCACAAAAACAAATGAAGCATTTTGGTTGACCACATGAATTGTAAAAGGCAGAGGTTTGGCTGCCCCTGCCCGGGGCTGCTGCTGAGATGTGCAAATGGGGTTTTGAATTGCAATAGAGGCAGCAGGACTCTGCCTGCACTTATTAATGGAGTTCAGGCATTCAAGAGGGACTCAGGAGAGATGGTTTCCAGTCCCTGCTTCTAGCACGAGGTTTCTTGAGTAACCTAGAGCAAAAAAATCTTTCTTTTCCCTCGGACCTTTGCAGAGCACGCAGCCTGGCTGCACGAACCAGGGTATGGAGCTTGCTCAACCTCCACGTTCTGAGTCATGAAGTTAAATGCTTGTGAGACCTGGTGAGGCAGAGGAATCTTTCCATGAAATCTGCAGAGCTGTGACATGGAAAAGGCAGGAAAGTCACCACTGGAGGCTGCTTGGGCTTTGCTTCACCCAGAGCTGCCGACGCACTGAGCCCAGGGAGATTCTTTGAGGCAAAAGTTTCCATTTGCATCCAGCAATGTGGGACACGAAATAAACAATTTCTGAGGCAGTGTCTGAGGCCTGATAGAGATTCAGGGGTTCTGAATGCCACCACCTCTGCTCGTGCAGGAGCTCAGAGCCTCCTGCACGAGGTTTTGGAGTCTGCCCATGTGCTGGGGCAGGGATGCACAACTGCTTTGCAGCAGGACAGGAGCAGCCAATTCCTCTGCCTGGGGATACAACTCAAATGCTCCCAGATTTTACACCAGGAGGGGTGTAAGACACCCCCACCTCCACCCTGCCCCTTGAGCAGCAAGGTGGAGAAATCCACCTAAGCTCCCACCAAGGAGCTCACCCAAGTGAGGGGAGAGCTCAGGTTTTGTCACTCTTCCCATCTTGTGCACGAAGCTCTGGGTACCTGCAGAAGCCTTTCAGACCCTGAAAAGATGCAGGACATTTTAAATGAGTGGTGAACAAGAAGTTCAGCTGGTGCTGAATGTTGAAAATCCGAGGCAAAACAAACAGGCTGGAGTGTCTGGGGTTCTTTTTAATGGATAGCACAGCTTCTGGTTTATTATTCCTGCTATTACAGTTTGCAGCTGCAAAATGAGCTGGAATTTCAATAGCAGCAGGCCTCTTCATGCTGCTACAGGAACCTATATGCTCTGCTTTATAAAGCAACGTGCACCTCTCATCCAACCAGGCTGGAGCTCTGGATCACACCATTTTAGAATTCATCTCCCAAAAAAGGGATGGGATGTGCTTTAACACCTCAGCTAACAAGGGGGAATGCTTAGCAGTGCCACTGCTTTTTGGAGGAGGAGCAGGCAGCAGGGCTGTCCTGCTGGAATTGCTTCCATTTTTCAATTAGTTTTCTTCAGAGAGAGCCTTTTCCTTCCCACTTAGTCATAACACCAGGATGTGTTAAATAAATTCACTCTGGGTTGTTTCCTGTCTGGCAAAATCATTTGTGAATCAGTGTGGGGGGGGGAAAAAAAATCTAGTTAGCAGCAATTGAAGATACAAAGTGGGGTGACCAGTAGCTCACAACATTGATGTGTGTCCCAGGGTGTCTGATGGGAGGGTTTTAATTGCAAGATGTGTAGGAACCTACTGGAAGAAGGGGAGAACTCAATTGCTTATCAGTTTATCGTTACAACCTTTTATTAAGGTTGTGTTTTTTTTTTTAATTAAAAGGGAGCTACAAATGTACACTCTTATCCCTATAAGCAATCTTATCTAGTGTGACTGCTGCTATATTAGTGAACTAAATCCTCTTGATTACATTGGATGTGATCTTATGAAGTATGACAGCTTTACATATTAATAATAGGAACTGTCTGAGGAGGCTCTTGCTTGACCCTCTTCTTTGGGGCTCTCCACCAGCACAGTTTTCATCTCTTTATCTCAGCCCCTTTCCAAGATAAGCTCTCCTACTCCTAGGAAAGTGCAACTGTCCCCATTTCACAGATGGGGTTTGGAAGCACAAAGTCCAGGAGAGACCAAAATCCTCATCTCAGATGCTTTGACCACAGCCCCTTTGTCCCAGGACTTCCAGCTTGATCTCTCCTCTTTTTAGTAGAACTGATTTTATTCTCCTGCTCTCAAACTGAATCTCCTGGTGTTCCTGACATCAAATTTCTCCCCTCATGAGGAGAGCACCTGCTTTTGTTTACTCACTTCTGCAGCACCAGGAGCAAGGGGGAGACTTTCCTGGGCAAAGTTGGACCTGAAATGAGGGTGCAAGTGACTTTGGGGGTCCTTATAGCTGCATGCATACAACTGAGGTGACACCACCAGAATGGGGCCTAAATAATGGGAATGAAAGGTTATTTATACTGTGTAGCCACATCTGCTGTCACTGACATGGAGTTTGTATTATGTAGCTACAGGCTCTTGGCTGAAATATTTTTGATGGGTTGTGCTCTTACTGAGAAGAAAATGAAGCTCAGTGGCATGATGAGAGTGATAAAGGATGGAAAGGGCTCTTGTTTGTTTGCTTGCTTTCCCTACCTCTGAATTAGGATCCCCTTTGGGCCAAGGGAAAGCAGGGTTGCTCCACAGCTGCTATAAATCTGGACAACCCCACTGTGGTGCAGGGGTGTAAAAGCCATTCACTTCCAGTTGAGATTTAGAGTAAAAAAACCACATCCTGCCCTAGCATCTCCAGCCAGTGGCCCAGCTTCTCCCCACAGCATGGGTGCAGCATCCTGGAGGTAGCAGAGTGGTTCCAGGTTTGTGGGATGGAGCTGTGTGCTCCCACAGAGCCAGCTCTGCTGCTCATGGGAAAAAAAAAAAAAAAAAAATAAAAAAAAAAATAAAAATCAAAGCATTCTCTGTGGGTTAGAATTTAGAAAATCTGGAGATACAAATGAATGAAAAGGAGACATGGGCTGTGCAGTGTGGTTTGACTCTTGTAGTGCTCTCAAATCATAAACACACCTAGAAGTGATCTCTGAAATCCTCCAGCCCAACACCAGGCCAAAGAGAGTCCCAGGCACTTAAGGCTTTTGTGGTTGCCTGTAAATTGGAGTCTGAATGTCTCTTCCCACTCCTCACTCTGAGATTGTTCCCTTGAAGCCTGATTTCTGTTCCCCACAGGGTCTGGGGCAGGCTGTGTATGTTGCAGGTAGTGCTGCCTTGCTTTATAACTTCCATTCTCTTCCTTGTGTTTTAGAAGGGCACTTAATTACTATTTCTACCTTAATTCTGTTTTGTTATTTCAAACTTCACCTCCTTTAGCAGGAGGCACCTGCTTTAATAATGATGTTTCATTAACTACAAGCAACTAAAAGAAAGTGCCTTATTTGCCTAGAAATTCCTTGCCCATTACAAGCCTGCTCCACGTGTCTTTATTGGACTTTTATGGTTCCTTTTAACTCAACTAGTTCAGAGGACCTGTGGAGTATCTGGAGGATCAGCATTGGTCTTTGTAGGCAAAAAGGGATAAGCACCAAGGTTTGCTTCCTGGGCAAGGAAAAAGATGCACATGGGAATGTGCCAAGCAGTCCAGGGGAGAAAAAATAGATCTGTTCCCCAGGGAAACTGGAAAGAATGATGCTTAATGGATCATCCAGGTCTTGGTGGGGGGTTGATGATGCAGCTTGACCATGGTATTTGCAGCCTGTTTGCACCAATGATGCATCTTACAAGTTGCTGAAGATTTGGAGAGTGGGAAGCTGCCTAGGGAGTGGTGGAATGTCTGCCTTTACAGGGAATCAGAAGGGCTTAGGTTGAAAGGGACCTTAGAGATCATCTACTTCAACCTTCCTGCCATGGGAAGGGATGTTTCTCTTCTAGACAAGGTTGCTCAAGGCCTCACCCATCCTGGAAGTGTTCACTACAATCCCTGGGCAATCCATCCCCAAGTCTCACCACCCTCATATTAAAGAAATTCTTCCTTATATCCCATTTAAATCTCTTCTCCTTCAGTTTGAATCCTTTCCCCCTTGTCCTGTCACTAGACACTCTTATGAAAAGTTTCTCTCCAGCCTTCCTGGAGGTTCCCTTCAGGTATTGGAAGGCACCTGTAAGGTCCCCTGGAGTCTTCACTTCTCCAGGCTGAGAATCCCAGCTCCTTACATCAAAGTGGGCGTGAAATAAATCTAAGAATAAATTTTCACACCTGTACTCAGATCTGAAAAAATGCCTCTCCCCATGATAAAAAGCATCGACATAGAAAGTTCATTACAAATACTCAAATTCAAACCAATGTTTTTGATACTTGGCATAAGGTTGATTCAGAACTGATGCTGCTTCCTTCCACGACACCTCCTCCACCTCCACAAATCACTGCCCAACAATGAACCCAAAGGGCCTCAGATGCCCCAGCCAAACAGTTGATGGAATGGTTATGGCCCAACCTAATACACAAGGATCATAAACAGTTAATCTGCTCCAAAAAAAAAAAAAAAGGGGGAGGGGGGAGAGTGAAATATTGTTTGATATCATTTTTAATAAAGAGAATAAATTAGGCTTTAAATATCGTAGCACATCTTTAAGCACCAGTTACAGCTCCTGCGTGCAAAGAGAATTAGCAAGTGAATCAGAGTGTCAGGGGTTATCTGCTGAATTATTACCTCCCAGTCCACTTTGCATTATCCTGGCCCTGGTGTCCATGGTAGCTTGCAAGCTGGCCACCTGCTTCCGATGGCTGTGCAGATAACCAGCTTTGTCTGATGAATTAAAATGGTGGCTTTAATCTTGTCGTTAATTCCTAATTCCACTAGTGACATCCGTCACGTGAGGGAGGGGAGAGCATTGTTCTCCTCTGTTTACTTATTGATATTTTTGGGTTTTGATGATGTCCGAGCTCCCTGAAATGGGAAATTTAACCCCTTCGGGTCTGGCCTGGAAACGCGATACCCGCCGTGGTTTGTTGCTCCCCATAAATCCAATGGCAGCAACCAAAAAAAGGAAGGGGTTAAAATGCAATCCAGTGCACACGTCCCTTCCCTCTGGCTGTGCATCAGAGTGAATTGTAAGAAAGATTGATGGTGGGCTTTAAAATTAATTGCAAGTACAATTGTTGTTATTAATACCCACGCAGATAGATCCAATAACCCCACGTGAGCCTTCGGAGTCACCTTGCTACAAGCAGGTAGATCAGCTGGAAATGCCCAGTTTGGTTCTACTTAGCAAATCATGGCCACCTTTGTTGTAATGCTGCCTGCAAGAGCAAGATGTAGTCATTAGAGGAGCTGGTGCAAGGAGGCTGATTCTGTTGGGGTTTGTGTCAGTCCGGGAGAAACCCCCAGCAGCAGAAATTCTGGGAAGCAACATTCCTGCTCCTCACACAGGGATGTGATTTGTCATGCTCTGACCCAGCCTCCTGCTTCAGGCTCTCTGCAGACACAGTGGGTGACCTCAGTCCATGCTGCTAAAGCTTTGCAGTGCCTTGGTTTCCCTCTTTATAAAGCAGAGTAATTCATAATCTCACCTTGCAACCATGAAGCTGTGTGTGGACTAATAGAACCAAACCCCTTCTTTTCTAAATAGAGGGACAAACGCTGCTGGTATCAACCCAAAATGTCCCTGTGGAGGCCACTGGGAACATGATTCATTGCTGTGACCAAGGATAAAACACAGCACAGAGCAGAGCCCCCAGTGGGGCTGGGGCTCAGCCACCTCTGGATTTGGGAGCTTGCTCCAAACCCAGCATCCATCCTCCTGGAAAAAGCCCACGACTTGAGGAATGATTCCATCAGCATCCAAGTTGTGGTGGCACTGAAGGCTCTGATTTTTTGAAGTCCTGCTGTTCACATGCCTTATTAATTACATCACCTAAAGCACATTTCCAAAAATATACACATTTGGCTCATGAAAAAAAAAAATAAATTCCTACATTTTGCTCTGCACGGTTAAAAAAAGGAGCAGAACTTGAGATCAGGAAAAAAATAGAACCGGAACAGTTTTCTTTATGGAGATTTATTTGATCTTTTTATTTTTGAGGGGGATGGGGGGGAAATCCTAAACTTTGCATTTCAATGGATTATTTTATTCTTATAAATCCATCTGTGTGCGCACACAAGAAAAAATCTTTTCTGCTCTGTGCAAGGCACAATTTAAAGCAGCTTTCAGAAAGAAAAGGCAGAACAAATGTTATTGTTATTCCCAATATACAGATGTTTATTCTTATCTTCCCCCCCCCCCCCCTTTCCTTTCTTTATTTCTACTACTGTCTTTTTGGTGACATCATAAGTAGGACTTGTCTCTTTCTCATCTTGCAAAGACTTTTGTTTTCTGGGACAGGAGCCTATTATGTCATCACATGCTAGAACAGTAATAATCTCCCCCCTCACTTGGAAGTCTTAATAGAAGACAAAGAACGAAACCATATTGTTTTCTGCTGGCACTAAATAAAGGAAGTGAGGGAATCTGAAGGGGGGGGAAAAAAAAAAATTACACGAGCGGAGCAGTCACTCTGGCATTTTGCTTTCTAAATTAATGTTTGGGGTAAAAAGGCAGAGGGTTTCCACACTGAATAGACAAGGAAGGACATGTTAATTACTGGGTAAGCCAGCAGGCTGAATGGCATGTCAGGTGAGAGGAGCTGATCCTGGAAGGAGCTGGGCACCTCTGGGAAATGCTCTTTTCCCCCTTCCTTTGCAGTATCCAGCTGCTGCTCTTTGCCTTCTGCACCAGGGGATATTTTGGAGGCAGAGTTCATGGCATCCCAGCTGCTGAGGCCACTTGAACTGCTCCAGACCTGGCCCAGCCTCTCCAGCTGTGCTCCAGCTCCTTGCAGCTGGATGGTGAAGGGGCTTGCAGAAACCTGGAGGCTTTGCAGGTCTTTTTCTGCTCTTCTCTCCATAGCTGGTGTCCAAGAGAACATCTGAGAAAAACAGAAATATTTTGGCTGTCCCCTTCTCGTGGTCCCAGACAAATACCTTCACCTGAATCTAATGGGATTCCCACTACAGGACCTAAACCTTCTCTCCAGTTTCTGGGCTGCTTTCCTCTTTAACTTTCCTTGAAGCTCAAACCCTCAGAGTAGGAACAAGCCCTGGAGGATGCACCAGCTCCAAAGAGCAATGTCTACCTCCAATCTTATTACCCCACAGAGGAGATTCTTTGGTTAGACAGAAATGCTTTCTTGAGAAAAGAGAGTGATGCTGCAGGGGAGAGCATTTTGAATAGGTAGGATTTTGTGTTTCTGTGGGGAAATAGACTGTAACTACTGAAACAAAAGCAATTTTTTCTTGGTTTTTTTTTCCCTGATCCTCGTCTATATATTGGGAGACAAGCAGATAATCCTCTTACTTACTGTAACACCGTGCAGCAAAGAAGGCAATATAATCATATCATATGGGAGTTCAATGTTCTTCACACTGTTTCTGCCTCTCTGGGAGTTACTGTGTCTAACGTGTTATCTCTTTTCATCTCTGCTTTTCAGACATATTGAAGTGCTTGAAAGGAAAGCTAATGTATACAAAATAAACATACATTAAACTAATACTGTGACACAAGAGTGAGCCTTGAATCCCCCATATGAAAGAAAAGCCAGAGGAAGTTAACATCTATGGGACCAAATTTTCAAGAACAGGCTTAGGTCCAGCTGGAGAGTCCTGGTTGTGAGTAGGGCACCAGCTGGGAAGGAGAGAGATCTGGTCTCTAATTCTGTTCCTGGCATCGACCTGCTCTAAGACCTTATCTTGCTTCTTTGTTTTCCCCCTCTAGCTAAAAATATCAGCTCACTTTAAAAGCAGCTTTTTCTTCTTGGTTTTTTAGAGCACGGCTCGGCTGGTGGCCCTTGGAGCTCTCTACACCCATATAAACTCCTGAGAAATCAGGAAATATTCTGGTTTCACCAAGCCTGGGTTTTTTTCCTGGGACAAACCACACAGTGCTTGGCTTCTCCTCTGTCATAGAATATAAGCAGCAGCAGAAAAAGGGGTTTCAACCCCCTCACTGGCAATCCTGCTTCAAAAGGGAAAGACGTCCATGATTTGCAGCTCCCAAAGTATTACTGTTTTTTTTGGGTTTTTTTTTATGTAAAAAAACACTTATTCCTATAGATTGCTTTCAAATTATCCTCCTAGGCAGCCCCACCAGCACTGAGATTCATCACTTTAGGACAAGTGATCCCAGAGGAATTTTTTAAGGTGCTAAGGTAATGTAGGACTCTGATGCAGGAGCAGGGAAACCTTTTCCAGAGAGGTCAATATTTCCCTGGAAGTCTGCTGGGTACATTCCTTTATTAAACAATGTTTTCATGCAAAGTTCCTGGATAAGGTGAGGCCTTTTATCTTGGAAAGGTAACCTCATCTGAACTGGCCATTGCTCTGCTGAACCTGGGGATGATAAAATAGCTGCAAACCTTCTGACTTTGAGCCTCTTGTGGGGGTTGGACAGAGTCAGAGTGCACATCTCTGCCACCAGAAGATGCTCACAGATGCTTTTCCAGAGGCAAAGCTGCATGGTCTCTCACTTTAGTCACAAATCACATCCCTCCCATCTCTCCCTTCCCAACAAGGGACATTTTTTATTCTCTTCGTGCCTCCAGTCTGAATTCTGAGCACTTTTCTCAAGGCTTCTACTTGCAGGCTCCAACTCCGTGCCATTGCTTCAGACTGTTCCTACCCCAGTGTTCAGAAATTGTCCTTCTCCTGGTAATTCTATGGGAAAGGCACTATTGGGATCCAGAAAAGATAGAAATCCTGGTGATATCTCAGTAAAGCCCTCCCCGAGGAGGTTTGCTAAAGCAGGACTGTCCAGCTCTGCTGCTTCAGAAGCAGAGGAGTTGTCAAATGAGTGGCAAAACCCACACAGGGCAAAAAAAAAAAAAAAATGTTCAGAGATTAAAGAATTTGATCACAAAATAAAAGCATGGATATATTTAGTAATCTGTATGTTGAGTGTTTGTCAGACACCTGCAGAACTCCATGTCACAGGCTTGTCCCTTTGTCAGGTAAAGCCCAGTCTTTACCAGGTCCATCCACCCCCACCTGAATCACTCTTAAAACAAGTCCTTTATAGTTGGTGGCAGAAATACCCAAGTCATTCATTGACTTTTGGACACGTTTCCTCATCAAAGAAGTCTGCATATCCTCTCTGAACACTGCCCTCTCTTATTAACCCTCTGCAATATCCGTGCAGCTTCAAACTCCTCTCATCTGGGTCAGACCTGCAGAAAAGTCCAGCCCCAGAGCTGATGCATTCATAATAATCTGATTTTTCCATACCCCCTCCTGGCATCTAACACAATCCTAGGGCAGTGCCTGCTGTGTAACCAGCACCCAGCCTGCTGCTAAAAACCTGCATCTGCTGATACACATCATGTTTATTTGAACACCTGGTGGTCTTGTGACTTTTAATTTTTATGAAGCCTCTCTGGCACCCCAGCAGTGGCCTCCTCTGTTTTGTCTTTTCGGTTTATGAGCCGTGCATCTGTCTCTCCACCCTCTTTTCATCTGGAAAATCTTCCCCACGGAGAGAAATTCTCGTAGACAAGCAGGTCCAGGGTCAAAACACACCCCAAAATAATGCACAGAAAGTTAAAAAGCATTTCAGGTTCAGAAGAGATGGAAGGTGCTTTGCTGGACCTTTGCAGAAAGCATCATATTTAACCTGAGTGAGGTTTTGAGATGTATTTGCCTTTTTTGAAGTGGCTCAGTTGCTCATTTCTGTCAACTGCCAACTGTGTCCTTAATTCCACTGAAGTAGAAAAGATGTTGCTAAGATCAGCTTTTGGTCTGTATCATTAAAGCTTTTAAAAAAGCAATTAAATTGCATACTATTGTGAGGAAAGGTGTAGAGCAGAAATCACCCTGTAGTGTTGTCGTGGCATAATGATTAATGAGCTCCCTTTGCTTCCCTCTGCCTCTTTAAAGTGCTGCTCACTCCTGAAAGGGTGGGTTTGGGGCTGGGAGAAAACATTACTGGAGATCTTGGTGCTGGCAGTGGCATTTTGTTAAATTGCCAAAAAAAAAAAAAAAAAAAAAAGTTTCAGCCAGGCTCTTGGTTTGCTTTGCTTCTGGTCAGCAGAGAAATAAATGAGAGGGAGGAGTGAGGTTGAGGTGATGCTGCCTGGGGGGGGGACATGGGGGTTGTGGGGCAGTGTCCCTGTAAATCCCCCCTTAGTGCATCCAGGTGCTGGTTGTCACCTCTCACCTCTGTAATTCAACTATTACCTGGGCCAGACTGATGTCACCAGAAGGATGGGATGAGGGGAAGGTCAGAACTGAAGCTGTGTAGCCCATGTGGCTCTTTTCTCCTCAGATACACAATATCCTGGTTAAATTGAGCCGTGGTAAAATCTTGCTGAAGTTCAGGCACAGATCAGGGGGGCTGTGATCTCCCAGCTGCATTTAAAACTTCCTGCCTTGACTCCTCTGGTTTTACCTTTGAAACCATAACCTTGCTTTTTGTGGATGATCCATCCTCCAGCCTCACTCCAGCCTCCCTGGGGGGCTGAACCCAGCTCTGAGCTCAGAGAAATCATCTCTGTTCTGGTGGATTTGATCCAGTGGAGGCTGTGACATTTAAATTTTCCTTAACTAAGGAAAGTCCCACAAGCTGATGTCCAACCACCTGCCTTTTGTTCTTGCTCAGTGGGGAAAGAATTTTCCACCCCAACTTCAGAGCCACTTTGGGTGGCTTTCAGGGCAACACGTGGTTTCCAGATGTGCCTGGGGACTGAGATTTGATCTTAAATTTGGCCTTTGTGGAAAGAAGGAGAAGAAAAATCCCTTTCCAGATCGAGCTCTGGAGCAGAGCTGCAACCTTCTTCTATCTCCTCCCCATCTGCCTGCAAACAGTGGTGGTTTTCTACTCCTACCTCTTTCCAGAAAGCCAATTTGTGGATAAATTATGCACTGGGCTCAGGACATAACCCTTGGCTACTGTTTCAGACATTTATCCTCTCTTAGATCAAGTGATGCTACTTGAAGACATTAACTTTCCCCAGCTGCCTGTTAGCAGCCCTGTGGGGAGGAGTGATGGGATGTGCACTTCCTAATCCACTCCAGGCAAACCCAGCCAGGTTTGTTTAAACTGCCAGGGAATTCAGGTAGGAGATGGATGACCACATGGAGCTGATTAGGGAATGCTCACAGGCTCCTGGCTGTTGGCAGGAAGGAAAGAAATGCTGGAGGCTGGTAAAACCTTCAATCAGTCCTGTGGTTTGCAAAGAAATATCTTTTTAGGATGTTAGGATGCTTTGGAAACCTTCTTCCATGAGGACAAGGTGGTCCATGGAGCTTGGTGCCCAAACACAGCCTTGTGGTAGCCAAGGTTGGAGGACAGGTGGAGCTTTTCGTGGAAAAACCCTGAAGGAAGAACATCTCAGGATTATTTAACTTTCTTTCTTTTGGGTTTGATCTTGGAATTAGGGGGGATACCTCGAGGACAGTCTCTGAAAGCAGAATGGGGAGGAATTTTTTTTTGTGCAAGGAGCATGGAGGGAATTCTGAGGTGAATGGTGCTGGGGTTTAAGGAGGGGTTAATGGGTATTTTGTTGGTGGTGGCCAAGAGAAGCTGTTTGTGGGAGTGCAAGAACATACAAAATATCTAACTATTAGTGAAAGATTAAATGAAAAGAGAAAGCTTGGAGAGGAAAAACTTTGTCTGAAAATGATATGTGGGCCTCTGGATGAAGGCTGGGCTCCAGAGGTAAATGTGCAGGGATTGTGGGGGAGAAGATAGAAAAAAAAAAAAATGATGGAGAAATGCATTTCTAGCTAATGGTAGAGATTTATGGATCTGTTAGGAATCCCATTGACCTTATGAACCATCTTTCCCTATCCCCAGCACCTCCTTTGCTCTTCCCCTCAATGTCCTTTCATTATTACAAATATCTGTTTCCCTCCTCAATTTCATACATGGGAACACAGTGACAATCAGTCCCATTACTCTTTGGAGCTCCACAGATGGGCTGAAGGTTTGAACAGTGAGCAGAGGATGCCAGAATCCTTTCTTTGTCCAGGTTTTTGCCATCACTGCAGTCCTAGAAACCTGGTCCTTGAGCAGCAAGCATCCTCTCCCCTGGATTTGCTCAGGATCTTCCTTAATTCCTGGCTGTAAGGAAGGCAAAACTCAGACTGAAATACAGTCTGGGAGTGTTTCCCTTGCCCATCCCATCATTTGCAGATGTTTTCCCCAAATATCAGGTTGGTTGACAGTCCTGGACACTGAGGAAGAGAGGAGCTGTTTTCTGTCCAAAAAAGAGAAAACAGAAAATGTGAGCACAAGTTCAGGGTTGGAAGAAGTAGGAGGAAGTTTGGAGTAAAGAAATCCCTTGGATCTGCCAGAGATGTAGGGAAACCCAGCAGAAAATCCTCCTCCAGCTGCTTTCCTTCAGGCAGGTGAAATACAGGGACTCTCCTATTCTAACACATTTTTTAATTGCCTATTGAGTAAATTGAGGTTTTTCCATCCCCATTACTCTACTGATAGCTATCATTCATAACACAAATATACAAAATAAATTAATTAAAAAAAACCCCAAACTTGTAATGGTTTTTCCCTGCTTAAGTTTTCAATTACATCAGCTATCTCATACTCATTAGAAAGACATGAGCCCATATTCATTAAATGCAAAACTAACTTTCCAGCAGCAAAAAGGCTTGGGTGAAGAGGGTAATGATTTAATTTTCTTCATTTCAGAGAATTACATCTCTTATCCTGGGGCAATATGTCTCTAAATGCAGACAAAATGCTGTTTCAGGCTCAGTTTAAATTCCTGATTTGGTGGAGCTACTTGGTAGGAAAGTCTGAGTAAGGTCCAGACCCCCATTGCCTTTTACACTCAACCAAAGCAAACCAAACATTAAAATTACTGAGGATTCCTGATAATTATTTCAAACCCCATCATCTCCAGAAGAATATTTGGCTACATTCTTCTACGCTCATCCCTCCAAACGTGGTTGTGAAGTCTGGTGCAACATTCCAAACATGTGGCTAAAGCTGTGGTTAAAGAAGATGTTCAGGAGCTTTCAAAAATCCCACTGTGCCCATATTCAATTTCAGGTGCCCAGATATTTTGTAAATTGCAGTAAAAAAATCCATCTCTGAGTGTGTAGATGTAGTCAGTGCCCATCTACAGGCACTAAGAGGGAAGGAGGAGAGGAAAGGACTTCAGCTGCATGTAAAACTTTAAAAATTGTAATAAGAATTTTTTTGAACATCAGGTTCAAGATGTACATGCCAAAGTACATCAGGTGTTTAATTCTCTTTGGGTTTTAGTGCATCTAGACTCATGAGATTCAAAAGAAAAATATTTCGTCATGGGAAATGATTTTAAAAAATAAAAAAACCCAGAAATACACAATCCTGACACCTCTAATGTGCTAGAAAACTAATTTGCTGTTTGACCAAAGGAAAAAAAGTTAATTGCTAACAAGTGCACTTAATTGTGTCCATCACTTTTCAGCATCATGGGTAGTCAAGGTCTAGAAAATCTCTTCTGGGACCACTGCCCTTGCCTGCTCACCTCACACATTATGGTGACATAGGAGGGCTGAGCAATTGTATTCCTAGAAAATATGGTTTTTTAGCAATAACCCCTGATAAAATGGATTCAGGAAACGTGATTAAGTGTGGACCATGGCCCAGAGTCCCAGAACTTATAACCTACACAATGTGCTTCTTCTGGATTTAATCCTCATATCTTTGATAACTCCAGACCAGAGAAGACAGGTTTGTTGTTTACAAGGTAACCCTGTTTTCTGACACCACACACACCCATCCATGCCTTTGGCACAGTTGTTATTGCTCCATTTTGTAGAAACTGGGGTGAAAAACTTCCCCAGGTGATGAAGGGCTCTGAACCAGCATTGGCCTTGGCTCAGCCATGTGGTCCTTCCAACCCCTCTGAGCTGGCACCTTCCCTGCTTGTGGTTCCTCAGAGATACAACTGGGACCTTTCTGTTTGCCTGGTGCTTCCTATTGCTGTTCAAGGGACTGGGGAAATGCAGAATTTCCACGGTTCTTACTGGGTTTAGATATTTTTTTTCATTTCTTCCTTCCAAGATGTGCATGACTTATGGCATATATGAAAACCTTTGCTGATTTTTTATGGATTGAATCAAATCATGAGCTGAAACGAAAAGTTTTAATGAAAATGTCACAACTGTTTCAGCACAGAAATTGTGACCAGTGCTGAAAAGCCATGCTGAAAAGTCATTTGTGTTCAAACAAACAACAAATATTTCCTTAGAACAGCTCCTCGGATCAGATTCTTCCCACCTGATTTCCCCTCTAGCTCTCTCATTCTTGTTTGTTTGGTTTTTTTTTTCCATTCCCTGTCCAAACTAATGAAACAGCTGCATTTTTATCAACTGCTCTCCCCACCCCAGAGCCAGCTGCATTTCACAGGAGGGAGAAGCAATTTTTATACCCAGTGGTGAGGAGCTCCACCGAAACCCCAGCTCAGGACAGCAGCAGGAGCTGTATTTCCCCATCCCTCTATATTGCAGTGACATTCTGAACAACATCTAAGTGCAGATATTGCTTTCAAGCCCTTTTTTTTTTTTTTTTCCCTCTCTCTTGAAGTTTTCTGCTCTGTTCAATAAAGGAGCAACGTTGGGTTTTTCATTTCTCTTTTGCTGGTGATGGCTACAGGGCTCGGCAGGCAGAGCCATCCAGAGAGCAAAATGTTCTGAGCAGCAGCTCAAAAGAGATGCCAGGTTTCTTCTAAAATCTGGGTCCACCTTAATGCATAAAGATCAGTTCTAGTTCCAAAATAGCTACACACAAGGCTTTGTGAAAGGCAGCAAGCTCTGGCTGTGAAGTCAGCTGCCCAGCATGGACCAAGTTAGAGAGGGCCACGTGGAGCATTTGATCATTTGGCCTTTTTCTTGTGTAGCCACAAAGATAAAATATCCTCATACCATGTTAAGCCTTTCACAGGGCAAATTAAGGCAGGCAGCCAGGGCTGGGTTTGTTTTAGTTTGTAGAAACCTTTGCAAGAAAGAGAATTAAAGCCTTGTCCACATCCCAAGTGTGTGGCCTGGGATTCATCCAGTGAATGCAACTTGCAGCCTAGAGAACGTGGTTTCTGTGCTGAGATGATGTCTTCAAAGCATCTCCTCAAGGAGCAACTCTAATATTATCTTCTTAATGAATTTTTGAGGGTTTTTTTAGGCAGGATCATGTTTAAATATACAGATCAGGTCCTGAGTTTCAGCAAACTGCCAAGGTGTGGTTCTCGGGAGGGGATTTGCTCAGTGGAGCAAAGTCCCACATTAGGGATGGGGATGAAGCCTGTCCTGAAGGGCAGAGAAATAGCTGGAGAAACCTCAGTGCTCAACTCCCTGCTGTGTCACAGCCTCCCCAATGGCCTCAGCTCCCCTGTGGAGAGCCAGATTGCAGCTCTCCCTTCCTGACCAGGAAAACACCTCCCTGAAAGGTTTTCTGAAGGGAACAACAATGGATTTGTTTGTCCTCTATTCCTCTTCCCAGCAAAATGAAAATAGTGCAGGTTGCAGAGCAGAGTCCATCTAAAAAGCTGGCAGAGATGGCTCCATAACCAGTGGGGGGTTTGGGGAAGAGGGTTTTGTGGAAACTGTGCAATGAGTGGCACACATCCTTCCTCCCAGAGAGGAGATGCTGGTGCTGGGTTGGGGAACAGCACCAACCACAGCCCAAACCACCTCTTCTCAGCCCAGGGTGACCATGGGACTGTTTCATCCCCCTCTTTCTAATGACAACAACTTCCCCCTTCCTTTTCTGAACAGGAGTTTTCCTAAACCATTTCACAAGCCTCCTCCTTTCACTCCTGGGGTTTATGGGGTGTGGGAGCTCTGCAGCTCCCCTGAGCATCTCCTGGTTGGGGCAGGAGGGAGGAGGGATGAGGGATGGGTGGAGGGGCAGGACCACCAGCCACAATTTGAATAACATTTCCAGCCTCTTGCTGGCAGCAGCTCACGACTTTCACATCACAGCAGTCTTGACATATCCTTGGAGGAGAGTCAAGCCAGAAATCCCAAGGCAGCCCATGAATGCCTGGGGAGCAAGAAAAGGTGGAGGGGAGGATGGGGGATGGAGCTTTGCAGCTCTGTGCCCTCCCTCCCCATGCTGGAGGTGTTCATCCTGGGACTGAGAAAAGAAAGAGCACTGGGAAGGGGGGGAAGCAGCAGTTGTAACTTGTGCAGAAGTTATTTCATATGATTCAGGGGACCTGCTTGTCAGTTATTGTGACCTAAAGCATGAAATGAATTTTGGCATGTAGGGCTGTGGCCAGAGGATGAGCTACTTCTCCTGGTTAGAAATATATCCATATGTCTGCAGCAATGGTTTTGGGTTGGTGGTTTTTTTTTGTTTTTGTTTTTTTTTTCCTGAATAATTTTGTGTTCTCATTGTAAGTCTCAGCAAGTTGGGAAAAGCAGTAGCAACTCCAGTTTTGTGCTGCATTTTGGAATTATTGTCAAATTCCAGTTGTGCTTCGTTTGGATTATTATTGTACCACAGAGCAGGAGTGGGGGGAGCAGGATTTTCAGGGCACTGCTACAGGACCAAAGCAAAGCAGCATCCAAACGACTGCCAAAATCTGAACTGTGCTATTTAATTCCAGGTAACTCAGTTGCCTTCACTCCTGAGCTCAGTTGTTTATAACACTGGAAATGTTTAAGAATATAAATTTTAAATCCTGGATCTTTCAAGTGACAGCAAACAGGAAAGCTGCCATCCAGCTCTGGGAACCCAAAGGGTATCCCCAGATGTCAGCTGGACTCCACATTTGCCAGCAGCACCAGGGTATCCCAAATTAATGGTGTGACAAGAGCACAGGAGCCAGGGGAACGTGGTGCCTCTTCACATTGGTATAATTTTGCAGGAACATCTTTCTTTCCAACTCATCTGAAGTCTCAACACTCTCCATGATTTTAAGTACAGGGATTTTTTTCTGTCAAAAAACTAAACTCCGCTCTCAAAATAATTAGCACATCATCAGTCTGGAAATAAGCCTTGTCTTGAGTGAAAGAATGGAGTTATGGGGGTTGTTTTTAAATAGCACAATATATCCAGAAAAAAATATTGCTTAAATTATTGATATTATTTACACTCTTCTCCTGAACAGCATCTACAAAAATATGTTGTTTTTTTTTTTAAAATAGAATTATTAATTGAGGGGTTTCTCGAAGATGTTTGGTTTGGTTTTTTGAAAGTTTTTGGAGAGCTGGTGGCTAAATAGTGAAGATTATCTCAAACCATATCAGAGACTTATTTGTCATTTTGAGGGGTTTCAGGTCACATGTAGAGTTTGGACCAGTGTAAGTGTCTTCCTGGGGTGGGTGAGCATCTCCTTGTGAGCGTGGATCCAGGGCAGTCAGACTTCAATAATGTGGGGAATCAACCATCTGGCCCCAAATAAATCAACTCAGAGCCTGATCCCCCAGCCTTCCTTGGCTCTTGCCTTACTCCTACGAGTAGCCCAAACTCAGCTACTCACGGAGGTGGGAAGATGTCCCTCGTGTGAGGATCTCCTAGGGAAAAACACAGTGCTTGGAAGTGGAAACTGGGCAAGGGACAGAGTGAAATCCAACTGTTTCCCAGTTATATCTTGAGGCTTTACTGGGGAAAACAACCAGTTTCAAGCACATCCCTTTGGTTTACAAACCCAAATCCCCTCGTGTGTCCCCGGGATGGACACAGGGGTGTGGGGGACACCTCCACCTGCACCCCGCTGCTTGGCAGGGGAGGATGAGGAGGAAGAGGGGAAGATGAGAGCCCAGCTCTGTGCTGAATCTGACCCTTTGTTTCGGCGGTGTCTCTGTTGGTGACAGATGGTGATGCTGTCCTGGTGAATTTGTTACCTTCTCGATGACATGCAATATGTCTGCATCCTGACAGTGAGAGGAGAGACTCCAGCTGTCCCTCCAGTAATTGACAGCAAGGAGCTGTTTTCACTTTTGACAGAGCTAAGAAGCATTAGCATCATATTGGCTACTAGGAGGGGTTTTATTATTATGTTTATCATCTGAGAAAAGTCATTGTGATGTGGGACTGGGTGGATTTGTTGGATTTGTTTGGATTTTTGGTGGGTTTTTTTTTTTTAACAACTTTGCTCATGCGGCCGCCTGGTCCTCCCAAACTCTCACGTGCTCCAGCAGCAAAGAAAGGGAAGGAAATTTAGGCTCCAGCCACCTCACCCCCACTCCTCTCCCACTGATCAAAATGACAAAATCCCTTCTCGTATTTTCAGGAGCAGTTTGGGGGAAGGCAGGAGAAGAAGGATTATTTTAGGATAATAAAAGTGCAGGAAGCAGTTTGCTGAAGTCACTCATGAAGGGGTCCTCAGTGCTTCCTGAAGTCACTGCTTGCTGTCAGAGTTTGGCTCAGGTCCTCTTTGGGAGGAGAGAAAATACAATCTTGCTTTTCTGCAGGTTTTAAGGCTCTGCTGGCTGGCATTCTGGATGATTAATGTCTGGTTTGCCTCTTCCTACCTCACAAACATAGCCCTCCCTAGCAATAAAGGGCACCTCTGGGTACCCTCGTCAGTCTATGATAAATCCTTAATAAGATTGGGAGGACTAAAATCAACTTTGAGTACATAAGTCACAAAGACATCCACACAACAAAGATTCCTCCCTAAATTAGATTCCAGCTGACCTAAAACAAAGGTTGGGCCTCAGCACAGATCTAGCAGGAGCAAAGCTACCAAGACAAGCAGCCTCTTCAGGAACAGCTGACTCTTTCCTCTTGGTCCTACCAGTTCCTTCTCTGAAAACCACTCACCCTTTTACTCCTGAAACAGTACCAGAGGAAAGGAGCCAAAGCCATGAGATTTACTCAGTGTTGTATTCATAGAATCATATCTTTTGTCCTCTGGGTGTCTTCCAGACAGAGAATTGGGGTCATCCATCCTTTTTGGGCCATTCTTATGTCTTCTTCATTTGTGTAGCACCCACTGCCATGGGACACTGGTCCTGTACCTGAGGGTGCTGATATCAGAGGCTGATGTTTCATGCTGGATTATTAAAATCTGAGCATGAGAAAGCAAACACAGCCCAGCAAAAGGAAGGTTTCATCTGGCATGGTAGTGAGGCAAATGCTGCTTCTGTATTTTCTGGGTCGTGGAGCAGGGTGTTAGCACAGAGGGTGTGTTCCCATGGGCACCTGGAACAAGGAAAGATGGAGTTGTGAACATGATGTGCTGCACAAGTAAATTTACCTCTGCAGGAGGAACCCAGGCCCTTTCAGCTCTTTCTGGCCACAGAGAGTTTGTTCAGTTTTTATTTTAAACTATTTCAAGACTAGACGTGATATTTGAATATTATAATCCCACTATTTACACTCCGTGTGTGACTTTGGAAATTCCCAGGGAAGTTTTGAATCTCCAAGGTGATTTCTGTAGATTTCTGAAGAAAAATATAGTAGGAACAAATAAAACACATGAGTTCTGCCAGGTTTACATGAAGTCCTTCAAAGTTTATTGAATTGTAATTCAGAATCTTGCTTTAAAGCATCACGCCTTCATCTCTTGTGTCCACAACCAGGCCCTCTGTGAAAACAAATCCACAAAGTAAAAAAAAAAAAAAAAGCAGAAAGTCTTTGTCAACTCTGATTTATTATTAATCCAAGTGTTTTAACCATGGTTGCTACAACACTTTGCTGGTTTCTTCAAACGAGGATTGATTTTTAAGTCTCATTGAATACTTTTGTTGAAAGGTCCTCTTCCCAGATATCGTTAAATATGCAAGGGTAGCACTCTGCTGTGAGGCTCTTTGCTGCTTTTCCCAAGCCTGCTCATTTCTGAGGTCAGTGCCATGCTTTCAGATCAATATATTCAGAATTTAGTCAGCACAAACTCCTAAAGATGTTTGGGCGTTGACACAAGAACACGACAAAAGCCCAAGCCAAGTTAGTGCTAAACAGAAAACCCAATTCCTGGTCCTGGCCTGGGGCCAAAATCTTGGTTCATACCTTGGGCCAGAGATTGGAGAAGGGTAAATTTTACTTGCCAGGTTTTGCATTCAGTAATTCCTGAGCTCCAAAGCTTGGTGCAAGAGAAATGCACAGACCTGCATTTGTGCAAGCATGGATGAATGAGAGCCAGGAGAGGGATCCAGCCAAGGATGTGGAGCCCCTGGAAAGCTCTGGAGGCAAGCAGGTGGTTATAAGTGAAAGAGATGGATGCTGTAGAAGCATTGTCTTATCTACAACGTGCTTTTATGAGCTGGCATTAAATTATTCCTGTTTCTTGCAATACTGTGGTGTGTTCTGCACCTTCCTGGTTCCAGATGTGAAAGAGGGAGAGGGCACAGGATGGAAAGCAAGGGGGGAATCTGCTGCGTAACCAGTGTTTGTCAGAAAGGGGAGTAATTGCTGCTCTTTGGTGTGATTTATTGAGGTAACAAAGGTTAATAACAATGCTACTCAGTCAGTTTATTCTATTCATTTTCATGTCATTACAACATATCAGGCACGGTGCAGGTTGCAGCTGGGGTAAGGACTGTGTCTCTCCCGGAGAGATGCTCCTTTCTCCCTCCTGTCCACCAAAAACCCCTTGCTGGGGTGAGCTGGGAGTTTGGAGCCCAGCTGGTGCATATCCAGGGTGATCATCAGGGGTGTCAAAGGACTGGCTGTCTCCCTTTTTGCATCTCAGGGGCCTGAAATTTTGAGCAAATGATGGAAGGAGCCAGCGTGAGTAGAAGTTAACGCGGGGCCAACATATTGGAGCGACGCTTTGCTGGAAGAACGTGGGAGTGAGGGCAAGGGTGGGCAGGGAGGGGGTGGAAAGCAGCCTGCAACAGCAGATATCCCCACGGGATGCCCGAGGGATGGAGGGGGCTTCTGTTGGAAGAGGTGGATAATGCAAAGGAGCCGTCTGTCATGCAAATGTGGCAGCGAGAGGAATATTCCTGGGTGAGCTCTTGGTGCTGGTGGGAAGGCTTTGGAGTGGGATGATGCTGCTGCTCCAGCCCCTGGGGCTCTGCTGGAGAAGCCTCTCACAAGGGGAGCAGAAAGAGTGGCAGGGAGGAGGACAGAGCAGGTGGGGATTACTTGGTTGTTTTGTTTAGGATTTGGCAAAAGCCAAAATGCACAACTGGGAAGTCTGAAAGTGAAGAAGGGTGGCACTTCAGACTAAGGAGATTCTTTGTCTATTGATGAGGCTTCCCCCACCTATGTGAATTTGTGTTTATGGTGTAGGGACTTAAAACACGCTCCAGGCTCAGCCTTTATTTGCCAGCAGTGTTCACTGAAACCTTCTTGTTCTTACCACAGTCTTTTATTGCAAAGAGCTATTTGAGGTGATCACAGTATCTTCTCGGGGCTTGCAGAAAGAAGTCACCAAGGCCTAGAAACTTAATGGCAGCATCATTCCCTGGTTTTCAGGAGTGGGGGGTGTGCAAGGTACTGCAGGAGATGCAAAGGGCCTGAGTTTCCAGAATTGCTCAACAACCACAGCTCCCAGCCTGGTTTGGTGGGAAGTTTCCCTGTTCATGGCAGGGGGTTGGAACCAGCTGATCTTTAAGGTCCCTTCCATCCCAGACCAGTCTGTGATTTCCAGAAATCAAGTCGGTGTTGTAAGAAATCCATCAGACTTTTTTTCCCCCACCACCACCCATGTGCACATGAGTTTTGACAACTCACACAACCCCACAGACCCCCTCCCTTGGCCTTTTTAGCCCCAGTCCATCCTTCTGTTAACCTCCACCTAGCCCTTTGCAGTCCTTAAACCTCCAGAGCTCCAAGCCCCGGGACGAGTGGGCGCTCAGGTCGCTCTTTGTGCGAGAGCGGCTTCAAGAAAAGCCAACATCTTGCTACAGATCATCCCTCCCTTCCACCCACCTCGAGGCTGGCAATCTCACTCTGTTCTTTCATCCAAGTGGGCATCAGCACCAGCCCCATATTCATGAGTGTCAAGAGGTGTTGATGCACACTGCATACGGCACTCGGCTGCTTTTTGCCCACCCCGGAGACCCAACGCCTCGCACCTCCGCTCAGCTGCTGGGACTTGGCTGCCTTTCAGCTTTGCATTTTTAGAAGGACTTTGAATTTTTTCCAGCTTGCTCTCTGCTGTTTGGTTGTTTTTTTTTTTCTCTGTGAGGTACCTGGGTTGCTTTGTCCTCAGAAACACGTTGATAAATCAGTAGGTGTAACCCCTGGCAAACGCTGCTTTTCAGCATCACTTTGCCCACTCGCAGCTCCTCTTACCTGGCAGGAGATGGGCAGCAAAGGACAGCAGTGCCTCAAAGCACTACAGAAGTGTCCATCTAGCTGCTCCTGCTGTGGTTTAGGGAGAGGATGTGGGTAAAGTTAGCTGGAAAATAGCAAATAGAAAGACAAGCCTTTACCCACAGTGGTCAAAGTCCTGATGCCAATTGTAGAGCATCCATCTCGTGTGTCAGCTCAGCCCCCACCACAAGAGAGGTGGTTTCACTCAGAAATCTCCCTGCTGCAGGTTCCCTAAAAGGTTCTCTGAGAATCTTTGCTACTGAAAGAGTTTTTGGTGCGGGTGAAAATTTCTTCAGACATTTTTTTGGCATACTTTGAAAGTCCTGGGGTATTTTCTTGATGTTTTCTAATCCTTTGGGAAAAGGCCATAGGGTGAATGTTTGTTGATATCTCACAGATGTGACAGCAATCCATGGAGGAATATTGGAGTTAGTAAGTGCTGCCTGGCTTGGAACTGAGTGCAGAGTGCTAAGAGTTGTATGCAGACCCAAAAACTTAAAATCTACTCAGTAGTTTGACAGATCACCCAGTAGAGAAAGTTGTGTTCTTACTGGTGTCTCAGTTACTTTTTAAAAATCTTGGTGGTAAGTGTTGGCTTCTTTGGGGTGCTTGCAGCACTTCATTACTAGATCTGAAGTTGCCCTGAGAATCAAGTTTTTACCACTTCTAATGAAAAAAGAAGATACATTGGGTTGGGAAAGTCTGGACCACAGCACAAGGCTTGCAGTACAAACCTGGGGGGCTCCAGCACCTGAGATCTCTGGGCAGGAAGGTAGAAATCTGCTCACAAACTTCTTGCTTACCCATCAAACTTCTTGGTTACTCTACAGAGTCTCAAATAACCCTAAACCCCCATGTTTGGAAGGCTGAATGGCACAGAAGGAGCACTGGGGACCATGAGGGCAGCAGGGACAGGAGTTGGGGCAAAGAAGGTCCTTGGGGCCACTTGCTTTGTTGGTTTCCTCCATCATCATTATCATCCTCACATTTTTTTCAACATTGCTTTTGAGTCTCTGTGTATCCCTTTCCCCTCTGTGCTGCTGTGAACCATTTCCCTTTGGATACCCCTCATTTCTCCAGAAAAAAAAAAAAAAAAGCATTCCTTTTCCTTTAACCTCATGGCAGCTCTCAGCCTCTGAAACACATCTAGGGACATATGTCTGCTTTTCCTTTAGTAGACAAGTAAATAATTGCTCTCTCCCCCTCCAGTTCCCATCTCCCTTTAATTTGAACAGGACCATGGGCTGGAGCAGGATGAGTCCCATTGGGCCCAAACTCAGCACACAAATCACTGGGTTCCTCCCAGCCCTCCCCCACCTTGTACCATCAAGGTCTTTATTCTTTGTAGCAAGGTTAGGCTCTATATGTCTTAACCATATGCCCCAAGTGAGGACTTCATTAGCATTCATGATGCATTCACCAGGAACAGAGGAGTGGGAGGCATTGCAATTCTTCTCAGCTGCTCCTTCACACCCAGCCTGGCAGGAGGGGTCTCACCAAGCCCCCAGCCCCCACCACCCCCCTTTGCACACGTGTGTGCACAGCTGACCAACCTTCCACACCCCTCCTTGCATCCCCAGCCTCACTGCCAGGTCTCAGTGCTCTAGGAGAGGATGTCTGAAGGGAGAGGTGGTTTCCAAAAAACCTCCTGAAGAGGCACATGGAGTCCCCTCTCTCTCTCTCTGTCTCCCTCTCCCTCTCTGTCTCTCTCTCTGGGTCCAGGATTTGGGCTCCCAGCTCCCTTTTGGACCTGCCCAAATTTCAGGTGGTCATTTCAGAGTAACATGGACCCATTTCAGTCTCCTTGGAGAGAACTCAGCCCCTGAAACAGGGAAAGGATGCTGATGCTGTCACCTGCTCCTCTGACACTTTTTTTTTTTTTTTTCAGTACATTTACTCATCGAATCTAGAAATGTAACTCAGGGAAAAAGGTCTGAGTCTTATCTGATGTGTTCAGAGAGAAATTCCTGATGGCTTTGGGACCCTTCCACTGAAAGACAGCACTTGGCCAGAGGTGTTTCTGCTCTTTGCTGTGCTGGTGTGAAGCCTGACTTGCCTCCTGGTGGAAGGTCTCATTACAGCAAGGATGTTTCCCAGCTCCAGGAGCTATCAGAAAAAACAGGACATGAGCTGCAGACACTTTCAGGTACTAAACCAAAAGTCAAGAAGTCACAGCATGGCCCAGCTCCAGGGGAGCTGCAGGGATGGGACATCCACGTCGGGGCCACCCCCACGGGGGTCTCCTGATCCAGCAGAGCCCCAAAGCAAACAAAAGGAAGGAATCCACAGCCCTGGGAATCAGTGCATCTCACTAGTGCTGCTGCAGCTCTCCTCTGGACACTAGAATATTATAGAATATTGGTTACAAAGGCAAAAAAAAAAAAAAGAAAAAAAATTAGGTATTTCTGGGTCTTTATCCTGCTGGAGGAGGACAGCACCAGGCACACAGATGCCTCATAAAAAGGTTCATGTGGTGTCCAAGCAGGGAAGAAGACTTTGCAGTGAATTTTATTCTGTAACCAGGGCAGAATTTTTTATTTCCTGAATCACAGCCACACACCCTGTTCTCTTCCCTGGTGATTCCCCTCTGCTTACAGCTCTTCCCCTGGCCAACCCTTTTAAAATCCCTTTAGACATCACCATGTACAGACACCACTGCCCTCCAAAGGTATTTCTGTAAGTCAGAAATAGGTTGGAAATGTGATGGACACTTGTGCTCCCCTTGTGCCTGGGCATGCTGAAAGCTGGGAGCTGCCAAAAGGAGCAGAGAGCCTCAGAGGCTTTCAAAAGAGCAGGGAAAGAGAAAAAAAAAAAAAAAAAAAAAAAGAGGGAAATTTCAAGCTACTGAAAATCCCAGCAGGTCCCTACGTGTCTCCCAGCTCCCCCCCATCTGCAGTTGGGATGAGCATTTGCAGGCACCCAGAGCCCCATTTGGCTGCTCCCTGCATGGATCACTTACACTGTGCCTCCAGCACATCAACCCTGCCCAAGCTAGAAATTCATTTTCTTTTTTTTCCCCCCAGCTCTGCTGTCAGAGCAGCATCTCTTCAGACTATCACCTAGAAATAGCCATATCTCAACCACACTCTTCTTGCAGGCAGGGCTCCTCTTGTTTTAATTTTTTTCTTTTTTTTTTTGCATGAAAAAAACTTTATATTTAACTTGGAGGAAGCTTTCAAGGTTTGGGAACTGCTCATCTCTATAAACCTCTCACCAGGATAGGGCTCTGACTGTCTACTTGACTCCCATCCCTGAAAGGGCAGCAAGGCAAGGAACAAGCATTTGCTTTGCATCCAGCAAAGCCACTCACCAAACAAACACTGAATCAGAGCTGTGTGGCCCCCTCATTAGCAGCCTCACATCAAGGACTTTCATGCAGCAAAATTAACTATTTTTTTGTAGGATGTTTAACAAAAGAAGAGATACTAATGAGGTTAGTTAAAGGGTGGCCCTCTTTCATTAGCTCTGCTGGGCTAAGTCTGCCAGTGAGGAACTATCAAGAAGATTGCTTTTTTTAATTACTCTGTTAATTGATATAAAACAAAAAGGACGCAGATTAGTTGCATGCAATTAGCAAATTAATTCTTGGCAATTACAGACTTAATAATGGAGTACTTTTGCTGCTGTGTGTTGGATTCCATGGCCTATATTCATTGCCTGTACGAGCTGAATAATTTATTTTTTATTTATTTTTAAAAAGGAACAAGAGTTAAATATAGCCATGCCCAATAGAAGCCTCTCAATAGTGTGGTGAAGAAGATAAAGTGATTTTTTCACCTTTGCCACAAGGATGCCTGGTGGCATCTTCTTAACACTGAGGCCTCAGTGATGGGTAACCCAGTGCTGCCTTCTTGCTAAATTCTGACTCCTGTGCTCAGGACTTCAGAGGGACCAGAAATTAAGGACAAGTTTCAGGTTCTTTCTGAAAGGTGGACAGGAATGTTGGAAATCAGGTCCTTAGGGTCTAACCTTAGTCTGGGACTCTTCCCAGGCTGTAGCACTCTGGTGGAGCAAGGAGGCTGAAAAATGCCTTGAAAATTCTCCTTGAAAAGCCAAAGGGATTGGGGTGGTTGCTGTTGAAAGGCTGCAGCAGAATTTTCCAAGAAAATAACCCAACAGCCCAAAAAAAAAAAAAAAAAAAAAAGAAAAAAAAAGTTTTCTTCTAACTTTCCAAGCCCAGAGCTTATTTCCAAAGCTTCCCTTCCAAGTACCAGTTTCTCAGAGATGTTTAGCAGTGATTTGCTAATTAGTTCAAACTTAAAGCACTAACCTCACCAGCAGAAGCATCCCAGATGGACATGGCTCAGGTAACTGTGCCAGGGAGCACCCTGACTTTGCAGGAAGCACCTGTAAAAATCAGGTGTAAAAATCAGAAAGCAAAATCCTGAAGAAGCAGCTGGAAAAGGAACTCAGGGACTCCATAAATATAAATATTTTTGCAGTATGGCAAATCTTGCAGAGTGCTCTGCTTCAGGCAGGGCCACCAGCACCCCCAGCATGTCTGTCTTCCTTCCCCAGACCTAACAGGAGTAAGGAGAAACAGATGAAATGTCTTTTTTTCTCTCCTCCATAAGGAAATTTGGACTTTGGAGTCTGCTTGGTAGAGGCTTTTGAGGAAGCTCCAGACAAGGAGGCAGCTTGCTGCATTCTGCTTTAGTTGGGTAGTGTTCTCTCTTTTCTCCTCTTTAGTTATTTAGGATCTATTCCTTCCCCTTTATCCTAGCTTTTCAAGGGAAATCATTCCATGTAACTGTCCTCTTTTCACTCACTACTCCTTTATTGCAAAAAACATGTGCCTTGCTTTAAATTCTCCTCTCTCTCTTTTTTTTTTTTTTTTTTTAAATGAGACATCTTGTTTATTTTTTCCCCTCTCTTTTTTCCCCCCTTGCTGAGGCTGCTTCTCCTGCTGGTGCTGCATCTCTGCTTGCCAGAGAAATGTTTTTCTTTCACTTTTATTGTAATTTATTGATTCCCCCCCCCCATCCTTATGCACTCAGAACCTTTTGTTTCTACCCAAGAAGGCAGCAGGCATTAACAACAGACCCTATACAACTTATAGTTAAATTTGAAATAATGAGGGCACAGTTGGAGTCAAACACAGTCACTTAGAATGTGAGAAGACCTGAGCTGCAAACCAGAAACCAGCAGCATTATCTGTCTGACCTCTCCCTCTCTTCCCACACATTGAGGACAGGTTTTTTTCTCACATTTCTGAGGGGTTTCTACCTCCCCAGCTTTCTCCCTGGCTCCACAGCCAGCACTGCTGCCTTCTCCCCTCTCCCATGGGTTGGGATTTGTGGAATTCAATCACTGCTTTTTCTCCAGAGGCTCATGGGCATGGATTTTGAGGAATTTGTGCCATCTCTGCTTCTCCTCCTGCTCACAGTCCTTCAGGAGAACTTGAATTGTTATTTTCAGGGAACCTCTATAGAACTGGAAGAATTTCTTGCTTGGTCATCATACCATAGAGCCACACCAGACCACTTTATTTTCCATTCCTTTTTGTCAAGGACAATCCCCATACATATAAACATCTCTTTATGATGATTTAGGAGGGTATAATCTTCCCAGTTACAGTTATTCTGGTTCTGACCATCTGAGATGATGTTTTCCCACAGATCCCATGGGTTTCAGAGTTGCCTGGGCTGCATCTTATAAAATCCAAATATTTAGGGACCAACTTCTGCTAATTCTGCCCACTAGTGAATCTTCTGAGAGAACTTTGCCCACAATAAGCACGACACCTGCACTTGAAGTCAGCTCACTGCAATGTAATTTAGGTATTAATTGAAATGAGAAGTGCAAATCCAAGCCAAAGGTTTCTATGGATGGATCTGCAGATCCTTTCTGCTGCTCTTCTCTCTCACCTCTCATCTCCTGTGATCAGCTCTGCATGCAGAAAGGAAGGTATTGCAGCTCTTTGTTTAGGGCAAAGCTCTTTGTAGGTAGTTTTTTTTTGGTTTTTAAGCCAAGAAAAACCACTTGTGGAACAGAGTGCAGCTTCCGGCCTGGGTCTCCTCAGCACTGTCATAGTAACAATTATTTATATGCTGTTTTTTCCAGACTGTTTTGTTTTGGTTTTTTTCCACTGAGTGCAGCAGGACTAAAAACAACAACCAAAAAAACCGAAACAACATTCAAAGTATCTGTTGTTGGTTGTTTTTTTGGGTTTTTTTTCAGAATTTCTTTTCACATACACAAACCATAGGGACAGAAAGCTGCATTTGCCAGTTCATCAAGATGTACATTAATCTTCCAAAGGACAGGTTCAGCAAGCTCTGTGGGATCTTCCAAGTTTTTCTTACACCTACGACCATATTTCATCAATAAATTTGTTATCTAGACAGTACACAAAACTAAAATTGGACCAGCAAGCTGACAGCCTGGAGACTGAGCCGGGGACTGTCAGAGCTGGCAGTGTTTGCTGATTGAGTTAGAAGACAGACACCCTTCTCCTTATCTGGGAGAGTCTGGCACATTTTCTGGGGTCAGGCAAAAATGAGATGCCCCAAAAAAAACACGTACCAAAGGGTCTTTCTTGAGGCAGCAAGACAGGCTTGGTTTCAGGTAGCCAAAAGCTTGCAGGGCTCAGATTGTGTTATTTGCTTTTTCACAGTCAATAGGCAATCGTACATGACAACAAAATATTGGATCTCGCCTGCAGCTCCTTGTAGCCTTTTTTTCCTTAATGTGCCAGGACTGAGAAAGAAACTTCCACAAGTTGTGCAAATGACTGCTGGTCAAACTAGAACTTCAGTGTAGCATGAAATGCAAAGTGGCACCTTAGCTACAACTAATGGAGCTCTCACGGTCCTAAAAGTAACTCGCAGGGCACCTGAAAGGGTTTTGTTTCTTCCCATTCAGCCTCCCTGACTTGCAGGGACATTTTTCATTGCTTGTCTTTTAAGTCCCCATTTGGACTCCTTGTTAATCATCAGGCTCTGGGACTTCCAGGCATGTAGGAGAGGGCTTGGAGCAAGCTTGGACAATGCATCATCTCAGGTGGGGATAATTCTGAGCTCCTTACGACCTTGAATATACTGCAGAGAAAACCACTCTGCAGCAGGGTTTGGATGCTCCTTCTTGGAAGAAAAGTTGAGCTCAGGCAAGATACAGGGAGCCCTGAAGTGGGCTGGGAGGTCCAGATGAGGACAACAGAGGGGTAAATCCAAGGCAGGGCAGGCTTTGCCTCTGGATCCCTGTTCTGAGCTCAGCCAGCTCAGGCCCTGCTGATGGATGCTCCCTGGGGATGGAATCCATCCACAGCCCCACATCCAGGGCCAACAAGGCTGTTCCCAACCCATCCAATATGCCAAGAAGCCCCTTCCTAAAGAGATGAACCTGATTGTGGAAATGGAAGCGGAAACATCATTACATTTTCAGTTTAATGAGCTAGGCCCCCACCCTGCAGCTAATTAAAACTGTGGAAGTCTCATTTCGGCAGTAATCAACCTAAATCTTAGCTACAAGCATAGCAAAATTTTTTTTTTTTTTTTTTTTTTTTTTAGTCTGCCTGGTTTTGCTTTTATGTCAGTGAGTGAGCAGGGGAAGGGGTGTGGGGGTGTTTTCCTCCTGACCATGCAGGTGATGCTGTTCCTGCAGGGACAAACCCACTCCTTCTGCTGTTGTTTAGGCACCCAGCAGGGAGAAATTCCAGTGTTTTGGGTTTTCAACTTGTCCCATGACAGGCAGACACTGTACAAATGATAATCAAAAAGAGGAACAGGTAACTCATCTCTCTTGGGCTTCAGAAATGGGGTGGTTCCAATTCCAGGTCTGTTCTTCCTTCATCCCTGTTCTCCCCAGCTGAGCCATAATTAATGCAGAGGTTGAGATCCCCTTTCCAGTGTTCCCTAAATGGCTCCTGAGGTACCTGTGAGGTGAAGAGGTGCAAGGAAAAACCTTAAATATGTTTTCTGATAGGAATTAGGTGAGCAGATTTCTTAGCTTTGCAGACATAAAGCACAAAGGGATCTTCTCCTTGGCTCAGGGGCATGACACAAGCAGTGGCCCAAGCACAGGAGAACTGCTTCAGTCTTCCCCACTCTCAGCAAATTATGGTTTTCTTCCTCAAAGGCTCTTAATTTTAATTATATAATGAAATAGGGAGTCGGGGAAAAAATCCTGATCCTTTAGGAAGCTGCAGTACAGACAGATGTGGAATGTGCTAATAGGGAAAAGACAGAGGGACTTTTTTCTGCTGGGTTTTTTTTTATTAAAAAAAAAAAAAAAAAAGGTATCTTCAAAACACTAAGCACACAAATGTGTGCACACACAAACTCCCAGCCTCTGTGCATGTATTCACCAGGGGTTCAAATTAAACTACAAATCATGCAACTGTGATCTGTACAGATTAGAAGCAGGCTTAGATTGCAATTAAGGCAAGGGAAGTCAAGAGCTTAGATAACGATTATAATTTTTTCCTATTTGGAAAAAAACAATTGAAAAAAAAAAAAAAGGAAAAAGAAAGTATAAGGAGATTAAATACACTACGTCTGGGCATCTGCACTAATAAATTGTCATTAAACAGTTCCATCCTTACTGTACAAATGGAGATATTAAGAAATATTTGCAATTAGCAGCACGATTTATTAAAGCCCCACTATCTTCACTTGGTGCTGTTCCACAACCAAATGCAGTTTGGGATTTTGCAGCCATCCATTTTTTAATCACCCGAGCACTTCATTTTTAGTAAATCCCCCCCCTAATTTTTGTTATCCCCCGCTGGGTTTTTACTTGAAAAAAAAAAAAAAAAAAGAAAAAAAAAGTTTAATTTGGTTGAGATCCCCTCAAAATCATCTTTGCTTAATGCCTTCCAGCCTTCTGCAGTCTGTCTGCCCATTTTCTACCAAACAGGCAGGGAAGCAGTGATCAGCAACTTGCATTAAATGTCAGTTTTCTGCTGAGATTTTTCATCTGCTTTTGAAAACTCTGGAGCATGCAGCCAACACAGAAAAAAAAAGAGAGCTACAGCAGAAAAATTGTGTTCATTATGGGAGTGGAGTAAGTAAATGATAAGAGATGATTTAGAGATCCTGGGTGTAAAATGCATGATCCAAACACCCCGAGATGGACTGCTCCCAGACTATTAGGAGTTGAAGGTCATGCCACATGTCATTGGAAAGGTAATTTTCTCTAGATTTTGAAATAGGATCTCAGATTTGACCTCTGCCCTCTGTGTCAAGAACATCTGGGCTTCCTTAATGCATCTATTCCTTTTTTTCCTTTTTCCTTTGTTCCCAATGCTGGAAGACAGGTTCTGGGTTTGAAGAAAGAGAAAAAGAACTCCTGAATTTCCATTTTAGCATTGCTACCAACTTATCTGTGACCCTGGACAAGAATTTTTTTGCCTTTTAGCTCCCCCCCTTGTCAGGAACATGGGTTTGGTACAGAAAGGTTTGGATTGTTCTTGGTTAGGTCTCAGTACTTGATTAATTAATGTTTGTGCATCCTCTTGTGATCCTCACGTGCAAAAAGTAACTCACAGTGCATTCAGAAGTTTAACAGGTTTGGGAATGAGGCTTGTTTCCCATAAATAAAACAACATTTTATTTTTTTTTTCACATCAGTAGGAATTGAAGTGAGATCCCACAGGGTGCAAAATAGTATGAATAATTTGAAATAGTTTTACCAGATACTTTTCACTACCTTTGGAAACAAAATTAAAATGCCTCTCTCTTGTTGAGCTCAGCTAGAAACACAGATGTTTAATGTATCTGGAAGCCAGGCCATCATTTTCTGAAGACAAGCATCCTAAAATATAATTCTCTTTGAAAAATTTAGATGCCTATCTGCTTCCTTTTCCCTCATCTGAAGACTGGGGAAAGTAAGATTTATCTATACAGGCTGACAGGAGGAAGAGAAAGCAGAAAGTTTCCAGGCAGCTCCTGCAGAAACCTTTTCTCAATACTTTGAGACACCTTCTCCCTGTAAGTCACAATTTCTGCTCCTGTGGAAAATCCAGCTCTTCAGCTTTTCCTCATTTCCAGTGAAGTCTTTCAAAAACTGGAGGCCCAAGTTGCTTTAAGGCTTGATTCAAAATCCTTCACCTTCAAAAAAGTTCCACTCAGACCATCAGCAAAGGTGCAGTGTGAAGAGGGTGAATAGCCACAAAATAAATATTTTCCTTGGGGGAGCAGCAGTGTTTTGGGAGGGGGAAACTCAAGTGGAGCATTTGCACCCTGCTTAGGATGAAGTCAGGGGAGCTCAGCACTGCTGATCAAAACTTAACCCATCAGTGCTTTATTTCTGTTTTACCATCAGCCCTGTCAGGGCCCAGTTTGAACCAGTAGGAGCCTGGAGAAGTGCTGGAGCAGGGCCTTGCTCCTCTAGGGATGCTCCTGCTCCTCTAGGGATGCTCCTCCCAGCAGCCATCCCTGGGCTCCTTGCCTTCTCCCCTTCCATTCCTGTTCCTCTTTATCTTCTCCTTCTGAAAGGAGCCAAACTCACCATCTAGATGGCCACGATGTGTGTCAAAAAACACAGAAAAGGATTTAAATCCCTTCTCCTCCTTCAGGAAAGCTTTTCCCTGCAGTGGGATGAGGTTGGTGCTTCTGGAGGTCCCCCCGGTGCACGAGGGCAGGGGATGGGTTGGGATGTCAGGGCCAGAGCAGCTTTTTGCAGACCTGGGCTTGGGCTTGACATTGAATTCCTGGCTAAACTGTCTAAGCTGGGCTTAAAAACAAAGTCATCTTGCAAATGGTTCCCCCAGCAGGTTGAGACATGCTGTTGAGGATAATGTTAACTCCCTGCAGTCTCCCAGAGACAGGGAGAACGCAGCTTATTTCCATATCTTAATTAAAATTTCCATTAATCCCATCTGAGGCCTCATAACTTCAAAAACTTGGACAAAAAAAAAAAAAAAAAAAAAAGAGCCCAACACTTATTTCTGATAAATATTTTAGACTAATTGTTCTGAGGTAGCAGACATCTCTGGCTGGTGAATATCAACTAGGTGTGGGTCTGGCATGTTACTTAAAGGTGAACGACCAGGGGTTTGGTTTGTTTGTCCTCTGGAAATTGCTGAACATCACCAAAAATAGGAGGCACAGAAATGCACTGGGCTGAGCTGCAGAGTTGTAGCTCACATAGGATTGCAGGAACACAGTTTTGCAGTTTGGAAGCTGGTTTTGTGTCCTGAGGGCACCTTACTGCAGGCTCAGGGCCCTGGTGCTTCCCAGCAAGGGCAAGGGAGGTGCTGGCCCAGGACAGGGTCTCTCAGGCGTGCTCTGGGCTGTGTCTTTAGTGTTTAAGACAGGAAAGGGGTTGTATAAAAGGCAGGAGAGAATCAGGGACTTGAAAGCAAAACACAGTTTCCTTGGAAAAACTGTGAGCCCAGAGGAGATGCTCCTGGAAGGGAGATGGGGGATTTGTGGTGGGCACCAAGGTGGAGATGTTTATGTTGGGGGGGAATTGAGCATTCAGGATGGCACCTGGAATTGCTTTCCTCTTCTGTCCTGCTCCAGGGGCCAAGGGCTCTTTCATTTCCATCCTAAGTGGGATGGAAAAGCCACTGGTCTCTCGGACATTAGCAGAACCCAGAGGAGGTGAAGCCTTTTCCCTCTGGGTATGGAGCCAGAGTTTCTCCTCCTTTCAATTAAGATCACAAGCAATACTTAAACACCCTCTGCCTTAATTCCACCAGGCTTTCCATCTTCCCCTGGCTCCTGCAGCTTTTTCAGCAATGACCACAAACCCCCCTAAAGAAAGATAAGAAAGAGCCCAAGTAATAGCAGCTTCAGTCACCTGCCTGGCCACAGGAGATGGCTGAGAAATAGCAGCAAGATTTAGAATGGCAAAAAGAAAGCAAAGCAAAGAAAAGCAAAGAAAAGAAAACAACAACAAAACCACAAGAAATTTTTTTTCTTAGCCGTTTAAAATGGGGCTTCTGCCCCCTTCCCAGACTGACTGTTTTCCCTCTTACAACTCAAAGACAGCTTAACAAATTTGAATGATCTTCCACTTAATTTTTTACTTATTAAATATTAATTTGTTACTTTAATGCATGGGAAGAATCACTTATGAATGCTTCTGGTAGTAAGCAAAATATATTGAGGTTTCTATTGAGCACCAGGGTGCATTTTGGAGCTGCAGAGAGAGGATTCTCTGTCCAAGGCACCGTGTGGCACAGGATCAAACATGTTTCCTGGTTTTTTTAGAAATATAGGTGAGAAATTAACCCAGCAGCCAAGCTGAAACTGAAAGCTGCAGTGGGAAGGGACGAGGTGGAAGACAGCACAGGACAGTCAGATCTTCTGCTGGAACAAGGCTGGGAATTTTGTTTGTTCCCTCCTGTCCAGCCGGCTGTGGGTGGACGGAGATGGGAAAGGGAAGGGATCCTCTCCAGCTTTGCACTTCTTCTGGAATTGGCAGCCAAGGAGAAGAGCAGGCAGAATTAAACCCTGATGTTGAGCCCTGGTGCCCTGGAGGTAACATCCTCCAAATGAACTGAACACTGAGAATGGCAAACTGGAAGGGACGTGGTGACAGATTCTCCGTGGTCGGAGCTCAAGCTCTGAGTGACAGAAAATTGGACACAGATCACTTGGAAGGCAAGAGAGAGCACTGGGGAAGGGGAGTTGGGGGGAGGAAGGGGAAAAAACAACCATTCCTAAAACAAGCCTAAAATCTGCCTGGTTGCTAGGGAAGTGGGACTCCTGGTAAGTCATTTCAAATTGTTCCTATATTTATAACAGTATGAAGAAACGTTTTATAATCTGTGTAATAAAGAACCTCATCAGCAACTTCTCCAAGAAACTTGTTATTACGGAGAATGACACTCTAATTGCCTCCAGACATTTAGCTTGTCTAGTGAGTGAAGTAACCTGATAAGCTATTGAGCTATTAAGTGATGTAGAATCAATTAATGTAGTTAGATAAGAAAGTAATACCCTACCCAGGTAAACTAAGTAATATGTGTCAAACTAGTCACTATTAATTCAGGGCCAGAAAAGCACAGCAGACCAGTATAGCTCTCAGTAACCTCCATAAAACTGAGCAGGTTACATTTTGACCAAAGAAAAGCAGCTTTCCAAAGATCATTCAGGAGAAAAATAAATACTGAGCTCAATACCATGCTCAAAAATATTTTCCATACTTTTAAGACAGAAACAACAGAATAACAGCTCTGCAGAGATGGTGAAATTGCAGGCACTGACTTCCTGAGCCTGGGAAAAAGAAAGTGTTGTAGGGAAAACACCTTGAATTTCCCTGCCTCCCTGGGGATGCAGACAGGACTGGGATAACCAGGTGTGCAAGGGCACCCCCAGCAGTGGAGAAGAGTGAGCAACAGAGCCCTTAACATCTCAGCATCCTTTTAGCTTGAAGTTGGGCTGCTGGCTGAGATGGCTGATGTAGGGACAAGCTGACAGATGGGGAAGGGTCGTGGGGCCTTGTGTAGATACAAGGAAGGAAGGTGTGAGGAGCAGGCTGGAGCTCCAGCTCATTTTGTCCCTGTCTGCTCTGGCTCTGGGGGTGATTAGCTGGAGTGTGTTAGAGCAGAGGAAAGGAGAATGGGTGAGAAATTATCATCCTGTCTGTCTCACTGCTGCTGCAGGTTTCTCCTCCTGATATATTGTCTCTCGAGTTGGGGAGTGCAGAGGGAGGTTAATGAATCTTCAAACATTTCCAAGTGGCTCCAAGCAAGGCAGAGAGTGAGGGAAAGCAAGTGGGAGCTCTGTTTTGCTGGGCTCGTGTGATGCTCAAGCCTCCACATCCCCATTTTGGGGATTTTGCTTCCGTCCCCCCCAGTTTTTGGATGGAGATGTTTTCAGCTATGAATTTACAGCCTGATTTAAGGCTTGCTGTAATGGTTTGCTCTCATCTCCTGCCTGCCAAGCTACGTGGGGTGTTTATGTAGGTAGACTTTGCAGTACTTGGAGACCCCGGGAGGGGATGGGCCAAGGATTAGGGCTGAGTCCAGGAGCATTCTGAGATTTTCTCCCCAAATCAGGTGCATCATGGAAAGAGCATTTTTTTACCCATCTTTGTACAGAGTCCTTGCTGCACTGAAGGACTCAAAGCAGTGTTTGAGAGGCAGGGGAACACCCCCAGCTCCTGATGGGACAGGTGCCATTGGTATAACCTGCTGTGGTTAAGTACCAAACTTGCTCAAGCTCTTCAAAAATCCTTGAAATGGCAATTTTCAGCTTTAGGAGCTCAGTTCTTTGGGCCTGAAATTCTGGGGGAAATGGCAAACTCTTGTTGGAAGCTTTACTGTGTATTACGTTGTCAGTGATCTTATGACAGAAGAATTGTGGGGAAAAAACTAATATTAACATCCTTAAAATATCTTCCAGCTTTTTACATTTGGTGTAAACACATGGTATTCCTGATATACCTTTTGTTTGGAAAAAATCTTCCCCAAAGGGCAGCAGCCAAACCCCCCTGGGCTGGGTTAAATGCAGTGGAATAAAAATACCAGTAGTGAATGTTTTAGTGCTTCAGCCCCAGCATTTGGATGTGCTACAGGATCTGAAATTTTGTTACTGATCTTCTTTAAACAAGAACAACTCAGAGCCATCTGAATTGATTTGCTTAATATGCTGCTCAGCATTCATGGCATAAATTGAATTGTTAGCCTCTCTGCCTTTGCATTGGAATGTTTTGATTCTGATATTACCAGCAGAGCAACCTCCCCTAACTCGATTGTTCTCACAAGTCATGGTGATGCTTTGCACTCAAATTGGTGTCACTGTGGCTCCTGACAAGAAGGTGCCTGTTAGAGGGAAGAGGTTGAGGCCAGAGAGTGACAAATCAGAGATATCTGGTTTCTCAGCAGGTCCAGGGAAGGGATTCTGCCCCTGTGCTCAGCCCTGGGGAGGCCACAGCTTGAGTCCTGTGTCCAGTTCTGGGCCCCTCAGCTCAGGAAGGAGATTGAGGTGCTGGAGCAGGTCCAGAGAAGAGCAAGGAGGCTGGGAAGGGATCCAGCACAAGTCCTGTGAGGAAGGGCTGAGGGAGCTGGGGGTGTTGAGGCTGGAGAAGAGGAGGCTCAGGGGAGACCTCATCACTCTCTACAACTCCCTGAAAGGAGGTTGGAGCCAGGGGGGGGTTGGGCTCTTTTCCCAGGCAACTCTCAGCAAGACAAGAGGGCACAAGAGGTCTCAAGTTGTGCCAGGGGAGGTTTAGGTTGGACATTAGAAAGAATTTCTTTCTGGAGAGGGTGATCAGGCATTGGAATGGGCTGCCCAGGGAAGGGGTGGATTCTCCATCCCTGGAGATATTTCAAAAGAGCCTGGATGTGGCACTCAGTGCCATGGGCTGGGAACCACGGGGGGAGTGGATCAAGGGTTGGACTTGATGAGCTCTGAGGTCCCTTCCAACCCAGCCAATTCTAGGATTCTAGGATTCTCAGCAGAGATGTTATTTCAGAACATTTTTTGCCAGTTTCTAGCCCCTCACTCCCTGCTCTTGTGACAGAGATGGGTTGCAGTTGCATGGCACGACTTTCCTGCCACCTTTCCCTGAAGCCACAGAAGAACAAATCCACTGAGGTGGCTGAACCTCGTGCTAAAGCTGGTGGGGACCTGGCTTGGATGTGTCTGCACCCTGGCACTGAGTCTAGAAATGTCCATCCTGAAGTTTGCTGGCAGCTGAGCAGCAGCTCTCATGGTGCAGATTGCCCACACTGCTGGAAACCAGCATCTTCTGGGCTGGGTCAGCTTCTCCCAGGTCATCTCTGGGTCCATATGGAACCCCCAGATATGGTGCCCATATCTAGGTATATATTACTGTTTTTCAGAACATTTGCCCTGAAATAACAGTTGGAAAAGCACCAGCTTGGCAGCTGTGGACTTGTGGCAAGTAGCTAAGGGCAGGTGGTGTTTTGGGGGGGTCTGAGGCTGAAAGGTTTTGTGGGGTTGGTGTGGAGAGAGGGATTTCAAAGGGTGTCTGAGGCATTAGCAAAGAGCTGGGGGGTTTGGTGGGTGCTGGATCTTGGTAGCAAACCAGGATGGGTGCAGCAGAGATCATCAGGGTCCTGAGGAGGAGAAGGGGGTGCTCAAAGGGACAGGAGAGTCACAGACAGCAGGAGCTGACAGGCAAAAGGAAGGGGGTTGCAAAAGCTGTAAAAGTGTGGAAGGAAGAGGGGAAGAGGAGTCTGGATGTAAGAGAAGAGAATTTTTCACTACAGCAGAGTTTCAGAGATCTATGGTCAGAGCAAAGAAAAGGCAAAACTCTGCTCTGGGATCCTTGGCACAGGAGGAGCAGTTGTGACCTGTGTGGTTTTTAGCCCAGAGTTTGATGTTTCATACCCAGGCAGTTGCCAGGGGAAGTTTTTCTGACACCATAATTTCCAATTTGCTGCCAGGCTTCAGGCAGATGAGTGCAAACTCTGCTTTATGCAGCTCAGGAGATAATTTTGCAGGCAGTGTGAACATTGAGAACCCTCTAATTTTTAGTTTTGTTTTGTTTTTCTAATAATAGTTTCACAAACCAAAGTGTCTGCTCAGTCAGTCAGTAAAAACACCCAGGAACCATGCAAAAAAAAAAAAAGAAAATTAAGAATAAACAGATGTAGAGATGGGCTCCGAGCTGGCTGTGTCTCAGGTGAGATATTCTCAGTAATCAAGGTTTTAATTCACCTTGGCTGCATTGAAAGAGGGGTGTCAAAGATGGGAAGAGAGGGAAAAAACTAAGACACACATTTTTAAAGTAGTTTTAGTTAAATATTTATTATATTTTTTATATATATATATTATATATTATTATATATTTGTTTTCCATGTTTTTCAACCTGGTGAGACAACGAGCATCAAGAGAAGTCAGAAATCTGGCCTCTCCTGAGAAGAGGTCACATTAGAAATAAAAAAAATAAATAGAATATTTGTGCTCTGTAAGGTAGATGGTAGGGAGATGGATTTTTTCTTGCCTTTCCAATAATTTCCATTTTAAAGCCAACAACCCTGATGATGGGACAGCAAGCAGGAGGCAAGGACTCTTCTAGTGAGAGGTTTTTATTAATTAAAAAAAAACTGGTGAAGTTTGAGACATTCACCCAGTTTGGTTTATTCACAATAAATAACTCTCCTCCTCTACTTATTTCTTGCATCTACACAAGCACATGCAAGCAGGTTAGCAAAACCCCACTTTCTTTTGTTCTCTTTGTTCCCTTTGTTCACGGTGCAGTAATGAAAAATGACAGTGATATTTATTGTAACATTCCTCCAGGAATGCAGAGATAATTACCTGGCCTTAGCATGGGAGAGGAGAACAAGCTCCAGCTTTTTCCAGCTCCCCGGAATCCAACCCACATGTTGGTGTAAAGTGGAGGACGTCAGGAGCAGAGATCTGCTGCCCTGAGAGGTTGTTTTTAGGGTTTGAGACTGGTTTTTTCAGGATTTTAGGGCTAGGGGCTTTTAGGGTTAGGGACTGCTTGGAATTCCACCTGTATCCTCACCATTTCTAATGAAAAAAGCCTCTTGTGTTCATTTGAAGTAGGCTTGGCTTCACACCTAAGATCACTGTTTGAGACTGTTTTTTTCTGGATTTTAGGGTTAGGAGCTTTTAGGGTTAGGGACTGCTTGGAATTCCACCTGTACCCTCACAATTTCTAAAAAAGCCTCTTGTGTTCATTTGAAGTAGGCTTGGCTTCACACCTAATATCACTGTTTGAGACTGTTTTTTTCTGGATTTTAGGGTTAGGGGCTTTTAGGGTTAGGGACTGCTTGGAATTCCACCTGTATCCTCACCATTTCTAAGGAAAAAGCCTCTGTGTTCATTTGAAGTAGGCTTGGCTTCACACCTAATATCACTGTTTGAGACTTTTTTTCTGGATTTTAGGGTTAGGGGTTTTTAGGGTTAGGGACTGCTTGGAATTCCACCTGTATCCTCACCATTCCTAAAGAAAAAAGCCTCTTGTGTTTATTTGAAGTAGGCTTGGCTTCACACCTAGTATCACTGTTTGAGACTGTTTTTTTCAGGATTTTAGGGTTAGGAGCTTTTAGGGTTAGGGACTGCTTGGAATTCCACCTGTACCCTCACAATTTCTAAGAAAAAAGCCTCGTGTGTTTATTTGAAGTAGGCTTGGCTTCACACCTAATATCACTGTTTGAGACTGTTTTTTTCAGGATTTTAGGGTTAGGGGCTTTTAGGGTTAGGGACTGCTTGGAATTCCACCTGTATCCTCACCATTTCTAAGGAAAAAGCTTCTGTGTTCATTTGAAGTGGGCTTGGCTTCACACCTAATATCACTCTTTTCATGTGGACTTTTGCCCAGACACATCCCTGACCATTTTAGCAGTGAATAAGGCTCTGTTTTCCTTTCGAGAAAACCCAAACTTCATCCTATGTGCTATTAAGAGGGGTTTTGGTGTTTCTGAGAAGCACTGGATTAACAGGCACTGGAACTGAAAACCTCTAATCTAACAAAAAAATAATAATAATTTTAGTTCTGTAAGAATATTTGTGACCTGGTTCCTCCTCCCCCTTCTGGGGTGTGTGGTGGTGGTGGTGGTGGTGAGCTCCATCATCTTGGGAAGGAGCTGAGCTCCTGCTTCCCTCTCTGCCTCTGCTTGCTCAGGGAAAAATCCCTGGAGGAGCAGGTCCCCATATCTCAGATCCAGTGCAGAAAACTGGGGGGGATTCTATCACTTTTCCTCTTTTCTTCAGCAAGGACAACCTCCCCCAATAGGTCCATTCAGGTAACTAAGTGCTTCCCTGTGGGTTTTTTTTTTTATTATTATTTTCTAATATGTGCTCCTGTTTAATGAGAATTTAAAAACAAAACCTATTTAACCTTTAATAAGAGATTTTTTTTTTTCTTATCTTAATATTTTTCCCCTCCTATTTTTTTCCTTGACTAGCTGGGATTTTTCAGGTTGATTATTCTTAAGGTATTAAAACCATAATCCATACAATCTACTAAAATGTAATTAAAAGTGCTATCAGATTTTCAGCAGCATGGGATGCCTAGGGAGACCTTCCAAGTGCAAATACATTTTCCCATCACCTGCACTAGTGAGGGGCTCCAGCTGACCCCGTGAACCCTCCCTCTAATGATAGGAAAATAGATATCAAAATGAAGGGAAAGATTTTTTTTTATATACTTTCAGGTGCTTCACCTTTGAACCATTCTCTTTCTGATCCAGTGGTACAGCAAAAGGAGATAAGAAATAACTTCATGGCCTGGGTTGCCACGTTTTTCAGGTTGGGATAATGAAGTTGGGGCATGGCAGTGGGATGGGGATGGGGATGAGGATGGGGATGGGGATGAGGATGGGGATGGGGATGAGGATGAGGATGGGGATGGGGATGAGGATGAGGATGAGGATGAGGATGGGGATGGGGATGAGGATGAGGATGAGGATGAGGATGGGGATGGGGATGAGGATGAGGATGGGGATGGGGATGGGGATGAGGATGGAAATGGGGAGCAGTAGCTGTTTGCCGTGGCCTCATCACCTGCCTGGAGGACAAAAGTGTCCATGGCAGAGCAGCTCCAGGGGTTGCTGCTGGAGCTGGGAACTGATTGCTCCCCAGCCCTGCAAGTGGGAATTCATGGCTTGCAAGGGCTGTGCATTCAAAGGAATGCTTGGGGAGATCCTTCTGCACTCAAAAAGGACCTTTTTACTTTTGATCTGTCACCCAAGAGTGGGAAAACCCTCATCTTGGGTGAGTGTTGTGTCCTCAAGCCCAGCTTCAGGCTGGTGGTGCTTGGAAAGTCTGGGATTTGGTTGGAAACTCTGGGATTTGCAGCTGAGCTCCTCACATCCCCAGCCCATCCCTCCCTGCCATCTCCTGGCTCTCCAGTGCCATTTCCCAAGCCTTTCCCAAGGCAGAAGGTTGATATTTGTGACAGCAGTGAGCTGGCCATGCAGGTGACATCTGGCTGTGCAGAGGGAGGTGGCTGCTTGCTGCTGAGAGAGGCAAGCAATAAATTTTAAAACAGAATTGCTCAGGCTGGAAAAGACCTTCAAGATCATCAAGCCCAGCCTTGTCCTAACCTTATTACCCTGTTCCCCAAGCCATGTCCCCAAGGCCACCACATCCAGGCCATTTGAAAACACATTCAGGATGGAGGCTCAGTTACCTCCCTGGGGAGCCTCTTCCAGTGCTTAACAACCCTTTCTGTAAAGAACTTTCTCCTGATATCCAACCTGAATCTCCCCTGATATCCAACCTGAATCTCCCCTGATGTCCAACCTGAATCTCCCCTGATGTCCAACCTGAATCTCCCCTGATATCCAACCTGAATCTCCCCTGATATCCAACCTAAGTCTCCCCTGATGCAACTTGAAGCCATTTCCCCTTTTCCTGTCCTCTGTCACCAGTGAGAAGAGACCAACCCCACTCCCACTACACCCTCCTTTCAAATATTTGCCTATACAGCCCCAACATCCTTAGGGGATTTTTTTCCAAAAAGGGACCCATAAGGGATTTTTTTCTGAACCCTTCACTAGCTTTGTTTCCCTTCTTCTGGAAACACCTCAATGTCCTTTTTGTCCTTCCCAGAACCTCTTTCCTTCCTGAGGAGAAAACAGGAGGAATCATGGGGGGTCCTGAGCTGGGGTATCTTGATGCAAGGAAGATTGAGTGGCTTGCAGAACTTTTGTGCTGGAGACCCCTCAGTCTCTTGTCTTCTTCAGCCCCTTCTGCAAACCTATTTCTTCCTCAGGTGCCTCCAGAGAGGTGAAGGGTTCAGAAACAGAGGGTTTGGTGGCTGAAGGATGAATTGGAGGATGGACTCACAAATGACACTGGTGTGGGCAAAGAATGAAAGCATTGTAGGGAAGTCTTCTCACAGGAGAGTTAAAAAGGGGATAGTAATTAAAAATAAATAGAACCAAAGTGCCTGAGTGTTTTAGGAACTGGATTCTCTTTGTTCCTCCACTCTCTTTTTCTCTGTACCCTCAAGAACTACTTCTGTTCCTCCAGCTCATATTGCCAAGAGTCTTCAAATAAGTGTTTAATGGGATTTCTAAGAACACCTGAGCAGGTTGGATAGGTTATCAGTCCCACTGATTTCACTGACCTCTCTGTAGAAGGGACACAGGGCCCTGTATCTCACAGGCTTATTTGAAAATATTATTCAAATCATGCTGGGAAAGGTTACTCATATTACATTTGTGGGTTTTTAGGTTCTGGGAGGTGCCACCAGAGTAAAACTGAGGCATAGAAATAGAAATAGAAGTAAACATAAGGGTGCCTGGGTGCCTCTCTGTGCGTGTGTGTGTAGAGTCTTTACTGGGGACTGAAAACCTCCTGCCTGCTCTTTGGTTTTCCATTTTAGCTGGGCTATTATCAGACATTTCTGGAGTGTGAGTTTCATAAGTAGAGGTTATCATACATTGCAGGCCATCTCTCCTGCTGGGGAGCAAAATGAAGGTTTGATAATGAGATCGCCCAAAGGCAGATAAGAGCTCTAGCTTGCTAAACAGTCCCTCAAGGTTTCCTGTGATGGCAAAAAAAGGAGGGAATGCAATTTATTATCCTTCCCTCCTTGTACCTTCCCATTGTTTGAGAAGTCAAAGCAACAAACTGCCTGCATTCCAAATAAACAAATTAAGAACCAGAGCAGGAGACCCGACGTGTGGTTATTTTGCTCTGAAGAAGGTCTGTGGTTTAACACCAGGAAGGAAGCCTCTGAACTCCAAAATCTGAAATCCCTTTTCAAGGACAGGCTCTCCCCTCCTCTCCTCCCAGCCTCTCACAGCTAGGATGGATATTCAAAAATCCAGTGAAGTGCTTCATCTTGACAGAGGATGGAGGATGGCTCTGTAACCACTGCTGATAACCTCCCCATCTCCAATTCTGCTTGCTCTTCTTTTGTGCTCAACACCACCAAGAGCATTACAGGGAAGGGAAAGGTCAGATTGAAGCCATAAAGCACAGGAGATTCAGAGCCGAAGTTGCCACATCATTAAGTCACAGCATCTTCATGCTTATGTTTTCTAGCACATATGGTATATAAAATCACCTAGTGTTTCACAACCCTCTTAAATAATTAGGCACAACAGGGTTTGCTGGGTGACCACCTGGATAAAGTCAAAACAGTGGCATCTGCACCAAGCAGATGGGATTCTGCTTTTTGCTGCCATCAGGAAATGGACAGCTGACTTCCACTCCAGTGAACCAGAAGCTGCCTTCTTCCAGACAAGAAAGGGAGAGTTTAGGAGAGAGCATTAAATGTGTCTTCTTTAAATTTTCAGGTTACCAAGCCTCAGCTGAAGCCCAAAGGAAGAAATCTTGGTCCCCAGCCTGAGCTGCAGCAGGGAGGAGGTAAGAGAAATTCCTGTGTAACCAGAAAACCCCATACCTGGCAATGATGTTTTAAAGGCAGGTTGAATGAAAGCTTGTGTTTAGATTTAATTCTATAAGGAGAATAAAGTGAGGGAGGAAGGAGAAAGGAGAAAAAGTGAGGGAGGTTGAATATTAACAATTCAGCATGAGGCTCCATGAGATCAAGCGGGTGCCAGTGATAGTCACTTATTTCCTCCATTTCTTAATGATTTACTCTCTAAATGAATGCCCACCCATTCCAGCAGACTGGGTGATTGAGTGCTGGGTGCCATGGCAATGTGTGACAGGGAACAGGGCTGAACCCACCAGTCAGCTGCCTCTCTGGGCTGTCATTCTGCTCCCCATGTGCCAAGAGGATGGTAACGGGGGGCTGTGTGAGAACATCACCAGATATTATGCAAACATATCCTGAATTCAGTATCAAGCTGTCACTGGTGTGACTCCTTGTAATAGCTCCACCAAAGTCATTCCAGAGTAATGTGCATTACAGCATCTTAAACACCTATCATGGGTAGAGGTGCAGAGAAACCAGGAGGAAGCTGGAAGAAGCTCCCAACATCCAGATCTTTCAGGTTCAGCCAACCCCTGTTCTTTTTTTCCCCGCTCCATAAAGATGGATCTGAAAAAAAATGTGTTGCAGCTTTAGAAAGAAAAAGATGAAAATTCTCTTGAGCTTCTATGTGTAAAGCACATGCACATAAATGGCAAAAGTTACACTCAGGTGTCTCCCACAAACAGAGAGGGTTTGATGGTGGGAAAGCTTGAGCCTGTCTGTGCTACAGAGTGGTTTGAGGCTATGATCCCTTCTCTTGTTCTCCTTGGAAGTCACTCAGCCTGAGTTTGGGGTACAGGAGTGAAAGGAGGATGTCACCTCTTCAGCTGAGCCATGTCATCCCCCCTGACACACCTGGAGAATGTGTTGCCACCTCCATAAACCTGACCAGCCCTTTCTCCAATACCAAATCACTGATTAATAACCAGCAGGAGCCTTCAGTCCAGGTTCTGCTGTGCATCTTTGTTTTTCTAAGCAGCAAGACCCTGTCTGGGATGGGACAGGGCAAGGCAGATCTTGGACAGTGCTTAAATTTGACTTGGGTTAAACTCTTGCCCTGCTCTGCTTTTTTTTTTTTTTTTTTTTTGGTTGCTTTTCAAAGAGCAATACATCTGGCATGGGCAGGTGGGGGATCTCAGTGCAAACCTGGCTAGCATCATGGGTGCTCTTCAGCCAATCCGATGGATTGGAGAAGTGCTGTAGGTAAGGGTTAAATAGCTGGAAAAGTGCTGTATGTAAGGGTTAAATAGCTGATGTTTCATCAGAGTGTTGGGGAGAGGTGACACTCAATTCCAAAGTGATCCAAAGCAATTGACCCAGGCTCCAGCCAGCTTGGAGGGGCAGCCAGGGATAAATGAGGGTGCACAGGTTTCTGAAGTGAGTTTACCCACTGCTTACTGCTCAGCCCGAGCACTCAGCAGTGCATTTACTCACTTTTTTTGTGTGTGTAGTAAAGCAGTACTGATACATCTCACAGCATCCTCAGGCAGTCACATAGAGGGTCAGGAAAGAGGCTTAATAGAGGGAAGGTGCCTGAATGCAGCCTTGCAGTCAGTAACCTGCTCTCTTAAAAAGAGAGATTAGTAAAAGAAAAAGCCCAGGGAACAAACACTGGATCTGTTGTGCTGTTACCATTTAACCTGCATTCACTGCCAATTGAAATGCACTTTACATTACTTCAGTCAGATACTTCAAAGGAAATCCTGGAGATGGGAGCACTTAAGCAAGAGCACTTCTGGTGGTAATGTGTGTATTTGAAAGCCTGGCAATTGGGAAGGTTGTGAATGCAGCAGCTATCCAAATATAGCTGGAGCTTGTTATATGTAAACGGCAAGGCTCATTCTGATATTCCTGCTCCTATCCTGGCCTCCCTTCCTGCAAAAGGGCCAACATCTCCAGTGCTTGCCTGGAACAATGTTTGTTGGTGCACAATAAGCCACAAGGCAGAGCAGTGAGAATGGCTGATGGAGTGCCAGCTAATAAAAAGCCCAAAGAAACGTTCAGAAAAGGCTCTTTGAGGAAAGTGTTGCTACTTCTGCAGTTCTGCCTCAGCTTTCCAGGCTTGTGGGGGAAGCCAGAAGTGTCCTACAAAGCCACACGAGCAGCTGAGGGCAGGCAGAGGATATGCCAGGTTGGTGCCAACTTGTTGGGTCAAGCATAACCAAGAAGATTATTGAGTAAAAGTGTGGAAAACCAGAGCAGTGACTGCCCCAACAACACACAGCAAACCTCTTCCAAATAAAACCCAAGTTTAGAGAGCAGCATCCCTTGAAATACATTGCAGTCAGTCTGGTAGCTCCAGCACCCATTAATTTTGCTGGACTTTCAAAGCCAGTTTGTAAGGACTCTGGATCAGTAGATGCTGATGGGATCTGTGGGTTTGAAAAGTATCATGACATCTGTTTTATGCCATTCACATGGGCTGAAATTTCCCTTTTCTAGAAAAAGCCCTCCCTGTCCTGCACTCCATGCTGACATCCTGGGCTGGAGTGTGATCAGCTTGGGGGTCTGGCACAGCTCCAAGCTGCTCAGGTGATTCCCTAGAGATCTGAGTTGTTAAATAACAATAAATCTCTCTGAGCATGTGCAAATAGGAATTGCTCAAATGCATTTAGCACAGCCAAATTTGAACATATTTTCATGGGACTTCAAAAGGCAGATTCCCAGCATCAAATCCTTCCACATCCCCCTGTAAGAGCAGAAAATGTAACAGAGCAGATTGCCATCCTTTTTTTAACATGGGAAAAACTGCTTGTTTTCTTTTTTTTTTTTTCTTCTTTTTTTCCCCTCAGGAATCTCTGATCCATAGAACTTAATTTTTTTTTTTCTTCAGAATTCACCCTTACAAAATTTCGGGCCAAATTATAAATTCCCAATAAAAGCAACCATAAAGTCAGTCCTGGATTTAAGACAATTGTCATTAAAGACCTGAATGAAATGCCTGTTTTTAACCTCCCTCCTAGAGTTCTTACACCATTTACTAGCACCTATGAAGTCACTAATGCTGCAGCTGCTCATGCTGGGGTCCCACTCTGATGTTAAAGGGGTGCTGAGCCCCCCCAGTTTCATCCAGACAATCTAAGATAGAAAACACCCTGGAGCCTGACATAACCAGTTCTGCATCATTAAAAATGAGGTGCTGCAGATCTGCATTTTGGTGAACTTTCTGTTTGTGACTCAGCACTTTCCTCTCTAAGGTGGTAGTAATGTCACCCTTCTCCCTAAATTAATGCTAAACTGATGAATGCCAGAGAGAAACCTGAGAGGAAATTAATCATTGCTTCCAGAGCTCTGCTGGAGTAATTTGCTGGAAGTCAAATATCCAATAGGTGCCTCTTTAAAGGAGTTTTGCACACACGGACACTGAGAACAAGCAGCATGTGGATATGTGTGTGAATATGTACGATCATGAGCCCAAAGAAATCAAAGTGAGATTGTTCAGGTGTGTGTGAGTATGTACAGCCATATATGAGCCCAAAGAAATCAAAGTGAGGCTGTTCAGGTAAATGTAATTTGACCTTTCCCGGCTGTAATTACACCAGGATTGCATACAGAATATCTTCATTCTCGTGGTCTCCCTAAATTCCAGCTCTTAGTGCCATCACACCAGTAAGGACAGTTTCCTAGTGGTATTATGCTGCTCTAAGGACACTAGTTAAAAACGCTGACTCGATGTTTCAGCAGTAAAACTTTTTACTGAGAGAGACACAAGCAAAGCAGCGCGCCGAGCAGCCGGGCAGCTGTAGCTCCACCACCGGCTCGCAAGTTCGAGAAGGTAGAACCGGTTCCTTTATACTTTTCGTAAACCCCTTCCCCTCGGTCTCTTATCAGTTTATCATTGGTTTTCGTTTCGCGGGCTCTCCCAGCATTGGTTCTTGCTTCGCGGGCTTCGTCCTGTTGCTGAGGGAAATGGTTTCATGTTTCGTTTTGTCGCTGAGGGGGGTGGTCACGTGACGTCCCTGTTTCGCGGGCCCCCGCGGTCGGCGCCTCCTCCTCCCGTTTTTGTGACTTTTCCTCCTTAGAATCACAGAATCCTCTGGGTTGGGACTTCAGAGCTCAAGTCCAACCCTTGATCCACTCCCCCCGTGGTTCCCAGCCCATGGCACTGAGTGCCACATCCAGGCTCTTTGGAAATATCTCCAGGGATGGAGAATCCACCCCTTCCCTGGGCAGCCCATTCCAATGCCTGATCACCCTCTCCAGAAAGAAATTCTTTCTAATGTCCAACCTAAACCTCCCCTGGCACAACTTGAGACCTCTTGTGCCCTCTTGTCTTGCTGAGAGTTGCCTGGGAAAAGAGCCCAACCCCCCCTGGCTCCAACCTCCTTTCAGGGAGTTGGAGAGAGTGATGAGGTCTCCCCTGAACCTCCTCTTCTCCAGCTTCAACACCCCCAGCTCCCTCAGCCTCTCCTCATAGGATCTGTGCTGGATCCCTTCCCCAGCCCAGTTGCCTCCTTTGGACCTGCTCCAGCACCTCAATCTCCTTCCTTATAAGTACGCTTAAACATAAACCCCAAAACAAGGGGATACAACATGCTGCCTCAACAGACAGCCCAAGCAAACATTATTAAACTGAATAGATACACTCAACAAAACAATAAATTACAATTTTAAACCCTTATTTTTTCACAGACACCTCCCCATCTTTGTGGTCCTTTCTCCTCTTTCTTGGAGCTTCTGAAGCACCTTCTTGGGAGAACTCCCTATCAAAACTAAGCATAGGGACCCCTTTGCCTGCAGCCCTTTCCAATGCAATGATGCACATGGGGTTCATTCATAGGTTTATCATTTTTTTCCCCTTCCACAATCATCTTCCACGATTTGGTTCATCCTTGGACCAGAGGTCTGCTTTAAGGCTGGCTGGATCTCTGTGCCAGCCATAAATCTCTCTTGCTGGCTGACCCCAAAGCCTGAGGTTTGAGCAGAGGCAACCTCAGATGCATTTGCTGCTCTTCCCCCCATCCTTTGTATTCCCTTGCTCTGCATTCCTGCACTGTGCCATGGCTGGATGTGCTCTGCTCATCACGTGAAGCCTGGGAAGGGACTTTACAGCAGTCATTAAGTGCTTGGCAACTTCCCACGGCCTGCCACGAACAGTTGTGATCAGTGCTAATTAATCTGGGGAGGTATTAATTGCAAGGAGAAATGCTTACTGGAAAAGCAGGCTTCCTCTCCTACCCTTTTCAGGAGCAGCTTCTTGAGGTCCTGATGCAGGGACCTGAGAAGAGGCAGCAGGAATGGGCAGATGGAGAAATGAGTTCAGTAGCATCTCTGCAAAGTGCTGAATTAATAGATATATATATATATTTATACAGACATATTGAGGATTCCTATGATGAGGTGTGCAGTTTTTGTTGAGTCCTTTCATGCTTCCAACAAACCCAGGGTTCCAGAATTTAAGATCTGTAGTGCTGAGACCTTCCTGGCCTGTGTTTGCAGAGGAAACCTGGTTATTTCTTGCTGTTTGGGGTCAGACCCTGTGTCTTTCTGGTTTACTCCCTCTCCCTTATGCTGGTTGAGCATTCCCTGCCCCATATGCAACTTTCCTGACCCAGCAGAGCCAATGATCCTCACCTGGAGTCCTACCTGTGGCTGAAGGGTGAAAACAATCTGGCAAAACTTCCTTAGGGTGTTCAGGACTGGGATTTATGTTCATACAGTAAAGGTGAACCTACAGAGTAAAAATGTTTGTCATCCACCAAGGAGAACTTCAGAAACCAGCTGGTTTGGGGAATTATAATACACTGGGAAAAAGCCATTCAAATTCCCTTGCAGAGATTTCCTACCACACAATGTTCCCATTTTATTTATCACTTCAACAGATTCAACCTATTAATTATTTGTAGCATATTCAAGAGTAAACACACACTCCAGGAGGCAGCCAAATCTGCTTCTGTCTCCCTTCCCCTCTACACAAATGTCCCAGGAGCACCAGAGGCAGGGCCAGAATGCAAAGAGGAATTTGTGTTCATTTTTTTCTGTCCACAGTCTGAGACTCCATGCTCAGAAAAAGAAAAGCAGGGACATGTTTCTACCCTGGCAGCATCACCTCCATGCAGGTCCTTTGCTAGCAATCAGCAGGAAAAAACTTAGAGGCAGAATTCTTCCTTGTTGTCATCTCCAAGCCCACAAAACTCTTGAATTAATTTTATTTTTTTTTTAAATTTAATAAAACAAAATTAATGCTTCCAGTAGGAGACATCTGAGGGCAAGTTTCAACTCTGAGCACTTTATTATGGCTGAGTTTTAATCTTTGGTGCATAAGAAGGATTATGCTGAGAACACTGCCATCACCTTAAATATAGCAGCATGAATATGCCACTGTAATAAATCTTTTCAGCTTTTAATTTCAATTCAAGAAAAATGCTGGCTGAAAATATCTTCTTTCCCTGTAACCTTCCCCTGTCTCAAATGTGCCCACACTCCCAGGCACCATCTGACACAGCCTTGTCAGGAGGAAGGGTGAAGAGGTGCTATCTCCACTCAACACAACACACCCAAAAAAAAAAAAAAAAAAAAAAAAAATCTCTTGCAGCTCCAGATTTAGCACCAAAATGCTGGTTTTACCTGTTGCAGTTTTCAGCTGGGGAAGAGGGGTGATAAAGCATCTTGTTAAGGCATAACAAAAAAAAAAAAAAAAAAACCCAAACAAAAAAAACCCAAAAAAACAACTGACCAGTAAAATCTGAGCTCACACTGGGAAAATTTCAGCTTTTTTGGGGGAGAAATAAAGAAGGTGGAGGTGGCCTCAACCCTGGCTCCCAGGCTGTGCTCAGCAGGACTTTGCTCCTGCAGCTCAGGAGGGGGATGGGACCCAGCCAAGTATCCAGGAAGGGGCAATTTGATTTATAAGTTAAGCATCAGCAGATGTCTTAAAAGGTCTCCTGAGAGTTTGTAATACTCTGGAAGAGCTGAGAGTAATAAAATGGAATAAAATCGATTACAGAGCCAAGTTTCTATCCCAACTGCTTCACCCAGAGCAAAACGAGCACTGCTGCTCACTGGCAGAAGGGGCTCTGCAGCCAAGCTCTGAATGCTTTCCTCCCCAAAAAGTGAGAAGTTGGGAATGGTCAACAGGACAGATGCTTCAGCTGGTAGAAAAAACATCATCCTGACCCTTCTAGGATCATTCATCACTTCTGTGATTGCCCAGAGAGTTTAATTGTCTCTTTGGTCTTCAAGACATCATAAGACTGTGGATACGTTGGGAGATTTGAATGTTGACTGTGGTGAAGATAATATCTAGATTTCTTGTAGAACTTTCAGATGTTGAGAAATAGGTGTAGAAATAACAGAAATTTGTGCTCACAGGATATTTGATGTTTTATTTTTTTTACAAAATGACACTATAGCTGTTATAAATGGAGTGTTATAGGGGCAGTACCAGGGTGCATGGATCTCCCCAGCTCTGGCCTGGCAGTGATGTGCTTGTAGTATCCTTTCTGGCAATGAGTGTGAAACATTACAGCACTCCTTTTTCTAGCAAATTAAAATCCAAGCTTTCAGGCAGGCCTGATGAGTACACACCTACCACCCCACACCAACCCCTACAGGATGGGAGCAAGAGGATTTATTTCCATTCAAATTCCTAGCTTGAAATGAGCCTCGTGCTCATTTAAAACGAGTTCAGTTTAGAGCTGGTAAAATCTTTGGCTCAGTCAGATCTGTCTCCTTTAAGGCTTTCAAACTGGAAAGAACTCAAAAGAAAAGAAAATTATTTAGAATGAAAAATGCAACTTTGCAATTTAACTTTGCTACAGGGGTAAATTTTTAAGAACTGATTAGCAGGTTGGGTGTCTTTTGTCTTGGGAGCCTGAGGTTGAACTCATTACAGAGAAACAATTTTCAGAAAACATTGAACATCCAGTTTTGGAAAAGTTGCTCTTTGCAGGTAGCTTAAAGTGAACCTGAAACTCATTGGTCTGTTTGAGAGGCTTAGCATAGCCTTAAATTAAAAAAAAAAAAAAATAATACATTAAACAAGCTTGAGTGGAGTAACTGTGATATTCTACAGAGAGGAAGGCAAAATGACAAAGTGAAGCACTGGTGTAGAGACAGCAGAAATGCTCATGTTGGGAGGAGAAGAGGTGGAAATAAACATTATTCTGAGTTAATAACAGGAGACACAGGGTACTGGTAGAACAGGAGTGAGAAGTGGCCAACCCAACCTTCCTCAGCTCTGTAGACTGAGACCTCGAGGTCCCCAGGATCTTGGGACTTGTTGCTGCTTCTTCTGACACAGTCCAAATTTGAGGACTTTTTTCCAGGGATCTGACTGGTTGACTGCCTTTCAAGATGATAATTTAGAAAATGTTGGGTTTCTTCAGCTTTAGGAAAGGTGAATTAGGGAATTTAAAATCTGAGATGTGCATCTCATCTTTAAATTTAAATATAAGTAAATAAATAGCTGGGAATAAAACCAGAGTTGATTGGGTGTCACTTCCAGAGCTGACTGAAAGGCTGAACTTAGCTAAAACCCAGTGATGGTGAAAAATAAGCTCAGATATTTAAAAATAATCCTATTATGGTTCTCTAAAACATTATTAATAGGTACAGAGGTTTTGGCAAATCCCGTTATTGTCGTAGATCCTTTCTCCTAAATATTCCATAGCCACTTTTTATTTCTTTTATTAAACAGTCACTTTTGAAGGAAGATAAACTCCAGATTAGTGACGTTCAGAAGCACATGACCTGCAGGCTCTGGTGATGCTGATTTTTAAAAGGATTTGTAGGAAATAGAAGCTGTAGCAGAGAAGTTCAGAGGAATTGCTGGGCAGGAGGGTACCACAGCAGCACCTGACTCCCCACAGGCCCCAGCTCCTGGCTCCGTGTTACTGCAGGATGAAAATATTGCATTTGCAAGATGCTAATGTCCTGCTGATCAATTGAGAAGCCCAGAAAACCAGATTCTGCAAGCCCTTTGCAGGCAGAATAATAATAACAGCACTTTGCAAGTAGTCCCATTCATTCCAGTGGGACTCTCTTGTAATCAATATATTTGTTCCCAAATTATAGTGTTATGGGTCCAACTTGATCTTTATTCCTGTTACCCAATGGCATGTGCAGAAAGGCCTGGAAAGGATGCCACAGTCAGGGCTGCTCTCATCCCACTCCCATTGTTCCAGGACTCCAGTCCTCAGAGTTATTGTTCAAGCTGCCAGTTATCTCCAAGAGCTCCCAGCAGATGTTGGGGGGAGGGGACAATTTATTTGATTTTTTTTGTTGTTGTTTGTTTTTTTTTAAAAGAAGTTTGCCTCTTTAAGGACCAGCCCCAAGGAGAGATTAATTCTGTTTGCTCTCCCCTGCATGGTGTTTTGTCTCCTTAAGTTGGAAAATATTTAGAGAGGAAAAATGTGTTTTCTTGCTGTTCAAAATAATAATAATTTGCCAGTGGAAATTTATTACTGACTTCAAAGGGAGCCCTAAATTTGCTGATAGTAAATAAAGGGCAATTCTGCTTTCACTATAGTCAGTGTAGATATTTTTGCAGGGTTTCTTGGGCACTGATGTGAATGCAGATCTGTCCACAATACCAGGTTTCCATTCTCTGAGCATCCCTTAAAGTTCAGCATTTATTTTTGCCTGCGTTGGAACAGAAAGAAAGGATTTGGGGCCAGGTTTTGAAGACACAGGATTGTAGCCAAATATTAGTTTGGAATCAAAACCTAGCTATGTTAGGAAGGCTTTTTAGATTTGGGTTTATTGGGTTATTTAAATAAAGAGTCTCTCAGGCCATAATCTTATTTATGGGATGGTGGCCTTAGTCGTAAAAGATGCAAGGTTGAAGCTCTTCCTCCAGAAGGGTTTTTCACTCCACATCTTCTGCTTGATGATCCCCTCAACCCCAAATCAAGTGATGGAATATGACAGCTCTCCCTTTTCTCTTCTCTCTTGTGTGTACATGAGAAATAAGCAGGGAGGCCCATCAGACAGTGGGTTGGGATGGAAAATTCTTCCTTTCCATGACATTTCATGAAAGATGGTGGGGTCCCAGCCCTTTCCCCTTGAGTGCAAGTGAAGGTGCAGAGCACCCCAATGAATGAAGCCTGGGAGGTGCATCCCAGAAGTTCCCACCCTGACCCAAAGGGACCTTCTTGGCTGAGCTCCCTCACCTGATCGCCGAATATTTCAACTCGAAACAAACCAAACCGAAATAAAAAAAATAAAAAAAATAAAATTAATCCGTGCCATGCCTTGATTAGGGATTAGAAATGTTAACCTGCCAGTGCCTTTTTCTGCAGGGGTATGCAGCCCCTCTGCCTTTAATTAGAGTAGCCCGTGGTCCTCACCATAAAGCTGATAAGTAATAAATAGCTGCCTTTGTCACACCCGAGTTCAGCATTGTGAAACGGCACACGGACGGCTTGAAAAAGCCTTTGATTAAACCCAGCACTACAGTAAATCTACAAACACAGAGGAAAGAAAAGGAGCTATTTAGGCTGTGCCAGTTCCCGGCATTAAGTATGCAAATTTCTCGGTGTCTTCAGCTCCCAAGAACAGCAGGCACTGAATGCAGCAGCGGCAGCAAGCGGCACGACATCATTCATTTCAATCATTAAAACAAAAGCGGGATAAATCGCTACCTAATTTGTAAAATATGCTTATCATATAGGCTCTTTGGTCTTTAAGAAAAGCACCAGCTGAATGAGAATCGCTGAATTATTTGGGGGAGAAAAAAAAAAAAAAAAAGAAAAATACGCTTGAATCAATTCTCGTTTTCTCCCTTCTCCCAGTGATTGTTCTTTTCTTTCTTTTTCCTTTCTTCTTCCTTCCTTTTTCCTTTTTTTCCTTTCTTTTTTCCTTTCTTTTCCTTTCTTCCCCTTCCCTTTCTCCTTTCCCTTCCCCTCTCCCTTTCCCCTTCCCCCCCTTTCACTTTTCCCTTTCTCCTTGCCTTTCCCCTTTCCCCTTCCCCTTTCCTTTTCACTTTCCCCTTCCTCTTTTGCTTTTCCGTTTTTCCTCCCCCTTCCCCTTCCCCTTTCCCTCTCACTTTCCTCTTCCCCTTTTTCTTTTCCCTTTCTCCTTCCCCTTTTCCTTCCCCTTCCCCTTTTTCTTCCTCTTCCCCTTCCCCCTCCTCTTTCTCTTTCCCTTCCCTTTCTCATTTCCCCTTCACCTTCCCCTCCTTTTTCCTTTTTCCCTTTTCCCTTTCCCTTATTTATTTTCCTTATTTTCTTTTCCTTTTCCCTTTCCTATTCCCTCACCCCTCCCAATTCCTGGCACACCATCCTCCAGCCTTTCCCCAAGCTCCCACTCCAAGACACAGGAAAACCAGAATCCCTTTTCCCACCTCTCACAACTCAGCATCCCCAGCTCTCTTCTCTCTCTGTCACACCACAGATGGGTGACACCACCCAAGCCCAGCCAGCAGCTCCTTGGGGAGCATCACCCATGGCCCCAGTTCCAGCATCCTTGTGCACCTGAGCAGCAATCCCCATTTTTCATGGCAAAATCCACCTTCAAATAGCCTGAGTCTGCACCCTGCTGGAAGATGCCCAAGCAGGGACCCCAGCCAGGAGGTGTCCATCACCCTGCATGGAGGGATCAGGCTGGCCCTGGCCTCTTGCCTCATCCCCAGGTGCTCAGCTCAGCCACCATCACTGCTTTTACAAACAGCAGCAGCCAGGATCCAGGGAGCATCATCCCTAAACGGGTTAAATCCTGCCCCATCTGAATGCCTGGTGGCCTGGAAACCACTTTTCCAATGAGATTTTCTTTTTACATCAACCCATTCCCCAGCTTCACCTGGCTGTTGGGGTGCAGGGGACGCCAACTCTTCCTCTGAGGTTACCCCTGCAACACATCCTGGCCAAGGTGCCTCCCCTCCAGGCTGCCTGTGTGACAAAAAACAGGGCCAACATCCCTGCTTTTCCACAAGAAGTGTCCTTGGCTGATGGAGCAGCTGCTCAGGCATCCAGCTGGGGAAGGAGAGTGCCTCTGGCAGTACAGCTCCCCAGCAGGGTTGTGCTGGGGCTTCAGCAGATGGAGCAGATCATGGTTATTGAAGCTGGATACTGGGGCTGTCAGGAGCCTTACATCTCCTGGCATATGCACATGGAGCCCAGGCAGCTGGTTGTGTCTTGGGCTGGTCACATTAAAAAATATTAGAAGAAACCTAGTGGTTAGGGAGACCCACTGGTAGTTGCTTGGATGTTACCCTGCAGTTTGGGATGTGAGAGATAAAGCAAGGAGGGCTCATCAAAAAGCTTTTCAGAAAGAAGTAGGAGGTGCATGGCTGCCCCTGCAATGTGCACACCCAGATGGGTGCTGCTGGGACTGGGTGGCTGTGATTGCAGAGCCACAGCACCCACAGACCCTCCTGGAGGTGGTTATCAGAGCAGGGGTTCCAATGATGCAGTTCAGGTGCTTGTGTCACCTTCAGGTGCTTCTGTCACCTGGATTGCCAGGAAGCTGAAGAGGAGGCAGCAGTGTGCCCAGGTGGCCAAGAAGGCCAATGGCATCCTGGGCTGGCTCAGGAACAGCGTGGCCAGCAGGTCCAGGGAAGGGATTCTGCCCCTGTGCTCAGCCCTGGGGAGGCCACAGCTTGAGTCCTGTGTCCAGTTCTGGGCCCCTCAGCTCAGGAAGGAGCTTGAGGTGCTGGAGCAGGTCCAGAGAAGAGCAAGGAGGCTGTGAAGGGATCCAGCAGAATTCCTGTGAGGAAGGGCTGAGGGAGCTGGGGGTGTTGAGGCTGGAGAAGAGGAGGCTCAGAGGAGACCTCATCACTCTCTCCAACTCCCTGAAAGGAGGTTGGAGCCAGGGGGGGGTTGGGCTCTTTTCCCAGGCAACTCTCAGCAAGACAAGAGGGCACAAGAGGTCTCAAGTTGTGCCAGGGGAGGTTTAGGTTGGACATTAGAAAGAATTTCTTTCTGGAGAGGGTGATCAGGCATTGGAATGGGCTGCCCAGGGAAGGGGGGGATTCTCCATCCCTGGAGATATTTCCAAAGAGCCTGGATGTGGCACTCAGTGCCATGGGCTGGGAACCACGGGGGGAGTGGATCAAGGGTTGGACTTGATGAGCTCTGAGGTCCCTTCCAACCCAGCCAATTCTATGATTCTGTGATTCTGCTTCACTTTGGTATCAATTTAAACCATCACGCAGAAAAGGGAATTAAATGGTTATTGAAACAGGATGCCCAGGGTGGTGGTGGAGTCCCCATCCCTGGAGGGGTTTAAAACCTGTGTGGATGTGGTTTAGAGGTGGCCTTTGCTGTGCTGGGTTAATGGGAGGACTGAGTGACCTCAAAGTTCTTTTCCAAGCAACACAATTCTGTGATTATCTCCCACGTTCTGCAGGGTGGCTGCGTGTCACCCATCCTGGCAGGAGGTGAACAAAGCAAGTGTGTGAAAAATCCAGGGCAAATTAGTGCTGTTTGTTTCTGAGAGTCAGCTCCATGCCTCTGCACATGGACCTCACAGTCCTGGCCCAATTTCTACCAGTTTCACACCACTTTCCCCAGCCAGACCTTGCAACACCCTCAGTGTCTGTAGGGTGGGGACTCCCAACACTGCTGTGTTGAACAGCACTGCAGAAGTTCTCACATTGAACATCATCTTTGCAAACCTAGGCACAGCTTCAGAGTATCTGATATGTGACAAAGCACAACTGAAATTCAATATATTGATGTTCAGGTATCCCCCATTTCAGTGCTGGGACTTGGCAGATGCAGCAGAGTAAAACCCCTCTCTTCTTCTATGGGGCAAGCTGAGAAAATGATGGTTTCTTGCCTTCCTTGGCAACATCTGGTGTTGCAGAACAGCTGCTCAGGGAGTTTTGGTTGCTTCTTCTCTGGAGATGAAACTTGTTCTCCTCTCCTCCCCTCTGCTCCCTCCTGGCTCTGTGAAGGGGTGAGGAGAACCCAAAGAACTCCAAAAGAACAGCTCAGGCACATCAAATCTCCACTCCTTGGCCCAGCAATCTCCTGGTACTCTCTACCATACCAATAAATACCTTTCCTACCAATGCTTCATCCTTTTGCAACATCAAAGGAGCAGAAAATGAGGGAAAGAAAGAGAAATAACATCCTGAATCTTTTGCCTCCTAATTAGGCTGGCAGTGATCAAAGAGCTTTTGAGGAGCACTCAGGTTATTTCTAAAGGAAAAGTCAGCTCCATCCTGGTGGATCCATCTGTGCTCTCCTGGGGTCCTGGAGCAGCTTTAAGTGATCCAGAAAGAGCTGGAGAAAGAAGTTGGAAATCCAGATTCTTTCCCTGTCTTTGGTTACGGTGTCCTCACCGTGCAGGGACTTGTAGAAACTTCAGGAGCTCAAGCTGTTGCTGTGATGTTGTTGTATAAATATGTTTTATGTATAAATATGCATTTGAATCCATGTTTGGACTCAAACCTGTCTGTTCATCCAGCTGTCGAGTAACCTCTGCAAACAGCAGGGTCCTTTGTGACAGATTGAAACCAAGAAAACCACTGCCTGTTCTGCAAAACATGTTTAATTTGTTAAAGAGCTGGGAACTTTGTTGAATTAATAAGATGTGCTAGAGGAGGGAGCCACTCTCTGAAGAGCTGAGTCCTGGTTACAAGTGCAGTCTGCAGCTTGCTGGTAATCCTGCAATTAAAGCTACAGTACCAGAGTATCACAAAAATGGGATTTGCATAATTTGAAATTTGAGGAAAATCTCTAAATACTTTAATTTTGATAGAAACTGTTTCCACTGCTGACATGTGTCTACACCTATAATTTCAGTTGATAAATTGCTGTAATTTCTCCTCCATTTCATGTTCTTTCTAACATTAATTGTCAGTTGTAGAGTAAAACAGTAGAAAGAGAGAGAGAGGGAGAGAATAATGTCATTGTGCTTTTGTGGTGTGAATAGCCTTCTGAGGAATGATTATCTTCCACACAGATGCAAATAAAATTAAAAAAAAAAAAAAAAAAAAAAAAAAAAAAAAAAAAAAAGGGTGAGACAGAGACCTCTTGGCTTGCACAAAACTACCATGGTAGTGAGATAGGGAAGCAAAGGGTTAAAACCATCTAAAGATACCTGGGATGTGGCCATATCCCAGGCTGCTGGGAGGAAAGATGGACTTTACCTTGGGATGTGGAGCTGTGGAGGATGAGCTGCAGGGTCCCAGGGTCTCAGAAGTGATGGAAGAAGGTGGCCAAATCCAGAGGGATGAAGGCAAGCGGAGCATCCCTGTTTGGGGCAACCTTGCAGGGCCTCCTCCACCCTGTTGTCCCCATTCCACTTCCCCAAACACCACTTTTCAAGCAACTTTTAAATAAAATACCCTTTCAAACAGAGGGCTAGTGGTACTAAATTATTCTATTAATTTATTATTCATGATGAAAAATTATTCTAATAAACGGTGAAAAATTATTCTAATAACATTCTCGCCTATTAATATTCTGCAGCCGAGCAGTTAAACTCCCTTCCTGTGGCTGCTCCCCTCCTTAGAGCTGATCTATTTCTTACAGAGTTTATTGAAATTAAAATCTGCTTCTTTGGAAATGTGCTGCATTTAACAAAACCAGTGGGGGGAGATGAGCTGGGAGTAGGAGAAATCCGGGCACCGATTTTTTTCCCCCCACTGCTGCCAGAGCAGGGGTTTGCGTGGGGCAGTGTGAGTGAAGAGAATCCATAGAGCAGCAGGAGGTGGTTCTGTCTGGTCCATTTGGGTGCTGTCACCCTGTAGACCATTAACTTTTAGCGCTGAGTGTTGCTAATCCAGCATCTCTGCCATTTCTCATTCCCTTGCCTGGTCTCCTGCCAGCTCTGCTCCTGCGTGGACCTCCAAACCCCGAGCTCCCATCTCTTCTCCCTCTCCTTTCCTGCAGAAACTTCCCTGCAGCCTGAGGAAAGCTGTGGCCACAGCCTGGCCATCAGCCTCCATGGGAACAAGTGGAGCTGGTAGCCAAATTAAGGGGACCCTGCTGTCACCCAAACCTCACCGCCAGTCCCAGCAGCATCCTTGCCCTCCCTCCTCCCGCAGCCACCCCGTGTGCTGGCACCAGGCACTTGCCAGGCTTCATGCCAGAGATATTTGCCTAATAGTTCCTCTGCCTGCTTCACTTGCTGCTCTCCTTGCCTGCCAGCTGGCTGCTGGGGTCTTCTGTTGCTGCAGGCAGCTGGGGGGGGCTTCATGGGTATGCAGGGCTTGGGAGTCCTGCCTACAGGTGGCAAAGCATCCCCCGAGCCCACCACGAGGGTCCTCAGGAGCCCATCGCCCCCCAGCAAGACCCAGGATGCTCCCTGTGGGATGTAGGAGGCTGGGAGAAGGACATTTCTGGTCCCCAGAGCTTGCAGGTCCACGCAGCCATCAGAGATGTGTTGAGGAAAGATCCTACAGAGGTGCTGCAGAGAGGCTGGAGGTAACTCAAGGTTTCTCTTGGAGCTGGATGCACTGTTGGAATGATTTTGGAGAGTGGGTAGCAGATGAGAAGGTACCACTGGGCATCTCTGAACATGCCTGAGCAGCCAATAAAGCACCTCATCAGCTGGCTTTGCTCTCCTGGTCGTCCATACAACTCTGAGGGAAAAAAAAAAATCTCTTACTTGACATCCACATCCATCTGTTGGCCATAGGTGCTGCTCTCCCCAAAGGTTCTCTGATCACTCTTGGTTCTGTCTGCATGATGTCTATTCCATGCCAAACCCAGATCTTCTCACCTTTTTTTTTCCCCATCTTTTATCCAATTGTCTCTACAAATCTCTCTGTTCCTACCTGCACCTCCCCAGCTGCCACAGCTGCCAATTGCATGGCAAAGCTGATGCCTGAGTGCATGGTAAATGTTTCTGTGACTCCAAGTCCTGATAAAAAAGCTGACCTCCAGGTGACATTATTACAGCTTTAACAAGAAGAGTGCCTTAGTAAAAGGACTTCATCTCAAAGGACACTGACTGAAGCCATCTTCTTCTTTGTGTGTTCCTCCCTCACTGCGTGGGTAATTAAAGGACCTGGCACTGCTCAGAAGATTCCTCAGCTCTTGCTTTTGAGGATAGCTTTCACTCAGTTTTTTCCCTCTTCTCTGATGGCATATTAGATCAAGCCATTAAGCAACATCCTCTGTTTCCCCTGAGAATTTTCATCAATAATAATGAAGAGGACTTGCTCCAGGGCTGCCTCCTCCTTGCCCAGGAACATCACTGCTCCACCACACAACCTCGTTGGAATAACGGTGGTGTTTGTTTTAAGTTCTGGGATTCATTTACTGTGTAATTTTTTTTTTCTTTTCACTTTGTTCTGGGTTTGGAAGCAGTCAGTCAGCTGGAGCTGAGATTTTCTCCAATCCAGTGGGGGAAGGGGTTGACAGCAAAGTAACACACAAGTGGAAACTCCTTGATACCAACTGAGTGCCCACGGTGTATTTCTGCTCACCTGAATTACACATGGACTTGTCTGTGTTGAGGAATGTCTCTTTTTGCCCCTCTACAGTGTCCTGATTTAGTGGGTTTGCACGGCAGTAAAACAAAAGTGAAATATTTTAAACAAACTTTTGTAATATTGGGTGATTTTTCCTAAAAAAATCAGAGCCAGGCACTGTGCAGTCTGTAAAGGAGCTTCTCTGAGGGTTTATCCTGCTCCTGCTCAACAGGTGATGGATGAAACCTCAAAGTCATCATTCATTGAGTCAAATAAATGATTAGATTCAAGAGATGTGGACAGCACTCCAGAATTAGGAATAGGAGCACACATCTAGAGCCTCTCTGAGCACCAGAGGAGCTCGTGCTGGTCCATCTCTCTTTGTGCACAAAAATCTTCTTTGCTCTGGTGATTTTCTAGAAGCAGAGGATGAGCACCAGCAGTCTTGCTTTGCTCCCTGCCAGCATCCCTGCTGAGTAAGGGATTTCCAAAGAAGTAACCACATCAATGACACAAAGGGAAATTATGGTAGACAGAAGCTCCACTTGCCCCATACAGCAAATTTCTTCCTTTTCCATGAAGTTCATCAAGAGTTTAACTCATCCATGCTGGTGAAGCCTTTTCAGCTGACCTACAACACGGGTGGCTGCTCCATCACCTTACCCAGGGACCTGAAGGCATAAGGGATGCAAGAGCTGCATCAACCCTCTCTGAAACCTGCTTGTGCATTTTTGTTCCAGAGCTCCCATGTTCATCCCAGCCCCTGTTCCCAAGCTCCCATGTTCATCCCAGTCCCTGTTTTCCCACAGTATTCCACGAGCTCTGCCACCATCTGTGCAAACAAGTTGTCTCCAGCATTCCCAACCTTATCTGAGAATCAGGATCAGGCACTTTGGGTGTTGGTAAGGTTGGTGTTTTGGCATTTCCCTTTTGTTTTTCAAGCAGGATTTAGAGTTTTGCAAAGGGAGCACTTGTCCCTGAGGTGATAATGACAATGGGGAAGGTCAGAACCCCCCTTTGGGGCTGCTCTCAGCTTTTGCCCATCCTTGCTGGGTTGCTTTCATGCCTCTTGATGTGGGGATGTTTATCTTCTTGGTTCTTACCCATTGCTGCATCTCTCAGCTGAAGTGCTTTTACTCAGATTCTGAAGCTCACTGTAGTCCTTTTTGTTAAGAAGATAAGATACAGCAGGAAAGCAGCAGCAAAAAACCCCATAAATATATATATATATATATATATATAAAGTATTCCTTTAGTGTGTTCTTTTTCTCCCAAGGAATATCACACAGCTTAGGCAGCTACTGTAATGCTAATATACAAATGAAAACTCTGAGGAGCCAAATAGAAACATCCAACCATATTAAATAAGAGGGGGGTTTAGTATGTTTGAAAGCTCACACAAAAAAAAAAATCTAGATATTAAATTGATGTCCTGGCACTTGTGCAGTGTAACAGGCAGATTCAATTAAAAGAAGAAAATATGTCCAGCCTGTAAGTGTGAGCTAAGCAGCAATAAAAAAGCAAATCAATTTTTCAGGATTTTCAAAGCCTGGTGCAGATTTCCAGAAGGTAGAAGCCAAAAATATATTTATTAAAAAAGACCCTCGGGGCTCAACAATGTCATTTTAACCAAACTACTGCCCCTTCAAGATGATGAAATGTCACAGTATTTTGAGAAACACTGTGCAAATAATCCATTTATATGTATAGATGTAGCATGTTAGATATGTATAGGTAAATGCATATGCTTATGTGGCACCTATTGGATGCCATTGATTATTTGAGAGAGGTGCAATGGGAGAACACAAAAAAGTCACAGCTCATGCTAAGTTATAGCCATTTGTATTCTCAGCAACCTTTGGAAATCCAAGGGTGAGGGAGTCCCCACCTCCATTTTTACATTTTAATCTTATTCCAGCAAAATGCCCGCAGCTGAAGCCCAGTTGTGACCCCTTTGAAATCAGCTTCAGAACCCCTGGGTGAGCAGTAGAAGAGTCTCCACCCAAAAAAAAAAAAAAAAATTATTTTAAAGGCTCTACTTGAGCCTTTGGTCAGTAGCAGGATGAAATCTTGGAATGAAGAATAACAAATCCTGCTGCCAGCTCTGGGCTCAACCTGCTTTGGGATAATCCCTAAAAACTTCTGCAAAATTCTCCATCCATTGAGACATCAGGGAGGCTCCACCAGCCAGCCAGCTTCTAGAACTTGCACCAGGGACTTTTGCTGTCTCTTTTGTTTCCCCCCCTTCATTTTTTTGTCACTGTTGGTGCTAGAACCAGGTGACCATAAAATGTTTCACCAGGTTCAGGCAGCAAACTGCGAAAAAATAATTTCCTCTTGTTAGGCTGAGCCATGGATTTATTTCCCTGAAGAAACCTAAGTGTGACTGCAAAGATTAAAAACAAAACAACAGGAAAAAAAAAAAAAGCATGAAAGGGAGGGAGGGGGGTAAGCAGTGGTGATTAAGGTGCCCTTCCAAGAAATAAATAAATAACCCCAACCTCCTGGCACCTCTGTGTAGGTTTGCATCACCCCCTGTGTCATTGCAGGGACAGAGCTCAGAGGAGTGAGGACCTCCCAGTTCAGCCCCTCTAGAAAAACAATATCTACCCAGCTGGCAGGATGGCTGTGGTTTTTATTTAAAACACAGACAAACACAGAGACAGAAGGAAAGAAACCCCACAAAGCCAAATTTTGCTTCTAAACCTATTTACGGTTTGTGAGACTCAAGATCACCTTCAAGCATCTTTGCTGTTCCCTTTCCTTTTGCCTTTGAAGTTGCAGGTTCTACATAAGCCCTTCAGAAAAAAAAAAAAAAAAAAATTAAAAAAAGAAAAAGGGGAGGTGGGGGGAGGGAAGGAATTGTACAGAGTAGAGAAACTATTTGTAATACGTATTTTTTAATACTGACATTTTAAAAGGTTGAAATGTTATGGTGTCTTTTGCAAAGTTATGCCATTTAAACAAGATAACATGGCATTTTACCATTAAAGAAAAGACCCTCGTTTTTACTCATACCTTTGAACAATCATTTTGCAGTAATATCCTTCAGCTATGCAGCTCTCTGTTCTTTTTCAAATGGAGGACAACATAGCTTCTAATTGTGCTTATGATACCAATTAGTGTAGGGGTTTTCTGCTTTTTTTTTTAATAAACAGCTTTCCTAAGAGCACCACGGCTGTCCTAAATATTTTTTTTTTCTCCTATATGGGAATCAGGAAGAAATTGTAATTAATTCCTCTTTCAGGAAAAAAGCAAAGCTATTTTTAAATTGCATGGCTGATTGAATTAACAAAGTGTTAGACAATTAACAGTCTCTCTTTATTTTTATGTTCTTTAAAATGCAGATTTAATTTAATACTGTTTCCTCTTTCATCCTTTTCATGTGCCCTAATTGTTAGCTAAGTAGTGTCAGGGCTCTGTGTTATCGGCCAAGGCAGGTGTCAGGTTTAATATTATTAAAGATGCAATTACTCCTTTCTCAAGCACAACTTGTCAGTTTAGCTCATCGATGTATGTATCAATATATTTTTAAACACAAAAAAATAATAATCTCTGTTTCCCATCCATAATTATCTCCTGGGTTTCTCGCCCCTTCTTTTGGCAATGTCTCTCTCTCCTTCAGATGCAGGAATCCTGGGGAAAATAATGAGGCTCGACAGCCTGAAGGAGCTGGACAGCCAAATTCTCCAACTTTGAATCATAGAATGATTTATTTTGGAAAAAAAAACCCCTTATGATCATCCTCAAACCCAGCCTGAGAGACTCAGAGGGGGGGGCTCTTCTGCAGCAGCTCTTGAACGAGGGGACCCTGGAGATCTTGGGCAGAAAAACCCCAAAACTGAGGAGTTGAGCAATCTCTTGGCATTGAACTTGTGTCATGGGAGGGCAATGGGGAAATGGGAGGGAAAATGTTGGGTTTTGGTGCTGACACCCATAAAAGAGAGGAGAATAAAGGGCTGGGAGGTCAGGTGCTGCTGAGCAGAGCCCCAGGTGTCTCCTCTGGAAGCATCACAGGGAAAACCTGAATTCCATGGAGCCAGGAGCTAAATTCTTCCCTCTGTACTTATAAAGCCAGCAGGTTCAAAATGTCACTGCCCCCAGTAGCAACTTTTACATCTGTGTTTTTCTCCAATCACCATCACAACTGATTGTCCCAGAGAAGGTGCTGGCTGGATGGTTTAGTAGCTAAAAATCTGCATCAACATTAATAAAAACTGATCACTAAATATAGTTTGAATTCCTACAGCATTTCAGCTGGAAAAGGTGAAAACACTGAAATATGTTTTTTTATAGAAATTTCCTAACTTACATACTCCCACATTTTCAAAACCATGTTTTCCTTTTAGCTCTGGCTGCATTTATTTTTTAATTTTTTTTTTTTTTTTTTTTTAAAGGAAGGTTCAGGAATCAGAGGTTTCAGGCTGCCCCAAAGTGAAGCTCCCATGCACACATCCCTGCAATTTGGCTACCATTCAAAAAATCAATTATTCTCAAAGCTTACACTGTGCCCCTTGAGGAAAAATGTTCTCTGACCATTTCTGGTCAGATGAACCATGTCCTGAAGGGTATATAAGCCATGAACAAATAACAGTTTAACAGATCAAGTTATGGTTTATTCACACATCTTCCAGGATCAGCACACCAAAGATATTTTCACTCTGACACTTTCCTTTCCTATTAGTCTACACCAAGCTTTATTTCAACACGGGTGTCCAGAAAATCCACAGCCCATATTTATTACCATCCTGACTGGTCATTTCAGCATGAGGATGATGCACATTGCCAAAGCAGCTTCCATTTATTCTGGAAGGTTGCAGATATTCTTTGCTGTGAGACCTAATCTGCAGGCAAAGGGCTGCCCAACAAACCCAGCTGAGAGGTGTCTGCTTTAGAAAAATATATAAAATGCAATGGGCTGTTTTACTGAAATCTAAAAGCTGATGGGAAATATATTCTTATATATGCTCCTTCACTCTCTGCTCTCTGAATGTCGTGATCAAAAAGCATTTTCAGCAAAGGGAACTTTGAAAAAAAAAAAAAAATGGCCAAATGTGTGGAAAAAACCCAAAGAGCTAATGCCCCTCTCTACCCTCAGCTCTTCCCACGATGAAAAATAAAATGCCAAAGCCTCCCCCTTGCTTCAGAACGTGCCATTTTCTTCACCCTGGCAATTTCATAGAAGGTTTGGGTGCCACAGCTGGAAATCAGCTCATCCCTTTGGCCATGTCCCACTTCAAGCACCAGCTTTGGGCTGGGAAGAAAAAGGCTCAGGTTTGAGATTGTTACTCAGGTATTTCCAGGTATCTTGGATTAAGGACCATGGATCTCTGCTCTGGGGGGTCACACGTGTCCCTGGGTGGGTTCTCCTTGCTCCTGGGAGCATTCTGGTGGATCCTGGAGCATCCATGGGATCCTTGTGTTGCTGGCTGGAGACTGACAGCTCATGGTTGGTTTGCAAATAGCTGCAGAAAAAATCAGAGAATAATGTGCAAGGGGAGGGCAAAAGAGAAGGAAGGGAAGGACTGGTAGTACTTAAAGAAAATTGATTCCCATTTAGTTTTTATTTAGTTGGATATTAATTCTCAACACTAGGGTTCTTGATGCAGGATCTCACCTGGTTTTCATGCAGTATCAGGACCTGGAAGGGTGGTAGAAATTGTGATTGTAATTAAGAAGACCACACATTCATCTCAAACTTAAATCCTCCAGGATTAATTCTCCTCCCAACCCAGGACAAATCAGAAATCATTTCATTTCCATTAATGCATTTCCCAGCTGGGTGAATCTTATGGATCAGTGAGGCCCTTCAAGTCCTCCATCCCTGGTAAAGAGGAAACATTATGTGTGCCACCACCTTACTGAAAATAGGAAAGCTGAGATCATGAGATCAAAGTGATGTTTTTAATTTTTGAGAGTGAGAATAAGGAAAGGTGAGAATAATGGAGAGGTTAGAAAAGGGGGGGACCTGCTACCTGGGGACCTTTCAAGCTTGTGAAGCAAAGGCCGAGAATGGCAAAACCCTGTGATTACTGAAAGAAGATGGAGGAGGAGGCTCTGGGACACTGGCAGCTTTCATTTCTGTGGGAGCTGGCCAGCTGAATCCTTTCCTCACCTTTGAAAGTCTCCATGCATGAATTTTAGGTCTGAAATTTGCTGTCACGAGGCAGTTGTGTCCCTGCTCTGCTCCAAGAGGCTCCGTGTTCTGTTGGCAATAGCATTTGATTGTTGCACTTTGATAGAAGTGAATAGGTAATCAGACCACTCTTTATTTTAGCCCGAGGATATGCCTTTGATTTGGAGAGGTTGGCCATTTCTTATCTGAGTTTGAAAATGGGATTATTTAAATGTGTATTGATGTTTTTCATGTGGTCTAACTGTGCGGTTCAACATGGTAATTCAACTCATAGCTAGAGCAGATTGTTATCTAATCTGATAAGATATGAACAGCACAAAGCTGAGATGATGAAACAATCAGGATTGTTGACTCACTGGGGTCCTGCTAAATCCAGTCTGCTTTCATACTTAATTATCCTGTCAAGTTCCTCAAGTCTTAGCTCCTCCACCACTGCCATGGTGAGAACGGTGGTAGTGACACCACTTGGTGAATACATAAGTTGATCAAAATAATTTCAGCAGCTACAATGCCTATTTATGCCTCAACTGCAATATGAAAAGCTCCTGATTCAAATACCCTACACTGCAAAATTGGCCATCTTAGCATTTTTAGGATCACTGAAGGCTGTTATTAAAGGCCTCTGGAAGATAATGTTTTGCTAACCAAGCTGCCACCTGACTCTGTCATAGCAGAGGGGGAAAAAAGATAAAAAAAGAGCAAGTGACAATTCAGCCTTCCCAATTCTCATCCTAAACTGGTCTTTTCTAGCTACCTATCCCAGGTACTTGACCTGATCCTGAAAGCTTTGCTGGAAATCTACAGCCCATTCCTCTTAAAGCTGCTTACATCATATTTTATTCTTATTACGACTGTCTCTTTTATAAAAAGATAATCAAGCTCTATTAATTAGAACTAAAGGTTCCCCTTAAATTTTAAAGGTTCCCCTCCTGCTGCTTGCAGATAGCTCAGATTTTCAGTTGGTTTTTCTTGATCATCTATAGGAGCACTCACAAGAGTAGGTGTTGTACCACAGGAGGTGATGGCAGGAGTTGTGGTGAACAAGAAAGGTGCAAACAGGTTTTCAGGATATTGAGGAGAAAGTAGTGGAAATACTGGAGTGGTCTGAATGGAAATCATACTCCTGTAAGTTTGACAGGGATCTTTGCTGTTAATTTGAGGTCAGCATTTTGCTATCAGGCAGTATTCAGTGGCAGAGTAATCCAGGTATGAAGGAGACCCATTGATGGGAATGCTTTAAATGGCCAGAGAAGGAAAAAAGGGCCATAAATGTTAATGGAAATCTAAAAGATCAAAATATCCCTGTGTCAAGCATCTTTTGCTGATTAACTCACTGTCAGAGTGACCTGCAGATGTATCTGGAAGAATCCTCAAGAGCTTTATTAAGGTATAGAGCAGCCCATCAAGCATCCTTGTATTTAAAACCAACACAAAAAAATATCCAAATCCAAATGCTGCTTTATCTCCAAGGTGTCTCTTTTAAAGGAAAAAGCACTTTTTCAGTTAAAAGCATTATCAGCTCTAAGACTGATGTAGACCAAAGCCATTAACATTCCCCTCAAGAGGTGGCACCAGGTAAAAATTACCTATTTTCTAAGAGCTGAGCATCTCACCATATGGATTGGTCCTATCCCAATTCTCAGCATCCAGACCCTGGAAAGTTCTGGTCACAAATGGTAGGGGAACCTCAATCCAGTAGCCTTTCATGTTGGTGCTCTTGAAAATTGTAGCTATTACGTTTAAGTTAATTATGCTGTTTTCTGTTGAAATTGTAGAGGGCTGTGAGAGAGAACCCTGCCCAGCCCTGGGACACATGGGGTGACAGAAAGCCCTGCCCTGGTCTTTCAGAAAGGCTGTAATTAGCATGGAAAGGAAAGACCAACTGGTGTCTGAAAATGTTAATGTTAAAGGGCTCAGTGTCTCTCATAGAAGCTGATAGGAAAAAAAGTGCTACTTTTCTGCTCTGGCTTTTTCCTTCCCCCCCATGGGGATCTGTGCCTTGCAGGGACTTTTGGAAGTGGGTTGCAGTCTTCCCTCCCTCTCATCCCCTTCCCTGGCTCCATCTGTACCATTTCTCCAGCTTTCCCAACCCATCTCCATGCAGCCGTGATGCCAGGAGCCATTTCCAACCATCCCCCCTCTGTCACACTTCATCCCTCTTCCCAAACACCCCACTGGGGAAGGATGCACCTTAAAACCAAGCCAACCTCATGGGAAAAAAATCGATGGGAGCTGATCAGTAAAAAAAATAAGGTGATAGGGAAACTTCACTTTTTGAAGGACCACCTCCCTGCTTCAGGTGGTCACTGCTGGTGGGACCCCAACCTTGTGTTTGTCCATGAGGCTGTAAATATTCATAGAACACAGACAGCAGAGAAGAAAGATGCTGTGGCTGCAGAAGAGGATGTTTTCTCTCTGCTGTCCCTGGGATGACAGCCTAAGAAACCCAGACACGTGCATGGATATGACAAGGTTCCCAAGCAAAGGTGTTTGAGAGGACAGGGTTAGCAAAAATGCTTTTCTCTACTTGTCCTCATTCTTTGTGCAGACCTCAGGGCTTGAAAGCTGAGGGTTGTGCAGTGCACAATCCAAAGCCTTCAATATTTTTTGGTGCAGGAGAGCAAAATGAGCTCAATCCCCTGGAGCACCCACCCCTTACACCTCCTGGCTTGCAGAGGGACCTCAGCATCCACAGTATTATCCAGGCTGACCAAACCTTCCTCATCTGGGGAAGCACTGAATATTCCTTTGCCACTTTGTAAATAGAATTTCTCCCCTCACCAGACTTTTCTGCCACCCCAAAATCTGCCTGCAGCTTCCCAGGGCTGTCACCTCCTCCCCCTCCTGTGCAGATGGACTTGGTGGTGACCCTCATTGCCAGCCACACCTGGGTTTGCTGATGAGGTTCAGAATGTCTTAAAATAGGTTAATTTGTAGGAAAGTGACAGAAATAAATTGCTGGCACTTTTGTGTGCTGATAAGTTTAACCTTTTTTTTTTTCCTGAGCAGCTAAATTGCCAATCATCCGGAAACACACAGGAGTTCACCCATTACATAAAGGAAGCTGTTAGTCTCATTTAAAACAATATTGACCTTTTTCCCATCCTTTCCATTTTGACTAAATTACAGGGTACATTTTTTGAAATGTGGCTTTTGTCTGACTGTAACCAGGTGACCCTGATATTTCCTCTCTCTTTTTTTCTTTTCTTTTTTTTTTTCCCTCACAGTTTTCAACCTTTCCTTTCTAATTCTAAAGCAGTTCTTAGTTTTACCACTGAGATTTTCAAATCCAGATGTATTTTAGAAAAGAGTTTTCATGATACAGATATTTTCCAGTTCAAAAAATCTACACCTGGCAACTAAAGAAATCTTAGCTGGTGCACACTGAAATAAATATGTGGTGTGGGGGTAGCAGGGGGCATGATGAAAATGATTAAGAAATGTCTCTGTTCTTCCACATTCAGACCAGCTACTGGGGCTGAGCTTTTGGTTTCACTCAAAATTATTTTCAGATGCAGCATTAGAAATAAATTATCTTCTGGGAGCAAAAATGTTCCTGCTAACAAAGAACTGGGGGTTTCCTCGGTTTTATTTTTAATTCAGGCTGTGAGCATCTATGGCTCCATGGAAAACCAGAGTAACTCATTCCAAGAGATTTTTTTTTCCTGCACAGGAATGTTTTTTAGTTCATTTGGGGCCTTGGGCTGAGCCTCTGATGTCAGCTTCAGAGGACATGACAAGAGCAGAGCCCAAATTGTTTTTCTTGTACCCAAGCCCTCTGACAGCAGTGTGGCCTTACAGATAGATTCTACTTAAATTTCTTTGGTTTTTCCTGAAGAAACATAAAGAGACAAAGCCTTCCTTCCTTCCTTCCTTCCTTCCTTCCTTCCTTCCTTCCTTCCTTCCTTCCTTCCTTCCTTCCTTCCTTCCTTCCTTCCTTCCTTCCTTCCTTCCTTCCTTCCTTCCTTCCTTCCTTCCTTCCTTCCTTCCTTCCTTCCTTCCTTCCTTCCTTCCTTCCTTCCTTCCTTCCTTCCTTCCTTCCTTCCTTCCTTCCTTCCTTCCTTCCTTCCTTCCTTCCTTCCTTCCTTCCTTCCTTCCTTCCTTCCTTCCTTCCTTCCTTCCTTCCTTCCTTCCTTCCTTCCTTCCTTCCTTCCTTCCTTCCTTCCTTCCTTCCTTCCTTCCTTCCTTCCTTCCTTCCTTCCTTCCTTCCTTCCTTCCTTCCTTCCTTCCTTCCTTCCTTCCTTCCTTCCTTCCTTCCTTCCTTCCTTCCTTCCTTCCTTCCTTCCTTCCTTCCTTCCTTCCTTCCTTCCTTCCTTCCTTCCTTCCTTCCTTCCTTCCTTCCTTCCTTCCTTCCTTCCTTCCTTCCTTCCTTCCTTCCTTCCTTCCTTCCTTCCTTCCTTCCTTCCTTCCTTCCTTCCTTCCTTCCTTCCTTCCTTCCTTCCTTTTCCTTCCTTTTCCTTCCTTCCTTCCTTCTCCCTTGGCATCCACAGTATTTCCATAGACTGAGATGAAGCCTCAGCTGGGATTTAAATCCCTGCACCTCCATTGCAAAAAATGATGGAGGCTTCTTGACATCAGCTGTGGATCTGAACCATCCTCCTGTACATTCATGAATGTGCTCATGGCATTTGCTTCTTGTACTAACTTTTCCTAGATAAAACCTAAAAATATTCCCATGAACGTTCTGCTGGCTCCTGGCTCCTCTAGAAATGTATCTGCTAATTAATACCATTTTTTTTTTTTCAATTCAGATGTGTGGTGGTTCCTTATATTATTTTTTCCTAAATCACTGAAGCGTAGGGTTTTTTCCACAAGTCAGCCCTATTTTAGTAGTTCCAGGGCTTTCTGCAGGAACTGTGGGAAGCAGGAAGCTTTAGGAAGCTTTAGAATCCCCTGGCAAGGGAAGCAATGGTATTTCCATCAGGAAATGCAGCCTCCTCTGGGGCAGCATTTATCCCACGTGTTTGAGAGCCCAAAGAGAATATGCTGTCTTCCAGCTTTAACCCCATCCCTTCAATATTTGATTAATCTGAATCAGTGGCCTTGAAAATGGCTTGAAATGTTTAATTGTCTCCTCTAGGAAAGAGACATTCAGCAGCTAAAGTGCCTTTCCAATCAAACTGCCAACAGGGAAAATCATTCCTTCAAATTGCTTACTGGTACAATGTTCAATCCATCTGTGAAAATATTTGGGTTGCATTGCCGGGCTTTGATTGACTCTCCTGCCAACATCAAAAATTTTAATAAGCTGTGAAGGGACAAGTAATTCCACCCCACCCCCCCCTTCATCTAGGTTTTTGTGATGGGGCTTTGGGAGGGGAGCGAGACGCCGGCGCTCGATCGCAGGTGCAACCGCGTCACTGCGGCTGCTACGTGGGCTGCAGGCAAACAAGTTCCTGGGTTAACTGCTCCTGCTGTGTGTCCAGGCCTCTGCTTCTCTGCCTCCTTCTCCTTCTGGGGAGAGGAGAAGCCCAAATTCTCCTCCTTCCACAGGGCAGAAGCATCATGTTTGCCCTTTGGGCTGGCAGAGCTGCGGAGACGCTGCCTTGCCGAAGCTTTTTGGGATTGTTTTTAATTCTATTAATGTTGGTAGAGAAATTTCTTCCCTTTTGGTTCTACTTTAGAGCATAGGGTGCAGACATTCTTTCAGAAGCCCGTGGTGCAGTGGTGAGCATGCTGGATTTATGCAGAGATAGGAATAAAAGAACCCTACCTGCTGTATGCAGCCTTTAGATGATCAGGTTGTACTCAGCATCAGTGTGTGCCTGCCTGTAAAATTGCCCCACACAATTATTCAATCTCATGACAACTATTCAGTTTGCAAAGCAAAAATAATCATGTGATTACCCTGTAATTAGGTGATAGTTACTAATCAATTACATCTGCAGAGTTTGCCTTCCATTAGGTGGGTTGTGGTGATTTATAGGGAGGGCACAGTGCCTGCCCCCAGCAGCTAAGAGACCACTTTTGCTTTGCTTTGCTTGGTGGCTGAGCAGTTCCTGGGGCTGAAAGAAATAAATACAGCACTAAACCTTTCCTCAGAGCTGAGTGCCAGGAGTTGGACATCTCACATGCCAGCTAGGGTGGTGGTAGGATGTGGGTAAGACATGCATGGTCTTGTAATGGGGGTTTTAATGCTGAACAGGTTGGCTGCAAAAGTGTGTTTGAAGTGTGAGTGGCAAAATAAATGCATTCCCCAAGGGTTCAGGTATTCCTGGGGTTACTTCTCCTCTCCAGGCTCAGCAGCACCAGGGCTGCTTCCTTTGCTGGGGTGCTTTGACATCCCTACAATAAAAATAAGCACAAAGTAAGTTGTGTTCTACAGGTGTTTATTGACCTGGAGATTGCTCCTCTCCTGGAGGGATGAGTTGTTTGAAGAAGCAAAAATTAAATTGTGGTGCTTCTGTGGCAGTGTGGATTTGTTCTTCTGGTCTGCAGCTGGAACCAGGCCAAGGGGTTGGAATTTCAAGTCTGGAATATTTGGATCAGGTGAGAAAATAGGATGAGCAAATCCCTTTGAATAACAACAAAAATCTGGTGCCTCATCTTGGACGTGCACTCAGGAAACTCTCCCAGAACATCCTTGCCTTCAGCTTGAATATTCAGGGCTATTGGTGCTGGCAGGAGGGGATGGTTTTGCACTATGATTCTGCTGGGAAAATGGAAAGGGAGACGTGAAGCTACTGGCAGGTTTGAAGAACACTTGGATAAATATTTCTGCTGTGAAAGAAGGAGGTAAGAGATGATAAGAATAGAGATGTGTCCGTGAGAAGTTAGGCTCTAAAGGGAAGGCTGAAAAGCTTCAGCTTGCTGCTGCAGGGGAGTTTTTATGTTATTTGAGAAAGATGGAAAGGTAAAAATATGATGGAAGAGGGAGAGGGACAAACCCTGAAGTTACAAATCAGGAAAAGCCAGGCTGGAGGGAGCAGAAGGGGGACACTGGAGGACCTGAGGGTAGAAAAATGTGTAGTCAGGTGCCAAAACTTGTCACCTGCCCAGCCAGTCATGAAGTCCCCTGGCTTTGATCCCTGGTGCTCGCTTCCAGGACAGCACCAAGGACCCCACTCCGGCCGGGAAGAGCCCGGGGGGCTGGATTGCTGCACACCCGCGGGGGAAACTCCTCCTCCTCCCTCCCTATCATCCAAACCTCCTATTAAGAGACATCCCCACAACACCGTTCAAACATCTTGCGTGGATTGCAAGCTCCTTGTTCCCTAAAAGCTAATCAGAGGGAGGGTAAACACAAAGGGTCCCTTCTCCCCCAGCCTTGACGTTTCATTTACACCAGAGCCGAAGCCTCGCAGCCGTCAGGCACTGATTGTGCTATTCAGCAGGATGGCTCAGTAATTACAGCCCCGGATCTCCAAACCACACCAAAGAGCAGGCTTACCACCTCTTGCCTTTGTTACTAATTGTCCTTCAGGATACTTGAGATGAATTACGGTGGTTTACATTTTCCTGTTGATTTTTTTTTTTTTTTTTTTTTTTTTTTTTTGGGTGTGTGTTGTGGGGGGGGGGGTTTCCCCCCCTTTTTTTTTTTTTTTCTCTTTTATTGGGTTTTAAAAATAAGCGAAATCTTTCCATTTAGCAGAGCTGGAGGGATCAGACAAGTGTAGCCTTGCCTGTTGACAGCACTTCATGAGAAAACCCTCTGCCTGCAAACTGTCTCATTGATACGTTCAGCTTGACACTTGGGATTGATTTTTGATCGTTTTACAAAGCTCACTTGGGCACCTTTTCATTACCCAGGCTGGGCAGTTTTCATACTAACACTTACAAAATGTTAGAGCTATTAATATAATTTGAGATCATCTATCCCACATCTAATTGTACCAAGTAATCCAACAAATGAAGCCTCTTTCCCCAAAGCTCTCCAAAATGTTTTGCACTTCTGGTTATTCTTTCAGTTCTTTTGGTTTCGGGGCATTTGAAACAGGAGCAAAATTATTTTAGTTCTAACTTCTTAATCCCCTCAGTTGTGGGACAGAATTAGGGCTGAAGGTTTGAAATTTGTGACAGTCAGTGCCAAATCCCTGTTTATTCCCAGGAACCTCACTGGGAACTGGGTCAGGCTGTGGTTTGAGAGGTGGTGGCACATTCAGGGCAGGGATACTGTCAAATATCCATCACACACATGGACCAGTTGGATCAATGTTCATCTTTCATTTATTAAACCTGCTGTCCCCAGCCACCCCTGCAGTCACCTCCATGATCCCATTCCAACTGCCCAGCCCTCAGGCTCTCATCCATCCTTTCTCTTGCTCTTTCTCACCTTTCTCCAATGATTCTAGTTCACCAGAAGCCTCTCTGATCCTCCAGAAATGACCCAGAAATGAGCTGGGATATTGCTTGGTCTTTTCCATATGATAACTGTGCTCCTTTTGAGAACCCCAAATAAATTTTTTGCATAGCAGCGTCCCAGAGCTGCTTCAAACTCCCCAGAAATTTAGGGAAGAACTTTCCTTTCTCCTAATTCTCCCTAAAACATGGATTATGGTGGAGTAACATAACCGTGGGTTATGGTGGAGTAACATGACTGCTGTGGGTAGCTGGCCCATAGAGAGAAAAAGCTCCTTCTGACAGAACTGTTTAGCTGTTATTCCTTGGGAAAAAATACTGCCTGCACTGCCTTTGCCCTTTTTTCCATCTCAGCTGAATTTTAGAAGAGAGAGGCCCACAGCCCATATGTGAAACTTGCTCCCATGTTCCCTTTTTCTGTCTGTGCAGCCGGAGGCATCGCCCACTCAGGGAGCCAACCAGGCCTCCTGTATTGCACAAGATTGTCCTTTTTTTTTCTCCAGTGATAGAAGAAAAAAAACACACCAAAAAAAAATTTCCCACCACTTTCCTCCCCATATTTTCCCAAATAATGAAATTCAGTATGTTTGCTTCATTTTTCTGAGCCTGAGACACAACTTACTACAGTTTCCATCAAGGGTTTGGACCTTCCACTCACGAGCAAATGCTCTTCTTGGTTTGCTTTTTATAAAAAAAAATGGTCCTAAACTGTGTGCAAGCTCTCTCCTGTGACTGTGTACCCTCTTCATAACCCTTCCACTTGAACAAAGTGATTGTCTGAACTGAAACTGCTTCACTGAAATGATTAAATTAGTTCCTACATGCCAGAGGTCTTGACATTTATATTTGGGTACTAGAGGCTGACATTCAAATGTATTCACTTTTGAAAACAGTGTGATTTAAAAAGTAGCATAAAATCCATTAATATAATAGGGAGAGAGGGCACTGCTTTCATTTGTTTGGGGCTGTGGAAAACTATATTTCTAGGGGCAATGAAAAATTACCATTTCCAGGGGCTGGAGACAGGGCAGCCCTGGGCTGGGACAGCCAAGGGACCCCCAGCACTGCCCCCCCCCCCCGACACAGCAGCCCCTGTGCTGCAAAATTAAACTCCCAGGAAGCAGGATAAAGCCCTGAATGTTGCTGAGATGTCTCTGAATGCAAGAGATTTATTTTGACATGAGACAATCCCCTGTTTCCTCCTGCAGCTCGGGGTACACCAGCGGCTGGGCTGTCGAACCAACCTCCACACCCAGGCTAAAGCTCCAAAAAGGCAAAAGCAAATAATTGGTGATTTTTTCAGGGATCCCAGCAAGTGAAAAAGCAACAACACATATGCAGGCAGCTTCTCCCAAATTCACTCAGAACCTCCTATAAAAAGCCTCAGCCCCGATGTTAAGTTCTGCATTACGTGACGAGGATGCTGCAGGCTGTTGGTTGCCATTAGCTGGAGACCACATTTATATGGGTTTTTTTTAAAGTATTTTTGGCCCAGTGCTTCACAGATTTCACATGTAGATACAAGAACTCAATCAGAATCCAGATCCCATTTTTTTCTCATGGTTTGGGTACCCAAGCAGACTCTCTCTTTTGCCTGGCAATAGGATTTTTAACTTTAGCACAGAGCAGCCTTGCCACTTCTTCAGTGTTGTTTTGAATGAGTGAATGCAAATGACATTATTCAATTTGCAGAAGTGGTTTCATTCATGATGTGACATTAGCATCTGGTACCTAAAGGAAGCATTCTTCACCACTGAAAATAAAAAAAAATCTGATTGATAAATTCCTGAGAGCTCATCCCCCACTGTGCCAGCAGGGCAGCAGCCCAGTAGTTTCATCCTTTCTCATCAAAACGTAACTCTGCTGGGATATTGGTGGTTTTCCCAGAACGTCCCTCAAATAGGGGAGGGAGGAAAAAAAAAGAACCTTAAGGACCTAGGCTGGAGCACAAGTGTGTGCCCAGGGGAAAAGGAAGAAGGAGCCTGTGGTAAATGCCCACATTTTGCTGTCCTGTGTCTGCACATATTTATGATTCTCATCTGCAATATTGATGACCAAGGACCCCTCTCACTCCACATGTCTCTTGCTCCCCTCATCCCTTTGCCTTGACTTGAAAAATCAAAAACATTTGGGTTTTGGGGTTTTTTTTTTTTCCTGTTTCTGATTTGTTTTTAAGCGGAGAGTGGAATCACATTAATGCCAATTCATTTTCCCAGATTGAAAAAAAATCAAAAATAAAATAAGGCAGCAAATAATGCAATCAAATGAGGAAAGGGAAGGTTTGGGGAAGGCCATTGCAATCAATAGCCAAGAGGGCTGGGAGATGTTATTTCTGCTGCTGGGAGCAGGTCAGTAGAGAGAAATATATTGAGGGGTAAATATTAGGATTTTATTATGCAGGGGAACCCTCGTTTTAAAGGGGCAGGATAAAGCCTCCTTCAGGATCAAGATCAGCATTCAAAATAGTGAAAATTACTCATGCAGCTAAGATGACTGGGATCTCATTTTTTGAAAAACAACTCTTAATTAATTGGGAAAAAAAATTGGCACAAGAAGAAGTGAGAATATACATATGTCTACACGGGTGTGTGGACATATACATAATACACTTATTTATTATGCACGTGCTGGAGTGTGTATGTGAGTGTGTGTATGGATGATAAGAATAATGAGCTATAACAAAAATGAGGGGACAATTATTCTGATCTTTTGTAACCCATCTCGGCTGCACAAATTATCATTTTGAACAGTCTGAAAACAGAAAACTAAGCATAATAGGCTACGGGGAGGCATGTTTAAAAAATAAATTAAGGAATAAAATGCACAGAGACAGAATGCCATGTTTTGTTATGTCATCCCCTGCCTGCCTTTCTTCAGGAGAGAGATTTCAAATTAAATTCAAAGACTCTGCTTCTAAATAAACAATGAAAATTGAAAGTAGGCTTCCTTGTTAAAATATATATATCTCTAGTTCCTCTCTTTTTTTCTTTTTTTTTTTAAGTAATGCAGTACTGTGCAATGGTAAAAAAAAAAAAAAAAAAAAAAAAAGGAAAAAAAGAAAAAAGGAGGGCATTAGGTGTTAGGAATCCAAACGGGATAGTACATCTTTAATGATACATATGATAATTAAAGAATACAATAAACACAATTAGCATATGTTTTAAACAGTTTATTAGTGAAGCTTACCATAAAATCAGAATATATAGAGCTCCAGGGTTTGTTGGGATAACAGCTTCTAATCCTTAGAGTCATAAAATCCCTGGCTTGGAAGAAATGGGCATCTTTAAAATGATTGAATCAGCAGGCCTCGAGTGAAAACACACAAATTAGCAAACTCCAGCAGTTGGGCACTGAGCAGAGCTGCCAGCACCGAGGTGAAGTCAGAGCTGACACTGCCCCAGCAGCTCTGATAGAGCACAGCAGGGATGTGGTGCTGCTGTGGACATCCGAGGAGATAATTACTTTAACTCCTTCCAGACCAGGGACACCCAAAAAAAAAAAAAAAAAAAAAAAAAAAAATTATTTACTTTTTTTTTTTTTTTTTTTTTTGGCAAATTGTCGTAATGGGGAGAAAATGTCTGGGTCAGTGATGGGTGGCAGGGAGATGAGGGGCTTCCAAAGAGAAGAGGGGTTGCTGGGTTGGTGTCTGTCCCCTCCTGCCCAGCTGGTTTTGGGTTTCATGGAGGGATGATGGGGGGGGATGGGGGTGAGCTGGCACCCAAGGGACTCACTCTGGGAATTCCTGCAGGTTGAAAAGTTGACTAATCCAGATAAGCAGCCTGGCAGGGGCTCCAACTGCATTCCCACCCAGCACACAAATAATACTCTTGGCAGTGGCACTTTGTATTTCTTGCTCTTGCCTCTTTTCTTTTCCTGATGTCCATATTCTCCCTTTATCTCTCCCTTTCTTTCTTTCTGACTTCAGGGCCCTGCGAGCAGTTGGGATTTTCTTTTTTTTTTTTTTTTTGTTCCTGCTAACGATTAACTTTTATAAATAAGCTCTTTACATTCATCTCCCTACTGTCGAGATAATTTCTTCCCTCTTTTGTTATTTGTTTGTTTGTTTGGAGGGGGCGAGGATGGGTTTAATCCTGCAGTTCAGATATTTTCAGTTTCTTAAGAGCAGCAGGGAAGGTTTTGGATGAGAGTCGGTGTGGGCTGAAAGGAATGAAGCTCTGCTGAGTTGTGGGGTTTGGGTTTTTTTGGCTTTTTTGGAAGAGAAAAAGGGGCAAATTGTCAACTTTATAATGAATCCTCATCATACGTGATGACTTCCCAGCTCTGCAGCAAGGGGGAAGAATAACAGTCAAGCAGTGTTTGAACACATTCTTATGGGGAAATTGGAGTGGTTTGGAGCCTGAAATGAGATCTGAAGACAGCCAGACACCTTCCTGAGAATGGGAGCTTCACTCAAATGGAAGCATTTCAAGTCTAATCTGAGCAAACTTGAATTGCAGCTCAGCAGAGCCTGAGCCTTTTTTGTTTTGCCTGCTGCCTGGCAGCATCCCTGGGCTCGGTGCTGCCTTGCACCAAAGAGGCTGCTCTGATAATTTGGGTGGTGGGGAAGAAATTCTTCCAAGTCATCTGAAACGTGCAAGGAAGACTGAAAAGGCACGATGTGTGCGATGTGAAGAGGACATTGCTTCACATTTAGCATGGAATATTTGTGGTGGGATTATCTGCCTTAACTTCTGCCTGAGAGCTCAAGTCCAGGAGGTAGAAGCACTGTCCAGAAGTGGTGCAAACACACACAGCTTGAGCCTCTTTTGCCCCGTGGATATCTGTCTATTGTTGCCCCATATTGGTCTAAATGCAAAAGGAATAAGCTGGAGGAGAAATGAAGGTCCAAAAAGATGAAGTGACTTCCCCAAGGTCAAACAGCAGGACGGTGGCAAAGGCAGGAATATAAACATGAATTATATTGTCACTCTGCTTGAGGAAAAGGTTGAAATGCAGCTTTTTTTTTCTTTTTTTTCCTGTAGTTTAGACCCAGCTTGACATGTTTGATGTTTATTCAGCTGGTCAAGGTCCAGGGAAAGGAATATGAAAAGCAGGGATCTCTGTCTCCACTTGGGAAAGAGGTGAAGGTGAACTGACACCAACAGCACCACCTGGTTCAAGCAAGCCAAGGGGTGAGGCAGGCTGTAGTCAACTGGTTGTTGTGTTGACTTCATTGGTTGTGAGTTACTTCTGGAGACAGAAAGAAGTTTTCCCCCCATCAGGCTTGGAGGAGAGGAGAAAAAGTATCTGCACCCATTTTTCAGGGTAATGTTTCTCTCTCAGCATTCCCACCCTGATTAACAGCCAGAGGTGCTTGCTGGGCACCAGGGTCAGCTCAGGACGAGGAGGTTTGGTCACAAATTCAGAATTTTAGCTCTGTCTCCAGTTTGAAGCAAAGGAATTCAGCATCTAGTGGAGCAAAAGCAGGCTGGTGTTCTGCCTGGGGTGGGGTTTTTTCAACCCTCCCCCAGGACTTGCCCTTACCTGGGAGAAGGCTCTGCAGATCTCTCCCCCTGCCTTGGCTTTACACACTCTTTTTGGGGAAGAGTTGATGATTTGGGAGGTGTAAAATTCCATGCAGCCATCTGGCTTGGGTATATAAAGCCTACTGGCACCCAGGTGTTAAAGAAAAATATATGTGCCAGGTATCACTCACCCAGAGCTGGCTGTGCTGGAGGGTACCAGGGGCTGCTCCACGTGTCCCCTGTGATGGGTAAAGGGGCACTAGGGGAGAATTGTCCTGGGAGAACATCCCTCAGAAATTAACAATTACACCAGTAAAAATTAATCCACATCACAAGCAGAACCAAAACTGAGTGCCAGATACTCCCCTCTGCTCTTGCCTTGCTAAGAGAAGGTCGTGAAATGTGAGAGTTTAAAGTAAACATTTTAAGTAACAGTTTGTGCACTGTTCTCTTTTTCAGTCAGGTGTAAGCATTAATGGACTTTTTTTTTTTTTCTAACCAACTAAACACGTGGCATTGCATTTGGAATTTAAGGTCAATTTAGCAGAATATTTTCCCATTCTCTTTCCCTTAGCGTTTTACATTTATTAGTGAGAAACTCAGGAACACTGGATACTGAATTCAGCTAAAAAAGAATTCTGCACTGAATAAGTTGACTTTAAACTGTGTTAGTTATTTTTATAGATGTTCTAAAAATAATACCACGGGTTTTATTTACCTAACCCATAACACACATAATTTGACATTTGAATGTGGAGGGCTCCTACATGTGTTAAAGCAGTGAGAAAATATGCACAGAAATTTTTCAAAGCTTTGTTAAAATAACAAAAAATTAAAAATCAGGAATTTATTATGTGCCCCAACTATGCTGAAAAATTGACAGTACTGGGTAGCCTATACACCAACATTTATTAGCTTGGTTTCTCTGCACAGACTTTTAGGATGCTCTAGCACAGATTCATGTCTGTCAGCAAAGAGCGTGCTATAAAAAAAAAAAATAAGGAATGCAGCTGATAAAATTAATGAAACAAATCATCGTGGAAAAGCAGTTGGTGAGGTGTGAATTTGAAAGCTAGTTTCATAATACAATATTTGTAAAATAAACAGAAATTAATACCCATTAATATTAACATAATTATCTTAACTGAGAACGTTGAACTGGTGCCTGTTTTGTTCTTTTCAACTCCAGCATCTCACTGCAACTGTTTTTGTAGCTGGGGAATAATGTGCTTGTGTACACTGTAATGACACCAGAACTAAAATATAATAAAAGGAATCAAATCTGAATTCCCAACTCCACAAAGAGCAGTTCCACAACCCAGGTATTTTTGGTGGCTTTTCTACAAGGTGAACACCCCTGCATGACTTTATTTCCAAGCTGCCACCTGGGGCCTGGCTCACGTAAGAAACTCATCCTGCTTAATACAAAAACTTTCCCCCTGAGCTCAAAATGGCTCTGAGTGATCCTAAATTTCCTAAAGCCTTGTGTCAGGATGAACACAGGCTGCCTCTGCTCCCCTTTTGCTCTCCCTTTTCCTGGGACAACCCCTTCTCTCCACCTTTCCCACCGTAGGGGTTGAGTTTCCAGGTGGCCATCCCACCTTTTGCATCTTCATCAGAAGCAAACTTGAGATCCTCACAGCTCTGTGCATAGCAGCTCAAATAATGTGCCCAATACAACCTTTTCCATGAGAAATGGCCTATTTTTAGTTCTGCAGATACTGCAGGAGCTTGCTCGTGAATCCAGGCACTCTGTGGACTGAAGGAAAGACCCCAATACCTCAGAAAGCTGAACCACAGGCAGGGAAAAAACAAACAAACAAAATAAAAACCCTAAAAAAAAAAAACTAAAAAAAATTTTATATATAAAAAATTATATATATTTAAATTGTATTAAAAAATTATATTAAAAAAATTATTTTAAAAAACACTTTGTTCTTTTAATCACCAAAGCACTATAACACACTTCTACATCCCAATTAGGTTGTAACTTGCCCCAAATTCAAGCATGGTGGTACCAGCTGGTGGCAATGGGTGCAGGGACAAGGGTGCAGGACAAGGTGACCCCATCCCTTTGAGTTTCAGACATCTCAGGGCTGAAAGCAGAGAGCAGGAAGGCTCAGCAGGCAGGATGGGAGAGTTTTAACTTTGGTTGCAATAAGATTTTTGCAGTTTTTAGGTCCTGCGTTAGTGTTTGCACTGCCCACACAAAGAGGGTGACATATGTTTGCTCTGGGATCCTTTCTTTGAGGCAAAATGACAAGCTAAAGGTTTTCTTAGCAAAAATCTCCTTGGAAAAACCTCTCCCCATCCATCTCATGCACCCCATCACCACTCCTGGTGGGGTAAGGTGTCCACCAGGTCTAGGCCAGAGAGACTGGAGTTATGGGAATGACTTTTGGCTCAATGACTTCATTCATTTGGCCTTAATTAAAATATTTCATCCAACTTGGAAAAAAAAAAAAAGTTTTACCTAGCCAGACATTTCTTAAACACCTCTATTATTACTACCAAGATTTTAAATGTTGTCTTGAGGGGGCAAAAAAAAAAAATTCTGAAACATTTTGGTTTGGAAGTGTGGAAATTAAACTTTTTTTTTTTGGTTTTTTTTTTTTGTCTCTTTCCCAGCCTGCCAAGATGCCATATTTACCACAGCACTAACAGTTGTCAGAGATTATCTGGCTGAGTCACAGCTTTTATGGGCTCCACTCTGGTACTAGAGACATGAAGCAGCTCCTCTGCAACCCAAGGTTTATGTTGGCATAAGCAAGATCAGAATTGGCCCTTCTGTTTACCATTTAGCTGAATCACCCCATCACAGACCAACTGGCATCTGTCACTCCATACTTTTAATGGTACATTGCACTGATGTTGTCTATTTTTTCCCCTCCCTAGCAGCCCTGTCACTCTGCTATGTGCTAATCTCTTCTTCCAAGCTTCTGTTGGATCTCTTAATGACACCACCACTGCAATTTAGTGGAGTTTTTATTAAAAAAAAAAAAAAAAATAAAGGCAAGAGAGAGGATTTGGGGAGCTGGAGGCAGAATCGGATCTGCCCTGTAGCTCAGGCTGCCAAATAAATGGACTTCATTTTTGGGGGGGAAAGTGCCTCCCAAGATGGGTTTTCTCCCAGGTTGTTGCTGGGGAGTGGAGGAGGTTCCCCTCCCACAGGCAGAACCAGGCTGAGTCTCTCCAGCACAGAGCATTGCAGAGAATTAATTAATTTTAAAATTACATTCTGTTCTTCATGCTAAGGCCCTGCTGCACTTCTGCATTTCTATGGCCAGTGGACCAGAAATCTTCACCCAGGGCTTGGTTTCCTTGGGGTGGTGACAGCATTTCAGTGTTTATTAACCCATGTGGTGACAAAGGACTCGTCGTCTGGCCCTGGCGAGCTCCTCTGCACAACATCTTGCACCCAGTTTGCATCCCCAGATGGGGAGGTGCTTTCCTAACATCTGCAAGATAAATCACGTGTTCTTTTTGTATTGCAAAAACCAAACAGGAAGAGCAGTGCCTTGGAAAAGACAGTTCAGCTGGGGGAGGAACTGCCCACCCAGGGCAATAAAAAATATTTCAATTATTGAATCTTATTTCCTGCCCTCGCAGAGGTGTGGGGGGTGTAGGAAGGAATTAAAACTACAACAATCACCAGGGAGTTTTTCTCCCTTTTTTCCACTTGTATACATTTAGAGTGTTCATGTCAGAATTGTAGCTTTTAAAAAATTACTTTTATTTTTGCTAATATCTACAAAGAATTCCAAAGTGTGATCATGTCCTTCCCCAAATTAACACTGAGCAGAGAATTTAGGGTGAACTATCACTGAGCTATTGCAGGAAGAGCCTGTGATTACCCCCCCTGGGGGTCCACACCTTTTTCTGCTGGCCAAGCTTTTTGTGCCTGCAAAACCCAAGTTAACACAGGCACCACTGGGATGAGGCCAAGTCCAGGATAAAAATTGTTTTAGTAGTTCAACCTCTGTCTGTGGGCACCATGCAGTCCACACAACTTGCAGAGGTCCATCTGGTAAGAAAAATAATAGTGTGGCATTGCAGAATAAGTGTCTGGGTCTGCATCTATTTCTCTGTCCTCCTTCTTTGTCAGGATTCCACGGTTTAATTTAAATACATCTTTCCCTTCTCTCCATATTTCAGGTTTATTACAGAGCAGGAAAAACCAAGAAGCTTTTTTTGTTCACTTCATACATCTCTTCCGACAAAGGCAGACAGCAGAACCCAGCACAGACTCCAGAGTGATTATTGTTACACATGATCTATGGAGCAGATAAATTACAGCTTGATTTTTTTATAAGGTATGTTGAGCCTGCAGGCTTCAGCAGCAACAAAAACAAAAACCAAACACAAAACCTTGGTTTAAGTAGTAATTTGAGGGGATCTGACAAACCTGACATGGAAGTCACAGAGCAAATAAATATGCACATCCATCATTTTGTAAAATAATGCCTTTGCTAGGCAGACCTCTGCTTGCTGCAGTCTGAAGAGTGAAATTTCTTTGTGGTTTTACAGCTCTCAGATCCTGCTTCAGGAAGAATTGAGTTAGTTAGAGTTGAAAGAAACATTTCTATGTACAAGCAAACCAGTGCTGTACAGTAAAATAGTGCAAATATATATCCGTGTGAGGGAACACTAAGTTGATTTGAGGACACATTATAATATTCCTGGAATGTTTAGAAGGGGTTTTTCTCCATGCTAAGGTTGCTGAGAGGGTTTTTTTTTTTCTTTTATTGTAAAATCATCTAGTTCCTAGGAATAAAACCACTGTGTGGTTATTGCAGGTGTAAAATCCTCCTTTTTACAAAATACAACAAAAGGTTTTTTCAGTCTCCTCTGAGCACAACAGTTTTGTTGGGGCACTGGAAAGAAATGACATCCGTGATCCTCACTTCAGGAATCAGCTTTGGGTACCTAATATTTTATTTTTTTTGGAGCTTGCCAATACTTGGCAGGTTGTGTGTGTTGCTGTCAGTGGCCTTTGTGGGAGATTTGCCCCTCAACCAGTCCTAACCCTGCAGGGACAGGGAAGGAATTGCAGTTCCAACTCTGCAAAGGGTGCCTGCTTGGAGGGGAGGCTGTGCTGGAAAGGATTTTATGTTCATCTGCTCCATCCAGCCTGGTTGGGAGGTCTGCAGGACACCCTAAATCAGTCTCAGAGCCTCATATCTTCCCCTCTTAACCACAAGGTCATCCTATGTACACAGCAAAGGCAGTGGTCAGGAAAATAAACTAAGTTTGACCTCTACAGACAGCTCTTGTGGTCTGATCCTGCAGTTTGAGGTCCAGAGGTATCTATAATCCTGTATTTTGGTCTGATCCTGCAGTTCTTGGTCAGGCAACCTTTCCTTCAGCCACTTGGATCATTGTATAGGTGAAGAGCCCATCATCTATTCCACTGCATCTTCCAAGTGATTTAAAAGCAAAAAGCCTCCTCACTACCCTGAGCATTGCAAAGCTAAAATAACTGTTTTGTGCTTCATCCATAAAATTGCCAGCTCTATTTTCATTCTGGAGTCATTACTCCAGGTGTTTGTCAAGGAAGATGTACAAAGCAGACAGAGCATGTTTAGCATTTCATCTCCCAGGCTGAGCTGGGGGAATGACAGGTTGAAAAATCTTGTTTGGACTCATGGACTGAAACCGTTTAATATAGAAGTCACTGGTGGTCTATAAATATGGAAACCTAATGTGCCAGATTTTTATAGAACCCTCATTCTGCAAGTCTTTTAAACACGTTAGTGCTGCTGAGGAGCTGCAAAACTCACCAATTTTTGCTTTGTGCTTCTACAGTTCTTCAGTGGGTGACCCTTCAGAAGCCCAAACTTCTGCATTTCAATGTGCACTTCAATTAACTGAGCCCCACAAAAGCCAACTGTGTTCATTTAGGGTAGGAATTACCCAATTTGCTCACATAATCTCAGCAATTACATGTTCATCTTGTTTAAATATCAGGCCTATGGTGTCATTTACGTAGTATCTGATCTTTTTACTTAACCTCAAAGATATTAATCTTTATTAAAGGGGATGAGAGGCAAAGAGGGGGAAGAGATGCTGGTGACAGATATTCTGACAGCTTGGAAAAGTCATTTATAAAGTGAACATCAGTAAACATTAGGGGTGACATATTGATATCAGCAGCAAGATAGGATGAAGTATTACACCTTAAATTGTGGCAACATTTTATTTTTTTTTTTTCCCAAGGTCGATTTTTTTATATTTTTTAAAGAGAAATTTACTCTTATGCCTCCTGCTTCCCCTATGGTAAAGGGACAGAAATTTGACTGAGATTTACTTAAAATGACAGCAATGCTCCATTTTGTCCAAGAAAGATGATTACTAAATGTCACATCTATCTGCTCTCATGTGGATCACTACTCTGACATGTTTGTGTCTTCAGCTTCATCGTGCTTTCCAACATGTTTTCTGGTGCTCTGAGGCAATTTGAAATCTTCATGGTGAAAACATGAGCTTGGCCAACAGCAGCTCATTCCAATCAAGAAATAATAAAGTTGGGATTTCTTTCCTCGCCCTCCCAAGGGTGTCAGGCCAGAAAGAGCCAGAAAAAGCCCTTACAGAACCAGGCCAAGAGCTTTTGCTTCTGGTCAGGCTGTGGGAAGGCCATGGCTGGTGGGTTTTTCTTGCCACCCCAGCTGAAGTCAGAGCTCCCCAGGAAAGAAAACCACTGGCACTTAAACAGAGAAAAGAACCTCGTGCAATTTGCTCTTTTTTTAAATTTGTTTTAGAAACCTGGTGGACTGGTGCAAAAAAAAAAAAAAAACAAAACCTGAAGCAGGGAAGAGATTGGGTTCTGCAGAACTGCCTTCTTTTTTTTCATCCCACTTTGCTCCATCTCCTGGAGGGGGGGATGCAAAACCCAGCTGGGTGCAGGGGAAGCAGCAGAGTCAGGAGCAGGAGCTCCTGCAGAGCAGAATCCATTTAAATTTGCTGTGCTGGGCCTCAGAAGGGACCTGAGGAAAGTGAAATGGAAAGCAAGGTAGAAGGCTTTTTGCACAAAATGGATCAGGAGTCATGAATAATTCATGGATTTCCACCTTCTTTGCCACTTTAGCTTGGCTTCCTCAGTATTTCTTGCCTTCCAGTCCAAAAGGGTGTTTGTGGACTGGTAAATCAGTTCCTGCATTTTTTGGAGACCACAGCAAGTTAAGAATTCAGGTGAATGCTGGAGATGTGAGCTCCCACCAGACTCAGCTTTCTCCAGGGATGCTGCTTTCCCAGAGGACCAGGCTCTGGGAACCTCTTGGCAAGGCCAAGCTCTCTTTTCCTTTGTCAGAAATCATTTCTGTCAGCCCTGTTCAAACAGAGGAGATGAGAATAAAAGCAAGGGCCTCAGTTCTGAATGCAGGGACCTAAGTCCATTTAATGAGAATTCATCATCTCCCTGTTGGTTTTAGCACTGGAGACTCAGCCAACCTGCACAGATGCACCAATATTTATGCATTTTGGGGTGGAAATGCTATGGCCAGAAAATATAGCAACAGGATTAATAGCTGTGCTATCTGCTACCTGATGGCAACTCCATAAAACTGAACGTTATTTCCTTGCAGCTCTTCCTGTAGGTGCCCAGTGTGCAGCTCCCAACTCACCCAGATCACTTTGATCCCAGAAAACCTTCAGGAGCCACAAAACCAGCTCCAAAAGAGGTGGGGTTTTTTGTTTGGTTTTTTTTTTAAGCTTGCAGTGGAAGATTAAAGCCATTCTAAATGAAAGTAGAGAATGCAACTGGGTACCAGATTCCTGAATAGGTGGCAGGTGTCAGCAGGAATTACAGCAGTGTCTTTAGGTGAGCCTTTGATATAGGCTGCTGGAGAGTTCAGTGAGATGGATGCAACCAGGAGAGAGTTTCCCAGCCTTGATTTGTTTTCCAGCTAAACTTAAGCTGATTAGAATGGATTTAAATTATCTGTGATTTTTTTTTTTTTTTGTCGTTAAAAGGACACATAAACGCTCATAAGATCACTGAGCTCTCCAGGAAAAAAAAAAAAAAAAAAGAGAAAGGAAGTTTAAAAAAAAAAAAGGAAAAAAAAGAAAACAATAGGAAAACTATGAAAGATTCATTTTAATGGAATCCAGGTTTAGCTGTTTCATATTTAATAATGTTTAATATTTCATTTACTACTGGGGACTCACCTTTTCAGAAGAAAGTAGGATTCGAGGCACTATCATGCATTAAGATTTTATCTCAGACTGTAGCAATATTGTAAAGGTTGGCACTGGAGCTGCAGAGAGCCTGGAAGCAGCAAGGTTACCTTCTCCTTTCCTACAGCCAAAATAGGAGCTGAAACCCCAGGAAGCAGTGGGGTAAAGCTGGGAATCCTAGCAACAGGCAGAGACAGAACTCTGCAGTTCTTCACGTCCTCCAAGTGTTGATGCCTTCTGGTGCATAATTTACAGGGAGCAAGAGAGACCTTAGAAAGGGCCTTGGTGCCATTGCATCCAGAAAAGGCACAGAAAATGTTTTTTTTCCAGTGGGATGGGTGAGTTATTGCAGTTTGGGGTGAAAAGAAAACAAAGCAACACTCCTGAGTTTCTACTCTTGTTGCTATTGCGTTTTCCTTCATCACAAGGAGCTACCTATTGCTAAGGTTTTTTTTACAGTTTTCTGGGCTTTTCATCTTTTTTTTAAGCCTTTCTCAGTGTTCATGTGGGCTTTGAGAGAAGGCTGAAAATTTGCACTCAAAAGTGGGAGCATAGGGCTCTGCAGGAAAAAGCCATAATTCTGTAGTCTGCAATGAAATCCTCAGCCTTAAAAACCATCACCTGAGTCCTGCAGAAAGGGAACCAAGCCCTGAGCACGTATTTCCTGGGAGGAGAGGTTCCTTTTAATATGCAGCAGGTCTTGTCTTGCCAATATTAAAGTAGCTTTTCTTCCTGAAGAGTCTGTCAATACAGTTTGACCTCTTTCTGGGGATATTCTTTACATCCTGAAGCTCTCAGATAATGCACAAGAGTCCCAGCACCATCCTAGGAAGGTGGTTTTCACAGAATCACAGACTGGGGGTTGGAAGGGACCTCAGAAAATAATAGAGTCCAACCCCAAACTGTTTTTTTTTTTTGTCAACTAACATCTCATTATCCTCCATGGAGTCTGGGACAAAGGGCAAGACAGGACCTCCATCCATCCTCCCTGGTCCCATCACCCTGCTCAGAAATGTACCATTTCCCAGCTGATGCCAGTTTGTTAGGTTTTGTCACCAGTTTTCCTACTGGGAGAAGCTTACAGACTCGTGGGACTTTTTCCTGGCTGTGACTGGTGAGGGGCAGTGAGCAGAGCTGGGATGGAGAGCATTTCCTTGGGCATCAGAGGCAGCTGCTGCTGCTAAAAGATTCATTCTGTAGGAAGTTGCACCAGTGGGCTGCTGGTTTGGACTGGACCAGCTGCTGGAAGGATGAAGCAGAGCCTCAGACAGAAGGTTGCAACAGAAGCAAAGGATTTGGCTCCCAGCTAACACCAAAGGCTCCTATGAGACTGGGGGGAATGTCCAAAATACACCCCAACACACCCCCCATCCTAGGGCTGCAAGCTGCAAGATTTTCTCCAAAGATTTCTTGCTAGGAAGGGGGGAAACTTTTTTTTTTCTTTGCTAGCAATTTCTGTTTCAGATCTCATTGAAGGGCTCTGGCATTTGCATAACTTCCCACAGAAACTGAATCAATGTTTGACATCATGGAACAGAATTGCAGGCGTGATTTAGCATTAGTAAGCCAGCAGTCATCAGCACACTGTCATTCCCCTCTACCTGACATCTTAATAAAATCAGCCCCATGCACACACATGTTCATCAGGCACAAAATCTTATGCTCAAGCCATGCCTGAGTTGTTTAACATGTTTGCACACACCAGCATCCAAAAGATACTGGCCCAATATGATCAATTTTCAGTGTTCTGAGTGCATTTCCCTTTGAGGTAAGAAGGGAATTTTAAGTCTTCTTAAATAATTGAAGATAGCACTGATACAATCAAAAGTCAAGCTCCCTAAGATGAAAATGTCTGGATGATGAATAAGTTAATGGAAGTAAAATCCCAGTCGTTTCTGATTAGGGGACCAGGAGAGTTTATCAGGAATGGGAATGTACAAGCCCACTCACAGGCTGACCTTGTAACGAATGAGAGCTGAAAAGCAATTAATTGAGAAATTATCAGGGAAAAGGGAAGTTGTATGGTTGGTTAGGTAAAGCAATATGTCAATGGGCCAGGGATTGATTTGGCTGAAATACCTCAAGGTCTCTGTTCTGATGATTCAGGACTTGAAGGAACTGGCCCGAGCCAAGCAATAAAAAGAAACCAGGGTCAGCAGAGGGAGTCATCAGTCAGCACAGCAGATCACTGCTCATGTTTTATTTAGCTGATAGTTAAGGGAAGTTATCAAACCAGAGTTATCAAACCCAACTTTTTTTTCTCTTGGGACAGAGAGAGGAAATAAACAGAGAGAAAAGGAATTCTATGATTCTGTGATTCTGTGAAATGCTCCGTTGTGCCAAGGCTAAAACACTGAGCTAGGAGCTGGCTCCTGGGAAGAGGATTTCCCAGGAATGTTTGGTGATGGGCAGGGACACTGCCCCTCTCCCTGCACAGCCCCTGGATCCCAGAAGCCACTTCTGCCCCATCTTCCCAGGGTTTTTCCTCCCTCCTTTTGCTTGCCAGCTGGCTTTGCAGCACACATGGGAGTACAGACAAACCTAGATGCAGTCATTCAGCCCCCACTGTGCTTTGGTTTGACAGCAGGCATCATTTTCTGCCTTGGCATTTTCTCCCTTCCTGCTGCCAGCAAACTGCACAGGACTTCTGCTCCCAGCTCCAGAAGACACCACGACCCCTCCCAGGCCACCAAAACATCAGTGACCTCCTGTCCCTTTGTGTCTTGGATCTTCTCCACACATCAGCCTCCCACATCCTGCCCAGTTGGGAAGCTCTTATTGAGACCAAGTCTTTGGCACGCTCAGATGAGCTGCAAAAGGTGGTTGGAAACACAGGTCCCCTGCTCCACAGGGTGCTTTGGGATCTGGATGTGGAACAACCTGAATGAGAACATAGTGCCCTGCAGCTCAGGAGAAAAGCAAAGCAAAAATTCTATGTAAAGTCTTCCTGAAAGATCAGTGGGTTGGGTAAGAATAGCTGTCTCTTTGCTTGTCGTGTGGCAAATCACTAAATAACTCCAAATGATGTGTCTGTCCCTCTGAAAACAGGAGAAAAACCCCACAGAACCAACCCCAGAACATGAGCAGGAACACCACAAACTGTTCCCTTCTGGGGATCAAGATCCTGAGATTCTGCTGGAAATTCGGGCTGGAGATTTGCTGGAAAACAACATTTAGCTTTTCCATCAGGAAAATATTTTAAGTTCTGAGGTTTTAGGGGCTTTTTTGGTTGGGTTTTTTTTTGGGGTTTGGATTTGTTTTTTTTTTTCCAGGAAGGCTTTCTAAATATTTCAGCTTTGCTACTGGCTCTTTTTGTCATTTCCTTGACAAAACCTAAATGACAGCCGCCTCGGCAGCTGAAAATAGGGACCTCACATTAACAGCAGAGCTACAGTGGGGCAAGAAATAAACCTGTGGCAGATAAATATAAAATGTCCAGTGATGCAGATAGAGAATTCATGTCAAGACTAAGGAGAGCTGCCTGGAGAGGACAAAATGAAGAAAGAAGAGAGCACACAGAGAAATTTGCACCTTTTTTGCCACAGCGGGGCTGAGTTGTGTTGGGCTCTGCTCTTTAAAGGTGGTTTTGGGGAGGGTGACTGAGCTGCCAAGGGACCTGGCTTGGTTATGGGTGTCTTGTGGAAGCAAACACAGCTGAGGGGGTTGAAGAAATGGAAGGAAACCAAATTTCTGCCCATGGGAAAGCAGTTTCCTTGCTGAGACTGGTCTGGGACTGCAGGGAATGGGCAGAGTCTGGGAGCATGGGAGTTAAAACCCTACTCATCAAAATCAGCACAAAGCTGTGATTTTAGCTTGGTAGAACTCAAGGTGTGACAAACAGAAGCAGCTCCAATATTCCACTGCAAATAAACATTGCTGCTGCAACCCCAGGGTTTTAGAAGGAATTTCCAGCAGCAACTGGGAGATAAAGGAGCAACTTTCTCCTTCTGTCTGTGGACACATAACACACATTTCTGGCACCCACAGTGTGTCACACTCTGGGCAATGCATTTTCCATTTATCCTGATCTGAAAGCTTTGAATTCAAGGAGCAGATTTCCCAAGTGAATTCATCAGGAGGAAAAATAACCACCCCACAAACCAGGAGTGGCTGGGCCAGCAGAACCATCCTGCAGGTAGCCGTGTGCTGAGTTTCAGGACTTAAGGGCCAGAAGAAAACATCAGTACCTTTCCAGCCTCTTGCAGTGAAATGAGAGAGAAAGAATAAATATGAAGTCCAAGCAGCAGAAGACAAGACTAAGTAACAGTGCCCAGTGAGGGGATCATCAAACAGAATATCTTTGGGATGGATCCATTATGGTCTTTCCTTTTTCCATGACTTTGGAAGCTCTCTGCGAACTCTTGGCTGTGTAAATCAGAAAAGTTGCCCTGGATTTGTCCTATTTTATGCCAGGATAGCATTCAGTCTGATGTTGGGACAAATGTCTGGACTTTCTAGTGTGATTTACCACCTGTGAGCATTTCCATGTAGGTGAATTCTACCCTTTTTTAAACCCACAGCCAGATTTTGTACTCCAGCATCCTTTCAAAGCCAGGCTCATGGCCACTGCTGCTACAAACAGTGGGTCACTCTGAGAAAGGAAAATGGGATTTTCCCACTCTTCTGCTTTTGTTTCCTTTTTGGGAATTTCATCATCCCTCCCCTCCTCCATCATCCAGGAGTTCACAAGGTGGTAGTGGAAGCGCTGGCACCTCCCAGCACTAAGCACATATTATCACCTTAGGATAATTTCAAAGCTAATTCCAAATGAATCCTCTTTGGAGAAGGTCCTTGGCCTGTCCTCTGCTCTGCAGCATGGGTGAGCTGCTCTCCTCCAAGCAGGGAGAAACCCCAAGAACTGCCAGCCCTAAAAGCAGAGAAATCCAAAAGATGACATTGCATTGGATGAGGCAGCTGGCTTGATCCTGTCACTGAGACATAATAATTTCATGCTGTTACAGTAAGAATCAGGAAACATCTGTAGATACATATAAAAATGCTGTCTGAAAGGGTCCTGTGATCCTCTGACTGCACACTTTCAAGTTGGTGGCATGATCTTGCAAATGTGGGTTTGTGCATTTGCAAGTTGTGCAGCTGCAGAATCCCTGAGACCAGTTCCTGGCATCTTTCTATATATATAATTTTAAAAAACTTAAATATACTGATCCCTAACCTTCTTTTGTATTCCAAATACCACTAGAAATCAGGCCAAAAAAAGCAAAGCAGAGGTACCCCAGGACAAACAGAGGATTCGTGGCTTTTGAAGCATCCTGCTTGGCAGGAGGTGTGCTGGGCTGTGCTCTGATCTCACAGCCCTGGGATGAAATTCTTACATTTGGCCTCTTTATTTTCTTTATTGTTTTCAGAGATGGTCAAAGCCTTGCAGTACAAAGGCTGCCATGGGTTAAGATTGTCACAGTGTGGGAGGGCAGGAGAATGCTCAGTCTGGAGCTGGATGCAGCTTCCATTCTGAATTAAATGAAGAAAATGAAGAAAGCCCATCAGGTGCATGGGACACAGCACCCCAGGAGCAGATGGGGTGTATTTGTGTACGTATGAGACAGCCCAGGAAGGGAAGGATGGTCAGGTACTGCTGACATGTATTTAGGACCCAAAAGACTTATGATATGTTCCTACCTCTCCCATAAATTTCTTACACAGGTTCAGCTGAGACATTCAGCTCCTCTTTTGCCTTCAAGTCTTGTGAATAATGGAATCATCATATTTTCATTCCTAGCATCTGGCAGAGCCCCAGGGAAAGGTGGAATGACAATCCCAGGCACCATGGAGTGGGAGTCCTGGTTTATTTGCCCCCCCCCATATTTGTAACAACAAATCAATTCCTATTTGCAGTTCTCTGAGAAGAAGGAAATCATTCCAGCAGGTAGGCTCTAGGTGTCAAGGGGGACCCTGATTTCCAAATATTGGGTGCTAAGCTCAAACAGGCTTAGTGAAATCTGTAAATCTCCCTTTTGGTCTTCTTGTTGTTGTTGCAAAGGGTTAACAGACACTGCAAAACATTTCTAGGATGAAGTGCTAAGATTTAGTGCACTGAATTAATTCTTAAATTAGAACAGGGGATTTGCACATGATTTCTAAGGGAAATTATCTTCTGGGTAAAATTAATACAGGAGATGTTTCAACATCTGGGATGGCATTATTATGAGCAATGATTACCCAGACATTGCCAAAAGAAAGAGATCACAGTAGACTCCTTCTTTTCCTAACCAAAATAAGCTACTCACCCTGAAGGAAGAAGACTATTTACAGAAACACAGGCTTATTTGGAAATGCAGAAGATGTAAATTCTATATGGGAAAAAAAAGAGAAAGAAAAAGCAAAAAAAAAAAGCTGCATCTTTGCTAATGGACAGCTGGGCAAGAGAACTCCAGTCATGGTGCCTTTTCTGGGCAGCTCCAGGCTCAGTCTGCCTCTCCTTGGAGTTCCTCATCAGAAAAAGGTGCTTAATGCAGTGCTACAGCTGCCCAGGTGTTTGGTGGTTGGAGGTTAAAGAGGAAACTCAGTGGCAGATGTGACCTGGAAAACCTCAACAAGAGATGGGTTGGTCCATCCACTCCCCACCCAGATCCCAGGGAATTCTCCATCACCCTCCAACCTTCCGAGGGCTGGGCTCACCCTGCCAAAAATCTAAATAGGGCAGAGAATAAAGCCAACCAAGACCTGCCGGAGTTGTCTTGTCAAAGCAATCACACACCAGGAGGGGCTTATAAATATTTATTTGGCTTCAGAGCATTTTGTTTTGTCAAGAAAAAAAAAAAAAAAAAAAAAGGGAAGAGTTTGAGTGGGAACAAGGCGAGCGGCGTCACGCCGGCCCCTCCGCTTTTCCGAGGCCAACCCAGCCATGTTTAATTTAAAAGGGCATAAATATAGGAGAAATGCCTCTTTCCTTTCATCTTAGCAGCTGGCTATTAAATTACATCACAAGTGCTACGTGTGGGACCAGGCAAGTGCATGGTTATTTCTGTCTTCTAAACCAGAGTGCAAGTCTCAAGGTAATTACTTAGGATCCAAGTGTAATTACCAACTGATCTGCAGGAACATACACAGTGGTGCCATCCATTGGAGGCAGCATTACAGCCTGATGATAACACAGCATCATTAACGTAGCTTAGCACTTCCAGACATGGCTCCAGGCCACAGTTTTCCTCGGGAAAGAGCCTGTGGTTGAGTGGCCAAGTCTGGAGATTCCATCAGAAGTCACCTGAGATCCTTCCCCCCCGCCCATCGCTGCTGCTTGCCCTGGTGTCTGGGATTAAATCCCTACAGACAATAGCAAATGTGACACCCCCCTCATGGGAAGTGACACCAGAACAGACTTTTTTCTAGGATATGCCACCTTCTTTTGGTATTTCTGTAACCTGCCTTTTATTTTTATTTTTTTTTTTTTTTTTTGGCAAAACGTTGAACCCTCCCCTGAGAAGAAGGATGCTGCTGAGTCCTGCTGCCACCCCTGGGCTCACTGCCTTTTTGTTTAGCTTTTTTTCTGGTTTATTCTGCTTTATTGTGAGAAGAAAGCAGATTTTGGAATATTTTCTCTTGAGCTCAAACCTCATCTGTCTCTTTTTGGAGGACAGCAGGTATAGGGATTTTCTTTTCTTTCTTCTTTCTTCTTTCTTTTTCCAAGGCTGCAAGTATCAGAGTAAACAACCCATTTATTCTGATGGTCTTGAAAGCTTTTTCTACACCTCCAAGAATGTCTGAGAAAAGCCTCAGAAAAAATGCTTTCTTTAGAAAAAAATGCTTTAAAAAAAAAGGTCCTCATTTACCACACCTTCCTAGCAACACAGGGCCCCAAAGACAATGCAATAGATCAACGATGTAAATTAAGATGTATTAATGAGAAGCAAAATACATTTATTTCTTTTTTAAACTTAGTGTTCTCAGGAAGCTTTAGTTGTGTCAGTTGTCAGTCATAATTACAAACAAAAGAAGAGATGACAAAACATAGCTTGATATAATTCCCCACAAGAAACAGGGGGACAGAAGATTATAGAAATAAGCAAGGAAACATCTCCCAGCTCCTGTGGGTAACAATTTATTCACACACAGCTCAGGTTCAGTGATGTTCAAGTGAGATTGACAGGGTAACCAACCCCTGAAGGAGCTTTTCCATTTGGGGCAGTCCTGCTAAACCATGCTTGATGCCTTGAATGAGCTCAGTTGCACAGAGCTCTCTTTTTCCCTGGTTTTGCTCGTGTGCTGCTTTTATCAGAGCAGCTCCACAGATGTCAGCCAGACACATTTTGGTTTCGGTGCCATCAGTGTAAATCACAACTGATCCAGTGAACTCAGAGCTCCCCACTTCCCAGTGATTTCTGTGACATCCCGAGTTTGGTGCCATGGTATTATGACAGCTTAAAGCCCCTCCATAAAAAAAACACAGGCAGGCTCAGCACTGTCCTGGAACACATCACAAAGCCTGTTTGTTATTGCAAAAGAAGACAGCATTTGCCTTGGCTGTGAGAAAGCAACACAGATCTTTAACAGCTAGGATTTCATCTCTACCATTTATCCAATGAGGTTTCCAATCCTCTTGCACAGATACCCTGCTGCTAACATAGCAGTCAAGATCAGAGCACTTAATCAATCATTCACTGAGGACAAATATGCATAATCTAAATTAGAACAAACGAAGGCATATTTTATATGACAGCCCTACTGATTCTTAAGAAAAAGCACTGGCAAGAAAATTGCATGAGAACAAAATTGTCTCGTGTTTATCCTTAATGTGGTGCATTTTCCTAAAAGCTTCTGTGGCACTAGGTAGCCTTGAACACACAGAGGCAAATTCTCCTCTCCCTGCTCTCACTGCCACATTTTCATTAATAAACTAGAATGGGATTTGGCCCCTCTGGCTCCGAAGCAAAAAGCTTGCTGCAGACCTCAGTATGATGTAGAGTCCTCCTTAAAAACCTTTCATATTTTATGATCACTGGTGATTCTCTTATGATCAGTGTTGGTTCAGGCTCTCATGAATCAAAAATCAGCTCGTGGCATGCATCCTAGAGTAACCTATTTGTCTGCAGGTAGCAAAAGGACACTTTGAAGAATAAAAACCCTTTGCCTTCAGAATGAAGCACAGGCTGCACAGGAGGCTGGAGCATGAACCAGCAGCTTAGACCTCCTCTTCGGGCTCAGCTCTGGGCATGCTGAGTGACCTTGTGTTCTCCCATTTCCCCCTGGGTGAGACATTATTTATCCATGATAATAAAACACAGGACTCTTCAGCTACAACTCATGGTTTTATCTATTGTGTTGACTTGCACGAGCTCCCTCAGAAAAAAAAAATGTTTAAAAAAATTTTTAAAAAGGCATTAACAGGAGGAAAAAACTGAGCAGCTTTAACTGAAGCCACAAAACTTTGATCAGAGGGTCAGGCCCTTGTTGCTCAGACTCTGCAGAGTGACATCTGCTCAGAGAAGCATCCCAGAGATGGCATTTGAGAGCAGCTGAAATCTGCTGCACAGCCCATGCTGGCCATTGGGTTTGGATACCCTTCAACAATGGGTACAAACCCAACAAGAAGTAGGAGGTCTTGAGCCCAACCAAGCCAAGCTCAGGGAAGCCAGAGCTGCCTCCTGAAAGGTCCTGAAAATATCAGTGCAAAGAGCCCTTTCCCACCCCTCTCTGCACAGTGGGCTTGGAATAGTCACTTGGTCTTAGTTGTGCTTCTCCAAGAGGACCAAACAAAAGTTCCCATATCCCCAGAACCTCCCATGGGGAGCAGGCTGCAGGTTGTTGCCAGGTTTGGGGACTTTTAAGTAAGGATTTCAGGCTCTGCATGGAAGCCAGGTCTGAGCTGGAGTGAGATGTGCATTTTCCTGAGCTTTCTAAGCAGCAGAACAGAGTCTCAGCTTCAAAGCTCAGAGCTGAATGGGAAGTTTCTTTATATGTAAGGACAAGACAGAGCCTTAATTTTGGTTGAGAGAGCCCCTTGCTTCTCTGAAGCCTCCTGGAGTCAACAATGCGGATTCCTTCCTGTTAGCCAAAAAATTAAAAATGCCCAAATCCTTCTTTTCTTTTGTCTCCTGTAAAGGAAAAAAAACCTCTGCCCCTTCCCATCCAAAGCTGGTATCTTGTTTAAAGTGCTGACTGCTTCCTTGTTTGCATCTGTTTCAGTCCAGCAGCTCCTGACAGCTCCAATCAAACGTCTCTGCCCAAACCTAGGATGGTCCAAGTGATGGGCATGGTTGAGGCTGGTGTGGAGGGGTTGGGGAGATGCAGTTAATGTCACATCTTGGAGTCACCAGCCTGATTTATTAGGTGCCACTGACAGCCTGGGGGGGTGGACGAGGCCAAAGTGACACCATCTCATCTCAAAAAATAATCCCCATGGCCTTCTCATCCCTGGGCCTTCACTTTATTGTCTTTCCTCCATTCCGTGGAACATTTCTGCAGGCTGGAGCCCAATGTCCAGAGCAGAAAGGAACCACTGCAGACCTGGGAGCAGTGCTCTCACTTTTCAGCATCCATACAATTTCCAAATATAACTTCAAATTCCATTTCAAACTTCGATGCTCGTTTCATCCTCCCTGCAAATCCCCACTAAAGCACCACGATGCGTGGCCTGGCTTATTTTTTTTAATTTTTTTTTAACTTAGCTTTATGGTGTTTTTTTTTAACTTCTCCAATTTGGACTCAGTCCCTTGAACTGGAAGCTGCTGGGTGAAGGACATGAGGATGGACTGGAGCATCTAAATGAAGGCCCCCAAATGTGAGCATTTTTCCCTTAACCTTCCCTCACCATTGGGAACAATAATTCCTCACAGGGCTGTTGCACAGCTTGATTCATTAAGGCTTATGAAGTGCTTTTAGCTCCAGCACTGCAAGGCTGTGTGCAAGTTATTTTGGATTGTTCAGGTGTTAGGAGAAGAGGCACTGCAGAAGGAATACAAATAAATCAAGAAGAGAAACTGCCCCTTTCCTCCATCCAGCCCCTGCCCCCCACTGTTCTCCATCACTGTTGGTGTCAAACAGTTAATTTACAAGCCCAGCACTTTATAAAGCCCCTGGAGCACCAATTGTCCCTTTCTCATGGAACAGCAGCTCCTCAAAAAAGCCAGCTGAGTCTCCAGGGGTCACCTCACTCCTGCCCTTCCCAAGGCAACTCCAGCCCTTATCCAGAGCTGCCTGGATGTTTATTTTCGGACAAATCAGACCCAGCACCACCCCCTTCCAGCATGATGCTGATAAATAAACCCGGGGCCAGGGTGGCTGCTGTGGGGCTCAGGACTGTGCCCTGTGCCTGGCCCAGGCATCATTCAGTTGGTGAAGGTGACCTAGATGGTCACCAACCCATCACCCACAAGGACAACATCCCAAGCACCACAGGAGAGTCACACAGGGACAGGGGGATGCTGAGCCTGGCGGGACAAACCAGGAGAGCAGTAAATAGGTAAAGAAAGAAGCTCGTGGCTGGGGAAGGTAAAGGCAGTGGATCTCTCATCTCTCACATGGCTTTTTTTTTTTTTTTTTCCTCCCTCTCTCCTTCTCCCTCCCCTCCTCCAGTCTGTTGCACGGGAGCTGTCGGCCATGCTGTTCCAGTTCAGGGGCTCCTGGAACAGAAAAGATCAGCTGTTGGAGAACCCATGGAAAGCCCTGGGGGAGAGCCATGGCCGCAAGGTAATCAGCAGGCAAAGTTATTACCATTATGCTGCTAATTAATTCCCAGCTCATTACGTTTCCTGTGGCTAATTTGTACTCGCCGCTGATTTGATTAAACTCATCTCTATGCTAATAAATGTGTTTTCCATTTGTTTTAGCGACTGGAGGAAGAGAGCCCCGGTATTTACATATTTTGACGTTTATCAAATAAAACGCGGCGCCTGAATTAATTCTGCTCTGATTTATAAGTGGGAAAGGGGGGAGGGGGGGGGAGGAAGGGGGTGCTGAGGGTCAGGCGTACATCGTGTGTGCTGCGGGGAGGGGGCTGCAGGGCTGGAGGATGCTCTGGGGGATTTATCCCCCCCCAGGTCCCATCCTTGCCCGGCTAACAGCTCCTGGAAGGTCCGTGCCACCTTGCCAGCTGCTCCCCTGCTGTTTATTCCTTTCCCAGCTAAGTTTTGAGGGCTGCAGTGTGCAGGGACATGGTGTGGATCACCCAACTCACCCCTTCAGGTGGGTTTTCCTTTGTCTTTCAGAAGTTGCTCTAAAGGAAGATCAGATTGGTGCTGCAGCACCTGATGAGGAGCAGTGACTTTGTTTCCCTTTGGCAGGACTGGCCCCTGGATTGGATTTCTGATCAGAGAGGGAGGCATAGACCTGTACAGAAATACCTAGATTTTAACCATGTGTTTTACCCTCTCTCCTCCTGGTAAAAGCTCTGTCTGGCCCTCAAACAGCTGCCTTTTAAACCCAAGAGCAAATCTTCAGGGCAGCTCTCCAGCAAGTGAAACTCCATCTGAAGCAGCCTCCTTGTTTCCTGCAGTGGAGCTGCTGCAGCATCAGCCTCCTCCTCCTCCTCATTTGGGGCAAATTCTCATACAAAAATACTCTAAGAATGGAAGTCAGCAGGATTGGTGTTTTTAGGTCACTTCAGGGTTTGTGAAACCCAGCTTCTCCTTTTTCCTAGGAAAACTGGCACTTGTCACCAAGCACATCCCCTGTCTCTGCGTGTGCATCCTGTTGTGCTGGAGAGCTGGGGACATCTCAGGGACATGGTCTGGCAGTGGAACTAGGTTAGTAGAGTTAGGTTAAAAGTTAGACTGGGTGATCTTCCAGCTCTTTTCCAACCTGACTGATTCTATGATTGTGTAGCACAATTCTATGATTCTATGATTGTGTAGAGGATGGAGGCCAGAACCTCTGCACACAGCATGGCAGAGGGAGGGTTGGGATGGTGGCAAGGCAGGGAAATGCCCTCCTTCTGGGGCTGGAAAAGGTTTGCTGGCTCAGCAAAGAGACCAGGGCAGGTCTGACCCATTCCAGTTCTCCCCCCTAGTTTTGTTAGGAAGTTTGGCTCAAACCAAGAGGGATTTTTTTTTTTCCCATCTGCATGCTTATTTTTGGCTGGTTTCTCTGGTTGCTCTCCCAGGTTTTCCACCTTTGCAGACCACACCATCAGCCCTGGGGCAGCCCCCAGCTTTTACTCACACTCCCAGCAAGTTTCCCAGCAAAGAGGAGCCCTAATGCTGCCACTTCTCACTCCAACACGAAGACAACTTCCACCGAGGCTGCTTGGCCCCGGGCAATCTGGAACAGCTTGATTGCTTAAGTAACAATTAACAGCTTTGTCTTTGGGGAGAGCTTCTGGTGCATCTTGCACAGCCCTGGCTCCACTCTCCCACAGTGTTACCCAAGCTGTGGACATCTCCCAGCTCTTTCCCACTCCTCATCCTTCCACCTGGAAGGATGCTGCTGGGCTGCCCCACGCTGCTGAACCCACCCCAGGCTGAGCTGTGCTGATGCTTCCACTCCTCTTGCACTTGTTTGGAGGCTTCAGAGCAATCCTTGTGCCCAGGACAGGTAGGGTAAAGGTGTCAGATCCACCTCTACTCCCAAGCCCTGGGTTGTTTTTAAACCAGCTTCTCTTTGGGGACCTGGCAGAGCCCATCTGGAATGACTTCATGGTTCCTGAGGGATGATGCCTGAGCCTCATCAGCCCCTTGGTTGCACATCCCAATCCCCAGGATTGTCTCAGTATCACCAGAACAACCAGCTCAGCCACGCAGTGCTGCAGTTGATGGACTTTTCCTATAAAAGGTTTTAAAGCTTTGCAAAACTGGGAAGTATTACTGAGAGAAAAAAATAAAAAATAAAAAAAGACTTATCCACATTAACAGCCTTTGCTTTTCCTAGCAAAGGTGGGACAATAGCCACACGCTGCATGGTAGCAGTGTCACAAAGAACAGACCCAAAAGGCTTCAGCTCAGGACAAATAAAAGTAACATTGATTCTTTTTTATTTTTCTTTCTTTTTTTTTTTTTTTTTTTTCCAGCTGGTATCAATACATTAAACAGCCACGCTGGAAAAGTGAAATTGATTCAAGGCCTTCAGTGCTCCCTGCCAAAAAAGCCTCCTGCAAGGATCTATTCTGTATTGAATTACAGTCTGGAAAAGTTCAATAGGTTATTGTACAAACAGAGAGCAAAAGCCCATCAACAATGGAGCCAAAGTGATTGTGTGGCTCCTTTGTGTTTGCCAGCCCCGCGCCCCTCTCAAGCTCGGATGTTAAATCAGTTTAATTAAAATGGTGGGCTTCAAATGCTTCACATTTTTTTGAGGCCCATCCCTGTGTAGAGACATGTAGGCTGATGCTGAAAGCTGCCTCCCTCTGCTGACAGCCCCCCCATCCTTTTCTTGGTCCCTAAATTCCAGCGGGCTTTCCCAGCCACGGAGCACTTTGGACAGCACCAAAAGCACTCGGGCCTCAGCTGCATCCAAACTGCCCCATCCTTCCTGCAGCCTGTCCTGTGAGGAGAGGTGGCCCCAGGGTTGGTGATGTCTCCATTTAGCAGAAGGCATTGGTGACACGTGGCACCTGCAAGCTGGGGACACGCATCGGGTGGGTACCCGAGGTGTGCGCACCTCTGGGGCAGCCCCTGTGTCAGTGTCAGTGATGTGGCTGTGGGACCTTCTAGCCCTGGTGTCCCCCCAGAAGTGACTGAGGGGTCCCCAGGGAGCAGCAGAAGGCTGAGGTGTCCCAGCTGGGGCAGCAGATTTGTCACAGGTCCCACTCGAGGGTCTCCCCTCACGGCGCCGTGCGGCATCGCCGTTCTAAACCCCCCTCTCCATCCCTAATTAAGATTCAAATTGAGTATAGAAATCATGTGTAAGTAAGATGCTAATTATTAAAGTCGTTGATCTCCCAGACAATAAAGCAGCCTGGCTTCTCTGGCCTGCCCATGTTTTAAGGTAGCTCAGAGCCCTCCTGGTCTTAACAGCTGGGGAGAGCTGGATGCTGCACTGGATACGTCTGTGAGTTTTAAGGGGAGGAGAAGTCCCCATCTTGCTTTGAACAAAATCTCTTCATGACATCCTGGCCACACATCTGGCCCTCTTGATAACTCAGCTCTCAATAATGACATGCATTAAACCTCTTTCCCCCCCTCCCAGGACACCTGCCCCATGCCCTTGTCCCTGCTGCACCACTGCATTTATTTATTTTCTCACTAGAGAAATAGGGTTTTACTCCTCTGTGGACACCCAGTTGGCTTCTCATGCTGATTCGCCAGCTCAGGGCCACCCAGGAGGAGGAGGCCAGTGTTTCCTGGGGGGGATGGAAGTCTTTTGGGGTACATGATCCCCAGAAAAAGCCATACAGCAAAACCACCAAGCAGGATGGGTGGGGATTTCATCCCCTTGTCCCCATACTACGCAACCTTTGTGTCTGAACATCCCTCCTAGGATTATTGGGGCTGGGGGAAAAGGTGAATGTAGTTTGAAACAAATCGATGAAAGAGTGGCTGAAAATTTACAGAAATATGACATTTTAGGGCAAGCAGAGCACAAGCAGCACGGGTCAGGCTGCAGGGTGGGGGGCAACGCTGCAAACTGGGAGGGTGAAGGTGGCCACAGCAAGGGCAGGCCCAGGAAAAAGCAAAACCTGGGGCTGCAGAAGAGGGGGATGCTAGCCTGGAAACACAAAGTGCAGTACCACACTGCACCAAAACGCTGGAATTAACATCAAAGCAATCCTGGAGTAAATGAGATTACAGTATGCATGTTAATGAGGCAGCCAAGCTAATCAGCAAGGACGCCTCGCCAGGAGGGCTGCTCTGCCAACTTGGGATTTTTGTTGTCAGGCTGGACTGGGCTTCCATTTGGAGTGAAGATTTTGTTTGGTTTAAAAACCATCAGGCTTTTTGTGGGGTTTCTGGCAATCTCCTCTTTGATTTGATTTCTTCAAGTAGATGTCTGGGCCTCCGGGGTACAGAGAAGAACTTGGAAATGGGATTGAAGTGGTCCCCAGAGCCAAACTGAAAACCACTCCAAAGCCAAGGAGTGGGTGAAAGTTGCCCAAAAATGTATTTTACTCTATTTTAAAACCTCATTATTCTTAAGCCAATCTCACCAGCTTGCAGAGAGCCAAGTACATGGCTTTTGCACAGTGTATTTGTGTGTTAAGCTTTCCTAAGAAACACGAAGCCACTCAAGACGTGAGGGGTCCAGCTCTACTCACCCTTGTTACAGTTTGTTTTTTTTTTTCCATGTGTCACAATGCTGGTGTTGTCAGAGTTGTACTTCACCACTGAGCTCCAAAACTGGAGCTTTTCAAAGTCAAGAGCCCTAAAAAAAAAGCACTTGTTTGGGAATCGTGTGGCTTCAGGCAAAAAGATGTAAAAAGGGGCAGCCCCTCCCCAGAGGGGTTTAGCTGGGCTGGGGAAAAGGCTGGCAGGAAGGTGAGGGTAAGAAGGGCATGTGAAGAAGGAAAGGATTGAGATAAGGAAAGGCAGATAAGCTGCTCAGGAGAATTAAAAGGGCAGAACCCACAGCAAAGGAGAGGTGTGAGCCATATCTCTGCTACCACCGGGCTGCCTGAAACCTGGGATGTTCCCAGAGGCCAGGGAGCACATTCATCTTGGTCAAGGAAGCTTTGAAGCAGGGTCAGGAAAAGGGAAACCTTTCTGGAGCTTTTCATCTGTCTCTGTAGCAAACTTAGCCCTTGGGAGCAGAGGAAGGAGGTGAACAACCACTCCAAGGGATGGGGATGCTGCAGTGTGTGCCCTGAAGGTGCCAACCTCCCCGGGGAATCAGCCCCAGGCTCCTCGTGGTCCCTCTCAGACCCTTTTTATGGAAAATGCCATCCTCATCGACTCCCTTGGCAAGGAAACAAGGCTTGATCTGGTCTGTTTTTCAAACAGCTTTTCTTCTTGATGGGAGAAATTGGCTTAAGTGGGTCTTTCCCTTTTCTCAAGCAAGGCTGCGATCCATTTCTGCTGCCTGCTCGTTTCACTGATTTGCAGAATTTGTGACTACACCAGAATTTGAGTCATTTGAGTGTTTATAGAGGAGGACAAGGACGTTTTTTTGTTTAAGCTTGCCATGCAAACGTGGCTCTTCTGCAGGTGCCTCTGAGTTAAGGCACAAGGGTGGGTGCCAGGAGAGCTGATACTCAGTTCCCAGCTCTTGTCCATCTCTTTTCTTTGCTTCAGAGAGGGCTCAGCTTCCCCGAAATCCTTCCTGCCTTCCTGGTGCTGGAGGAATGGGCTCCCAGAGCTGCTTTTCACCTGCTGCAGCTACCAAGTGAACAGCTCTGGGCTCAGAGGAGCAGAGGGGAAAGCAGACAGGGCCCTGGGAAGGTGCAGCTGGTACCTCCCTTCTGCTGCACATTTCCATGGCTGGGAAAAGAAGCTGTTCAGTAGTGCTTTCCATGCCAGGGAAATCATTAACAAATTAATCATTTACTAATTAAACGGCATGATACCCATGTAAAGGGAATGTGATTATCCTCTTTTGGAAGGCAGGAAACTAAATGGAGTTGCTGATTTTAGACCCAAGTTGCCCTCCTTGCAAACCCTGAAGCTTTCGCTCCGTGGACCAAGCAGCTTCTTCAGAGCACCCATCTCTGCACATCACTGGGAGAAATCACCCCAGTTTGCACCAATATTGCTGCCTGACAGCTGTTCCCAGGCTTCATTTGGGAAGGGTTGTAGGCTTGGTTGTTTTTCTGCACATCCTTTTGATGCAGTGTGGATGCTGGAAGGGTGGAAGGAGCCAAGGAGATGCAGCTGCACCCTCGCAGGGCATCACGGAGGCTTCCTGGGTGCATGCACACCCTTCTCCACCCTTCCAGGTCCATCAAAGTCTGCCAAAATTATCTGCAGAGTCAGGAGAAGTGAGAGCAAAATGAGAGCCAAAGTCTGATCTGATTCTTTTCTCTCTTCTGGTTTTATTTAGAGCATGCACGTGAGACTGAACCTCTGGCAGCAGGCTGGAGAGGTGAAACTTCATCTGCAGCACCTGAGCAAGAATTTATTTTAAAAGTGAGAAGGAGCAAAATTCAGTGAAGACCATGGAGGTGCCTTCTTCACTGCATGTTTGAAGCCAACCTTTGGGATGCAAGAAAAATAAATCTATAACCAAAATGCCAAGTTTTTGCATCACAGGAATTTTTGCCTCTCCTGCCACCCCTTCCACGGTGCCTTCCAGTGAAATGCTCAGAGACAGCAGCAACTCTGCAGAACCAAAGGCAAAATGCAGCCCTTTTTGGTGTGATTTGGAGGTGCCCAGCACAAGATGTCTGGAGGAGTCACAGATGTTTGCTTTTGGTAAGTGCAGCTCATGATTATTTCCTCCTCTGGAGTTGTAGTGCAATGAAAACTCATTCCCTACGGCCTTGCCCAATAACTTTTGGAACAATAGATTTCCCAGTTTTCTTTACTTTGTGTTATGGTCTCAGATACTCAATCAATCATGGATGTCAGACAGTGAAGGGGTCCTGGTGCTGCAGAGGGGAAAGCACAGGGGACTTTGCTGTGCAGTTGTTTGCTTTGTGGTGTATACACAGAATAAGAGTTCATTCAGGAGCACCTAGAACTAAAAAAACACTGAGATTGGCAGTGTAGAGATATAATGGTCTGAAAACTAAAGCCTTGCTGACTCCAGGAAAGTAAGAGACATCTTAAGATTGTTCCTTTCTCCATGATAACTCAATACAAATAAGCAGAAGAAAGGGGATAGGAATGGAGTAAATTCTCAGTTTAGGAAGGATATCAAGATGCTGGAGCAGGTCCAAAGGAAGCAACTGGGCTGGGGAAGGGATCCAGCACAGATCCTATGAGGAGAGGCTGAGGGAGCTGGGGGTGTTGAGGCTGGAGAAGAGGAGGCTCAGGGGAGACCTCATCACTCTCTCCAACTCCCTGAAAGGAGGTTGGAGCCAGGGGGGGGTTGGGCTCTTTTCCCAGGCAACTCTCAGCAAGACAAGAGGGCACAAGAGGTCTCAAGTTGTGCCAGGGGAGGTTTAGGTTGGACATTAGAAAGAATTTCTTTCTGGAGAGGGTGATCAGGCATTGGAATGGGCTGCCCAGGGAAGGGGTGGATTCTCCATCCCTGAAGATATTTCAAAAGAGCCTGGATGTGGCACTCAGTGCCATGGGCTGGGAACCACGGGGGGAGTGGATCAAGGGTTGGACTTGATGAGCTCTGAGGTCCCTTCCAACCCAGCCAATTCTATGAGTCTATGATTCTATGATTCTATGATTCTATGATTCTATGATTCTATGATGCCTGGAGCAAAGATGAGCAAAACCACCTGAGCTGGCTTCTTCAGGCTTCCAATGCTTTTGGGTGCCTTAAAAAATATTTTTTCAGCCACCTGCTCCCCAGCTTCCTGGTGCCCATCCATCCAATAACCAGGCAGCCCAGTATGGTTTCCCAGCTTGATTTCCTCAGCAGGATTTTGTAAAGATAAATTGACCCCAAGATGATGTCTAAGACCTTCCTCCCCCTCACCCCTTCCCTGATCCTGGGGACATGAAGTTTTTTATCCCTAGGGCACGACACCAAAGTGCAGTTGGAGATGCCCACAAGGAATAGGATTTGGGCATTTGGTCCCTTGGGAAGCTCCAGCCTGCAGCCTGCCCCAGTGCCCACACACACCCAGGATCAGCCCCAGTTTTCTGAGTCAGAGCACATTTCTAACTCAAACACAAAGTGAAAGGATGCTGGAAAGCCACTGGCCTTTATGGTTTGTTAAGCTCCTTGTGCAAGCATCATTTTAGACTTTTTTTTTTTTTTCTAGACCAAACCATTTTCCCCTCTCTGCTGCACTTCACAACCCCCCAAACCAAAGCCACCAGCCCTCCTTCAAGGTGAGGAAAGAAGCATTAGGAAGTTCCCACCTTTGTTACTGAAAGGTGATGTGACTCTGAATAAAAAAAAAAAAATAATAAAAAAAAAAAAGGGAAAAAAAAGAATAACAGTCACATTTCTAAACAGCTCTTTATTAAACCGTCCAAACACATCATCTGCACTGGAGGATGTAAGGGCTGACACCAGACAAAACCATCAGATTGCTCTGAGAAAATGCATTGGCTTGTCTTGACAATTTAGGACTCTGTGGAATACCCAGCTCATATTTGCTGTTGATTTTAAGACTGAAATTTGCAGTATGAAAACAGACATGTCCAAGAAAGCATTGCTCAGCTTAAACTTAAAAGGACAGAGATGCAAGATTACAGCAGAGAGATGCAGCTCCTGGCTCTGAGCCCTTTCTTAGGAACCAGCTTTCACTTTGCCTTGGGCTTTTGGTCTATCAGCATCTAATGAAAGATGACATGCAGGCTCCCTTAGGGGCTAACGTGGGCAATTTCAGTTCTGGCATTTTAATTTATCTGTAACCAGCAGTTTTCAAAAGGGTAGAGCTAAAAAAGAACTTGGCTTGGTCACACACACATAACAGAGACAGAAAGAGGGGGAGTCGGGACATAAAATGCACCAGGAGGTTTGCTGGGGTTTAACCCCTTGGAGGCTGCGTGGTGGAGGCTGTGGGGGTGGCTGGGGTCTCTTGGCACCTTGGTTGGTGGTGTTAACCCTATAGGGCAGGTAGCTGGTGGGGTTTTTTAGGTGAAGTGGGTTCCTCTGTGGTTTGCAGCTATTGGTTTTAATGCCGGCCACATCTCCTCTATTCCTGACAGTGAAGGTCTTGACTTTTCCCATTTATTAATCCCCAAAGCTGCATTCAGACACTGCAGAGGCAGAAGGTTAGCTTGGGATCAGGAGCAGCCATAAATCCAGAGGTAAAGCTGCAGGTTCATCTCGGGGTGGGTCGGAGCCTGCTGCCAGCAAGCACGAGCACTCACACACTCACCACACGTGTGTGCACCCTGCAGCAGCTCAGCCCATGCCCCAGGGAGGGAGGAAAATCCCCCTCCTCAAGCTGGATGGGCTTCCCATGGCATTTTTCTTGCCAGATTTGCCTGGCTTTGAGGCAGCACTTGATTTCACCGTGCTGATCATTTGGGTGAGCGTTCAACTCCTTCCTTTGGGATCGAAGGGGTTAAACTTTATTTAAATATTTATTTACTCACCACCTCTTTTTCATGGAAGAATTTCACTTTGCCTCTTTTTTTTTTTTTTTTTTTTTCCCCTGCCACCTCTAGAGGCCCAGGCGATTCACAGCACAGCTCCAGCAGATGGTTTTGGGGATGTAAAGCACGAGGGGATGGTTCCCAGGAGCTGCTGAGCAGTTCAGTCAAAACTGCAGCCATGCATGAGGCATGCACAGGCAGCCTGGCCTGTCCCCACCACCCCCAGAGCCACTTTTTCACCAATTTTTTTTTTTGCTTGCAACCCAAAACCTGAAAAAATTGAATTACCACAAATCTCTCCTCTTTTCTGTTGTTTGCACTCACTCCATAAACTCCTCTCCCTGGTTGGGACTTCTCGTTGTCTCTTTAATCCCAATTCCTCTGTTGTGCATCTTCCTCTGTCAAGAGGAAAAACTTGGAGTTTTTGAGAAAAAACAGCTTGTCTGGAGAGGGAAGCCCAAACCCTTTGCTGATCCTGCAGGACCCAGTGCCAGGGCTGCACCCTGTGCTGGGCAGTGCAAGCTGAGATCTTGCTGGAGATGAGGAGTCTTTATTTTATTTTATTTTTAATGTTTACAGATTATAATGTAAAACTTTAACCTTCTGTCCAAGGCAAATATTGCCAAAGTTGTTAGGGAGCAACAAAAGCAAATCCATATTTTGTCAATATTAGTCCAATGAGCAAAACTTGGGAACCAAATGCATTCTGTGCTTAGCAAATGAAAATTAATTTCTGATATGTGAGAAGTGACTTTTTCTTAACAACATTTCCCTGACTTTAGTGAGATAATCTAGAGCTATATTAGGAAATACAAACATTTTTCAGAATAACTCTACATAATTTATAGGGAAGCAGGGCTGAATGAGTTATTTCTTTACATGGAGCTGCACCCCCTCTAGCTTGGATCTCAGCTGTGCACAATGGCTCCACTCCCTGATTAAAGCCTCTCCCAGAAACAGTTAAACACAAGAAACCAGCAATGATCCATAAATTAGGTCTGGCTATAGGTTCAAAATCATAAGTTGTGGCCTATTGACCTCATACTCTGAGGGGAAATCAGGAGCATTTTTCTGAAGAGCCACCACTGGAGGAAGGGAGATTTAATATCTGGAACAGCAGAGCACTGATGCAAATACAGACAGCACTGCATAATTGCAGAGGAAAATCAATAAATAGCATGGTGGTTAAAATAAAGATATGCATATTGAGGTTTCTGGTTTCTCTCTGAATGGCTTTTTCCCCAAGAAGTGGAGGAAGAATTTTTTTTTTTTTTCCTGCGTAGAGGCTCCAAACACGACAGAGCTGAGGGCTCCTCCTCTGCCCCTTGTCCAAGGAGCAAGTTCCAGCTCTTGTTTTCCTCAGAGCAGCTATCTTTGAGTCGTGATTATTAGCATAATTAATAAAAGCAGTTTGCTCATTTGAAAAATTCTGGTGACATTTGCTGCTCGGGCGTCACGTCAGAGCAAGACAGAAGAAATCACTGTGACAACTCTTCTGTGAGCTGAGGTTTTATTGATGAACACCACAAAGAGATGAAGCCCAGAGCAAGTCCCTTTTCCCTTTAATATTTAAACCTCTTTTAAGAGGACGTCAATATTAACTCTTGTAATTGATGCTGGCAGTTGACTGACCATAAAAAAGACATGTGATATAATTCAGGAGAGAAAAAAATAAAAATGACCAAAAAAAAAAAAAAAAAAAAAAAAAAAAAAAAAAATCCTATAAACAACAATGTGCTGGCCACCACAGTGAAGGACACTGGGACAAAGTCTCCTGAATCCCTGGTGCCACTGAAGTGGAGTTGCCCAGGAATGATGGGACCCTTTGAATGAGAAACCCAACCTTGCTCAGCCTCCAGACCCACCAAGGCTTTTAATAACTAAATACTATTTGTAGCTAGTTAACCTTAGGATTTCCAGCATTAAAGGTATTTCCCACAGGAACCAGGGAGCACTAGAGGAATGGAGAAATGCAAAGTTCATGGAAGTCAATGGGAAAGAGCAAACAGCCCTTTGCAAATCCCCATCTGCAGGGAAAAAACCCAGCGAGTGCCCTGGGTGCCAGGCTCTGAAAAGAGCTATTTATTGGAGAGATTTCTGCTTTTCACCAATCTTATTCTGAGAAATGTGTTTGTGCTTAAAGTCTGGGCTAAAAGTAGTCAAAATTTGAAATACCCAATAACCTGAGGTGTGGTTATTGCTGTTGCTCAGTCTGTTTTACAACCAAAAGGAGCTTTATGGGAGATCAGCACCTCTGGCTTTTTAAATGGAAGTATGGAGTAGTTTTCCTGGCTTTGAGGTCTGCTAATATGCAGAATATTGCACCAAATCAAAACCAGAGGGATGACGTGGTTATTAAAGCTGAGACAGTGTTTTGAATGTTGATGGGGCTTTTGAACTTTTGGAAATTAAAGTGAAGAAAACAACTCCAGTACCTTGTACATGTTAAAAAACTGAGCTGAGCTCACTGCAGGAAAAAATGCTTCATTACTAGAAATATGGGATTTCTAAAAGCTGAGCTTTCTTATAAAAACTATTGGTGCCAATATTTCTCTTTTTCTCCCTATCAGGTTGAATGTCTGCATAGACAGAAATCCTTCTGAATAAACCCAAGACATTTCAGTGAAGCCATTTTAGGTACTTCCAATAAATTAAGCCCAGCAAAAGTCCTTTTTAGCAGCAAACACGTGGGTATTTAAGTAGGATGCCTTTTCTTTCTGTTCTTGATATTTTTTCTCTGCTCTTTGGGGCAGTTTTCCCTCCTGACAGAGGAAGATGCACAACAGAGGAACTGGGATTAAAGAGACAACAAGAAGTCCCAACCACTGCTGTGTGGCAGAGAGCAGGTTATGGATTTAATGCTAACAACAGAAAACAGGAGAGCTTTGAAGCAATTAAAGCTGGTCAAAAACCCCACCAAATGCTAGAGAAAATAAGGAAAATCATTGCAGTATCAGGAGTCTTAAAGAAAAAGAAAAAAAAAATCAATATTCTCATTGTTCCCCACAAGTCTCACAAGGAGGGAAGAGCCATGCCTAAGCCTTGGGCTGGCTAAAAAATAGAAGATTAGCAGTTAGATCCTTCTGAAAAATGGCAATGGGAAGCTTTTGTTTTAAAGGTCTAAGGAAAAGAAAGCTCTCCTGACTGGTTGCTGTGTTTGTATTTGAAAGAGGGAAGATGTAAACTAGCTGGCAGCAAATGAGTGTGCTTTAAATAATTATATTAGTTTGTACAACAAATAATACTGAGTTAGAAGTCTATCTGTGTGCACACGTGTGTGTGTGTGTGTGTGTGTGCACAAGTCTGAGCAGGTTTCATGCCAAGAAAAAAGGAGAAAATTTGGTGATAAATGCATCAGCTTCCTCATGGAGTTCTTCTTTTCCATTCTGGCATCACAAACAAAATATCCTGTGTACTGTAAACTGTACATTATTTTGCTACCACTATGGCTCTTATTTAAGCATCTGACTACAGTAATTGTTTTATACATTAACTATACTCCCTGATGCTTGCTCTATTATCTTTTTTCTTCCTTATTTCTTTTTTTTTTTTTTTTTTTTTTTTTTCCAAAATGGTGCTTGCAGATATTAGCAGCTTGATTACTTTTTTCATTAAGAATTTCAACACCGTGTCAGTGCTGATTTGGGAAGCAGGGTGGTGGTGTCAGTGCTGTGGGGTTGAGTTTTTGCCATGTTTTGCTGCTCTGTGCTGGCCACCCCTTACCCCACATCCCCATCCCTGAGAGGAGCCTGGGCTTTGATTCGAGGTGCGTGGTGTCAGCCCATGGGATGGAGACACTTCAGTGCAGAGGAATCTCAGCATTCAGCTGGCCATCAGGGCCAAAGGCATTCAAAAAGTGATTTGTGAAAAACAGGAGTAGGGAAATGATGGATTAGGAAGGGGGGAGAGGGATGCACAAAATCCCTGTGAGGCTGCAACACGGAGCCTGCAAACACAGAGTGCAGAGATGTGTCTGTGTCTGTGTGTGTGTAAAAATGCAGGGATGAATTTTATCTGTCTGTACACCCATGTTTTTTCTCCAGGAGCAATTTCCAGTGAGGAATGGAAAGGGTGGAAGGGACTGGATCAGGTCTGGGAAGGGGTAGGAGAGGTTTCTGCAGCTCCAAGCATTCCCCTGCTCCTGCGTCACTTCTGTCACCAAAAGGAAAATCAGAGCCTGATGCCAGTTATTAAATATCTTCATTATAAGGGCATTCCTTCCAGCTGACTTTCAATTTTGTTGTATCTAGGGGCCTGGTGTTAATAACTGCATGCTAGGGACAAGTGTTCTTAAAAAACACTGACTATTTAAATTCTTATAAATAATATGCAGCTTCCTGCTCCTGACTGATGGATATATTGTTCAGCCAAGCCACCAGAAAGGCAATAAATACATGTACTGTTATGGGTCATGAGTCTAAAAATTAAATCAAATGCAGAAATTGAGTCTTGACAGAATCTGAAGGGATAATGCCTTAGCTTCTCCAATTACGCAGTTCAACATTTGGATAAATCATATGAAAGTAAGTATTTAGCCCCATTTTTCATAATCACTATTAATGAGAACAAAATGGGAGCTGAGGGCAGAGGGAGAGAGTTCTGACAAGATAAATAGCATATGGGGTGTGTTGTCAGCCACAGAAAATCGAGGCTGTTTAAACCCCCTAAACAGCAGGAAGGAAAAATGCAGTTAAAAAAAAAAAAAAAATAGAATTGTGGTCATGTGTTCTTATCAGCAACAGTCTCTGTGTCAGGGCTGGTGAGAGCTGGCTTCCCAAATACCACTTTGGGCACAGAAGTATCACCTAGAGCTCCCCAGGATGGTGTGAATGACTGGATAGTGATTTAAATATTATTTTTTCTTTTTTTTTCTTTTTTTTTTTTTTTCTGTCTCTAAGCAGCGCTTCAAGCATGGCTACAAAAACTTCATTTTAAAATCCACAGATTTTCCCCTCGGACAGGTCCTGGTGGGTTCAGGAGAGGTGGCTGTGGACCTCTTTAGTGACCATCCCTTTGTTTCAGGGCAGGAAAAACACAGAAGAAAATTGTTTTGTTTGCACTGCAGTTTCCCTCAGCTTTCATGCCAGGACACGCACAGGGTGTGCAGGGCTTAAACGAAGGAAGGGAAGGTATAAATTCTGCAGTCATTTTCTATCATCTTCTCTGTCTTTCCTGCTTTTCATGTTGAAATCACTTTAAGCATCTGCAGGAGAATTATTCTTAGAGAGTCTCTCATGAAATTAGATGTCTCTGAATTGAATCCATTCCCACTCCAGTTTGTCAGACACAGACAGGGGGAGAGCCAGACCCTGCTCTAATTGTCTTTGAGATGTGAGCCTTTTTCTATTTTGGCACAGAGAAGTTGGGGCTTCAAACTTGGTGCTGGTTTTTATTTTTTTTTTCCTGCCTTTGGGTGTCTCAGGGTGTCAAAGAGAAATTGGGGCTTCAAACTTGGTGCTGGTTTTTATTTTTTTTTTGCTGCCTTTGGGTGCCTCAGGGTGTCACAGAGAAGTTGGGGCTTCATGGTGCTGGGTTTTTTGTTTTTTTTTTTTTCCCTGCCCTGCCTTTGGGTGTCTCAAGGTGTCACAGAGAAGCTGGGGCTTCAAACTTGGTGCTGGTTTTTTGGGGTTTTTTCCTGCCTTTGGGTGCCTCAGGGTGTCACAGAGAAGTTGGGGCTTCATGGTGCTGGTTTTTATTTTTTTTTTTCCTGCCCTGCCTTTGGGTGTCTCAGGGTGTCACAGAGAAGTTGGGGCTTCAAACTTGGTGCTGGTTTTTTTTGTTTTTTTTTTTTCCTGCCTTTGGGTGCCTCAGGGTGTCACAGAGGAGTTGGGGCTGGGTTTTGGGGTTTTTTTTTCCCTGCCTTTGGGTGTCTCCGGGAGCATCTTTGCTTGGCAGCAGGCAGCAGCCAACCCTGATGTTAAACCTCCTAATGACACACTGGGAACCCAATTCTCTCAGCATATTCCTGCTGTATAAAGCACACGGTCACCTTTTGGCACTGGATTAGAGTTATAATACCCCTGCTAAAGTCAACAGCAGTTTGGGGTATTAGGCACACGTACGTATCCTCTCCTGCTCTGGAAAGCAGAGTTCTGCTGTAAACCTCTGCATTAAGCTATAAATACCCCAGCAATCCAGGGGAGAGGGGACCATTTCAATATCTCATGCAACATTAGCAGCTCACAGATTAAACACGTGGGGCCTGGGAGATTATCTCCTTCAATCAATAGAAAGCAGGGAAGCAAACAAACAGCTGGCTGGGGTTTCCCCCCCCACACACCCCAAATACAAGCGTTTGATTGTGGCAGGCTTCAAAGCCCCTGCTTGACACCAGATAGGATGGGTACCCTCCCCTGCTGTGCCCGAGGAGCAGAGGGTAGTGTGGAAGGAAATAAATATACAAAAAAATTACTCCTTCCTCCTCCCCCCCCTCCCCAAATCCCCTCCCAGAATAAACCAGGGGAGCGGCGGAAACCGCCCCAGAACAGACGGCGGAATCAAACAGGGATCCCCTGTAGGTTTGGGTTGGAGAAGGAGCTCTGGGTCTTGGGGGGGTGGGGGGGCCACACTGGGGGCTGAGATCAAAAGATCTGCTCCCGTTTCTGTAGGGAAAAGGAGAGCTTTGATGTCCCAGCGTCTTCCCCGTGCTGCCTAATGAACTGGAATGGTGACACAGTGACATCCTGATAGCACTCAGCACAATGACACAGCTTTGGGGTTTGCTGGGATCCTTTCCCACCAGGCTCCTGCACCCAGCAGTCAGTAGAAAGAGTTTTGCTGGTGAAGGTGGGCAGAGCAGGGAGGGAGAGGAGGGTGTTTGACCTCAGCTGTACACAGGGAGAGGCAAAGGGGACATCCCCCAGCACAAGCATCTCAGGATGGGCATGGGAAGGGCTTCAGGAGGACACAAAATCAGGGGCAGGATGAGCTGCTCACCTTGGTCCTGAGGAGGAGAACCTCCTCTTGTTCACATGGATCCTAGAAAATGCCCAGCAGGTAGAAATGCTGTGGCTGCGGGCATCATCCTCACACTTTAGGCAAAGGGCCTGAGCAGCCTGGTCTGCTGGGAGGTGTCCCTGCCCATGCAGGGGGTTTGGAACCAGATGATCTTTAAGTTCCCTTCCCACCTGAACCATTCTATGGTTCTATGAATATTTCCCCCAGGCTCTCAAGAGAAAACGACCGAGAGGAAACCCTACCCTGGGGAGGGCAGGGGGAGCAGGGAAGCCTCTGATGGATTTTGGATGGATTTCCACCAGCTTTTCAGCAGAACGTGGTTGACCTGCCATTGCCTGCAAGGGGGTGGATGGTTTATTGGGCTTTTCTGGGAGCAGCTCACCCAGCCCATGGCTCCTGGAGGGGATGCACAGCCCTTTAGACCCTGGGCTCCACCGTGGGTCAGGGCTGCACAGAGCTGCTCAGCCAGTGCAGGGTTAAATCCAGTTAATCCCAAGGATTTACTCCAGATTAACCCAGAGAACTGAGAGCAGGATTTGGCCCTATGTAAAAAGGGTTTTCAACGGCAGAGGAAACCCAACAGCTTTACCCACTTGGGGGAGGTCACACTGCTGGGTAAGTGAGTTGCTGAGGCCAGAAGTTAGGAAATGTAATACAGCAAAACAGAGGTGCTGAGCCAGGCAGGGAAAAGAAACTTTATTAAATCAGCTGCTTTACTTATTTCATAGCTGAGGAAATTCATCCATCCCTTGGACTTGTGCTGTGAAAGCTCTGTGCTGTTGTGAGCCCAAGAAACTGTTAAGTGGGATGCTGAGCCACAACCTGCCTGGGAATGCTGTGCTCAGAGAGGAAGAATAACCCCATGAATTAGGGAAAAGAGCCCCAAGGCTTTTCCAAAGCTGAGGATGTGGCCTGGTCACTCTTCAGCAAGTCACTGGGATTAGGGAGGCATTAATGGGAATGCCAGCTCGATGGGTTTAACAAAGAATCACAACACTGTGACATCACCTTGCCAAAAAATCCAAACCAACCCAGAGCTGAGGGTGAGTGCACAGGAACACACCATGGGAACAGCAGGAAAGCCTGCAAGGACTCAAAGTGTCATTAGGAAAGTTGGAGCAGGGGATGGAGATGTCCCAGGAAGGGCTGCAGGAATGCACCCACACTGCAGCATCAGCTCAAAGGTCCATGGGGAGGAGTTTGCTGTGGGTTTGTTGTTGCTGGGAGGATGCAGAAATAGGGCTCAGAGGGAGCTGGGGCAACTCGAGACATCCCTGCCCTCCAAATTTGGGGGAGAATAACAGGGTGGCTCTCAGCAGACCTCCACCCTTGCAGGAAACAGTTTCTGGAGAGAAGAAAGGGATGGGGCATATGGAGCTACTTTTATATGGCAAACCTGGTGCAGCAGCAAGAGGGTTGCACAGAACAGATCAGGGCTGGAAGCAGCTCCCAGGTGCTGCTGTGTAGAAATAAATAAATAAATAAATAAAATATTATAATAATAATAATAATAATAATAATAATAATAATAATTATTTTAATTATAATTATAATTATTATTATTATTATTATTATTATTATTATTATTATTATTATTATTATTATATAATGCAGTGGGGAAATGTTCCAGTTGATTGTTGAGATAAACTGATGCAACTTTGCCATCACCTTGCTGAGGGGTTGCTCCAAGCAAGGTCACCTTGTGGTGCTATGGTGTCCAAGCCAAGGCACCAGCACCCACGAGCAGCCCCCATGGCCACCCATCACCCTCCTGCAGGCAGGGAGATGAGGGGAAAGCCAAAAGCACTGAGCTGGGAAGTGATAAACAAACCATATCTTGCAGAGGGATGTTTCTGCCTGGGAATCAGAGGCCTTGCCAGCCTCCAGCAAGCTGCCCCTTACACAACACCCCAGCTCCTATCTAGGGCAGCTTTCCCTTCAGAGATGCCCTTCACCAAATCCCACCCAGCTGTGATTTCATCTAAGCTGCATTTCATTATTTTTTTCCCCAAATCAGCCTTATGCAGATCCCAGCCTCCCTGCTGGTTAACCACTGCAGCACCAGCACACCCCAAAGATCTTTAAGAGTTTAGGGGGGTGTTTGGGGCACAACACAGACACTTAGTGATACCATTGGGCATTTTGCTCAGAAAACCAAGCAGAGGGGCCTGGGTGCCTTATCAGTCATTTTTTCCCATCCTTCCCTTATCTCAAAGCCCATAGGAGTCAGATTAATGAACCAGTTTGTAGAGCACTAAGGGTGCTGTGCTGATCTGTATGAAGAGTGTAGATGTTTGCTGCAATTTTCCTTATCTCATAGATGCATTTTACCAGTAAAGTCTGAGTTAGCCAACATCCAGTTTATCCCTGACCATTCCCTGAATCGGGCAGTGGGATAGAGCAGGAGAACACCCATCTTTCTGTGAGCTGTGTCATGATGGATGCCCCTAAACCTAAATTAATCCTATGAATTAAAAGTTGAAAATGAGAATGGAAGAGGATGTTACAAAATGATGCCAAGCAGGTTGTGTCACTGCTTCCAGCCAAGCCAGACTCTGTCTGTAAATTCTGAAGACCATTTAGGTGTCCTCACAGGGATGTGAGGAATGGGAATCCTGCCCACAACCTCTGCTTTGTTGCATGGATAACACAGGGAACTCTGTGTTCCCTGGCCCATCACCAGGCAGCCCCAACCCCAGACAAACATCCTTCCAGTGCCCTGGCAGGGACACGGGGCTGCTCCTGAGCTGGGGCAGAACCAGGCAGAGGGCAGCAGGGTAGGGCTGCTGCTTGCTGGGTGCTCAGCTCTGGAGAAGGGGGCAGGTGTCCTGCGTGCTGCCTGCACTGCAATCACCCTGTGCACAGCTTGCACACTCACCTGCATCCACGCTGCCATCAGCCTCTGCATAGCCTGCACCCTGCCTGCAATCAGAGCATAACCTGCGCCCTGCCTGACCCAGCCTGACCCTGCCCGACCCTGCCTGCAACCAGATAGAGCACAGCCTGCACCCTGCCCGACCCTGCCCGACCCTGCCCGACCCTGCCTGCACCCTGCCTGCAACCAGATAGAGCATAGCGTGCACCCTGCCTGCACCCTGCCTGACCCTGCCTGCACCCTGCCTGCACCCACTTGCCTGCACCCTGCCTGCAATCAGATAGAGCACAGCCTGCACCCTGCCTGACCCAGCCTGCACCCTGCCTGACCCTGCCTGCACCCTGCCTGCAACCAGATAGAGCATAACCTGCACCCTGCCTGCACCCAGCCTGACCCTGCCTGCACCCACTTCCCTGCACCCTGCCTGCAATCAGACCCAGCATAACCTGCACCTTGCCAGCAAGAGGCCCGCACAGTGCCTGCAGGCATCCCCTGCACCCTGCCCGCACTCAGCCTGCTCTGAATCCTCACCCTGCCCGCACCCAATCCGCACCCTTCCTGCACCCTTTCCACACCCTTCCCGCACTGCGCAGCCTGCACTCAATCCGCACCGCCGTCCGCACCCAATCCGCACCCTGCCCGCACCCTTTCCGCACTCAATCCACACTCAGTCCGCACCCAATCCGCACCCTTCCCGCACCCTTCCCGCACCCTTCCTGCATTCAATCCGCACCCAATCCGCACCCTTCCCTCACTCAGTCCGCACCCTTCCCGCACCCTTCCCGCTCCCTTCCCGCACTCAGCCCACACCCTTCCCGCACTCAGTCCGCACCCTTCCCGCACCCTTCCCGCACCCTCCCGCCCCGCAGCCTCGTGCCGCTGCTGCCCCCTGCCGGTGCCTCCGGTCCCTGCAGGCGGCGGGGCCGCGGTTGCCGCGGTAACGGGGCTGGGGAGGGGGAGGCAGCGGCGGAGGGGACCCGAGGGTGGTGGGGGGGGGTCCCATCCCGACTCCTTGGGGCTGTCCGGCTGCCGGGGATCCCCCGGAGCCGCCGGGGGCGGGGGCAGCGAAGCCCCGAAGGCGGCAGAGCGGGGGTGGAAAGGCGGGGAAGGCCGCCAGGATGCGGCGGGACAGCGGGGGGATAAGGGGGGGGACAGCGGGCGGGACAGCGGGGGAGGCAGAGCCCTCTCGGCGTTTTTTAGCTCTTTATTTGGAGAGAAGGCGGGGTTCGGAACAGAATTTGCTGCGGGGTTGGGTATTACCTGGAAAACGGGGCGGGACAGCGATGTCACCGGCGGACGCGGATGTCACCGCTCCCGAGCTGCCGATCCCCCCTGTGCCAAGCCCCCCCGTCCCCAAATAACCGGTCTGGGGTTTCCATCCCTTCCCCATCCTCAGTGCCGCCACCCCAGGAGATGCCATGTGCTCCAGCCAGCCGCTGCCCAGTCCCCCTCCCCAAAAACGGGGGTCCCGCTGCCAGCACCCTCTCTGCCTGCTGAGGGTGCTCCTGGCACCCAGGGGAAGGAGGGCAACGCATGTACCCCCTCCCAATTTCTCGTTTCCCCATCTGGATAGGGAAACGAGAGGCCAAAGAGTTCCAGCATCACATCCCAGCAGCGGGAAGGAAGGGGGGGTGGGATGCAGAGATGTCAGGAAGGTGGTTGGCATGGTGGGATGCAAAAAGGGGATGGAACCAGTGGTCCCGGCAAGGCTGGGATGTCCAGCCCTGCCAGGAGGGTTCTGCTGGGAGAAGGCTCCTTGCTCCTGTTACTTGCCACTGAGAAGCATCACTCTTTGCAAGAATTTCCCCCTTATAAATTAGTATCTTCCAGCTGTTTCCTTCCACATAAAATCTCTTCTGTTTCTTCTCTTATTGCTTTATATAAACAAACATGAGAGAGACTCATTCTAAATAAAGTTATTTGTCTACGTAAATTAATATATCATATTCTCTCCTGAAAATAGAGAGCTATTTGTCTCCAGAGAAATCATGTTAAGAGTGACATAGTATAACCCTATTCATTTGCATATGCAGATATGTCTAATTATTCAACTTGCAATTAAAGGCTTGTGTGTCAGCAAATGAGACTAATTAGATACATTTATCTATGATAATCAGCTTTATTACAAACAAAATAGATTTCCCTTCACTTCCCAGGCAAGTGAGACGTGTTGACTGGAGGTAGCTGGTCAAGGGCTCCTGGACTTAAATCATAAATGGGGTTTCCAGCTACATCACACCAGGAAGAGGAACATTTTAACAAGTTTATCTTGTGTCCAAAGCACAAACGCATAAATTTTTCAGATTTTTTTTTTTTTTTTTTTTTTTTAAACTTTCTTTTGAAGCTATCACACCAGCACAGTATTTTTTTACTATAAGGAAGGGCACAAATAATTACTAGAAAACACAGCCTGGTTTCTAAGTCATTTAGTGTTAAAATCCATGGGGGGTGTTGTCTCTATGGGCTGGGAGAGCAAGTTGAGGGAGGAGCAAAGTGGGGACAGAGCTGTCATTTGAGGCAGGTAAGAGATACCTGAGCCCTCATCCAAAGCAGGGATTTATCCCACCACTTTCAGCAAAAGGTTAGCAAAGTGGGGGCTGCAAAAAACACGAGCTCTGTGGGTTGGTGTTGGGCAGAAAGGTCTGGAGGCACTGAGGGGAAAGGTGGTGAGGCTGTGCCAGACATGGGCTGAGCAAACCCTGGTACTTGGGGCAGCAGGAAGGATGCTCTGGGCTGATTAGGACCCTAAAAGGGGCTCAAATCTGCACAAGCAGAACCTGGAAGAGTTCTGCTACTTTCAGGAAAATGTTATTTTTTATTTTTTTTTTTTCTCATCTTCTCTGTGGACTGAACCAAAGACATAATCAAATCTTATCTTATCATATTCTTCTTTGAACCAAAGAATATTCAAATCTCACATTTTTGGCTGATTGCTGAGGCCAACAGAAGGTGAATGACCCAAACCCCATGGCTGGAATAGCAATATACCAAGTTATCCCTTTCCTTTTGTAGGAGACCATTTGGACTGATTTGTTAGGTCACCCCAGTACCACACAGCAGTTGTTTGTCACAGCTGCTTGGACTACAAATGATCTATTGAAAATAACATATAACCTCTGCAGCCTGGATTTAAGAGCCAGAAGAAGTCCTGATTCCTTGTTCTTCTGCCAAATCAAGCTTTGGACACCTTTAACTCTTAAATAACATTAAAGAAGACATTTCAGATAGTGCTTGGAGGGTAGAACACACCAAGTCCTGACAGTGGAGCAAGCAGGATGGGTAACACAAGAGAGATGCTTCAAATCTGAAATATCCCTGAATCTCTGCATCCCTGAACCTCAGCAACCAAACCAGCAAACCCAGGACAGAACCTTCCTATGCCACAATTTCCCTCCAGCTCAGGCAGAAATAGGCAACCAGCCCCAAACCTTTCAATAACTTTTTCCCAATTTTCCAGTTATCTGTCCCAGGTTATTCACCCAGCTCCAAATTAGGAGAGGTGAATCCTGGAAATGTCTGAATTAAAGCAAAACTGTTCGGTCTTGCAGATCACTAAAATAAGAGGTTTTGGTTTTTTCTTCCTAAATTTTGGGTAGATTTGTTATACTGTGCTAGGAAGGAATTCTCAACTTGTTCTTCATATTGGCACTCACAGAATGACTTGAGTCACATTAATCATGGTCACTCAGGGCAATATTTTCCCAATATGCACATTGCAAATCAAAATAAATGCATTTTCAGATAACTGGCTTATTTTAAAAACTGCAGAGCCCCAGACAAAAAGGCAAAATTATCTCATTCTGATAACTTTCAAACCAATACCTTATTTTTTTTAATTTCAGACCTTCAGTGGGAGGCTCTTTAACTTTATCCACTGAAAATGCTGACAGCTCAGCCAGGTTCCTATGAACACAAACTCTATGTCCCTCCCTCCTGTTTCTGACAACCACCTTCCAGTGAGAGCAATTATTCTCTGGAAGTGCCTCACTTATTTTGAAAATAAAATTGGGTTTAAAACAAAAAACAAAAAACAAAAAACAAAAAACAAAAAACAAAAAAAAAAAAAAAAAAAGGAAATGGAACAGTGTCATCAGAGCCAAATAGTGGCTTGTTTCATTCTTTGTTTTTCTTTCAGGGAAAGGGGAAAAGAGAAAATGACTTTTTAGTTAGTCCAGATACCTTGGAAATTTATCATATTTCTGTTGGGTGGAAAAAGAAACAGCAGGGAAGCAAGTGGGAAAAAAAAAAAGCCCTGTCTCTCTCCAGAAGCAGCTTCCAGGAAGTGTGTTTTATAATCATCATTCTTCATTTTTTTTATCTGTTCCAGTATTTCAAGGGTGGAAAAGCACCAGTACAAAAACTGTAGGAGGACTTTAGAGGCCCAGAAATCTAGGGGAGAGAATTAGGCATCTTTACCTTTCCTAGAGACCCAAGATCCCTCTTAGGACCCTAACCAGGAGCTCAAACTCATTTGCTCTTACCCTGATGCTCTTAAAGCCCAGCAGCTCTAGGGGGCTAGAAATGTCCTTTTTGTTCTGTGTTTCTTTATTACCTATTTTAGTGAGATCTCATCCATCACTTGGGCCCTTAATAGCTGCCCTTTTCCCTCTTTAACACATACCCTATAAATTGAAATGATCAAGCCCCAAACAGTGCTGTTGGTCCTGGCCAGGCTCCTGTTGCTTTCTGCAAGCCCAGTGAGGCTAAAAAAGCCTTTTTAGCATCTTGGGATCCCAGACAGGAGTAAATAAGTATTATATAACCTCCCCCAAAAAGCAGAACAAAATAATGATGGGGAAATGAGGTTAAGTGAAACCATTTCAATAATCCTCCAGGTCTGCTTTCAATCAATGACAGCTGGGAAATTCAGCATCTTCAGAGGTTTCACTTTAGTTCCTGCCACTGCTGAACTTCTCATCACAAAACAATGAGTTAAAGACTTAGCAGCAGGTTCACAAGACATCTGAAATGCATTTTTTTGTGTTTAATATTCACTGGAATGGTTGACTTTGCTGGGTTTGGTTATCAAGAGGAGTAATAGTTTTCAGTTTCATTGAAGCATAAGATATAATTCCATTATCTTTATCTTTTTTTTTTTTTTTTTTTGATAAAATAATCTGAAAGAAGTAGAGCAAAATGGGAGAAGAAACGATTCTACAGGCTCTGTTAATGATGTATCCATCCTATAAAATAGCAATAATAGCATAATAATTTTTCATTAAATAGGGCATGGGAATATTTGCAACCTCGTGGTGTTGAGTAAGATATGGCTTTAAAAAAACTCCATTTTATTTCAAGAATACCAACTAGTTCTGGGCCAATTAACACTAAATTTTGGTCCCTATGAAGAAGGAACCTAACAATTTTGTAGTTCTGAATCAAGTTGTGCATTGCTCTATATACATGAAGCCTGAGTTCAGGCCCTGCAACTTCACAGACTTAAGAGTGAGATTCCTGCTCTAAATTAAGTGCCTGGAGTAGCAATATAATTCAGGGACCTCAGAGTTATGCCCCCTCCCCAGCTTTGCCACCAAGCTGCTCTGTTTTCCAGCCTCTTTCTTTTCTGCAGAGCAATTGCATCACCATATTTGAAAATAATATAATTGAAAGAGGTGCCATTCCATTCCCCCTGCAGGGAGCAGGCATTTCAGCATCCATCTTCATTTCAGGAGGTTCAGGATGGAAATGAACTCACTCCAAGAAATTGCCAGTATTTCATCTGAAATCCAAAGCTCTGCTCCTGGTACCCAGTGTCCAGGTTCAGAGAGCAGCACAACCCTACAGCCAGAGGAAAAGTTTTCTTTGCTCTGCTTTCCTGGGAGGTTTTGAACATCCTTTTTATAACTGTCCTGAGTACTGGGTAATCCTAAAATCCCTCAGCTTTTCCCCATAGGACTATATCCCATGTGTCTGTCCAGGAATGCCATGCCTGGTGTTATGGGAAAATCCCCTAGGGAGCAGCCCCAGGCTGCTCTTTTTCCCTTTAAATGAAGCCCAAAAATGAACAGCAGCTCCATGCTGCTAAAGACAGGATATATTTGACCCTTGCAGAGGTGCAACATGCAGGGTTGCATGTTGAAAACACAGACAACCTGAGAAGGACATGAGAAGAAGGGGAAAAAAAAAAAAAATAAAATTGCTGCTGCTGCTGCTGCAGCTTTAAATTAAAATGCTGCATCAGCCAGTCCCTCAGGACTTGATAGAAATCTAATTAGTCAGACAATCTGGCACCAAATGTCCTAATTTCCCCAATCCATGTGGGATTTGTGTATTCTCTTACTCACTGCAGTTCTAAATTTCAACCTGAGCCTTCCTAACCCTTCTCTTTTCTCCACGCAGCCACGGGGCTCGGGAGAAGGTGATCCCTACCAGAACCTAATTGTTTTTCATAAACCTTTAATTAATTCGACTCGGGCTCATGAAAGACACTTAAAATATTAACAGTTTGTTTCGAGACAAGTGCAGGAGAAGGACTGCTGCAGTGTCAGGTTTTCAGAAGAAACCCAGATGTAATTAAGGTGCAGGGGGGTTCTCTCGCTGGGGGGTCCAGGGGGGAGCCTGAACCTGGGAGCCCCCCCAAAAACCACCCTGGGAGCAGAGCAGGGACCATTCTGGGCAGCATCACAGCAAAGCCTGGAAGGGTGGGTGCAGCAGGGACCTCTGTGGCTGAGGGTTAAGGGTGGCAGCAGCTCTGGGGGGTGGGTTTGAAGCAAAGCCCCAAAAAGGCATCCAAGTGCCCCCAGGTTGGCTGCGTGGGGCACTGAAACTGTAAACTCTGAAGGGAATCAGAAGGGACCAGGAGCTCCTGGAGCTCCTCTAAATCCCCCTGGCACCCTCAGAGAGTGGGGATCCCAGCTCATGCAGGATTAAGGCTTTGGGAGTAACAGATTTGATTATTTATATATTATTATCTATTTATATTATACATAAATATAATATAAATAATAAATATAAATGTAATAGAAATAATATTATATTATAGATTATATATTATAATATATAATATATAAAAAATATATTACATATGTATTATATATATAAAACAAGTATATAATAATATATAAACAATTATATAAATATAATATAAATATACAATTATAATATGAATATATAAATAATATAAACATATAATATATAATATAAATATAGTATAATATAAATAATAAATATAAATATAATATAAATAATATTACATTATATATTATAGTATATATAATATATAAATAATATAATGTATGTTATATATGTATTATATATATTAAATAAATATATAATAATATATAAATAATATAATATATTATATATTATATACTGTAATACATAAATATATTATTTACATTATATTTGTATTTATTATTTATATTATATTTATATATAATATATATGTATATTATATATAAAATAAATATATAATAATATATAAATAGTATAATATGTTATATATATTATATATATTATTGATTATTTTCTATATGTATGTATATATGTATATATATATATGTTGTGGCTTTGTTTTTTGTTTTTTTTTCCCCAGAGCAGCTATGACCCATCATGTCAAAGCTTTTTATTAAAGTCCCTTAACCCCCAGATTCCCAGCACAAGAGTTCCCCAGCCCCATTCCAGACAAGGCAGGGCCCATTGTGGGGATGGATGCACATTGGAGGAGTTTTAACCTGCAAATTATTGGCATGCAGGACCACGAGGGGCTGCTCTGCTCTGCTCTGCTCTGCTCTGCTCTGCTGCCCGGTGAGCCAAGGGGAATTGAATATTTATAAAGAAGACTTCAAATGGGCCATCACATCCCACACATGTGCAGTCCCTGAGAGGAAAAAAAAAACCCTAAAGATCGTAGCCATGGCGTGGGTTCCCCTCCTGAAGCCTTCATGGAGAGAAGAGGGGCTGCTCCCCTCCTCCAAAACGCCCGGTTCAGCCACGCAGGGTGCATGGTGTGATTTTTTTTTTTCAGAGAAAACCAATAAGGGTGGAAAGGCAGGGCTGGTGCTGGCAACTTCATTTCTTTCTCGAATATCAAGGGAGGACAGGAAGCAGAAAAAAATTCCCTGACAGCCATCCTTTGCTGGCACAGAATATGCCACGTGGAAAGGAGGCTTAGGCTGTATACAAAACTAATTAGCAGCTACCTTCTAGATCAAGGAACCACTCGAGCATCTGTTTTACTGATTTTTTTTTTTTGTTTTTTTTTTTAAACCTATTTAAAAAAGGCTTAAAATAGCCTGACAGTTTTGAAAAAGTCATCCCTTGGGCCTGGGGGCTCCCAGAGGAGGTGCTAAGGGGACATCTCATCTGGCAGTGAGCTGGCAGGGACATGCTGGCTCTTCCATCCCTCTGATACAAAGACCTTGTTGCACCTGCCTGCAAAGGCCACCCAACAATTTAAGGTGGAAATGTATAAAAAAAATCATTGAGTGTGGCAACTCAGCAGGATGGGCAGGTAGGGCAGGGCCTGTGGCACTGAGCTGAGCCTCTCCAGCTCTTTGGGGGTGGTAGGTCATATATATATATATATGGTCCAAGGTCCAGGGAAGGGATTCTGCCCCTGTGCTCAGCCCTGGGGAGGCCACAGCTTGAGTCCTGGGTCCAGTTCTGGGCCCCTCAGCTCAGGAAGGAGATTGAGGTGCTGGAGCAGGTCCAAAGGAGGCAACTGGGCTGGGGAAGGGATCCAGCACAGATCCTATGAGGAGAGGCTGAGGGAGCTGGGGGTGTTGAGGCTGGAGAAGAAGAGGCTCAGGGGAGACCTCATCACTCTCTCCAACTCCCTGAAAGGAGGTTGGAGCCAGGGGGGGGTTGGGCTCTTTTCCCAGGCAACTCTCAGCAAGACAAGAGGGCACAAGAGGTCTCAAGTTGTGCCAGGGGAGGTTTAGGTTGGACATGAGAAAGAATTTCTTTCTGGAGAGGGTGATCAGCCATTGGAATGGGCTGCCCAGGGAAGGGGTGGATTCTCCATCCCTGGAGATATTTCAAAAGAGCCTGGATGTGGCACTCAGTGCCATGGGCTGGGAACCACGGGGGGAGTGGAGCAAGGGTTGGACTTGATGAGCTCTGAGGTCCCTTCCAACCCAGCCAATTCTAGGATTCTATGATACATATCTATAAATATACATATATTTACATATCCACATGGGTTCTGCAAGATGAGCAGCTCATCCAGCTCTCCCCAGCACAAGCACAAGGCCAACTCTTGGCTACCACTCCCCGAGATGCTGAACCCCTCTTGTTCCTACTGAGATCCCAGCCCTGGCTCAGGCTGCAGCATCCTTCAGGGCAGCTCAGCAGCAACCTGAGCCCTTCTCTGTCAGCAGCTAAGGCTGAGGACAGCCCAGGACATGGTTTAGGTCTCAGTGGGTGAGCTGCTGTTGTTTGCTAGGTGAGGATGTCCCTGGGGATCTGGCTCAGGATCTGCAGGCTGGGACTCAGCTCCTGCTCCACCACAGCCTTCCCGAATGACCTTGGACCAGCTGCTTAGGCTTCCTCTGTACCTGTTTCCCATCTGTTAGGAAATGAATGGCTATATTAAAAGGTTTGGGTGAAGATAAGTAAACTGTGAGCCTATTATTAGCTGTTACCCTGATAGGGCCCAAATGCTCCTATTTTCTGTAACAACTGAAGAACTTCAGCAGCAGAAAAAAGGCTTCGAAAAAATAAAAGTGTTGCCTTCCTGGGGTCTCCTCTCAAAGGAGGGAGCTGTGTCTTCCTTCAGAGCCAGCTCTTCATGCATTTTATGAAATTGCAGTGCCTACATTTTCCCTAAAGGCCTTTGTTCCAGCCTGTGAAATGGCCCCCAGTAGCCTTTGGCTCATGGAAACCTTCCAATGTGCTCAGTATTACCTGCACTGTATTAATCAGAACGTGCAGGTGCCAGAGCCACCAGAGGGAAGGAGAAGGGAGAGGCCAAGTAATTTATTGCTGTATGGCCCCAGCAGGAGCAGTTGGAGCAGTCCAAAAATGACTCTGCTTTCTGGTTCCCAAAGTTGTTGGGAGTACAACCCAGGAGAGGGGGTTATCTGTGTGAATCATCTGTCATCTCTAAGGCTTTCAGCTACAACCTTTTCCTGACTCGTGGGGGGAAAAAAAAATAAATTATAAATAAAATGTGGGCGTGAGGGAAGTGACTAATTGAGTGGAATAATTAAACACAGCTCCCAAAAAAGCTGAGCCTGTTTTTTTTTTTTTTTTTTTTCATTGAACAGCACCCAGAGTGAGGGGTGAGAATGCCTCCAGGATTTGCCAGGGCTCAGAGTATTCAGAAAAGGGGCAGCAGCCTCTGGCAGAATGTCACAGACTGGGGCTTCCTGTGACTCAGTCAATGCTCAGGCAAACTGCTGGGTTTGCTGTGAACCAGCCTGGGTGATGGAGATGAAGCAGGAAATCAGCTCTTGTTGCTACCCTGTTTGGGGGGGGGGGGGGGAGATAAATTAAAGGAGTATTTAGTGCTGGGAGGAAATGTAGGGCAAGGACTAACACCAGCAGGCAAAGTCAGGGGATTCATGCATTCCACCTGGGCCACCAGATTCACAGGCAAGGCTGCCAGATTCTCCCAAAGATGTAAATGAAACCAATCTCCAGCTTGGGGAACTTCCTTTCCAGCTACTACAACTTGCAGGATAAAATCCTGGAATCAACACACACCCTGTGCCAAATCATTTGCATCCTCCTGTTCCCTCTCTGGCTCAGCTCAGAAATGCAGCCCAAGAAATACCAGGCATATTTCCTCCCCGAAATCTTCCCCAAACTTGGTGACATTTGGAGTCACACGAGGCAGCTGTGCTGTGAGATAAGTTAAATGATGGATTCAGCACTGGCTCAGCCTGGAAGGTTGCATCTTTCAGAGGAGCCTGGTGCTGAAAGCTGCTGTTGTGTTCCTCCAACATGGAATAACTCTTCCTCCCAGGCCAGGGGTATTGATGAAGACACTTGAAAGATGGCTGGATTGCTGGAGAGCACAGTGCTTCCTTTCCCTGACACATGGATCCATCTGCCAACATCACAGACCTAATTAGTGCTCTCTTTTTTTCTATTCAAGAGCTAGTAAGCATGTGGCATCCTTCCATGAGCCTATAAATCCTCCCTCCACCCAGACATTTCCCATATTGTGATGGGTGGGTTATAACCTCAGTGAAACTGGCAGTTGCCTTTTCATTGAGCCTTAATGTCATGAGAGCCAAAACAAGGGAGACCAGCACCCAAAACACAGGCTGGCATGGAAAGGCCAGGGATGCAGTCTGGAATTTCCTGGCCTTCTGCTACCCTTTATCCCCATCCCCTGAGAGCCACATAAACTGCTCCTGGACCAATACTGGATTTGTGTAATGGTCAAAAAAAAAAAAAAAAAAAAATCCAGCAGAGGGGCTTGGTTATAAAGACAAAAGTGATTTGTACAGTTTAGTTTAATGTAGCAAATGTAAGTGGTAGAAGAGATGAGCCCTGGAGACCCAGATTTGAGGGAGCAGAAGCAGGAAAACCCTTGAATAAAACAGAAAGAGGATAGGGACATATCTGCCTCCAGTTCTCCTCCAAAGAGAATGCACATCCTCCCCAAAATCTGCCCATCCCTACAGGTGAATATGCACTGGAGCTTGTTTTTCTTCCCATGCTGGGGAGAGTTATTTGGAAGCCTCCTGCTGCTGTAAAATTAAATTACCCATATAAATAGCACTGGAGGTGATGGACAAAAGATCCCACTGGTTTGCACACAGGCTGCTCTACAATGGGCTGAAAGGTAGAGCTCTGGTACCAGTCCCTAAAAGGCACCAATTTAACTCAAGATATCATCAAACTTCCACCTGGGTCAAGCTACTTTACAGACCTCCCTCTGCAATGATATCCATGTTCTGCTCAGCAAGAGCCCAGCCTAGCAGATACCTCAGGAGTTAGTAGCCCAGTGCCTTAATTACTCTTATGGTGTTATTTCTGGGTTCTCATTTAACTATACTGCAATTTCTAACATTTTCAAGTAGTGCTTCTTCTGAAAAAAGGGGGAAAAAAAAAAGGGCATGCTGAAAAATTACTCCTTTTTTTCTTTTTTTTTTTTTTCTTACTATCCTTATTAACTTTGCAAAGTTACTTCCTACTGTTCCTTTTTAAGATTGAAACAAGAAGTGAAAATAATGGAGAGGAATTTTCCTGGGGAAGCTGGGAAAATTCATATCCCATCAAACTTACCAGTGAGCAGCATCTCAGGGACCAGCTATGTGGGTATGATGTAAGATGCCTGAAATGTATCCTGAGGAATATATATAGTGTTTGGGTTGCTAGAAAAATAGAAAAAGAGAAAAAAGCTTGGCAGCTTCATGCTCTGTCAGAGACCTGGGTGTCAATACTGGATTTGCAGCCAGCAAATAAAAGGACAGGTAGGAGAAGAGGGAAACTGGAGGCTTAATTTTTAAAAAGAGGAGCTCTCTAAGGCAAATTATCCCTTGAGGTGAGGCCACTGAAGTGGTGTTACTGAGACACCAAAATTAATGTGGTTCTTTTGCTTTAAAAGGAGCTTCTTAAGAGCAGGCATCCTGTATCCACAGTGCTGGCCAAGAGAGAGAGCATGGGAGGATTAAAAGTCAGTTCAAGGCTGCAAAAGGATGGATTGCTGTGAAGTATTTCATGTAGATCCTTTCTCTGTTGTCTAAAATTAAAGAGGAAAAAAAAGCAAGAAGCAGCCAAGAACTTGCAACGATGGAAAAAATGGAAAAAAATTAGCCAAAAATAAAGAAATAAATAAAGAGACAAGAAAATGAAACAACAACCAGAACCTATCAGAGAGTGTGAAATTCACCTGGATCCCTCCTGAGGGGTTTGCACATTTCTGTGATTAGAGACATATTTATAGGAAAATCTTGTCACTTCTCCTCACACTCCGTGGGGCTGTAAAACACAGCACTGCTGCTCTGGGGTTTTGGGAAGAGCTGCTGAAACCAGGAGAAGGTGTTCAGGAGGGACAAAACCTGAGTTCAGGAGGGTCCCCCAACCCCAGGTCCTGCCCATGGGCTGGGGCTTTGTATCATGGGCAGATCCAGCACCCAGGTGCCAAGGGACTGGATTATCATCACCTAAAGGATGCTGAATAATGTACAGGAGCATCTCCTAGCACCTGCCTGAAAGCAAAGAGATGGGGTTAAAACAAAAAAGCAAAAGGAAAGGTTCCAAAAAAGCAGAAAGGTTCCATGAAAACCTGATCTCCTCAATAGCAGGACCTGGTTCAGATGTCAAGGTAAAAATCTTGGTGATCTCCAAAAGTCTAATAAAAAGTGTAATAAAACCACTCCTGCAGCCTGTGGTTTCTCAAGCACTTTGTGTGATCTCAGCCAGAGGTGGTTGCAGGGAAAAATGGGAGAGCAAAGGAGAAACAGAGGGAGAGCAGGTGGGAAGGCAATAGGAAAGAGAAGAAGAGCCCAAATCTGTGCTGTAATCTTCCCTGCTCATCTAAATTGGTATTTGATTCCTGAGCATTCCTCAGCACAGCACTGACAGATCTATTTCTCTTGCAGGGCTGTCCAGGTTTATACATTTCAGGTTGGCAGGGCTACACTGGGAAACCTCAGCCAACCCATTTTTTCCCCAGCAGGAGCTCGTCGGGCAAAAAAAAAGGATATTTGTTTTTCCAGTTTTCACAGGGATGTGTTGGGCAGCTAATATATATGTTAAATAAATATATATATATATATATAAATTTAAGAATGCAGAAAACAGCCAGAGCTTTGAACCAAAGATAAAAGCCTAAACAAGTTCACTGAAGTGGAAGGTTAAACTGAGAGGGAAAAGCCATCAGGGAGAGCAGAGCTTTAAAAAGAGCAGAAATAATTCCTAAGGAAAAAAGGATGGTGAAGTAGATCTTAAAGACAAAGAAAAGGAAGTCAGAAAAACAGGAATAGCTATTGCTGGAGCTCAGGACAAGATGAAATATTTTCCTTGGACAAAATTGACTCTGGCTGAGATCTCTGTAGCAAGGGGATGTTCCTGACTCTGTACTCACTTTCTTGCAAGACCTGGCTGCTTGAACACAACCAGAAGCAATGATGTCACTGCCAAATAATAAACCAGCAATCGTTTTGTTGCCTTGTCACATATTACAGCTAATTATTTAATTACTCTAATTTAAAGTTTCACTAGATTCAGCATCAAAGCATAAAAAAATCTAGTGATTGCGGTGTCAGAAAGGAATAATATAATTAAAGTATTTAGTGGTAACATATTAAACTGTTGATTGCACTGCATTAATCGGCAGAAATGAGAGGATACATGGGAAGCTATAGGAAATAAATGGCTTTATGGGACTGTGGCATTTTCTTCTGGTGTGGAGGAAGGGGATGAGGGGAGAATCAGCCCCAGTGCTGCTGCAAGTGGCTGTAGGTGAGCTGAGAGCATTGCCACTGAGGCACAGTGCTCTGCACATCTCTGCAACCATGTCCCCAAATTTGGGGACATGTCTGGCTGCAGAGCCTGGCATCCCTTTGCCCCAGGGATGTGCTGGGGATGCCCTTAAGGATGCCTGGATTTACAGAGAGCTGAGCCCTCAGCTGACACAGGCTCATACCCAGCCTGAAGCATTTAAATGCATCAAGCTCTAATTCCCTGAGTTACCCAAAACACACCAAACAACTACCAAATTGGGTAGTTGGAAGTGATAAACCCTTTATTTTGATACCACCCTCCCAAACTGGTTTGCTGGTCACCAAACAATTAGGAGCTGAGAAATTATTTCAGCCTGGCAGAACCTAGTAACATTATTTTTATTTTTTTTTTTTTTCCCTCCATTGCTCCAGAGCCAAGCAGCCAACAGAGGGAGCACAAATTCCTGAGCAGCAAGCACTACATGCCTGGACTCTGCCATCCCCTCTGCTGCTGATGCTGGCACAAAAATTAGGAGGCAGCAGAAGGATGAACAATGTGCTGGGAACTCCCTTCCCCTGCCACAGGACATGGAGCAGCTCAGCTTTTTCAGAGCACCCTGCTCCTGATAAGGGGCATTGTCTGAAAATATGAAAATGAAGCAAGAAAAGGCCAGCCTGGAAAGAAAGGATGCAAAACAGCTAGAGAAGATAAAGGGGTTTATTTTAAAGTTTAAACTCTCCCATGGTGACAAGGGAAAGAGGGTAAGACTGGAAAGATACAAGGTGAAACAGCCAAGCAAAACCTGACACACATGTTCAAGAATTACAGGTTCATTATTTCAGATGATTTTCTGCCTGAAAGGAAACACTACATATTTCTTTTTCTTCCTCAGAAAGCACAGTGGGCTGCTTGCCTTTTGTTAGGAGACAAATCAGGATCTTCAGCACCACTCAAATCTGTGCCCACAGGAAAATCCTCCCTGCACCAACCCAGTTTCCAGACCCACTTCAATCCAAATGCAGTTTGCTCCTTAGCCACCCTTGGGATACTTTAGTGGTTTTTTTTTTTTTTTCTGGTAGAGCTGTTTCTTTATCCCAGCTGCAAATTCTGTTACACCACAGATTTATCTAATTCTATCCAAAAGCTATAGATTATTCACAGACAGCCAGATTTGAACTTCTCAGTGTGCTGCTGCTTAAGGACAATCCAGAGCCTGGTTTGGGGTGCTCAAAGCTGAACAAACTTTGCAGGTTTCCCAGCAGCAAGGGAGAGATACAGACAGGACACACCCAGCCAACCTGAGATGCTGAATTTGAGCCTGTCCCAGCTGTGTGTGACTTCTGAGCCACACATAAAGGAGGCATTGCTGCAAGGAGAGCAGAATGTGTATTCTTCAAATTAAAAGAAATCATTTCCTTAGTGGTGTGTTGTTGTTTTTTGTTTTTTTTTCTCTCCCCCTCAAAATAACAGAATTTTAATGTATTATTTGGCAAAAAAAATACATTTTCGTTTTCCACCTCGCTGCGTCCGATGATTGTGGTGTGATTATTAAACACTTCATAAATAATAATGTGACATTTTCAGATTGGGTGTCTGATTAAGCAGCCATTCTTCTCTCCCTGACTGTGACTCTGGACAGATGAGATTGCTGCAGACTCTGCAATCTCTGTGGCTCCTTCCCTGGGGATCAAGGATCAGAAGTTGCCCCATAGAACCCAATTAAATCCAAGAAGATGTGAGCTGATCACTTCAGGCCAGCTCCAAAGCTCCCAGCCAGCACTGGGGAATCTTGGCATAAACTTCTGGGAACTGCAGCTCTGAGTCCTGAGCACAGCCTGATGCATTTTCTGGGGAGGATATTTTACACTCTGAGTCACTTTCTCTGCAGTGGGTAATGATTTTACTCAATTATGGTTCAGCATTAGGAAGCCTGCTCTCAGAGCAAACAAGCAGCACCAGATGAAGATGGAATTAAATTCAGGGAACTGAAGTATAAGGGGAGACAGAGTTCATCTAGAAGCAAAGAAAGTGAACCTGAGAGATAAATAACTCTCTCAAGGAGGGGTCAGAGTCCTTTGAGGATCAAGACGTTGCAGAGAGCCTCCTCAAAAAGTTTACTGCTCATTTTTCACAGCAGAAAAAAAAAAAAAACCCAAATATTGTTATTTAGTAAATAAAGAGCCATGTTCCAGTGGCATTTATCCCCTGGTTATTCCAGTGCCTGGGATGCAGCTGTGCCTCTCAAGCTGTCAGACAGAGTAGTGCAGATGCCAGTGAAAGGGACAATCACCTACCCCAAATTCTCTCTCTCCTAGGATAACATTCAGATGACTTAATCTCAATCAGAAAACTTAAATGCTTGGGGTTTTTTTGGTTGTTTTTTTATTGTTATTTTATTCTGTGAGCACAATCAGCCTTTCAGAAAAATGGCCAAAGCAAGCAGCCCCTCTCTTTACACCCTCCCAACCATCTGTCTGGATATTACTGACCTTTAATATTATGCAGGCGGGAGGTGGGAAGGAGAGGATGGGAAGGGGAGGGGGGGTGGGGAGGGAGGTGTGGAAAAATGTCATTGCTGTAACAATGGCTTATTGCATTTGGATAATCTCCCTTCTTGTAGCCCTGCTCACATGGTAATCTTTCTCCACCTCCTGTATGTCAATAATGCAATAACCTCCCTCTCCCCGTGCATCAATAACACAGCAGCCGCTCCCCTCTTTCAGCACCACTGATGAATTCTAGAATTGCAACAGCTCAGATGGTCCGTGCTAGCTTGTCCCTGCCTCCCACCCTCATTACGTTTTAATTTCACTTTAAAGACAGTTGCTAGCAGCATTGTTTGGCTACAGCTTCCACAAAATAAGCTCAGGCTTTATCTGAACTCAGGACGGTCCTGGGCTCAGCACAGGTGCCGGGGTATTTTTGATCAGGGTCATTTCTTTGTACATTCTCAGCTGAAAAATGAAAGCAAGATTTGCCAAAGACTAAACTGGCCAAAAACTCAGTGTAATTTCCAAAGAAGCTGCTCTGAAGTCAGCACTTCTAAAAATCTCTTACTTAAGCTTCAGTGTGCAGTCAGCGGGTCAGATCCTCAGCCCTCAGACTTGTGCCAGTTACACTTCCCCCAGCCCCCCAGTTATTGATTAATCAGTGTTGGTTTAAAGCACAGACACACACAAGTGCTCTCCACAGACACATTAAGCAAGTTATGGTAAAAAAAAAAAAAAAAAAATTGATTTAACAACAACAGCTAAAAAAAATACTTAAAGCCAAGCGACGTGACAGGTCAGGAAAAGAAAGAACTGAAAGCATAATCAAGTAATCTTAATATCAGAAAGCATGTAGTAAAAAGATTTTATAAGAGAATCCTTAATACTACAGTGGGCCTCAAACACTGATTAACATCTCCTCCTCTGTGGAGTCTGGCAGGGATGGATTCAAGAACCAGCTGATGATTTTCAGAAACGCTGCTACCCCTAATGATAGAAGATGAGGTTTTGTGAGTTATGTTGAGAATTATTGGCAAAGGTTAGGTGATTTCCCACTGGTACTAGAGGGAAAACATTGCTTGCAAATTACCAGCATTTGTCAGTACTAATACCACATCCCCCAGCCACCTAAACTGTCAACATTAATAGGTGTCCTTACAGCCAGCAGAGGTGACGACAGTCAGACCTGATCAGACCTTGAAATGAGGAGCATGAGACAGAGAATAAAGAACTGGAAATGTGCTTGCAGTACCTCTTGCCTTGCCCCCACCATCCCACCCATAGCTGTGTGGGTGGCACAGCTCACCAGGCTCTCCCATTTATCACTTTTGCTTCCCCATCCACCCTGCTTCCCATCCTTCATTCCCGGATAGATTTGGTGAAGCCTCCTCCATCCTCTCTCCTCCCAGGGACTGCTCTGTCTGCACCTCCCTGGCATCAGCACAGCCTCTCTTTTTCCAAGAAGCAAACACAAGGTGCAAGATGCTCATTTAAGATGAAAATGCCTGCTGCTTGTCCAAGAAGGCTCAAGATGTGAGGCAGGAAAGGTTTTCTGGTAAATCCATGGTCATTCTCCTCTCAATCTCCCCTTGGGCAAGCAGCTCCCTGGTCCTGCTGGCAGGGAACCCATGGCACAGCTCCCCAGGAAGGAGGTTAGAGACAAGGGTTCCTTAGCAGGCTTCTTGCTGGGCACAGCAGCAGCAATATCTATCCCTTGCAATATTTTACCTCTTATTTAAACCTTGGAAGCATCCACTCTTAGATAAGGTTTGGGTCAGTCTGGGGAACAGCCCAACATTCAACCTTTTTTACCTGGTCTGGGAGTGCAGAGCCCCAGGAGCCTCCTCAGACCCCAGAGCTGTGGTTACAGAGGTCCTGGCAGGACAAGAATCATTACTGCTGCCCAGCAATTAATAAAAGTTTTGCTGAAAAGTTGCTAGGGTATTTTCCCTCCTCACTTTTGCTCTGTGGTATCATGCTAAAGGACCTGCCATCCATTCACTCCTCCAGCACTTGAAATTCAGCTCTAGTGACCTCTCTTTGTCCCAAAAAAAACCCCCAAAAAACCAAATAACCAAAAATTGTGACCTCACTCCCTACATCTTCATCTTTCAGGCTGCTCAGCCCATGCAACTGGGGACGTGGCTCAGCTTTGTCCCTAAGTTAAAGCAGAGCCTGCTGTGAGGTTTGGTACAGCAGTGGCCCCACCAAGGAGAGCACATAAACCACAGACATCTGCTCTCCTCAGCCTTTCAGCACCAGAGGTAACATTAATTTAGGTCGGCCACAACCAGAGATAAAAATAAATTTCCATTTGACTCCTCCTTCTGTCAAACTGAATAAAATATAGTTCACTCCTTCACCTCCCCTGGCCCCTGGGTGATTAACATTAGGAAATGCAATCAGCCCATGGCCACAGCTCCCCTCTGCATTAATGCAAAGCCAGGGGAGGGCCTCGGCCACTATCAGCAGCAACAACAAAAAAAAGAGCCTTACTTTTTTCATGGGGTAATTTTTCCCGTGGCTGCTAGTGATAAAAGAAGCCATCAAAACAGATGGACAGGCCATGATAGGAGATTTCTGCTGATTTCTCAGGGAGAAATAATAAAAAAAAAACCAAGCAGTGAGCCCCGTGCACATCCTCAGCAGCTCCCACTCCCTGAGGAGCTCTGGCAGGGACCTGGAGGGTCCTAAATTTAGGAATCCCAGCTCCATTTCTGTGTGTGCAATCTCATCTGCTGCCCCTTCCCTGGAGTTTTCCAAGACCCCACGACAGATCCCATCCAGGGCACTTGGAAAAAGGCTGAGAAATGTGGCTGGCACATGGAGCCAGGGGATGCTGATCAATCCTGTGGTCTGGCTCCCTTTCATGCTCCAGCACCAACCAAAGCTACTTTTCCTGGAGGCAGGATTATTAGTACTTCAGAATGGGATTTTTAGTAGGTTTTTTGCACCCTTGCTGATCACCAACACACCATGAAGGGCAGAACCAAAGGCCCAGCCTCATTTTCCCCTGTACTCACCAGCAGTTAAGGGCAGGCTGACCCCGTGGTGTCCCCTGACACATCCCTGCTTGGGCAACTTTGAAAATGTTGATGGTGCCAGGACTCCTTCCATCCAAAGGGTTAAACCCTCAACAACCCCAAAATGGTTTGCATCTGAAGGAGGTTTGGTTCTTGGGTTGGAAATACCCCTGATGCTGTCATCATTGAGCTGTGAAAAGAAGAAAAATGCCATGTTTAATGCTAAATATCTCAGTCTAACCCTGCCCATGATGCCAAGGTTCTGGGGCACACAAGCATACAGCTGGATAACCTAAGAATTAATAATTTGGTCTTTAATAAGCTCATTCACCTTCTGTGACAATGGGTGAAGTGACAGGAGGTTGGAAGCCCTTGGAATTGGACCTGGGGGTGTCTTTGTGTGGCTTGAAAACCTTCATGCAGAATCTCAGCCCAAATTTCGAAGGTTTTTTCCCTTAAAAATATTTCCTGTGATTCATACTTGGATAACAAATAGTTGTTGTTTTAAGGAAGCTGAATTCATTCTTCTTCTCAACATTAAATGCTAAAATACAATATACATATTTTCTTTCTTTTTTTGTTCCCCATCTCTCACTCTTTGGCAAACAGGACTCTCCAAGTCCCTTCTGATCACTGATAACTCAGACTTTCATACCCTTTTGGAACAAGTGGAATTTCTTTGACATCTTAACTTTGCACAGATTGATTTTAATGAGGGAATATATCACCTTGCCTTGAGCTAACTCTCTTCCTTTGCTCTTCCAAGGCTTTTGTAGTCGTTTCCTTGCAACTTACAGAACATTAAAGTTCAGCAAAGTGTTTGAACGCTGCATCCCATTTCCCCAGGAACTTTGTTTATTCACTTCAGACTGTGGCAGGAGGGACAAGCTTTCAAAGGATGTAAATCAGGCAGAGGAGGGACATCTCCTGCAAGCCTCCATTGTCCTGACATGCTCTTTCATCTCTGCTTGGGGGGTTGCATACAAGAGCCCTTCCCATTGGGTGACAACCAGGGTGATGCTGCCAATACAAAGAAGGCTCTGAAGCTATTGGTGCACTCACAAAGGTTGTGGAAAGCATTGAGTAAAACTTAAGTACCATGCACTGGTCAGAGGGAGCAGGAGGAGGCTATAGGTGTGAAAAAGAACCCCAAGCTGCTTGCCAGGGGATGTATCAGGTCATGTTAAGGCCAAGTGCCAGGTCCTGCACTTTGGCCACAACAACCCCATGGGGAGCTCCAGGCTGGGCACAGAGTGGCAGAAAGGGACCTGGGAGTCTGGATTGCCAGGAAGCTGAAGAGGAGCCAGCAGTGTGCCCAGGTGGCCAAGAAGGCCAATGGCATCCTGGGCTGGCTCAGGAACAGCGTGGCCAGCAGGTCCAGGGAAGGGATTCTGCCCCTGTGCTCAGCCCTGGGGAGGCCACAGCTTGAGTCCTGTGTCCAGTTCTGGGCCCCTCAGCTCAGGAAGGAGATTGAGGTGCTGGAGCAGGTCCAAAGGAGGCAACTGGGCTGGGGAAGGGATCCAGCACAGATCCTATGAGGAGAGGCTGAGGGAGCTGGGGGTGTTGAGGCTGGAGAAGAGGAGGCTCAGGGGAGACCTCATCACTCTCTCCAACTCCCTGAAAGGAGGTTGGAGCCAGGGGGGGGTTGGGCTCTTTTCCCAGGCAACTCTCAGCAAGACAAGAGGGCACAAGAGGTCTCAAGTTGTGCCAGGGGAGGTTTAGGTTGGACATTAGAAAGAATTTCTTTCTGGAGAGGGTGCTCAGCCATTGGAATGGGCTGCCCAGGGAAGGGGTGGATTCTCCATCCCTGGAGATATTTCAAAAGAGCCTGGATGTGGCACTCAGTGCCATGGGCTGGGAACCACGGGGGGAGTGGATCAAGGGTTGGACTTGATGAGCTCTGAGGTCCCTTCCAACCCAGCCAATTCTAGGATTCTGTGTTCAAACTCACCTTAATGAAGTCAAGAGAGGGCATCAGCCTCTTAAGTTCTGAAATGAGGATTTGAATCTGGAGTTAGGAAACACTGAGGAATTGTGCAATTCCTCTCCACAGAACACCAAGTCGAGAGAACAGACTGAGAAGCAGACATTTCCCAGGCTGTCACTGCCAGCCAAGTCCCCAGCACAGAGGGACACCAAGGGATGGACATTTCTCTGCACACTTGTCCTCTGGGGTGTCACTGAGAAACGTGGCAGAGCACTGAGATCCTGGGCAGATGTTCACTGAACCCATGAGTGGGATTCAGCTGTCCCCCTGCAAACTCTTCCCTTTGCTGATAATTTCCTGTAATTAAACCATATGTAAAATTCTTTCACTCTGTCAGAAGCAGGGACCTTCTGCTGCCCATATGCCAGAAAGACAAATGAAGGGCAAAGCTCCCAGGAAGAAGGCAAACTTTTGCTTTTTTTGATTAAGGAAGAGGAAAGCCACCTTCCAGTAATGCCTCTGCTGGGGCTCAGGGATGTCTTGGATGTCTGAGCAAGACCCACAGGGAGACACAGAAAGTTCCCATGAACAATGAAGGAAGAGTTGGTGACCACAGCCCCTGTTTCCAGGTCCCCTGTTGCTGTAGGAATGGGGTAACCAGCATCAGTCCTGGCACAGCTTCCTGCTGCTCCTGGTCCATGCAGTGCTAAGGCTTACACCAGGCTTACACCTGGGTGTAAGGAGAGAGCAGCTGTAGGAAGCTGGGAAACAGCAGAGGAAATTCTGCTTAAATATATGGGAAAAAAAATGTCCTGTAAGGGTTGAAATACCCACTGCCCAGAGGTGTGGAGTCTCCATCCTTGAGGATGTTCAACCCATGAGTAGCCATGGTCCTGGGCAAGGAGGTGACCCTGAGGTGACCCTGTTTGGGCAGGGGGTCAGATTAATGAGCTCCAAGAGGTCTCTGCCACCTCGAGCATCCTCTGAGAGGAGTTGATGGAGTTTGAGAGGATGAGGGAGGGAGCCTGAATAACTGAAATTATTCCAGTTCCCCCAACCAGAAGAGCAAGGTGGGTTCTCAGCTTATAGGCAATTTATTTCCTGCAGACTTGCCCAATATTTTGGTGTTGTTGATCTAACTGCACTTCAACAAGTGCCAACCACAAAAAACTAAATAAACCCAAACCTTTCACAGAAGCTACAGTAAATCATTAGTTGATGTGCCTTTTTTAAAGCTGTAAAAATATAAATAAGGGCAGGAATCTGGAGTTTAGTGCAATAGAAACAGAAAGCTGATTCAGCAGAACAAGATTTATTATGCTTTATCAGCAATATCCACAGTCTTTCTGTGATTAGAGTTGCATTGTATGTAATTATCTTATAGAAATTCTGCTCTTTGATGTCCTTTATCCACCATGCTGAAATACAGTTCAATTCTAGTGGGTTTTCATGGTTGACTGGAATTTACATTAATTCCTTTGGGCCTGCAGGGCCAGCCTGGTCTGTCACTAGCAAGCTCTTCATAAATATTCATAAATATATATATATATATATATATGTATAGTCCTAGACACTCTGGCCCAATAAAATATGGGAAAACAAAGAGTCTGACTTCCCAGGAGTGATCTTTGATTAGTATTCCATAGTCCAGCCTTTCCTCCCTTTTACCATAAATTAAAGAGTAATTGAAATGTTTACAATAATTCGCAAGCAGAGCTTACACTCTGCTTTTAATTTAAAATGCCCAAGCAAATTGAGGAAATTATTTCAGTTCAGTTCAGACAGTTTGATTTTTCTCAAGCAGGAAAATGTTCTCTTTTTATTTTGCTTTTTAAAGTTCACTGTTTTTTTTTTTTTTTCCTTCCCCCCTCTGCCTGTAAATGGTTGCTATCAGCCAGAAAAACTACAGGTGTTTGCAGGCCAACCTGTAGAAGATGCAAATGCTCCAAACTACCTTGGTTGTCTGCCTGATTGTGCTTTTGTGGATTTCAGCATGGGGGAAGTCATCACCCTCACTAGGAGCAGAATCAATCTTCTGAATAATCACTTAATCTTTGGGAGATGCTCAGCACCAGGCAGGAAGGAAAAAAAGGATGGAGAGAACTGGGGGACAGAGGTTTACAGAGTTTAGTTGGGTTTTTTATATATATATATATAAGCAAAGCTCATTTTTCTTTTGTGTTTGATAACTGATTAAATATGTCCAAATAACTATCAGAATTGTAGCTTTGTGCCACTTCAGGCTGCAGATATATTTAAAATGGATGTAGAAGACACAATTATGCCTGTTTTGCATAAATCTCAGCTGTCACCCATCTACAGGTGTTGTTCTGGGGATATTTTTTTTTATTCCGTATCTGATATTAGAAGAGATGGCACTTAAACACTTTTTTTTTTTTTCCTTTAACTGCAGAGATAGAAAATAAGCACAGAACTAATGAGCAGAATCCATCACTGCAAATTGAAGGGCCAGACCACCAGTGGGGTCTGATCACTTCCCAGACCCTGAGAAGGCATCAGACAGCAGCAAGCATGAGCCACACAAACCAGACTGGGAAATCAAAGCCCAGATCTTGGTTTTTTCCCAGATCTTGTCCCAGCAGGACCAGAGGAGGATCCCTGTGGGTGTCACTTGGCCAGGATTCTCAACCTCAGGGATGATTCTCCCCTCTCCCCAGCACCTTCAGGTGTTGCAGCTTGGGAGCTTCCTCAAATCTCAGCCCCAGGAACACACACCAAACCTTTTCCTTTATAACCAGAGAACATTTTGTCACCAACCCATTGATTTCCAAGGTGTACATTGAATTAGATCAGATTCCAGGTCAGTTAAAGCAGGGAAAAGCATCCTCTATTCCCAACTTGCCCTGATCTTTCCAGCCAGCTCTCCTGGCTTCTTTATGTTCTTCTTTTCACCTCTTTCTGGTTTCCTGAACAAGCACAAAACCATCAACAGGCAGATAATGAATTGGTGGTGATGTTCAGAAGCCCCTGACTTGCTTCTGGGATGGGGATTGTAAATCCCACTTCCTAACCATGCTCCAGCTGAGGGGTGATGGAAGGAAAAAACCATCCCAGGCTCTCCCATCCCCAGGGTTTGTTGGTTGGAGTGGAAGAAGGATTTAACAAGAAGCAAGGAGGTTTCAGGCAGGCAGGTTTGGGGCAAAAAGACAGCAGCAAAAACCCTTTGGTGTTGTGAGCAGAGAGAGGAAATCATTGCATTTGAGTAAGAATTGAAACAAGTTAAGAGCTGGATGCTTATTAGCTCCTCACAGCAAAGTAATCTGCCACTGAAAGCAGCCAGGGAAGAAGATCAGAATGACTGTAATGGAACACAGATTGGTTTAATAGTATCAGAAACTCTTTTGAAGGCAGCTGTGTAGCTCAGAGCAGGTGGGTGCAACTCAACAGGGGAGCCTATCTCTAGGTAGGGACTTTGTTAAAGAAAAAAAAAAAAAAAAAAAAAAAGGGGGGAGGAGGGAGAAATTGAGATTCTGTTGTCAAGTAACATCACGCTTTAATTTCATGCCACATTATGACAATCTGGTCTGGAAGGCACTCCCAGTGTGTGGCTGCAGAGCTGCTGTATTCCAGCAAAGCTGAGAGGCCCGGGAGACCTGCAGCCCTCAGCTAATTGTAAACCCGATTAAATAGCAGTGTGAAGAAGTTTGATTAATTCAATCTATCTCCATGCATCATGACCAGAACCAGACGTGGCACAAGCCTCAAATCTTTGGAGTATCGAGGGCTTTGTTCTTCGTATTTAAAATAATTGTCATTTTAAAAAAAATAAAATAAAAGGAAGCATGGGAAAATAAAGACATTATCATGTTATGGCACGATGAGACACAAGTGACAATTCTGCTCTTTTTTCCTAGAAAATCCCCAACCTTTCTGCTTTTAAAAAATAATGCGTTGAAAAAAAAAAAAATCAACATTTCAATTAGCATCTTTATGTGCTTACCCAGATAAATTACCATACTAATAAACTTCTGATAGACTTTCAGGGGCTGCTTAACCAAGGGCTTCTGCTGCAGCTGAAGTCATGGTCTCTTGGACAGGAGGGATTTGGCCTTGATTAATTTTAGTTGTTTCAATTGCAATGAAACTGGCAATTGTTCCCTCTCCTCTGAATGCATGGGAGGCAGAGAAAGAGGATGAAAAGAGAGACTATTGCTGTTAACTTGGCTGCCCTGGCTGACCTTTTGGGAACCCCAGCATGCAAGGCACTCTGCACTGAGCAGTGCAATTTTCTGCTGTTCCCCAGGAAGACATTCAATCCAATTATTTTACACCACTGATAAATGCTTACGGGATAGCCTTCCACATCCTGAGATGCTGTGAGGCTGGCAAATAGCATCTCCAAGCCCTGAAGTCAGGTGGCTGAAGAGCAATTTTGACCCAGAGAAGCGTGAACGTTCCCAGGGGACATTTCTTCCCTTTGTGTGCTCCTATTTGGAGACAATTCCAGCTGCACGTGCTTGAAGTCTTTGGGTCTTTTTCCCCCCACTAGGCAGGGTCTTATTTCATCCATTTCCAGCACCAAAGGGATTTCCCCACGCTCAGGCTGTAGAGAAAAGGGTCAGGCTGCTCTTTGCAGGTTTGTTTGGTTTTTTTTTTCAGCCTCTCAGCAACCAACACAAGGGAAGGGTTGAGGAAAGAGTTTCTGTGTCTCATGGGGTGATCTGCATCCCTGTGGCTGACCCTCCCTTCCACTCTCTGCCAGTCTCCTGCCACATCCTGGCTTAATAGCAGGACTTGTAATAACACTGCTAACACAAAGAGTAATATTAGATTATTTCTGTTATTCATCAGCATCACGGTTGGACAGAATCCTCTTAAATCTCCCCAAAGTGGCTTCCCCTGGATGCAAGTGCTACCACCAAAAAAAAAAAAAATATATATTATGCATTTGTGTGTGGCTTCTCAGCAACACACTGGCTGCTTTTTGTGTATGATTATAAAATACCTGCATGACCCTCCTAAATTGAATATCATTTGATGGCTGAAGCTGAGCAACTGCAGTACTCAGAAGTCTTCAATATTTCAGGAGCCTTCTCCCTCCTCTTCCTTTTCTCCCCCACTAGCAAGTGCTGAGGACTTCCCAGGCCCCACTACACTCCTGGAATGCATTCTCTCAAAAAACCCACTGAACCTCAAATTATTCTTCCATGGTGAGAAAAGCAGTGAGCAGTAGAAAATGACAGTTTACCCAAATGGAGGTGAAAATGCACTTTCTCCTGTACTTAAGAGAAATAACAGCTTTCAGCAAAGATCTAAAATCTAGCAACAAGCACTACATAAATGCAAAAAGGTCATCTCTTTGTTAGAGAAAGGTTACTTTGCTGAACACACACCTTTAAAGAAATAACCTGCTAAAGGAAATTAAGCTTGGTAACATTTGTGCTGCATTTGCACATGGAGAAAACAGATCTGTACACTCACTTGCAGTGCAAGAATGCAAAAGGAGGTTGATTATAATCAAAGATTTTCTTCTTTGAGAGATGAGGTACTACGTGGAAGAGATTCAAGGATGTGTTTCCAAAAAATAGCTTTTTAAAACCAGAATTTGGGCCCCACTGAACAAAAAGTCTTTAGCTGCTTAAACACACAGACACAACACTGTTCTTGGCTCCTCCAGGTCTCTTCTCCCCCTTGAGTGAAACTCTGCCCCCTTGGAAGAGTTGGAAACTCCTGATGATTTTATTGGGAGCCAGGCTCACGTTGCCTTCTGGGGAAAGAGCAACTTCCAGAGCCATTAAAAACAGAGAGAAATCTCTAGTCAATAAGAAGTTAAGGCTAGGAAAATAAAAATGCAATTCTATGTCACCTTGGAAAGATCAACATCATTTGTCATGTGGTGTTTATTCAGCAGAACAACAACTGCATTTGTGCTTTTAAAGGGAAATAAAAGGAGAAAGTAGCAGGAGGGGGGAATGGGGGAGATCTGAGCAGAGGAATGTACCACCAATCCAGCCTGCTATCATTAAACCACATCAGAACTTCATAATCATGGTGTTTAATTAAACAACAGAGGCATGCCTTTATGCATTAATAATGAGGCCTAGCACTTTAGCATGTCAAGCTAAATACAGTTTTAAATTAATAATGTAGCTCCACAGCATTAGTGAGAAAATGAAATCTTATTAACAACTTAATAAAGTCCCTTATTTGCTAAAGTTCCAGCTCTCAGGGAACGGTGTCACAGCAAAGCATTTGTGGCCCTAAAGGGGGCAGATGGGAGGAGGTGCTGCTTCCTCACACCCTCTCTAATTCCATTCTATAGAGCTAAAATAGTCACTAAATATGGCTTAGTGTCTGACAAATAATGCCGTATGGTGCTTCTAAACCTGGCTCTGATGTGCTGGATTATCTGCACACTCTCTTCTTATCCACCCAGCAAGGGCATTTTCTTACTTTTTTTCTATGACTGTGCCATCTTACCAGGCAACACTGAAGAATATTGATGGACCCCAGCACTTTCTACAGGATCAGAGCTTTACAATCATTTGGATGATCCTCTCAGGCCCCAGGACTGCCACCACTGCTGCTCCAAAGACAAGGAAAAGAAGCACACAGAGAGCAATTGTTTTACTGTGGCTTCCAGGGCTGCCACCCATCAGCTGAGCCCTAATAACTGCCCATGTGAGGGTGCTTGGACCACTCTCCAGCTCAGGCTGGTTTATTTTCAGAGCAGACTGAAAATGCACATGATTAGGGACTCCAGCTCTGCTGGAGTTCTGGGCCCCTCAGCTCAGGAAGGAGATTGAGGTGCTGGAGCAGGTCCAAAGGAGGCAACTGGGCTGGGGAAGGGATCCAGCACAGATCCTATGAGGAGAGGCTGAGGGAGCTGGGGGTGTTGAGGCTGGAGAAGAGGAGGCTCAGGGGAGACCTCATCACTCTCTCCAACTCCCTGAAAGGAGGTTGGAGCCAGGGGGGGGTTGGGCTCTTTTCCCAGGCAACTCTCAGCAAGACAAGAGGGCACAAGAGGTCTCAAGTTGTGCCAGGGGAGGTTTAGGTTGGACATTAGAAAGAATTTCTTTCTGGAGAGGGTGATCAGCCATTGGAATGGGCTGCCCAGGGAAGGGGTGGATTCTCCATCCCTGGAGATATTTCAAAAGAGCCTGGATGTGGCACTCAGTGCCATGGGCTGGGAACCACGGGGGGAGTGGAGCAAGGGTTGGACTTGATGAGCTCTGAGCTCCCTTCCAACCCAGCCAATTCTAGGATTCTATGATGGGCATTCATTTGGCAAGCCACAGAAGCTCTAACACTTTCTAACCAGGATTTCAGAAGCCTCCTGACTCCCACTGATTTCCAGGCCCTGGGCCACCTCAGGCACACAGTGATTTGGTAAAAGACAAAAGACTGGAACCCCATCTGCTCAGCCCTACAGCAGAAGCTGAACCCTAAGGCCAGGTTTCCTTTGTCCCTGTGTTTGGCTCAGATTTATCTACCAAATTCCCTTGAATTCAGAGAAAAAAATCCTTTCCCTCCTCTACCAGCAGTCAGCACTTCTGCTGTCCAAGGAAAGGGTTGTTCATCTATCCTGAAATTCTCACCTGGGATTGAGTTGCTGAGGAAGCAAGGAACAGGCTACAGGACCATGAGGAAATGAGTAAAACAGGGACAAGATCTAAAGCCAGTGAGCTAACTTCAAATGTCTGAGCTTTAAGGCCGTGGAGAAGTGACAGCAGCAAAGTCACAAGGAACCACGGCCACTAAATTCGAGGGAGATCACAAAAAAGAAGATAAATAGAGACAGCAACAGATGAGGTATGTTCAGGTGGGAATCTGTCAAAAAAGGGCCTTTTTTTGGATGTAAAACACTGACCATCCATCCTGTGCAGCTTGAAAGCTGTTGGATTAGAATGGAAATCAGGCAGTAACACCACTGCAGATAGAAGAGCAAAAAAGCAGGGGGCAAAATCCTGCCTTTGGTTATGCTCCTGTGACCCTAGAGCTAGTTCTTCCTTCCTTCTTTGTTGCCCCCACTCCCTAAATTTGCTCTAAATTTGTTTTAACGTGCTGGACAAGAATGTGAGTGATGGGTGGCAGAGACACCTTCACTTCTGCAGCCTTTGGATTAGACCTAGAAAGCCCCTTTCTCATGGTAACTCCCTTAAAATAAAAGAATGGTCATCTGTGTTAAAACCTCCAAACTTTATTTTGCATTTTCTGTGTGTATCCTGCTACAGAGAGAATATTGATCTTGCAGAAGTTGCATGGGAGATTCTCACTGTGCCCCTTTTTTCCTTCAGTTACTGCCCAGCTCTCTAGAGATGGGACAAAATGATAACTGCAAATCTCATCAGAGAGCTCAGAATGGGGAAAAGGTTTCCTTACAAAAGTCCTGATCTGCATCCAAAGGTTGCCCATCTGCTCCTCTTCAGGGACCCAAGGATGTGACTTTCACTCAGGAACCAGGGAGTTCATGGGAAGTAGCAGTTTGTGCAAGCAAAAAGCCTAAGACATAAAAATCATCTTGGTTTGCCTTGTCTTCCACCTCCTCGTGTTAAATAATAAATAGAAACCTAATGGAAGTGAGAAAGACTGCAGGATGCAGTGGAAGTGAAGCCAGAGTGGATCAGCATCTTCCCCCTTACTTCATCATCAGTGAGTAAATGGGTCACTGGTGAATGGGATCAAAGTAAATCTCCATCCCTTTTATTCTGTCTTTATCCTGAGCCTACTGCAGTGGAATGGGGCTCAAACTCACACACCTCTGCTACAAAACACTAAGTAGAAATATTACCAATTATCTCATCAAAACCCCTTATGCTTCTATGCTCTGAGCTCAAGAAAACTTTAGGAAGCAAACTTTTTCATCCTCGAAATCCTTCATTTGCTTTTTAATTGTGCATTGGGATGTCTTGGGGTCTGGTCTTTTTCTCCCTCTTTTTTTTTTTTTTTTTTTTTTTTTAATTTTCTATTTATTAATATTTAATCTCTGCGCTGTGCAGAAGAAAATCATTTCTGCAATAACATCCAAGCGGGAGGGTTAGAAATCAATAGCCAAGCTCTCACAAGACACATTCAATCCCTTCTTAATCCATTTTCAACTGCTCCCCTGTCTTATTAGAAAAGCCAAGTTTTCCCACACTTGCCAGCCTGGGATACTCACGTTGCAGGAGGGAACTGCAAGCACCCACAGAAGAAGAAAAAACCTCCCAGGAATAAGCAGGAAAGAGAGCAGAGCACTTATTTTGGGGAGAGAAGTCTACACCTTGTTCTGAATACAAATCCCTGCTCTAAAAACCTTCTGATGGAAAGCCTGGCCCCATTTCTGTGAACCCTGCCACGTCCTGCATCCCCCGTCAGCCCCACACGGGGCCATCTTTCCAGTTCTTTCTCCAAGGCCATCTGTCACCCACAGATGTCTCAAGCATCCTCTTCACCCATGCCTGGTGCAGCCCTGCAGAGGGGGCAGAGCCAAACAAGGATATTTAATAGGAGAAGGTGACAACAGTCACTCATGATTACCCTTAAGCAGAGGAAATAAAGCCCAGGATTGCACCAACCTGACCACGACATCTCCACAGCACATCCCACACCATGACTGCTCATTCCCTTCCTTCTGCATCCCACTGCTTCCACCAACACGTTCTCCTTGGCCAACAAAACCCCTGCATGTGGGTAGCATGCAGCCCCCTGTACCAGAAGAAGACCCTAAAAAAGGCTGTGACCTCTGCTTCATCTAGGAAAGGGATCCCAGGTGGCATTCCCAGCTCTGGAAGGTCACCAAGATGCAGTGATTTTTTTAGAGAGTTGTGAAGAACAGAGAGAGGTGCTGAGCCTTTCTTCTAGCTTAGAAAAGAGCTGTTTTTAACCTTTTTTTTTTTTTCATTTCAGTGCAGAAAGGCAACATTTGTGCTGGGCCTCTGAAGGGGCAGCTGGGGTCTTTCTCTCTGCAGCAGATTTCACGTTCTGGGATAAACCTCTGTTTGAAGACTCCTCAACCCCTCTCTGAAAATATATAATGCAAGCAAAGACTTTGCCAGCAGAGGGAACTGCAGGCCAGAAAATCTCATCTTCCATTCCAAAACATGCACCAGAGCTCAAAGCTCTCCAGTTTCTCCTGCCTGGAAGAGAGATGTTTCAGGCACCTCTGCCAGTGCTTTTGACTAAGTTTCTGTTTGTTGGTTTGGTTGGTGAGAGTTTTGTGTGCTGCTAAAGGCACCCATGCAGACAGGAAATTCCCTGCCTATTGCATTAAAAAAAAAAAAAATAATAAAACCTGAAAATCTTCATGCCTATCTTCTTGCTGCCACCTAGTGAAGGGGAGAAAATATGACTGAGTGACATAAGAGTAAAACTTATCCCAGAGGTTAAACTCTTACTTTGCATAAAGTGCTAAAAAAAAAAAAAAAAAAAAAAGCATTCAAAATTGCACAAAGGTCTCCTCCTCCCCTGCTGGAAGCCTCCTTCAGGTCCTTGACAGCTGCTGATGGATGTCTCACTTCATCACTTGTGTCTGAAGAGCAATGCAATAAATACCATTTGGTTGGACTGAAACTCTTCAGGTTGCTCCTGTGAGCTGTAGGAATTGTGGTGGTTTTTGCAGGGTCAGACAGCAAAGTAAGATTTTACTGCCTTTTGTGTTACCCTGAATATTTAACTAGTACAGCAGGGAGGACCAAAAGCACAGAATTTTTATATTATCCACCTAATTTCTCAGGCAGGTTTTGTAGTCACACTCCAACTCCTCATAAGTACCTAAGGGAGCTTCAAATAGGGGTGAGAACAAAAGTCTTATACCTAAAGTCCTGTGCCTTAGCCATAAGGTTTTCCTTCCCTAAAATAAAAAGTTTGCTCCTGCATCACTCAGTGAATTTATTTATTTTTTTCTGCTTTTTCTATCTGGTTGTTCTTGCTGTCCTATTTGGAAGTTCTTGATTTTCTGCTGGGAAGGGGAATCCAAGGGAAGAAATATTAATCCAGTATTTCCAGCAGTTCCAGCTGGACTTTCAGCAGAATAATTCCACTTGTCCTACCATCAATTTGACACAGTAGAAAATAGAGCTTAGCCTGGAAGAGGCTCAGAGAACTTAGAGCATCCTTCCAGTACCTGAAGGACTACAGGAAAGGTAAAGAGGGACTGATTGTAAGGACATGTAGCAATATGACAAGGGGAAAGGGTTTCTAACTGAAATAGGATAGATTTAGATTAGATTTTAGGAAGAAATTCTTTAAACATTGGCACAGGATGCCCAGGGAAGCTGTGGATGCTGCTCCCTGGTAGTGTTGGATGGGGCTTGGAGCAGCTTGGGCTGGTGGTGTCCCTATCCCTAAATGTTGGGATCGGGGGGGACCCAATCCCAAGTGGGGGGGGTTGGACCTGGATGGTATTTAATGTTCCTTCCAAGCCAAACCACTCTCTGATTCTACAATCATCCCACATTTTGATGTTCTTCACTTCCCACTCTCCTTGTGTTTGTCCCAATAAAAGGTCCAAAGACTCCTGGGCTCGTTGCCACCAGGAACAGGGTTGAATCCAGAGGGTAGGTGCCCAAAATATGGGTGCTGGGATTACATCCCCAGACCCACAAGCACCTCGTCGTGTGCCTGTTCAGCTTTTGGGTTATTTCTGGATTTTTAGCGCTCTGCCTGGATAACGAGGAGGGAGGGAGGGAAGGAGGGAGGGAGGGAGGGAAAGCGGGAGAGAGGGAAGGAGGAAAAGAGGGAAAGAGGGAAAGAGGGAAAGAGGGAAAGAGGGAAAGAGGGAAGGAGGGAAGGAGAGAAGGAGGGAAGGAGGGAAGGAGGGAAGGAGGGAAGGAGGGAGAGAGGGAGAGAGGGAGAGAGGGAGAGAGGGAGAGAGGGAAGGAGGGAAAGAGGGAAGGAGGGAAAGAGGGAGAGAGGGAAGGAGGAAAAGAGGGAAAGAGGGAAAGAGGGAAAGAGGGAGAGAGGGAGAGAGGGAGAGAGGGAAGGAGGAAAAGAGGGAAGGAGAGAGGGAAGGAGGGAGGGAGAGAGCGAAGGAGGGAGGGAGAGAAGGAGGGAAAGAGGGAAGGAGGGAAAGAGGGAAGGAGGGTAAGAGAGAGGGAGGGAGGGAGGGAGGGAGGGAGGGAGGGAGGGAGGGAGGGAGGGAGGGAGGGAGGGAGGGAGGGAGATGCGGGCTGAGCTCCGGGGCTCTGCAGGAGGTTGTCACTAGGTGTCAGCAAGGGACCGAAAACAACCAAGACCAGAGCATATCGATCTCCTTAGACTCCCTTCCTTCCGATTTTTTTTAAGAAATTCTGTTTTGTTCGATTTTAATACCTAAATCTGGCTGATGGGGATGGAGATGACACTTTTCATGTCTGGCCCCTCCTCTGATGGGAAAAAATTCTATTTGTGAGTTGGTTCCTCTGTCAAAAAGGGTGTTTTCCAGCAAAACAACTGAAGTTTTTAAGTTAATGTGGCCTTTCTAAAAAGTTTTGGCCTTGAGTCTTAATAAAGGTACGGGTCCTGTCCTGAGGAACTGCCAGCCCCAGAAACTATTATAATTGCAGTGATAATGTTCTGCCATTAAATATTAATATTCATACCAAGTGTTGAATATGTAAAACAGTAGAACAAAAATTCTCACTTTAAAGCTGGTAAATACTCTACAGCATCTGATAAGTTTATTTCCTATTACATATGTCCATCGTTCCTCAAAGCACTTGGGAGAGATTTTCTTTTCTGCCATGTTCTCCTATTGCAATCAATCCCTTCAGCATGGGTTTTTTTCTTTACTTTTTTGGTCATTCTAGTCTGACATTCAAAATCCAAATCAGGCATTTCTGTTTCTCAGCTTTCAGTGAGAAACCAGGTTGATTATTTTCAAAAGATGTGCATTCTCAGCTGAAACCTGGGGGAGAAATCCCAAACAAATCCTTCCATGTGCATTTTTTGGTAGCACACTAAATGGGATTTGATTTCAGAATTCTATAGGCTCCAAATTATTTCTCTCAGCTGTGCATTTAGGAATTACATAGAAAGCAGCAAATCCTTTTTCTCTGTTCTCTTGTAGCTGATACCTCCAAAACTGCCCTTCAGTGTTGAAATAACCCATGAAGAATTCATCTGTTTATGAAAGCACCAGAGAGCCTGTGTGAAAAGTGGTTACTTCTTATTTTCAGCCTCCTGCTTCTCCTGGTATTGGCCTTGTTGGATACATGTGACATATTTAGAAAGCCAGCACTATTTGTGATGTTATCACACTGCTAATCCTTCTCATTGAAAGATTTCAGCACATTACAGAAAAGGTAAAAAATTTCTAACAGAGGACAATCCTTCTTTTAATCATCTTCACATCTTTCTCATGGGACAGATTAATTAATGCCAGTGGTAAATTTCTAGTACCTCCCTCCACTTGTCCATCATCACTTGGAGTGTGGAAATCATTCCAGTGATGAGGAGAAGCTACACTGTGCTCACCTGTATTTGAAAATCACCCTGAATACAGACAGTGAGCTGTTCCAGCTGTAGTTAAGTGCTTCAGTTCTCACAAAACAACTTATTGACTACAACAAGTAATTGATTTTCATGGTATCTGATCAGTCCCATAAGGGCAGCAGAAAAGAGACAAGAGAATATTGCACCATGGTCAGACACAGGAGATAAGAGAAAACGAGTGAAAAGTGTGATGGTCAAACCTTGTCCACACTCTGACTGACAGGGTTTGGGCAGCAGCTCCGTTTTTGTGTTCCACTACTCCAAAACATGAAAACATGACCTTCCAGACTTACATTCTCAGAGCAGGAGCAGTCTCATTCCAGGCAGCAGCTCGGGCTCGGGTGGATGTGTCAGGGCAGATCTCAGCACTCCTGGCTCTGATGTGGAGAAGGAAGAGAGACAAGCTCGTCACTTCACGTTAGCACAGAGCATAAAGGGAGGTGATGGGGAGAGGACAAGCTAACTGCATTTTCTAGAGGGCCTGATAAACACAAAACACATTCTGGAAAAAGCCTGGTGTCACCTTAATACCCAAGCTATTTACTTACAGCAAATAACAGACCAGGTACAGCTGCGTCAACTGGTTGTGTCTGCCTGTAGGCAATATCTACCTGTTCACATCTGTCACCACACAGGATTCATCCCATCCTATCTAAGCAGACACTTGAGAGCCCTGGACTAGGCAGATGTCATGTTTGGAGAAAGCCTGATAGTCCCTTGTACTGTCTTTACAACAAAATTCAGTACTGTGAAGGAGCCTCAGAAGCCTAATTTTATTTTTTTTTTTTTTTTTAAAAAAGAGGCTGGGACCTCCCTCTGTTATAATTAAAGGCTAGGTCATCTTTATCATCTCACCAGCCAGGAAGTGGTGAAACACATTGGAACAGGTTGCCCAGAGAGGTGGTAGATGGCCCATCCCCAGAAACATTCAAGGTGAGGTTGGGCAGGGCTCTGAGGATCCCGATCTTGTTGCTCACTGCAGAGGGGTTGGACTGGATGACCTTTAAAGGTTCCTTCCAACCAAAATTACTCTGTGATACTCTTCAATGCAGCCCTTGACAGTGGCTGCCTTAGATTCTCCTTGAGATTCTTCCCTGGGTCTGATACTCCCCCAGTCACAGGAAGAATTCCCCCCCAGAGATGATTTCTCACACTGCAGAGCACTACATGGAGTAAATTGCAACTCAACTCCTGATACCCACAGCAGGGAAGAACAGAGTCCCTTCTGAGCTGGACTGAGTCACCAAGGATCACATTTATTGTTCTGGCACATGGAAAGGAGAAAAATGAGTCTCTGAAGAAAATAGAAATAGACAGGGCCTTTGCCTTAGAAATCTCTCTGCACAACAGGTGCCTCCTCTCTCATCCTCACCTAAATCAAACCCTGACCAGCAAGTCATGCCCACAGCTGTCAAAACCTCCCATGGCACCATGTCCCACCCCGTGCTTCCCGGTCCCACGTCTGTGGGGGGGAAGCATTCGCTTCTCCAGTTTTCCCTGCCAATGATGCTAAAAAAACTCTCCAGAAAACACTTAAACTCCCTAATGGATTCTTTATTTGCTCTGAGGTTAACCAGGGGTAAGGCGAGAGGCAGTCTGAAACACCCAGGTGGACGGTTGGTTTGGTTTGTTTTTTTTCTCGTAAATTTCAGAAAGGAAAAAAGAGTTCGCAGAACTGGAGCCCAGCGCAGTCACTTCCCGAGAGCTGATCCTGCTCTCACCTTTCGGACTCGGGCACTGCCAAGTCCAGACGTTTTTCCTTCCCTTCCAGCATCCAGCAGCAGCTTCAGTTTCTCCTCCACTGCCCGTAAATCCCGACAGTGCCTTAGCGAGCCGCTCCCCTTCCCCTCCGCTTCTCCGGCAGCTCCTCCGTTCGCCCCGCGGTGCCCACGACGGGCGGGCTGCTGCCCCTCGGAGTCGGGGACCCCTCGGCCGGGCACACCCCCCTTCCCCGAGCAGACGGGGAGCCACGGGAAGGGGAGCCGCTAGGGAAGGGACGGTCCATCCCGTTCCCGGACCTTTTCCTCCATCCCGCTCCCGGACCCTTTCCTCCATCCCGCTCCCGGGCCCTTTCTTCCATCCCGCCCGCCGCCCCCGGCGCTGCCCGCCCGCCGCCGGGACTCCTCTGATTGGGCCGGGGGAGGTCCCAGCCGGTTCTTCTCCGCCATATAGAGGCCGTCGGGGCCGGGTCCGCCTCACTGCCCGCCCCCATCCCGGGCGCAGCGCGGAGCGGCGGGGCCGCCTCCTCATCATCATCCTCATCCGCACCAGCTCCGAGGCAGCGGAGCGCGGCTCCCTGTCCCCCCCCCACCCCCTCCCGCCAAGGCCATGGCCGAGCTGAAGTCGCTGGGCAGCGAGGGGTACCTGGCGCTGACCCCCGGTTACGGCCCGTCGGCTTTCGCCTATGGAGCCGTGCGAGGGGGCGCCGAGGGTCCGCGGGGGACCTACCCGGGGGGCGTCGGGGCGGACTTTCACCCCGGGGCTTTGGGCAAGTCGGCGGAGAGCAGCGGCGAGCAGAGCGGCGACGAGGAGGACGGCTTCGAGGCCGGGGTGAAGGGCGGCTCGGGCTTCGAGCGGGAGGGGAAGCTGAAGGGGGGAGCCCTGGGCAAGAAGCCGAAGGAGCAGCGCTCGCTGCGCCTCAGCATCAACGCGAGGGAGCGGCGGAGGATGCACGACCTGAACGACGCCCTGGACGGGTTGCGCTCCGTCATCCCTTACGCCCACAGCCCCTCGGTGCGGAAACTCTCCAAAATCGCCACCCTGCTCCTGGCCAAGAACTACATCCTCATGCAGGCGCAGGCCCTGGAGGAGATGAGGAGGCTGGTGGCTTACCTGAACCAGGGCCAGACGCTGAGCACCCCGCTGCCCGCCACCCTCAACCCCTTTGGACAGTCGGCCGTCTACCCCTTCGGCGGGGCCGCCTTGCCCGGCTGCCCCGAGAAATGCACTGCCTTCACAGGAGCCACCTCCACCCTCTGCAAACACTGTAACGACAAGCCTTGACTCCTGGCTTCGTTGGGCTTTTTTTTTTTTTTTCTTGGGGAGGGGGTGTTTCTTTTCTGAATTTTTATTTATTTCCTTTTCTGTGCACTTTTCTGCCATCAGCCCCGGCTTCCCGCTATCAGTTAAGTCTGGGGTTTCTTTTCGTTTGCTTCTCTCAAAGTACCCCCTTCCCCACTGGGATGTTTGTGGACCCCCAAACCACCCGCTTTCAACTTTTTTTTTAGTTATTCCCCCCACATACAACTTCATCTGTTAGAGTTGTTGCCTTCCCAGCCTGTTAGTGGACTGTGAGCACGATGTTGTTTTTCCGCTTGCTCTGATCTACAAAGTTGTTTGAGCACCCCAAAAATTCTAGGAAATCAGGGAGAGAGACCTGGAAATGGAAACCTCAGTGAGTTTTCTTTGGCGTGATCAACCTAGGTTAAAAAATAGCTTAAAAAGTGGGGAGGGGGGGGAGCAAAATCCAGCTGCAAAACTATGCAATGATTTGGAATTGGGATGGAGGAGGAGGAGGATGCTCTGTGTAGCCAGCTGGGTTTGGACTGCACCTGCAAATTCAAGTGAAAATGTCATTTAGTCAGATCATGGAGGAGGAAAGTTTGGTGCTCTTGATAAAACAATAGATGCTTCAATATAAGATGCTTTTTTTTTTTTTTTTTTTTTTTAATTATTGCTCTTAAAAAAAAAAAAAAAAAAAAGGAAAAAGTTAACTTGTTCTTGAACTGAGGGGAGCCTGTGATTGTATCTAATGCTTGCTTTTTGCCTGTTTCTCAGCTTAAGTTTTCCATATGGTTTTTCTGCAGTCCTTTCTCATCATGATAAAAAAATACTAATCGAAAGGTCACGTAACATATTTATATGTATTTATAATAAATAAAAGACATGAATAACTACTTTCTCTGTCCTACATGTCTCTCAAACCAGCTGGCAGTCAAGGCAAAACCCCTGCTGAAGTAAGGTGGAGATGGACACAGCAATCCTTTAAAGTTAGAGGAATGATCAGAATACTTGGAAAAACCCTGTGGACGTTCAGCTCCTTACCAGCAGGGATTTGGTTTTCTCCAGTTTCTCATGAGTCGTGAGCATGCCAAAAAAAAAAAAAAAAAAAATTAAAAAAAGTTTTTTATGCCTGACATTTAGACTTAAGTAGGTAGAGATATAGCTGGTGGTTTTTGACACTTGCTGGAGAATGCTGTGCCCTGCAAGTGGTATTTAAAAGGGGTTATTGTAGCATTGAGCTTAGCTCTGAGGACACCCATGTAAACCATGGCAGGGAAGGAAATCTCTTAAATACTCTGCTTATCCCTTTGGCTTGGTTTTTTCTGTTATATCTACAGCTTGACCCCAGATAAACATGCGGGGTTTGGGCCACTTTATATCATGACTAAACTCCTAATCTCTTGCCAAGTACTGACTGTGTTTGTCCGAGTTCCAAGGCGAGTCCCTCGGTTTAAGGTTTTGATGCCGCTTGTGTTGGTTCATTTTTTTTTTTTTCTGCTTTATGATCTTCAGCCTTTTGGTGCCTTGTCTGCTTCACTGGTCATTATATAATAATAATAATAATAATAATAATAAAGGGGCATTCTGTTCAGAAGGAAGCACCCACCCAATGTCAGAGCCACGGCGTAAACTGGTACAGTCGGAGCCCGAGGGGCTGGAGCTGTCTGGGGCCATTTGTGTGAGGAGTGGGGTGTAACTATTTAGGGTTATTAAACCAATTTCCATGCCTGTCTCTAGTGTTATGCTAATTTGAAAAGGGCTGCCATCCTTCTAAAGCTGCTTGTCCACGGCACTTAATTTTAATTAATACATCTCCAAAAGACTTGCTGTGTTTGGAAAGCAAAGTGTGTGATTCAGCCTGGTTCATAAAGATGTATGTTTCAAACTGCTTCCTGCTCATCTCTGGTTTTTTATCTTCTTTTTTTTTTCTTCTTCTTTTGTACGGAATACTTTTACAGAACAGTTTGTCTATTGTACCTTTTTACAGAAAAGAAAGTCTTGAAAATGTTCTTTAAAAAGCATGAAGTGAAAGCTGACCAAAAGCACAACTGGAAGCAAAAAAAACTGGAAACTGCAAAGGGCATTTTAAATTTGCAGAATGAGTTGTTGCTGGATAATATTTTGGAAAAAAAGGTCATTTTGACAGAAGCTCATGATTTATTTTTTTTGTAAATGTTGATTACTTTAGGTTAAAAATATAGAAAAATTAAATTATAGAAGATTGACCAGCTGGGAATATTTAAATGGAGATTAGCATAAATGTTCATTTTTCACCCAAACTAAAATAGTTGGAGAATTGAGTATTTAACAGCTTAATATGTTAAATATGAGTTTGGTTAAAAGCTTAACACTAGCAATAATGGAATTTATAATTGCTTCTTCCTTAAATAATTATGGCCAGAAAAGGTGCTCACTAATTTCAGGGCTTAAAAAAAGTCCTAGGGACAAGCTATTTCTGAAGCAATAGATTTCTGTATGGTGATCACTTGATAATTTTATTATTCTTTGTGTAGGTGAAAAGCTTGCTTATGTTAAAATATCTACCCAGGATCCTAAAATTTCACCTTTGAGAATCCTTGAAATATTCTCCTTTGATTTAAACGACCTCAGGATGCTAACCATGGAAATTCAAATACAGAAGATAAAACCTACATTAAATAAAATTTTGATAGAAAAATAGCAAGCTTGAGTATCTAAGAACTGTTAAAAAGCTAGGTAATAAAACCAAAAATGTAGAACTTGTCAGAGCAATGCTCTGGTAAATCCTTATTAAAATTTACCTTAGAAGGTTTCTTTTTTTAAAGCAAAAAGAAATAAAATCATAGCTTTGCCTTCAACAAACAAATGAATATTAAACTGAAAGAAAGTTGACTAACTCCTCAGTTCATCTGCAGGTCCATTCCTGTGAGTTGCCACCACGGACTTGTAGGATTTTAACTCTTCTAATCCAGAGTTGAAACCCAAAACAGAGCCCTTTGAGCTTCTTGTTGGCATCTCCTCCAGTGTCATTTGTGCCTCGTGCTGAGCTGCTGCTGGAACCACTGCCAAGTGACTGCCTGATGCCTCTGGAGAGGTAATTTTGGGAATTTGGTAATTTTGGGAGAGGTTAAACTAAGATCTGATGATTGCATTTGTGTGTCTGAAGTGTTGGTGTTAACCTTACAAATGTGCAGAGTTATCCTGGGGATGAGATGCTGCTGCTTGTCATGTGTTTTCCCTGAAAAAAAAAAAACCCAAACCAACACAAATCAACAAATAACAACTTATTTTTTTTACCATGTAAGGTTTTAAGTATCTGCTTCCTGTTGGTGTTTTGGGGAATATGAAGGGAGGGCTTCAAAATGCTGAAGATCTTTTTTTTTTTTCTGCTCAAATATTCCTGTGACGATGGAATCCCTCTTTCTCCAAGAAGGATTTGTGCTGTGTTCAGATGGAGCTGAAATACAGCTCCTGTGTTCTAATGTACTCATTGCTTTGCAGAAAACATAATTTAATAGTTTGAATTAAAGATAACATATTGTTTCCTAACCTCATTTAAGTTTTCTCTAAACTTGAAGGATGATCAGCGTGAGGCATCATTAGGAAGAGATGCCAGGAGGACTCTGGTGCTTTTGTAAGCTGTAGAATTCTCATCACTAACCAAAACTGGCATTTTACTCACTGGTGTAACCTTACTAATAGGGAGTTGAAAGCTGCTGTCAATTTGCAGAGTATCAGTCAAGGTTTAACACTCACAGTCTGAAGCTTACAAGGTAAAATCTTCTTTAAGCAAATACAAAGAAGCAACAGGTTGGAAGATGGAGGGCCCAGGAGGCAGCTGCTACTTCAGATACCAGGAAAAGGTTAAGTTAGTTGGTGTTCCTAGAAAGAAGCCAACAGAATCCTGCAGTTTTCCTTGTTCTTTAATCCCTACAGCTGAATTTCTGACATACTGGCCCAGTGTCTGAACAGTGCTGGGTTGCGTGTCCCGGACTTTACAAAGAAGTTGGTTATTGTTCCCAGATAGTTCTTTTGGGATTGTTCTTTACACAACCATTCCAGTAATTCCCATTCTGGAATACTAGTTGCTGTTTTCCAAGGGTAAAATGAATGTAGGGTTTGATCCTACTGCTGGTTTACTACTTGGTGACTGTTCTGGTGGTATTTGTGGCAGCAAGACGGGACGCTCACCCCAACCAACATCGTGCTGCCTTCCTTAAGAGCCTCCAAAGGACCAGAAAAGTCTGTACAAGCTTGGTCCTATTCCTATATTAACCTTGCAGCTGCAAAGTGTAAGGCATGACGAATAAAGACCTTGCTTAAAAGCTTTCACAATTTCTCAGACCAAATCTGTTCGTTGTCCAAGAGTCTCCGTGCATCTTGAATTTTCAGGCACCGTAGGTTTCCAGTCAAGTTTTCTACAACTCTGGTTATTTAATTTACAATTTAAGGGAACAAAACCAGGCATTCCACATTGCACTTTTCCCTCCTGCTTCTACAGTGTGTGCTCAAACAAGTGTTTTTTCCTGAAAATAAGAGCCTTACTGAAAATAAGAGCCTTTGCAGCCTTACTGAAATTTATTTTTGCCTGTGCTGCTTTTCTGGCCTGTGAATTATCGGCAGAGAAATCATTGCTCTGATCTCCAAGAGGTGAAAATACTTTTAAGCAATACTAGAATACAGCAAGCAATATTTTTAATTTTCAAAACTGCCTTCACTCTGCTATCTGTCATTTGAGAGAATTTTGATTAGTATTGCACAATAGAAAAGTTGGGGGTTTTTTTTGTTCTCACTAATCCTGATTAAGGCTAGAAAAGACTCTTGATTACAGTAATTTTAATAATGTAAATTTGGTTTTGATATGTCTTTAATCCCCTTTGGCATTCCGTTCAAAGGGAGATGAAAAATTTGGGGATTTATAGTATTTAAATCAGTCAATCCAGGAATGCTTTTCAGGCAGTTGTTCTCCTACCCGAAAGAAAAAAATATGTAATGAGAAAATAGCAAAATAGTTTGCTGCTGAACTAGAAATGTTTGCATTTTATTTTCAGAACAATACCTTAATATTAAGGATTTATTATTATTATTATTATAAAGCATGTGTGCTTAAGAGAAAATGGAAAAAAATGTCAAAACAAAGACTGTATCTGGGAGTTCTTTGCCATTCGTTTAGATCTTTTGAAGTATGATTTTCACTATGAACTTTATCTCTTTATAATCAGAATTCACATTAGTTCTAATGCCTGCTACCTCAAATTCTTATTTCTATTTGTATTTAGAATTGCAAATTTTTTTAAAAAAAGATCCAGTTAAAATTTTAAAATATTCCTTGCTTCATTTCACAATAGTAAAATTTGAGTTAATGTTTATTCTTGATATCCTAAAGTTGCTAACATAATTATCAAAAAAAAATTTTAAGGCCAAATAGATGAAACTTAAGTATTAGATTAATTCGTGGAGATAAATAGCCAAGCAATTTTACACCCATAGGGAAAGATTTTAATTTTTTTGTTACACTTAAACTACTGAAATTTGCAGAACAAATACAGAAGACAAACCAAATATGTAATCATGTCTTACACAGCAGAGGAGGAGAGAATGCAGGTTTTCCAACTCCCCACCCTAGTGATACAGTTAATAAATATATTTATTTATTATCATAACAGCCTATTTTAACCCGTTAATTTCATCAGTGATTCATGCTCATTAAATTCTGTATTTTTTAATGCCATTTGTATTTGTTCAGCCCCTATTTCCCCAATCTCACACTCATGTTTTCTGTGTTTCTGTACGGAATCGTCCTACAAATACAACCCAACCTTCCTCAGCTACCAATGGGGAAAAAAACCTCTCTGCTCTTTTGCCTTGAGTATTTCAAAGGGAAAAATAGGGCTGAGCAAAAAAAAAAAAAACAACAAAACATCACCCCAGTTTTTCCTCCAAGCCCACTTTTGTCTAAAGTAATGAGGCCATAGTCAGTTGGCTCCAAAAAGCGTTGTGATTCGGGGTGACGTACAGTGAATCACTGCAGATCCCTTTGGACTGCATTCGTTATTTTAATGAGACAGAGGCAAATCTGCTTTTTTTTTTGGCCGCAAACCTTAAGATGCAATCCTAATGTGAAATGTTTGCTGATTGCCACAAGGCAAGTGACGTTATGGATTTTTATCGCCATCATTACCGGGCTTAAAACTCGCCGCAGCCCGCGATATTTACCCCCTTCCCTGCTCCCCTGCAAGTGACAGGGAAGTTGCAATGCTGACATTTAAAAGCAGAAAACTCATCTCTTTAATTCCTTATTAAAACCTCACGTTGCATCCTCTTGGTTTTTTTTTATTCGTGCTTTCCCAGAGGAGCAGGAAAACCCCCACCGCAGCGCGGGCACCCAAAAAAAGGTCACATGCAGCTGGGAGACAGCAGCACTTGGTCCCCACCAGCCCCTGCTTGATGTAGGATAAGAAATGACAATAAGGCAGGCATATCTTTGCACAACCAGTAATCACAGTAATGGTGCTCATCAGCATTTACTGGCACTCAACTTTTCTACGGTAACGTTTCCTCTCTGCTACCAGTAAGGAATTTATGGTGCTGGGATTTGCCTTCCAGCAGCCAGTTGATTATGGAGGGGAAAACTTTGAAATTTTGGTTCTGCTGCTCGAGCTGGTTGGGGGTGTGTGTGTGGCACATTGGGCTGTGCTGATGTCTTCACATACATTTTATAATTATATTATATTTTACTTTATATTATATTTTATAATGTATATATGCCATACATTGTACCTGTGCATGTGTCCCTGCAACAAGACCTCTAGGCTTTTTTTACCCAATGTGTCTTTTTTTCCCTCAGTTGTTGGTGGCTTTCCTGGAATCCTTTTATTCTCTTTTCATCAAACTTCATACAACAGTTGAGTGCAGCACAGGCAATGACATTGTGTAAAAACTTCTGGTCTCTTGGCTTTGATCTGTTCAACCTGACAATCCCATGGATAATATTTTTCATTTTATTTTACCCTTCTAAAAAAAGAAGGGATGTTCAGGGACAGGCCAGGGTGTTAGTTTTCCATTCTGCCCTTGGCAGCTTTGCAGTGAGAAGGATGTAGAACCAGTTTATCTCTGCTTTTCCCTGGCTTCCAGATGCAGGCATCCTATTTTTGTTGGTTTGCTGAAAGTGAATGTCAGGCATCAGAGATGTCACGAAGAAATCCTTATTTCACCAATTTGTGAATTATCTTCAGTATTTTTTTTATCTCCTGGCAGCTTCAGTGTAAAGCAAACCACCCAGCTGACAGCCATGGTGGGTGTGCTTGGTGTTTACAGCACAGCTGGGGCTGTAGGGGAAAAAGATGAAAATCTCTTGCAAAATGTTAAAATGGCTGCTGACTTGGAGGCCTCTGGCTTACTTTTACATCCTTTCCAGTGTCTAAGAAAATACAGTTTTCCTTCTAACAATTTTTCTCCCTTTGGCTTTTTCCCTCTTTTGCCTCCATCAGTTTCCTGGAAGATTTGAGGACAGAAAACACTTTAGTTACAAGAGCTCTGTTACTCCTAATGGGCCTTTTTGCAATTGAATGTGGCATTGTATGGAATAATCTTGGTACTGGGACATTGCCCAACACAGGCAAGCTTATTCCTGTTTGAATTTCCTCCTCTTTCAGGTGCTTACTTGTAATAGTTTACAAATGCCTTTTTTTTTTTTTTTTTTTTGGGGGGGGGGAAACAATGAAGCAAGAGCACCTTTTGTGAAATGTTTCTCTTCTTTGCATATATTTGGAGTTTATCTTCCATTTTATTTCATCAACAGCAAAATGAAAATCCCTAGTCAGGCAAGAAAAATTTTCCTTTCCTTTTGGAGCTCTTGTTAGGACCACACTGCTTGCTGAAGTTCTTATTTCTTATTCTTGCAAATTATCTCCTTTGTAAATGCTTCTGCCCTCGATGGGATTCTGACCCAGCCTGCAAACAAAGCAGTTTCTATATAAATATGTGCAAAATTAACTCTCAACAGCACTGAGTGTGGATGTCTATAGATACTCACCTGATTTTGGTTTTTTAGCATTAAGCCGAATTGGGAAGCAGCATCTGATCATTTTAGTGCATTTCTGGTTTTTTTTTTTACTTCCTCCTCCAGTTGCCTTGCCCCGAGGCACAGAAAAGATCAAGGCATTTGCCCGTGGACACACACTGGCTCCTGCTCACCACATTTGAATTCAGATGCTCTGAGCTTGCTGCTTTCCTACACCCCCTGCCCATCACCCTGCCTCCTGGGCACCATCCATCCTGACATTTGCTCTTCCTCCCCGGGGACCCGGCGAAGACTGAGCCTTTATTGTAGCAGTGGTGTCACCCAAGTCACCTCCTGGTTCCCTCTGGGGGGTGACAGCCCATGGAAAAGGAGGTGTAGCTACATCTTGGCTCTTCCCAAGCAATCTCCAGCCACCACGCCAGCCCGAGGCGACTCGAGCTTCCCCCGGGGACCACCCGGTCCCCAGCTGCTTCCAGAGTGGAGAAGCAGAAAGGTGGCTCCAAGCCACCTTTGTTCTCCAGTCCTCCTCTTGCTCTGACCACAGCCGAGTCCTAGGGGAGAATCTGGGCCAGAGTTTGTGAAAAGCTTTGCTAGAGAAAGAGAATCTGGGTGCCAAAGGCAGCTTTTGGGTTCTCAGAGCTCCCTGCCCTTCCCTGCTTGCCCTGGAACCAGGGAGGTGGCAAAGGCTCCAGCCAAGATCCTGGCTCTGCCTCTGAAAGCTCCAGTCCATAACACGAAGTGTCAGCACCAGGCTGTCCTTGGCTGCTTTCCCTGATTCTTTGTCACTGTTCAAGCCACAGGCTCCTGCCTCACAGAGGGTCCTACCCAAAGCTGGAGCCCCAGGAAACAGGGTGATGCAGCCCGGGAGCAGGGGATGCTATCACTGGCTGAGCAACTCTGGAGTTTGCTTTTTACAGGGAAAACAGACACTTCAACCAGGGATTTTTTTTTTATTATTATTTGTATCATCACACTCCTAGTAGTTAATCTGGTTTTGCACATGTGTGAGTAAATGAGCATGTCATGTGTCTTTGCATAAGGGAGAAAAAAAAAATCACACTCCTACTCTAACAAAGCCTTTGGTTCTAAACCTGCCCTGGTTCACTCTCACCCACTCTGAGCCCTGGGGTGATGGTTCTAACCTCTAATTCCCCTCTCTGTTTCACAGCCAGCCTTTGGGTTTCAGCCCACAAAGCTATCCCTTGCTTACACCACTTTTTCACCACTTTTTTCCTAACTCCAGGAACCCTTCTCATTTTCATACGAGGCAAATGTCAGCCTCATGAAATTCCCTTTCTGTGCTCAGCCTCAGTTGGGTTTCCAGCACCTCACTTCTGTTCTCTGGCCTTCCCAATTCGTCCTGTGTGACACCAACACTGCTGGTGACATGTGCACACGTTGGTGCTGCCAAAACACTTCTAGTGGAATGGTTTAGTTGTCTGAAATGAAAGAATTATTTTCACCTCCCCAGTGTCACTCAAGACTGCTGGGAAATGCCCCGAGGAGTGCTCTGGCCAAAAGGAGACAGCTCAGACCAGCAGGTAAAGCACAGAAAAACCTTTTATTCAACCCAGATGAGAAGGTGTGTGTCTGCTTCTTGCTGAACGTGGCAGGTGTGCTCCACAGGAGTGTAAATCTGCACTGGTAGTAATGCTCATCTTCTGCTCTTCAAGCAAAAAACTTCTGAGAACTCCTCCAAGGGGCTGTGGGTTGAGGTTTTGTTGGGATTTGACCAGCAAAAAGTGGCTCAGCTTGGGAATGATGTGAGGGGTACCTGCTTAGAAAAGGATACCCCATAACCAGGGCCATCCTGGTAAAGGCTGATGTTTTTTCATCACAAATCTGATGATTCTTTATTTCTGATTGCTTATGATCCATTCATCACATCATCCTAGCTGCTGGCCTGAAATGCTCTGTTTGAGCTAGACCAAAAGTTTATTCTGATCCCAAAATCCATTTACCTGTGGTTTTACCCTGAGTTTGAGGCTTCCCTCAGCCCAGCTGCTCAAATTCAGGCTCAGCATACCCCACATCTGGGGATGTGGGATGGTCAAATGTGAAAACCACCCCTGTGGTTGTTAATTTTGAGATAAAAAGCTTGGAATGGACTGGAGGACCTCTGGTCACATGAACTCAGCCATCACAGTTCAGTGACTTTGATTTATTGTAGCTGTCCAGATAGCCAAGGACAGAGCAGACAGAGCATCTTCATCCATTCAGGAGATGAGAAGTGGAAACTACATGTCTTTCCTCTTCATTTTCTCTGGGAAAACCTTTTCACTAATTTATGGAGTAGTTAATCTGGTTTTGCACGTGTGTGAGTAAATGAGCATGTCATGTGTCTTTGCATAAGGGAGAAAAAAAAAATCATTTCCTGATGGCAAGATAATGGAAACATATTGGGGGTGAGAGAAGGGTTTCATTAGAGACACCCAGCTTCAGGGGGACAATTCTTGCATATGAATTGTGACTCATCTGCTCCAGCCTGGAAAAAAAAAAATAAATTACTTGGAATCAGATGATTGTACCTAACTCAGCCTCTAAAAGTCAGACAACTAATTAAGCCTGGGCTGTCTCCATCCTGAGGAATAATAGAGAAGGGTTTCCCAAGGGTAATTCGTGTCACTGCAGAATAGGTGGACAAGTCTCCTTCTGGGGATGCTTCTCTCTTGACATTGACTGCAGAAGCTGCCCAGGTAGCTGAGAATAGAATCCTGATTTTCAGACACACAAAGACTGGGAGAGAAATGCCTGCCTTACAGCCTGGTGCTGGAATTAGGGCTAAAAATGAGGCCTTAAAAGGCTGCAGCTAGAATAACCTGGCCCAAATGAGAAGCAGCCAGAATAACCCAAGGCAAAGGGAAATTAAAAGCAGCTTTCATGAAAGCTGCCAAGGGAAGGTGTTTATATCTGTGGGAAGCAAATACCACCACTAAATAATATGGGATAATAATAATCATGAAATGAACAGGGATAAATGGAGTATATTACACTGAGTTCATTTCCTCTGAGGTTAAAAACTAGGAGTGAAGCTCTTAAAACTGAAAGCTGAGCACTGTTAATGTTAATCCAGGTTGGAGCCTCTTGCAGAATCTTGCTGCAAAGCCCTGCTGAATATCCAAGATATCTCCAAATCCTGAAATGCAGTGATGAAGTGAGGGCAGAGAGAGAACCATCCCATTTAACCCATGACTCCTGCATTTTTCATCCTTACAAGGGCCTTGGATGCAATAAAATAAATTCTGGTGGAAGCTTGTGTCTCCCTGAAGTGGGCAAATGATAGGTTTAGAGAAAGCAAATGAAAGGTAAGATTAATAGCATTTATCATGGCAGATAGACCAGCAGTTTGCTAATTAAAGATGTTAGAACATAGAAGCAGCCAAGGATCAGTGGCTTTTAATGAGGATGTTGTAGGGTGATTTAGGTCTAATTTTCTGCTTAATAAGGCTGGTTTAAAAAGTAATTTTGTTGGGATGTGACTCTCCTAAACCTGTTCATTATCAGTGATGGGACTTCACTTCAACACTCCAGGAAATGTTGTGTTTAATTAATATTGTGTCGGCAAGTGGATATGCTGACAGATGAGAAAAAAATTGATGAAGAACTTTCAAGGACATTGACTTCATTACACAGCTTCATTATAGCCTGAATAACTGGCTAAATATGTCATTGGCAAGATAATGTGCCACCTTTAACTCTTGGCTCTGTGTTGTTCATGGAAGTAAGCAGAGTGTGTTTTTAAAATAGATACAACTGGAAAAAAGCATTGTCAAGGTACCAATTCCACAAGATTTTCTTGTTCCTTCATTCTCCCTATCAGACTTTTACCTGCTGGTGGACTATTTAAAACAAAACCTGTCAATTATTAATATTTATCTATCAACCCTTTTACTTGAGCAAAATAAGACTTTAGGAAGTGCCATTCTTCACCATTGGGTAATTTTCCACAGCACCCCTGAGACAAAACCACGAATTAATTTAGCAGATTTTTATTTTTCTGCACAAAGCAACATCCTGAGGTGCAGTGATGGGTTGATCAGTGTCCCAGTAGATCTGTTGGTAGAGATAAATTTACATATTTGGCCCAATTATTATAAGGACAATGCAAGCTTGTCCATTCCAAGCCCAGGATCTTGTGTACACACATGCACTCAACTTTATACGTCTGGGTTTGTTGATGCAAAATTAAGCATCCCAAAAAAGTTCTCAGTGCTTTGCCTTTACACAAAAAGTGACCAATTTTAGCTGGTTGAGTGATTCCCAACAGGGTTGTGTCCAAGCAGGGCCCCAGGGGGGACATCAGGTCCCTGATGGCTCTGTCACTTGGCCCAGGAATGAATTTAGTACCTGCCATGCAAAAAAATAAACAGGTACCTGGGAGGGATCTGAATTAAATCATCTCAGCTCTGAAAAGCCACACAGAAATCTTTATTAACCACCAAGGAACTTTTAGCCCTGAGTTAGTGGGAAGTGTATCCTGGACTGGAAGTTTCTGCCTCTGCAGCATCCTTTAACTCTTTGATGATTGTCCCTACAAACAGACTCAGCTTTCCCCAGGCTAAGGTTAAGCTGTGAGAAAATCACCTTATGAACCAATTTTTAAAAAGAGAGTCTGCTACTGTGTAATCTACATTATAAGACTTGTTGCAGCAAGGAAAAAAAAAAAGCCTTCAAAGCTGATGTTTTAAACAGGGGAGAGAAAAAGAAAAGCACAGTGTCTGGAGGACACAGAGAAGCATCCAAAATCCAAAAGCATCTTAGGGGCTTTCTAGAGCAAAACAGGTCAAAGTGCTGACTTTTCTTGGGTTTCTTCTGCCATTTCTTTGAGACTGTTTAAAGCAGGAGAGGAAGAAAAGCAAAGATCAACCTTTGAGAGCAAAAGAAGAAAAAAAAATGTTTTCAATCTTCATCATTAGGGATATTAGCCAAGAGAGAGGGGCAGGCAGGGGAAAGAGAGGAGCTGCTGCCTGGAGGTGACAGCTGGAGTTTATCTGATGCGTCAGTTCCCTTTAACACCTCCAATCCTTGGCTGCTGTCACCTTCAGATGAGGACTTTTACAGGACAGGATTCACTAAAGCTTTCTGCCCCACCAGCCACACACCACTGAGCTTTGTTCCTCTAGCAGTATTTCCAGTTTACATCCAGGTTTTCCATAGCTACAGGGGAGACCCACCCGGGAGAGCCCTGCAGCCATGGGCATCACCCAACACCTTTGAGCTTTGCTTATGTGCTGGAAACCATGAGTAATGACTCTTTTTTATTATTTTTTTAACCCTGGATAATAAGGAAGGCACCAGTCAGCCCAGCTCCTCACTGAAAGAGCAGCAGACAATGTTGTGTCATCCCCACTCCAGCACCTTCTGCCTGGGGAAACTCAGGGAGATAATCCTGGGGATGGAAAAAAGGGAAAGGGCAAGTGGAAGGCATCAATCTTCTCCCAGGTTTGCTGGGTTGGTACGTGTAAAATCACCTCCCTAATGGGTAATTGCAGGATTAGAACCTCAGGGTTTAAATATCACCCAGGGACATCTGGCAGCAGAGCAAACCATCCCTCTGAGCTGCTTCTCTGCATCAGCCCCCAGGAGAGGAGGTGACTGCCAGATCTAACCCTGGCTGAGCCCCAGAAAGGTGCAAATCCTGAGGGAGGGACAGTAACTGTCCCCCATTTAACCTGCCCGATTCTGGGATGTGCAGAAGACCAAATTTCAGGAAACAAATAATTCCCAGAAGGAAGCATCATTCCTGGGCTGGCACAGCCAGGAAGTGGATGCGAAAATTTTTCAAAGCCTTTTAAGCTCAAGGTGGGCTGGGAACCTTTGGAAACTTGAGCTCTTCTTTCCACGTGGGCACATGCATGGCTAAAGCTGTTTAAAATCTGGCTAAATAAGTGTGATGGGGGAGCTGGTCCAAAGCTTTGCTCGGGGATGTGGTGACACAAAGACCCAGCAGCCCAGATGTCCCCCCATGGGTACCACTCTCCTGCTCAGATGGGAGATGCTCATCTCAGGGACTGCTGGCTTCTGTCTGACAGGCAGGAGACTGGGGGTTTTATTCTGCCTTGTTCCTCAGCTTACTGCTTAATTGTTCTCTGACTGAGGGGCTAATTAATTCACATGCAGGGCAATTACAGCACATCGGATGTGATCAGTTTTGCAGCACTGACAATGGGGTGGGACAGCAAACAGCCTCCACCAGAGGGAAAGACACATTCCCACTCTCCTTCTGATCTTGTCCCAAACAGAGCTGATTTCCCAGGGTGTTTGACACGTTCAGACTGAGCTCAAGCAGCTCTGAGGAGGAGGAGGCCACATTTTTGGAGCTGAGCTGCTCAGTTCATCCTCACTCCTGCCCTGGGCTTGGCAGGGGGAAGCTTAGTTTAGTTACCCAGATGGAGAGCTCTGTAATGCCAGAAAAGGAGAAACCCCATCCCCTGTGCCTTACTGCCTGTCCTAATAGTGTCTTGGGTCACCTTCTGGAGCTGGATACATTGGTTTGGTACCATCTCACAGGGAGGAGGTGACATGCCCAGGGAGTGGCAGAGCCCCTGCCTGCCTGGATCATCTTGGTGTGGATTAAAGAATAAAACAGGCTTAAATTTGGATGCCAAAGGTGGTAGTGGCCCAGGTATGACACCAACATGTCATCCAGGACACGGACTTGAGTGTCTCAGCTGCGCATTCACCTTCAGGGCTGGAGCAGAGTCAATATTTATTCAGATTTTTCAAACCAAAGGCTACCAGAAATGTGACTCTTTGTCAGCTGCTGTGTAATCCAGGACAATGCCACAACGATCCAATTGTCAGATATCCAAGACTTCCACGTTTTGTCCCGTGACAAAACCCAGAGTGTGCTCTCATGACCATCCCAAATAGGCAAAGAGTTCAGTAAATACTGGAGGATCCATTTCCTGCCCCAGAGAACGTGCAGCCTGAAAAATTAATATTGATTCTAGACAAATCAATGTTTGCCTACGAAAATCATGTGCTGAATACTTTATGGCACTCAGACAGCTGAGGGAATATTTCAAGCTGTGTCTCCCTGCAATGCCATGAAGCAGGGGGTGAGGCTGGATGCAAGGCTTCTCCTCACCTTGCAGCTTTAAAATTGTGGCAATAATGTTACTTAACAACATCTCCCATCAGTAAGAGTGGAGGTAAAAAAAAAAATCAGCCTTTTTCTGCAGATCCCCAATGGGTTTCTTTTCAGCAAGGACTATGTATATTAATATAAATCATATTTTATGTTACTCACAGGACACAGAGATAATCAGAAAGCTATCTTCATAAACAGAGGGTTATTCATAATCCCTCACATGGCATTTCAATTATCAGTCTGATGACGATGTGACATTATGGATGAGGTTGTGATTAAATTTTCTTGTGTAATGACCCTAAGTAAATCTTTGCAATTTTCATTTTGCAGAGATTTAATATAGATTGGTGGCCTGTTGTTCGGCCCCTGTTTAATCCAAAATCGCTCATTAAATTGGGACCAGTAAACATCTGATGATTGCATTTCATGGGCTGAGCTATGAATTTAACATATTAAATCTACATTCCAGATGGATATAAGCATCTGTTCTCATTATGGTTATTGGTGTTAATCTGAAACCCTGACCTGTTTCTCCTGACATTACTCATATTAAATTCCATCCCAAATTCTAACAAATATTGGCATGAGGGCAGAAGATGGATAAAATACCTTCACGTGCATGTAATCCCCTGAAAGATTAACAGCAGAAATTAGAGGACAAATGATATGAACTACTTTTTTTGTTCTCCAAAGGTGGCTTTTAATGCTGCAGTAGGTCATAAAACTGCTTTTATATCCTAGCATTGTCAAAAAAACCCCTGAAATACCCCAGCAGCCAATTCTATTTGACCACGGGCTTGCTAATCACAGGGCTTGAGCTGTATCCTTTACAGAGTGGCACATCCCTAATTTGTAAATCTGATTTGTCACTAAATCTCTGCAGAGTTTGCCCCAGCATCTTGCAGGCACTTGTCTGGCTCTATCCAGGCTTCTCTGCTTCAGAGCCAGCCAGCTCAAAGTCAAATTAATCGGTGACTTCCAAAGACCATTAGGAAGGAGATGTTTGTTACAGCACTGCTGAGAGCTTCTCTGCACTGAATGATTCATGTTTATTGCAGTCAGGGCATTTATTTATTAGATTGCTCAGTGTAATGGGGAATTTCAAATGACACACATTGTATTACAGGGAGGCTTAGCAAAATATTATCTCCCTGTTATTGTAAATCAAACAATTCTCAATGTCAGCTCGGATCACCTTTGCTCAGCAGAGGTTTTTCCAGAGGGTTTGTTTTGTTCCTTGGGTTGTTTTGGGGTTTTTTTTTTTCCCTTTACTTTCAGCAATCGTGTCTTCTTCCCAACCTGCTGTGGCTCAGTGTCACAGCTGTGGTGGGATGCTGCCTGCAACCTTGGACTTTTCTGGTCTTCACACCCAAGTCCTGCATAGAAAGGATCAGATGATTCAGCCCCCTGGTAAAAAAAGTGGAGCCAAAATGGTGGGTATAGTTTTTTTTGCCTTGAAAAGGAGGGAATTCAGTGTTTTAAAGGAGCAGAAGTAGATCTGTCCTACCCATCCTGCACCTCCTGATGCCTCGTGAGCTGATGCCTCAGGGTTTTCCTGTCTTGCTGGGAGGGAGTCAGGAAAGATCCAGCCTCTGGGAGAGAGATAAACAGGCAGGAAAATGCTAAGTTCCAGAAAATCCTGGCTGAATGGTGGTAAAGCTGGGCTGGAGCAAAAAATCTGAACTAAACTCATCAGTGGTGTTTGCCCCCCAGCAGCCCCTTCCCCAGCCTGCAGATCACAAGTGACTGACAGCCCAAGCATGGGTTAAAGGAAAGACTTTGCTGGTTTTAAGCATTAAATATTCACTTGTAATGTATAAACACTGGTCCTGAGTGTTGGAAAATATCTAAAAGCTGTGGTTATTGGTTAAGCAGTGAGATGCAGCTTTTCCTGATCTGCTCCCCATGCTGGGCAGCCAGTTGTCTGTAAAATTTTCCTGTGATTTTAACAGGTCCAAAAGTGCAGAAACCCAGATGTATTATTATTTCTAATATGAGCTGAAGTTGGTGTGTAAAACAAGGGCAAAAGGGTTTTAAATATACAGTAGGTATTAGCTGTGCATCACCTACACACAGAAAACTTGGGCTGTGAGCAGCCTCCTGTGCCCATTTTGTAATGGGAAAAAAGAATCTGAAATGTCAAATACCACCTAAAAACCCACAAAAGAAAGGGGGAAAAGGGCTGCAACATTTAATGAGTGAAAATGCCCACTAAGGTGTTTGTGTATCATCACACACAGTTGTAACAGAAGGGGAAAAAAAAGAAAAAAAAAAAAGGAAAGCAGCTCTGTCATTAGTAATTAATTCTGCATCATTCATGGGAAAGATGCTGTGTGTGTGCAACGAGGCTAATTGTCTCCAAAGGACTGACTGGTGTAAAAGAGTTGGGTTGATGTGAACAGACAGAGGGGCTCCCAGAGCTTGGTTTTGGTTGTAATAATTTGATTTGGGGTCCAGGCCCTGATGATGGTTTTGGAGGCAGCAGAAAGGTTGTTACAGCCACGGGAAGGATGGATCCCAGCCTTGGGATGATGATGGTGGGGGCACAAGTGCAGCTCGAGGAGGTACTGCCTGAAAAAAATCCCCCCAAATTCACTGTGGCTCCAGAATATTTGTTTTGGCACAGTCAGTGGTGGTGGTGCTGGATTTTTGCCTGGTTGCTCCCCAAGATGGAAGAGGTTTGGGGGTGTGGATGTGATTTGCTTGCTGGTGTTACAGAGGTGGAAAGAGGGGTCCAGGAGAAGCATCTCTGGCAGAGGGGTTGACAGCAAACGTGTGTGCACAGCCTGGCTGGGCTTAGCCATCAGATGAGGAGTCATTTTTTTGGGGTGATTATATATTTTTGGGTGCTTTCTGCTGGCCACAGCACGGGCCAGAAGTGGCAGATATCACCCATCACCCAGAGACTTCCCCAGCAGAACCCTGGAAGAAGGCGAGCCAGAGGAAATCAGAATTCAAAAATACCTTTCCCAAGAGTGAATTCACAGCATTTTAAGTCGAGAAAGAACCATCCACCCCAGGGAGGGCAGCCCCCCAAAACCCCACCTCCAAAACAAGGATTTTTACGAGAGGATCCAACTCGACGATGGCTCCAGCACAATGGACCAGAGCTTTTAATTGCCTGTTAACTACTCTTGTGGCACAGGAGCTAGCAAAGCTGAAACCATCTGACATAAATCACATCTATCAGCCCAATAAATCTCCTCTGGAGATGACAGCTTTGCAGACAGCACTGAATGAGAGCACAGCCCCTCTGCCTGCAAACCAGTGACAGATCTGTCGAGCCCCCAACACTTGGCATCCTGCTAATGTCTGTCATTACCCTGATGGATACAGCCCCTCTATCACATTCTCCAGTTGTCTCCCTTTGCAAAGCTTTATTAAATTACCAACTCTCCCAACTGTTATCCGGCATCAGTACAAGGAAAGGGACCAAGAACAGTCAGGGACAATTTGAATGTTTTTTTTGTTTTGTTTTTTTTTTCGCTCCGAAGACCTGGAAGAGGTGAAAGATGAGGGTTTGCTGACTTTTCTCCAGCTGAAAAACGAAGTGCAGGTTTATCTTGAGGTCTGAGGACAGCAGCTGACACTGTCCCTGTGTTGTGTAGCAGAGGGGTTGCTCCTGATAAAAGAAATGGGATGCCCTGACAGCTCCCTCCTTGCTCAAGCCTTGCCAGGACCAAGAGACTTTCTGCTCCCTTCAATAAATTAGAATTATAAAAGCTGAAGGATTTATTTTGCAAGCCCCAGTGCAACCCAGGGGTTGTCTCAGTGACTCTCCTGCAAGAGTTCCCCTTGACCTGCCTGTAGTCCAAGCCCAGTAACAGGTACCATTACAACCTCTCCCACCCCACTGGAAGTCCTGTCTTCATGGAGATTTTAGGAGGAAGAACATACAGATATATTGTTTCTATAAATCCCCTGATATTATCTTTTATCGGTAGTAATAAATGTCCATATTAATTAACTTAATGGTTTTAACTGCAGTAATGACTTTGGATTAAACTGGTGAGCTTTCATGTCCCAGATAAAAGCTGCAATAATAAAATTCAGCTGCAGTGGGGGTTTTTTTTTCAACTTCCATTGTGCTGAAACAAAGCAAAATTATTGCTGGAATATTCCAGCCACCAAAGCCAGCAAGTGATCCAAGCTTGGTGTAAATCTTCAAATGTGGAAAGTTTTGAGCAAACCACAGAGAGAATAGAAACAAAACAGGGCAACCACTTATCTAATTTTTAGTTTTCATTGCTAATAAATGAGTGAATCTGCTACTTAGTCCCCTTTCATCTGTTGCTGTGAATATTCTGAGTAATGCCATAAATATTTGAGAAAAATTCATGGGCTTTTGCAATCATTTTGGAAACCTTGTCAGTGTGAGAGGAGGTGTTGGCTACCAGGAAAGGAAGAGGAAACATGAGGTGCAATGAGAGAGCAGCAAGTGAATATCAAAAAAAGTCTTCAAAATTTAATTTGCATCCTCCAGGCTGAAAGTTCTTTACATTTCCTGTGAACGTCTGCAACTGGAGAGGTGGAAAATGGTGATTGTCAGCAGCATAGACAGGGATGGAAAGGGAAAAAAAAAAAAAAAAAGCTTATCTCCATAAACTGACATCTGTGAGTAGTTTTCACTGGTTCTACCAGAGCCATGTCTGAGCCAATTTTAGTCATTGGTTTTGCTGTGGATTTAAAGCAGCATGACTGTCTTCACCATCTGTGTGAACTGCCCTCATTTTGTAGCTGACTGGTACAAGGGGTTTTCCCAGCTTTAAACCAGATGTGTTTGTTCAGGGCTCCTAAAGCCTCCTGAGAAACCCCCCAGAGCCCCACACCACCCACAGGATTCCTTTTGAGCAGCCCTTTCAGGCTTCTGGACTTGGAGACACAGCCAAAATAAAAAATAAAAGTTTCCTGACACACAGAAAGTTTTCCAGAGCTGGGTTACCTCTGGAATTTGTTCTGGGAGATGAAAAAAAGGGTGCACCTGAGGAAGAGGTCAACAACTGTAGCCCCCCATCAGTTCCTGAGGATTTCCTTTGTGTCTCATTGCCCAAAAAACCTCCTAAGGCTGTGTATAAGCAGGCTCAAATTTCACTCCATAGTAGCAATGGATTTTTGCAAATTAAAATTTTTCCCCTAAGCTCCTTCACACTTTTTAACCCCAACACATTGCTGGCCCAAGCTGGGTAAAAACAAAGGTGGGAGCCATTCTCACAGCCAGGGCATAGCAAAAGGTTTCTAGTCCGGTCAATAATCCCAAGATTTTTAAAGTGGAAATTGAGCTCTAAAGTCTCTTCCAACAGGAAATTGCCAGCTCATGTTTGCCCTTACAAGCAACAAGGTGAAATGAGAGGTGAGAGCAAACCCAGCTGCCAGCCCTTTGCATGGCCACCAAAAAAATCAGATTCTGCTCCTCCTGCTCTAACCACTGACACAAGTTCCCCTGCATGTCATGTACATCTTCACAGATTTTAAGCTCAAAAATTTATCATCATTACATGCAGGGAGGGGACTTGCTAATAACCTCAAGATCCAGCAAGCAACAAGGTTTGTAGGATAATTTTGAGCTTTTCTGGGCAGCTTTGAGCAAACTTACGCTGGCTCCAGAGCATCTTCTCCCCGTTCCTCTGAGAAAAAATGCAGAGTCTTGATAACTTCTTTAGGTCCTGATGTTTTTTTGGTCCCCTTGGCAAGTCTGAGCCATGGGCATGCTCTGCAGATTGGGGCAGGTGAGCTGGGTTTGTGGCCATCAACCCAAAGGCAGCTCCAAGCTGGGTTTCCCTGTGGCCAGGCTGTACTGGTTCCTCCTGGGAGTGCTGGTTATCCTGCAAGCTTTATGTAAATATTTTTAAGTGGCACATCTGTCTGAATTACAGCCATGCCCCCCTGGATTGCTAATTGTAGGTTTTAATTCAGCTCTGACTATCAGTTTACATAAATTAGGGAGCTGGCAGTAAGCAAGCTTTGAGGAGATGGGATATGGATTTAGTGAGGGCTGATTTTTATTTTTTTTTTTTCTCTTGGAAATGCTTCTCCTCCCAAGCCAGTGCCTTTTTCCCATAGTTTGACTCATTCTGGGGGAAAACCAGAGTGTAATTCAGCTCTGCTGGAGGGAAATGCAGCAGCCCCTTGCTTTTCCCCAGTGCTGCTGAGCCCAGCTCACCCCAATCTCATTGATTTGAATTGGCTATAGAAAAAAAAAGAGGATTTGGCATTTCATTTCAGTCTCATACCCATTTGGCAGGAGTTAGAGCCAGTGGAACCTGGCAGGGCTCTGCTGGCTTCCTGGGGCTCTGCTGCTGCCAGCAGGGTGGGTGCTGGATAGGGATGCTCCAACCAACAGGATGCTCAATGATCAATCAGAATCTTTCTTCAGCTGCAGGGGCTGCAGGACTGGGGTGCCCAGCACTGCCTTCCAAAAATAATTTGAAATTTATTACTTTAAGTAATCATTCAACGTTGGGCTGCATCCCCTCTGCAAATGGAGCTGGGAATCTCAAGCAAAGGTTTGACACTCACCAGTTCTTCTCCTGGCTCTTCCCTGTGTTGGAAACATTAACATTCCCTCACAGACTTTGAAACTTGAAGTTCAAAATATTTTGGCACCAGTTTCCAGGAGCCACCAAGGTAAAGCTTCTGGACTTTCTTAGTTTAACCCAAGGAGGGTTGGAGGGCTGGCTGGCTGCTGGGAAGCAGAAGTTTGCTCAACAGGGAGCTTTAAAGGGGATGTGGAAATGTCCTTCCCAAGTCCCAGATTTGTGGGAATCTCTTTTCACCTTCACTTTTTCATTCTATAAAATACCTCCCACACCTCTGGGCTGTCTCTTAGGGTGAGAACATCTTCATCCCCATCCTTGCTGCCACTGCAGGCTTTGTCCCCTCCCAGTGAAACAGGATATTGCCTTAAATCCAAGGAGCCAAACCCACCACTGTGGCAATGGATCCCTTTCTCCTCAGCACCTATCCCAAGGCTGAGGACTCTCAGCCCCTTCAGTGGCAATCCAGCTGCACCCAGGCTTGTTCAGAGCTTTTTGGAGCTGGCAGGAGCCTTTCCATAGCTCTCCAACAGACATGGAGCAGGGTGCCACCACTCCTGGAATGTGATCATGGAGCATCACTGCATCCAGCAACCAGATTTTCCCCAACAAAAGCTTTAGGGTTGGGGTTTTTTTTTGTTTGTTTGTTTTTCTCTGGCTGGCTGATACTTTTTCTGGAATCACTCAAGGGCCGGGTTGTAGTTCTGTAATTGTACATGGCTGGCATCCTCATAAATATTAAACACCTCTTCCAAGGGAAACTGCAGCTCCTTTTATTGCACACAGAGCTGGAGATCCCAGCTGAAACCATTCTGCATCCCTTGCTGGTGCCTGCTGAAAAGTGACTCTGGTTCAAAATATTTATCGACGCTTTGTTGTATTGGGAGAATGCTCAGTGACAGATGGACACTCTCTTTAAAACCTCAACGTATGCAAATCTCCATACAAAAGAGCCCAGGATGTTTTTAATATCACACACTTGCCTCAGGACATGTTTTTAAATCCCCACTTACCAAGGGCCCTGGCTTTTTATCAGTCAAACGCCTTAAGCACTGTGGCAGTGTGGACATCTGGCCGGGTGTTTAAAAAATTTTTTATTTGCTGAAATATTTAGTGATGTGACAGGGGTTTTAGCTGGGGACATCTGGCCTAATGGCATATGTTACAACCCAACTGCTCAGAGAGAGAAAAACTAACAAGGTAGTTGTTCAGGGCAGTTTAGCAGTCGGTGTGTAGTCAGCCAAAAAAAAAAAAAAAAAAAAGAAAAAGGGGGAGAGGACCAAATCCAGGCATTATTCCTGAGTAGGGAGTAACTAGGGATTGTTCTGCTTCCTCTCCATCATTTTGGAGTGCAAAAGAAAGTCCCAGGATGGTGTCTCTGGGTTTTAAGGTCTTCTCTCTGGCTTTAGGTTGTTGAGGTTGGCCAAGGAAGCTGGATCTGATCTGAGCAGTGGTCAGAATGGGGTTGGGACTGGTGGGCATGGGTGGGAGATGATTACCAAGAAGATTTACCAAGATTGTAAATGAATGAAGAGCAGAGAGAGAAGTGTTGTGAGTCTTTCAGGTTTCTTTCATACCACTCAGCACTGAGTTACCCAGCAGTGACCATTCCCACCCCACATGGGCTTTGGAGCAAGGCTCAAAACTTCCCACAGGTTTTGGTGTTCCATGGAAAAGAGTTATGATCCCCAAAATACCTTTCTTTGGTCCAGCTCCTCCTGGCAAGTACTCTTCAAGGAAATCATCACATTGAGAATTGAACAGAAGATACTGAACAAAGCCCAACATCCTACATCCTGATGCCAGGGTTGCTGATGGGGACTTTTGGGGGCAATGAGCACCAATGCAGTGCCCCAGCCCCATGCCCAAAGCCCCTTTTTCTCCCAGCACAGCCATCTTTTAGCTTGAAAAAATGTATATGACCAAGTGATTCCCAGCCTCTGTGGTCCATCTGGTAAAAGCAGGAGCCTCAGCTGATTGTTCCTCACCTGCTGGGGCTGCTCCATCCCCAATGAGCACCCTTGTTATTAGAAAGTCACTGCAGAAATCTTTGCCTTCAGGATGGGCAGCCAGGCTGCCTGAATTGCTCAGAGGTACCCAAGCTTCCTCACTTAAGTTCTACTGCCAAGCCCAAGGCTAAATGAGCATCCAACTCTGCCATGAACCATTTTGGTGCTGCCCTTCCCAAAGGAGCTGCTGTGACTCTGCCAGCTGGTGAAAGAGGGAAGAGTTTCAGCTGGGGGCAAAACTTTCCTTTTCCTTTATTCCAGAAGTAAAAAAAAAAAAAAAAAAAAAAACCAAAAAGAAAAATCAAGCCACTGCCTGACCCTTTGTCTCGTGTATCTGTGCTACCTGCACTTTCTCTCCCTGCATTATTCATGGTTGCATTTGATTAACCAAGTCCCTCATGGGGATTTCATGGTATCTGGTGCAGCTGCAGATGTCTCAGCCTGCTGAGGAGTTCCAGGTCAATTTGTTTGAATAAATGAAGCCACTTTCTCTCAAAATCAAGTGCTGCCTTTTGTACTGGCTGGCGAGCAGGGCATGGTGCCATTTCTCCTGCAAACTAAAGGAGAAGATAAGTTGGGTGGAGGAGCTGGGTATCACACTGCCATGCAGTGCTGCAAGGCTAATGAGGAGTGAAATCAATTCATTTCAGCCCATTTAGGCAGAAAAAAAGACAAACTGTGTCAGAGCCAAACTCCATTTGTGCTGCTATCTTGTCCCCAGAGGTGACCAGAAGTTTGCTGAAGGTCCAACAGCACCCAAAATGCTGGTTTGATAAAGCCAAGTGATGCAAAGCTGGTGGGGAATCTGAACACACCAGAAATAAGTTGGAATCCTGGAGCACAAGGTTCTTCTCTCTTCCAAAGTGATGTTCATTGTGATCACTGAGGGGGAATAAGTCACTGAAGTGGAGTTTATTAAAGCTGTTTTCATCTGGGAGGTGCACAGGTATTAGCATGGAGCCTAAAAGGTCTGACAGGAGATACCTGGATCTTTTTCTGACTTTTCTTTTGGCTGTAGGAAAGGAGGGGACAGGGTCTGGAGGGATGAACCAGCAGAAGACAACATCCCATGGAGCTGGTCCCTGCTCTGTGTGGTCCCCATGGTCCCCCAGGCACCTTCTGGGTTTGGTGCCTACCACTGTGGCCTTCCCAGCTCTGCATTTCCACCCCCTTGGAGGGCAAAATTTCATCTGGAAGGAGACAAAATATCAGGACTAGATCCGAGGTGGCCCAAAAGACTCAGGCACTGTGGTAGATATCAAGTGCTATGCTGGATTTGCTGCTTATTTCCCAAAGAAGAAGATGATAGAGCTCTCCTGAAGCCAAAGCTTTTCAGCAACCCCCCAAGTTGCCTCCTTTTTGAAAGAAAAAGTTATTTTTCTCCAGCACACATCACTTTCTTTGTGTCATGTGTTTGTCTTTGTTGCATTTCTCCTGAGAGCCCTTGGTCACTCCATTTCTATGAAGTATTAATACCCCCCCGGTGCTGTTTATGTACCCAGATCTTTTTTTTTTTCCTTTTTTTCTTTTTTTTCCTTTTTTTTACCTTTAGATGTTCAACAGCATGAATATTCTTATTTTTTATTTAAAACTAATTTGGAGTTCTTGCTCTCTAAGGGGTTTCTAATCACCAAAAAGTGCCCGAGGCTAAAACTGATTGACAGGAAAACGTTGTGGCTTCTGAAAAGTAAATTGGCTATTGACAGAGCAGTATACAAAGGAAAATGCTAAATGCTTATTATTTATGAGCTATTAGGGAAAATGTTATCAGCATCTGTTTCCCACATGGGCAAAAACACCTGTCAGACATCAGGAAACTAGAAAACGATGCACAGTTAATAGTTACTTTGTTTAAAAAGTCATTAAAATTGAATGTCAGCTAAAACTTAGGAAAACATCATTCTTCAAACAACTTTTAATCTTTGCTGTTCAAAAACAAAAAGGGAAAGAAAAAAAGGAGAAAGAAAAGACCTTGCCACATTTTAATTTCTGGGAGCAGAAAGGGAGAAGACGTTTGATTTGAAAGTGATGCTCAACAAACAAGGTCTGAACAAACAGCAACAAAAAAAAAAACAACAAAACACAGAGGAAAAAAAAAAAAAAAAGGGGGAGAAGTTGGCTCTTCTCCTGGAGTTGTCCAACAGAGCAAGGTCAGGAATTTACAGGGGTCTCAGCACCCTTCATGGGGATGTTTGGATTTCACTTAAAGCTGTGAACAGGAGGGCTCTGCCCGGCTGCTCCCACCAGGCTCTGCCCAGGAGGAGCTCCAGGGTTGGATGGGCTCCAGTTCTGGCATTGGCACTGGCCACAGAGCAGGCTGGTGGCATCCTGTGGCTACCAGGTGGCTTTCTGCAGCCACAGTGATCACCTCCATCACTTGCACCTCAAGGCACTGATTCTGCTCCCAGGGGGGAGAAGCTTCCCCAGCACCAGCAGATCCCAATCCGGGTGGCCACGAGTCAGGTGGGTCGTGGCCAGCTTGGATTTTCTTGCTTTGTTTCCAAATAAAAAGGAAAATCATGGATAAGGTGGCCCACAGAGAGCAGCAGTGCTCCTTTCCCTCAACTTCTGTTACATCTGAGCAAGGATTTGTTTGGATTTTGGTGGCTTTTCCAGTGGCAGGGTGGCAAAGAGCTGTGTCTGTAAACACCCTCAGCACTTCTCTGCCCCCCAGCAAGGGAAGGGATAAAGCTGGGATATTCCAGGCATTTCAGGCTCAGAATATTTAGGATTACTCTAGCAAGACTCCTCCTAAATCAGGACTTATTGTTAGAATTGTTGAAGAAAATGGAGCCTCATTTAAGGTTTCCTCTGCTAAGGTGAATTCAGCCATTTTTACCAATCAGATCACTGGAACAGAAGAGGGTTTGGTTTTTATTTTTGGAATACAAGAGATTTTGATTTTTATTTTTGGAATACAAGAGGGTTTGATTTTTATTTTTGGAACACAAGAGGTTTTGATTTTTATTTTTGCAAAAGCCATAGCATCTTTTTTTCTGCTCTATGTGCCACCAAGATTTATTTACCTCGGGAGCCATTTTTTTCTTTCAAAAATTCCCATGTGTTTTTTCAAGCAGCTTTATTCAGGAGGCAAACCAGATCTCTGTGTTTTATACACAGCTGAGCACCACCAGCATTTTAGCAATCATATAAGCAGTCACAGGAAAACCAAAAAGCTTTTTTTGACACACATGGTGATGGCATTTTCCCCTCCAGCTTGGATGCAACTTTAGCACAGGTCAGGAAGCCAAACCCAGGGGGGGCTTGAACAGATTTAGGGCCTAAAGGTGAAACTGTGCTTAAATTGTGCTGGTTTTAGTTTCTGAGGAAGCAGCAAAATGTGCACAGATTGCCTTAGTGGTGAAGAGAAACAAGGTCCATCTTCTCCCAGTAGGAATTTTAGGGCAGGAGTTTTTCATGCCAGGATGGGATTTTTATTTTGGGAAATAGGAAAAAAAAAATAAAAGAAAAGAAAAAAAAAAAAAAAAAGAGGGAAGATGATCTTTACCACAGCTCCTCACCCCAAAGTCACCCTTGGTTTTATGTTGTGTGAATGGGATCTCACTGATCCAGGACACAAGGACAAACCCAGTGTGACACCAGTAAAAACGCCAAAGAAATATAATATAAAATACTGTGCATCCATTTAAATTATTTAATGTTATTAACATTAATTACCATGCCCTGGTAGCCAGAGTGATTCACGGGCTTTTTCCCTTCCCTAATTTATCCTCCAAATTTCCCTCTGAATTTTGACATCCCTATGGCAGGGTTTGGCCCAGCCCCTGGGTGGGCTCTTGGGTACCAGGGACCTCTCTGCACCTTCCCCATGAGGCTAAAGAGATGCTGGAAGAGCCACATTTTAGAGAGGGTCCTGTTTTATTATAAATAGTCACACAAATTGTCTTCACCTGGTGAAACTATTGGCTTTTATGACTAAGTTTTGGCACAGTTTCTTCTCTAGCCCCCAAACTGAGCCACTTTCTGGTCTGCTGAAGGGAAGCAGCATCCTCAGTGTGTGATGGACCAAGGGCTCAGGCTCTGCTCCTGGGGGGGCTGAGCATAATGGGGAGAATGGGGAGAATAATGGGGATAATGGGGAGAATAAAGTACAAATAAAGTACAGCTCAGCCCAACCCTCTGGCCATGGCCAGGGGAGGCAGAGGGTGCTCTCAGTTCATTATTAAATTGATTTTTGGGGTAGGTTGAAGACACAATTAAACAGTTGCAAAGCGCTGATTTTCCATCCATCCATCCATCCATCCATCCATCCATCATTATCCAGGAGAGTCAGATGTGCTTCCCAAATCCTTCATTGACCTGATCTGGACCCCAGATGCCTTCAGCAGGATCTGGGGGTGCCTCTTCCCACTTTTTCTCCTAAGGATCCCAGCAGCAGCAACCAGCCCTGCCTGGTCCCATCCTGCAGGCAGGAGCCCTCCTGGGTGGGTACTTTGAGCTCTGTCTGGAGCTGCCTTTGATGTGCCATTTTCTCTTTGAAATGCAATGTCTCACACATCTAATCCTCATCACATTTGGGAAGCTTTTCTTCAGCCTTTCAGATGGGGACCGTCAGGGGAGTAGAGTTTATTTTTGAAAGGGGACAGTTTGAAGGGTTTTTTTTTTTTTTTTTTTGTTTTTAAACCATAAATGCCTTTTTTTTTTTTTTTTATGATCAAAATGGGAAGGAATCCTCTTGGTGGCTCTTTCAGGCAGGGGTTGAGGTTTTATTGTTTTGTGGGGTTGGAGGTTTTTTTGCTTGAGAGTGTCAATAGCTCTCGGGCACCTTGGATCTCTTTCCCTGGATTTTCCCTTGATGCTCCATAGATTTCAAACCTCCAAACTGGCTTTCCAAGCACATGGGTGGGATCCCTCCAGAAAGAGCTGTGCTATAGTTGACCAAAACCAGCATTGTGCCCACTCCAGTCCCAGGGACTAAATCCTAACCAACAGAATCTGAAAAAACCCCAAATCTGCTGTAATTCATCCCATCTGGCTCCTTGAAACAACCCCTGTGCCCAGCTCAGGAGTGACAGCTCCTTTTTTATCAAAGAACAGCCATGAAGGATGGGAGCTCCTAAATCCTCCCTCCTTCCTCCCCCAAACCTGCATCTTCTCTCTGTTTATTTGGATCTGGCTTCCCAGGGGAATCCAACAAATACAGAGGATGAGGATTGAACTTCCAGGTGCCTGGAACCACGCTCCGGGCAGGGCAGCAGCAGGGATTTAACTTTGAAATGACTTGTACTGAGGCTGCTTTCCCCTCTTTAACCTTTCCTCCTCCTCCTCTGGAAAGTTAGAAACATCTTTTGTATTCCAGAGGCCAAAGGGCCAAACTTGCCTTTAATTAAAATGCATATTCTTTAATTAAAGGCCCCATAACACATGAAGGGCATTCATTGAAATACGATGTGTGACATAGTCATTACCCTGCTGTTAATTACTAATTAATGAAGCTATTTCAATTAATAGCTTCCCCACTGTCACTCTGGCTTTGACAGGGCTCCGTGCTGAGAAGCTGTAGTGGAATCACAGGGATCCTAACTCCTGGAACAGCACCAAAAGGCATCAGCTGAATATTCATGTCGGACGATGTTAACACTTTTCAATTAAACAGAATAAAGTAAAAGCTCCCTCAAAAGTGTATATCAAACATGCTCCAGCCTTTCCCTCTCCCCCTGTTCTCTTCCAGCTTGTCAAAAATCACTAGGAAGGAGAAGAAAAAAAATTAAGTGTTGGTTTTGGGGTTTTTTTTCTTTTTTTCTGACACCTCAGGCTGGAGCATCATTTACCAAGCAAGTGGTGCTGCCCCTGGGGGGGAAGATTCAGGACCAGTCCAGGCTGCTGGTGGGACACATCCAATCCCAGGGCTGAGTGTTGCATCCCCCACCCTTTCTCTCCCTTTCCTCCAGTGAAACCACAGCAGGGACAGGTCCTTGGGTGGCTTCTTGGTCCCACACAAATATTTGGGAGCTCAGGAGCAATGTGTTTGTCCTCCAAGGTTAAAAAAGGAATCATTTCCTAAGTATGGGTTTGAATTACTCAGCCCAAGGGGGTGCTGGTGAGGGCTGGGATAATGCTCAGAGTGAAAGAGGTTATTTTGGAGTTCCTGGGTTAGAATCAGTCCCTAAAAAATGCAAAGTGCCACGAGCTGGCTCTCTCTTGGGCACCATCTGGTTGAAGTTTTCCATCAGAAACACTTGGAAAACAAACCCCAAAGCAATTCCTGTGGAGTATATCCATATTGAACCCCAAATATTTTATTTTTAGAGCTGGATTTTATTTTTTTTTTTTCAGGCAGCAGACCTTGGGAAGGGGGGAGGAATCTTTTAGGGAGGAAACGTTATTGACAAAAAACAAGAAACTGTGAGAGAAGGAAAATATTGCCCAAATATCCTTGTTGTTTGAGTTCACAGTGATTTGTTGCAGAAAGCAAAAAGACTGTGAGATTCTTCTGCTGTGGGGATAAGGAGGGAAGATGGAAATTCCTGTGGAAAGGAGGAGAACATGATGGACCACAAGGAGATGTTTTAATCCACATCTCAACTTGAAGCTTCCATCTGAAGCCAAGCAACGCTCAGTAGGGTGTCTGTTGGTCATGAAGCACCAGCTAACAGCACATCCTGTGATGGGAATAATAAATAAACCATTTGCTTTGTGTTTTTTCTTTGTGTCAGGTTATGGTTCTGCATTTAGCATCCCAAAGAGAGAGAATTACACACTGGGTAATGTCCTTACTGTGCTGAGCATCAGCTAGAAAAGTTATCCCTCCAGATTCCTGCTGGCTGTAAGAAAATGCAGATCCATTTGTTAGGTTTGTACTTTAGCAATGAAGCAGAAGGGTTGTGAGACCATGAGGTTTATCATAGAATCCTTGGATATCAGGTTGGAAGGGGCCTCAAGGATCATCTGGTCCAACCTTTCTGATATTACTGGTTATGTGAGATGTCCCAGCACCCTGTCCAGCTGAGACTTAAATCTTTTTCAGCCTGGCTGCAGAAATCCTTGCAAACTTTGGATCCTTGTGAGAGCACAAGCAGAGGAAGCACTCAGCACCTAGGAGAAAATTTCCAGGGATGAATAAAGCAGCCCTTCTGAATGCTTTCTTTGCCTCCCTGCTACAATTTGGGTTTTTTTTCATTCCTTTCTTCCTTTTTCCTATTGATTGTCACCAGCCCTGCTACAGCTGAGTGCAAGAGGAGCTGATTTCTCCAAGCATGACTGAGGAGCAATCAGTTTTTTCTGGTGGGCTGACATCTAAAGCTGCTCTCCAAGGTCTCAATTAGGGCTGGACTCATCTCCACCTCTCCTGGGAAGAGTTTTTGCCTCTTCTGCTCAATTATACCCCTGGCTCCTCCAGGAGGGAGGGAGCTTGAGCTCTGCTTTAGCTCTTAACCTCTGAGGTGCAATTGAGATTCAGGCATTGCTGGAAAAGCTTCAGAAATTGGTTTTCTAAGGTAATAGGCCCTTGATCTGCCAGGTTTGTGCAGAGTTTGGAGGGCAAATGGATTAATTGGAGAGGCTCCTGGTTGGTTGGGATGCTGTGCCCCTCTCTCTGAGGCTGCAGGTGATGGGAAGTGGGACAGAGATTCATCCCTGAATTCCCTGGGGCTGGCAGTGACTTCTGTGTCTGTCTGGCATGGCTCTGGTTTTATCCTTTATTAGGAGCAGAGGGAAGAGTTGGCAGAGTTCACACAAATCACACTTTATCTCTTTCTATGGGAAATGCTGGTGTTCCAAAAGATCCTGAAGCTCCAGCACCAGCTCTGTGAGCTTCTGCTCTCTCTTGCCATTATTCCAGATGCTCCTCCTTGCCTGCAAAAGGTAAAACAAAGTTTGGGGATATGTCAAGAGAAGTATTGGATGAGATGCCCTTCCCTGGAATTATTAATCCACCAAACAAGGATGAATCTCCTGGAATAATCCTCTCTAATGCACAGCCAGGAAATCAATTCTGTGCTTTATTCTTTAATCCAGAAATCTCCAAGGAGGAGGAGACAGAGGAGGAGGAGGCAGGGAGGGAGGGAATGAACAAACACCATCAGAAAAGGGTCAAAACTGATACTTCATGGAAGGAAAAGAGAGGAAAATGCTGTTCTTCCCAAGAGCAGGAACATGTTCTGACCCACCCAGTGGCACAGATTCCCCTACAAACACCCAAGCCCCAAGCAATGCCAAAATATGCCATTTTTTAACTCATGCTGTCATTTTTGGCAGTGCATTAAGCCTGCCAGGAAAAGGTAGGTGCTAAAGCCAAATTCCTCTTGTTTTCCAGAGATATGGGGCACTCCCAGAAGTATTTGCCCTACTTGGGCTGTCAGCCCCAGCCCCCTCTCAACCCAAACAGCAAACCCAACCAGTAACACCCCAAACTGCATCACTTGGGTGTTACATGGCCAAGCCAGGTTTTCATGGGGCTGCTCGGTGTGTGTTTTACCTGGGACAGAGCACACAGACACAACTCACCCAGGCAAGGCTCAGCCAGGCAAATTTGGCATCTAACTGTGTGTGAATTAGCACATCTGGTTGGGAAACAACATTTATTCTGCTTCAGTTTCTACCCTGAACAGCTTTATCCATATCCTTTAAACCCATGGCTAATACATCTGACTGATGCTCTCTCAGGCATGGTTTCTATCCTTTAAAACAGTGATTCAGGGCATGTTTATCTTTTAACCTTCCCAAACATTTCCCACTTTTCAACTCCAAACTCTTATGCAAGATTTCCAAAACCTGCCAGGAAGTTTTTATCAATTTCAGTGCTCTCTCTCTGTTTCTGGAATTGAGTAATTTTATCACTTCCTTGAATCAAAATGACACAGTGAATTTCTGCAAAGACTGAAATGATCTGAGGCTGCTAAAACCCTTGGTGGTTGATAGAGCTCAGAGGACAAAGGGCATCCAGAGTCTGGCAATGTCAGGGCTGAAGTTTTCACTCAGCTCATCACAGAGCCACAAGCCAGGAAAAAAAAAAAGAAACTGATTTGGAGCTGATTCCAAATTTCCCCATAGTTTTATACCTTCAATCTGCATCATTTAAGTGAGAAATCAGTTAAATTTGAATTTTGTACTTCCAGCTGACTCCATCCACAAAATCCTCAGAAAATTGGCACCTGGTTTGCCATGGTCCCTGGATCCAAACCTTTCTAAGTGCAGAACACCCTTCTCCTGCCTGGAAGGACAGCCCAGGGCCATGCAAACATTCCTGGGGTCACCCACTTGGATGCTGTGCATGTCCTACTTAGAGGCTGCTGTAAAATGAAATTACAAGGGCAGAGCTTTTACCCTGAGCTTGTGGCTCCTGGGGTGGGAAGTGCAACCTGCAGCCCTTTTCAAAGCAAAATTATTTCATATGGGCTGAAATAAAATGAAATAAAACCAATCAGGGATGAGTTGCTCATCCAAAGGCCTCGTATCTCATATCTGATTCTGCTCTGGCTGATAAGACTATTTGTTTAGGGGGTTATTTTGCTAAACAACCAGGGTCTGGGGTGCAGAAGGGAAGGGAGCATCATGCCCTGAGCCTGGGGGACATGGGGACCTCCTCTGCTCCCCCAGAGCAGCTCCGTGGGCTCATGGAGAGAGGTTGGGAGAAGAACGGACCATGGGATTAAGGAGAAGAAGGGAAGATGCTGGAGGAGGCAGGGAAGAGCTGCAGACACTGAGGAGCAGGTTGATTGCAGCAGCAAAAATACAGAAAAGTGAGAGCAGGCAGGAAATCTGTGGCACCAGGTTCCTGGGCATGAGCCAGCACTTTGTCTTTTTTTGGGGGGGCAAAATAAGAGGAAAAATTGGTGAGGCCACACCTGGAGTATTGTGTCCAGTTCTGGGCCCCTCAGTTCAAGAAGGACAGGAAAGTGCTTGAAAGAGTCCAGCGCAGAGCTACTGAGATGATTAAGGGAGTGGAACATCTCCCTTATGAGGAAAGGCTGAGGGAGCTGGGGCTCTTTAGTTTGGAGAAAAGGAGACTGAGGGGTGACCTCATCAATGTTTTCAAATATGTAAGGGGTGAGTGTCAGGGAGATGGAGTTAGGCTTTTCTCAGTGGTGACCAGTGACAGGACAAGGGGTAATGGGTGTAAATTGGAGCATAGGAGGTTCAAGTTGAATATCAGAAAAAATTTTTTTACTGTAAGGGTGACAGAGCCCTGGAACAGGCTGCCCAGGGGGGTTGTGGAGTCTCCTTCACTGGAGACATTCAAAACCCACCTGGACACGTTCCTAGGGGATGTACTCTAGGGGGCCCTGCTCTGGCAGGGGGGGTTGGACTAGATGATCTTTCCAGGTCCCTTCCAACCCCTAGGATTCTAGGATTCTATGAAAATCAGAAAGGCACCATGATCAGCCCACATTTGCACCAACTCTGGGCACCTGAAGGGCTGAGGATGAGTGTTAGAAAGTGTCCCCCTTGCTTGGAACTCAGGCAGGTACCCAGGAGAGATTGTAAATGAGAGTTTCCATGAGTCTGGGTAAGAGAGGGAGGGGGGAAACCACTATGAAAGGAATTCAACAGCTGCACAGGAAAATCCCCTGTCAAACCCCCCCAGTTTGCCTTTAATGAGAACACAGGACATGAGTGAGTAGGTTGCTAATTCTTTGTGTAAAATCCTACTGGTATTTGCTACACATGTACCTTTCCAGTGTGTCCCATGGAAATTAGGTTGTGTGGGGTTTTTTTAATTTTTGTTTTTTTAATTTTTTTTTTTTTTCCTTTGGAGCTGAAATGAAAAACGATTTCTTGGAGAATAATTAATGGCAGGGTGCCAGGGGATGGTGCCCAATGCTGTGTTTGGAAGAACAAGTCACCAGGACACTGCTGGTTGCACAGATCAAGGGAAAGCAACTTGGGAAAGGATTCCAAGGATCAGCCAAAGCTTTTCTGGCAGCTACTTCCTCATCGAAATCTTTATTTTTTTTATTTTTTTTTTTTAACCCTTTGCAAAAATTCTGGTGATTTGGGAACACCATTTTCCAAGTGTTTCAGTGCTGCTTTAAGAGGCCAAATCCTATTACTGGCTAACAGGACTGTGGCATCCCAGCAGCAGAGACACTTTGGAAGATGTGGGTTTATATGGGGCTTTCATCTATTTTCATGATTGGATTAAAACCCCTCCTTAACCCAGGGGTGGAGAACTGTGTGAGCAGCCAGCTACACCAGTCTGGAAACCAACTGGAGCATAAAACCCCAGTTAGGGTCCCTGGCTCATCCTGTGTCCCAAAAACCCTTGGACAGGGCATCCTGACCCAAAACAACGAGCCCTGAAGATCTCTCTGCTCAGAGGAACCTCCAGAAACTGCAGCCCTGGAGCAACGGAATTTTGGAGATGTTTTGGGAGAGGGGGAAAAACTCTATTTTAAAACCTATTTAATGTTGGAACTAAGACTGTTTTTCAGGTGTTTTCTTCAGGCCACCTGCCCTGAGGACAGTCACAAACAGCCCCAGGGGAATTATTTTGAAGCAAGAAACAAAAGAGGAATTAAAAGGGGAGAGCACTTAAAGCTGCTGGCAGCAGGAGTTTGGTGCCATGGTCTGCGAGTCCCTGCCACTGCCCACCCCCCAGCACCCCCCTTTTTAATTACAAGCAGTCAAACTGTAAAAAGCCCTTAATGAACATCTTCATTATTGCATTAAAGTTGGAAATGGAAAATTCCTCATTCCGTGCCACGCTGGAGGTCAGAGCTGCAATAAAGGGGGATATTTTGGTTGTTCCAGTCCCAGGGCCCTTTGCAGGAGGAAGGTGGCTTTGGGACATGTGGGGAGCTGGATGTTGGGTCAGGGCTCTGCTGTGAGAGCAGCTGCTGGGGTTTTAAAGGCAAAAGTAGCAGTGAGGAGTGTTCTTTGCTGTTGCTTTTCTCCTCCATGGAGTGCTTTTTTACTTCTTTTTTTTTTCTTTTTTTCTTCTTTTTTTTTTTTCCTTCTTTTTTTCTTATTTTCCTTTTTTTTCCTCTTATTTTCTTCCTTTCTTCTTCTTTTTCTTTTTTCTTTTTTTCTCACTTTTTTCTTCTTTTTTTTCTTTTTTCTTCTTTTTTTCTTCTTTTCTTCTTTTTCTTTTTTCTTCTTTTCCTTTTTTTTCCTCTTATTTTCTTCTTTCTTCTTTTACTTTTTTTTCTTCCTTTTTTCTTTTCCTTTTTTCTTTTTTCTTTTTTCTTTTTTCTTTTCTTTTTGTTTTTTCTTCTTTTTTTTTTTCCTTTTTTCTTCTTTTCCTTTTTTCTTTTTTCTTCTTTTTTCTTCTTTTTCTTTTTTTTTTCTTTTTTCTTTTGTCTTTCTCTTTTTTCTTCTTTTTTCTTTTTTCCTCTTTTTTCTTCTTTCCCTTTTTTCTTTTTTCTTCTTTTTTTCTTCTTTTCCTTTTTTCTTTTCTTTTTTCTTTTTTTCTTTTGTCTTTTTCTTTTTTCTTCTTTTTTCTTTTTTCCTTTTTTCTTTTTTTTCTTCTTTTTCTTCTTTTTTCTTTTTTCTTTCTTCTTCTTTTTTTCTTCTTTTTCCTCTTTTTTCTTTTCCTTTTTTCTTTTTTCTTTCTTTTCTTCTTTTTTCTTCTTCTTTTCTTTTTCTTTTTTCTTTTTTTTTCTCCTTTTTTTCTTTTCCTTTTTTTCTTTTTTCTTCTTTTTTTTCTCCTTTTTTTCTTTTCCTTTTTTTCTTTCTCTTCTTTTTTTTCTTCTTTTTTCTTCTTTTCTTCTTTTTCTTTTTTTTCTTTTTTTTTTTTTTCCTCCTGGGTTTTGCTTTCCAGCTGCTTGAATGTGTTTATTGATCCCATGTCAATGCAAACTGCAACCAAGCAGCCTCCATCCAATGCTCCGGGGGCAGCTCTGGCAAACACCTCCAACAACCCAAATCCAAACTGAGCCCATCGATTCCAACCCACAGCAGGAAAATAAAATGTGCCTGGGGTTAAACAGCCTGAAGTCCCAGATTCTCAGTCCCTTTGGCACCATCCCTGCTTGGCCAGAGGGAGCTGGGACCCAGCCTGGCAGGCAGAGGAGTCCTGGAAAATTTCAGGCAAGTGGCAGAACTCATTTAAATCTCTCAGGTTTTAACCAGCTGCAGAATAATATGAAGCAAAGGGCAGGGTTTCAGGTGGGTTTATGGCTTCTTGGAGATTTTCAGAGCAAATTAGCTCAAGTGTGTCCATCAGAGGTTGTCTGCACCTCTATAAGAGCAGCAAAAGGAGTGGAAAAGTTGAGGATAATTTGCATTCTATTTACTTACTGTTAAATCGGTTTCACATTGCATTTTCTTTTTTTTTTTTTTCTTTTTTTAGGTTTTGTTTCTTTGGGGGCTTTTTGTTTGTGGTTTGTTTGGGTTTGGGGTTTTTTGGGTTTTTTTGTTTGTTTGTTTTGTGGGGTTTTTTTGTTTGTTTATTTTTTGTTTTGGTTTTGATTTTTGTTTTTCCTGGGGAGAAAATCAGTGGCCTCTGCAGCTCCCAAAGATATTTCCTTGCTTACACCACCCCACCAATGAGCTTTCCAAATTCCCTTGGTGCTTCTCCTTTTCAAGTGCACTCCAAACATTTCCTCCTCCCCTCCACACCAATTCCCCAAAACTGCCAAATGAGGAGGGAAAACCCACCCTGGGTCCAGCAGGTCCAGTGGGATCCCCTGCCCCAGCCTCCCCTGGTGACAGCCACCAGCCAGGGCTGCTCCTCAGTGGGGTTGGGGTGCTCCAGATGTTCCAGCTGTTCCAGCTGTGCCTGCCAAACCATCCCGAGCATCCCTGCTCCCCCTGCCAGCTGTTCCAGCTGTGCCAGGACAAGGCTCAGCATCCCTCAGTTGCCCAGGAGCTGGCACATCCCAAATCTAACAGCTCCCTCTGTTGGCATCCATTCGAACAGAGGATGCAGGATGGTTGGAAATGGATTCTTATTTCTTTTTTTAATTTTTTAGGTGGAATCACCCACCTAACCAAAAAAAAAAAAAAAAAAAAAAAAAAAAAATCTCATTTCCTCTGTATTCTTACTCTAACAAGTGATACTGGGGCACATCTCCTGATGCTGCACTGAGCACAGCTGCTCAGTTATTTTTGCAAAATAAATGGGAAGATGCAGCTGGGTGTAAACTGAGCTCTGGAATATAAGTAAGAAAATCTCCCAGCCCAGCTACTCCTCCAGCCCAACCTCCCTGTCCTGTCCCCCCAGCCCCCAGGATTTCATCACATTAGAATCCTAGAATTGGCTGGGTTGGAAGGGACCTCAGAGCTCATCAAGTCCAACCCTTGCTCCACTCCCCCCGTGGTTCCCAGCCCATGGCACTGAGTGCCACATCCAGGCTCTTTTGAAATATCTCCAGGGATGGAGAATCCACCCCTTCCCTGGGCAGCCCATTCCAATGCCTGATCACCCTCTCCAGAAAGAAATTCTTTCTAATGTCCAACCTAAACCTCCCCTGGCACAACTTGAGACCTCTTGTGCCCTCTTGTCTTGCTGAGAGTTGCCTGGGAAAAGAGCCCAACCCCCCCCCTGGCTCCAACCTCCTTTCAGGGAGTTGTAGAGAGTGATGAGGTCTCCCCTGAGCCTCCTCTTCTCCAGCCTCAACACCCCCAGCTCCCTCAGCCTCTCCTCATAGGATCTGTGCTGGATCCCTTCACCAGCCCAGTTGCCTCCTTTGGACTTGAGCTCTTTCTGGTCACACAACCTGGCACCTCTGCACTCAAAGGAAAATCAGACAGTGTGCAAATGATTTCCTGCCTTTATTTTTTAAGGTTCTTTGGTAACAAAACCCCTCGGACAGGAAGCTTTGGCAAAGGTGCTGGAACACAGAATGGGGGGGCACTGGAAAAGGTCTCCAAAGAGGTATGGACACCAGGAAGCCTCAGCCTCAAATGTACTTCAAATATTTAACTTCTTAGGCAGTTTAGAGAGGCAGCTAACCCAGACAGCCCTGGAATTCCAAAGCAGCCACAACCAGTGACTTTTCTCTGATGATCTCAATCCCAGTTTTCCCACTTTGCTGAGCCACGGGGTGACCCAGTAGCCCAGTTTGACTCTGAGGGATTTCAACTCTGCCCCAAGAAATGCTGCAGCAAGCAAAGAGAACCAGAATTCACTCCTCACTTGGACACCCCGGGGAGATGTTAAAACCAAAAAAACATCACCACTTTTTTTTTTTTTTTTTTAAATTTTTTCTCTATGTCACTATAGAAAAGGCCATGCAAAAAACCTGCTGGGCTTGGAGGAGGGGCAGAGGTCTCTGCACAGCCTCAGGCCACCTTGGCAAGCCAGGTTTAGCTTTTGCTGTGTGTGCCCTCCTCATTCCATCCCACGATTTGAAGAGGAAACCCAACAGCACTGGGGTGTTCTGGCTCTGCAGCACCCCAGACACAGGCCTGTGCCTATGGTAGCAACAAGAGGGAGAAAAAAACAACCACAAAAGGAGGAAAAAAATAGTATTTTATCTCTCTGACCTCCAATCAGGCCACACTGATCCTATATTCTCTTGCAAAGACATCAGGCAGCTGCATCTTTATCTCTTAATACCCCTGATTAAGTAGCTCAGCTTAGCTTAGGGCCATTAGTGTCTCTGCAATTAAAAGCCTGTCAGTATTTTCACCACAAACCCAGCTATTCAGAAACAGAATGTGGCTCCAACACACCTCCCAAGAAGAAATTTGGCCAAAACCAAAGGAGGAGCATCATTTTTTTAAGGCAAATGAACCTGGACCTACAGCTTTGCTGCACGGAGAAATCCCTTGGGAAATCTGCTCCCAAACCTCAGCTGAAGTTTTCTGGTAAGCAGAAGAGAAATCAAAAAGATTTTGAGGGGGCTGCAAGCAAGGGGTGGGAGAAAAAGCAATGAATGGCTTTAAGATGAAATGTCACATTTAAAATTGATCCTACAAACTCAGAACCTGTAGGCTGCTGGTAAATCCTTCCCTTCTGGAAATCCTGAGGGGTTTGCTGGGAGTACCCCTGAAAAAAAGCTTGCAGAATCAGGCCTCAAGTACATAAAATATAGAATTTGGTGCTTAAATTTAAAAATATTTATAAATAACTTAAGACATTCAGGCTCAGAGGTGGGTACAGCCCAGGGCTGACACGGGGAACCACGGGGCCACACACCCAGAGCTATGGATCCCCAAGGGAGAAATTTGCTTGATGCTTCCCACAGGGACTTTTGGGAAAGCCTCACACACCCCTTGGAGTGGAGGACACATCTGAGCAAGCAGAAAGTTTTTGGGAGGGGAGATCCATAGCCCAGATCTGCTTTTCCTACAGACAGCAGATGGCAAAGGGCTCCTGGGGGGCTCCTGGGCTGCACCCCCTGTGCCAACTCAGCCATGAGCTTGCCCACAGGGGCTGGGATGGCAGCAGCTTCTCTTGGCACCTTGGAGGTGGCCAAACTTGGCTCAGGGCTGGAGAAAAGCCAGAGGGAGAGGAGGGAGCCCTTGAGCTTTGAGCAAGATGGGCTCAGGTCATCTGCTCTGCAGCCTCCAACTTGGCTCAAGGATGGGGAAGGCTGCATGGAGGCAACCTCCTGGCTCTGGGTCTGCTGCAAACATCCCCCCCCTGAAGGGAAGCCTTGAATTAATCCATCAATCAATCAATCAATCAATCAATCCATCCATCTCTTGCCCACCTGGCTTGTACCTGGGCGAGCAGGCTGCAAACTGAAGGCACAGGAGGGAGGGGTGAGGTCGGAGGTGCCTTTGTTTGGGGGGTTTCTTTTGTGATGCTCAGAGGACATGTGGCACCTGGCAGCCCAAGAGCTGGTCCCAGCCCAGCTGGTCACCTGCCCTGCAGTGACAGGACACAGAGTACAGAGGGACCTGCTCCCAGACCACTCCAAGCAAGCAGATACTGGTCCAGTAGACACAGGCTGGGGCAAACTGGCCACACAGGTCACATCCTCAACTGGAGATGTTGGGCTGGATGGCTCTGCAGCCCACCAGCTATGCCCTGAGCAAAAAAAAAAAGAACTTTCAATTTCTTTTCTTCCCTGGGGTTCATCCAGACCCATAATGTACTTGGTCTCAGTATAATTTTTTTTTTCCTGTTAAACACCTTAAAAATATATATATATCTCTATATATTCTTTGGCACTTGTGCGACAATGACACAAAGATGTGACACTCTCCTGTCCTTCAGCTGCTGGCTGGAGACATCCCTAGAGGTCCATGTATCCAGAGTCTGTGTCCACCCTCTGGGCCTCTCCAAACACCAGGAAAACACAGAGGCCAATGCTGTTCACAGCAGCCACCAGGTTGAAAACAGCAATCCAGGAGCCAGTGGTTTCGATCAGGTATCCAGCCAGGTACACACAGACCACACCTGGGACAGGGGGGAAGAGAAGGAAATGCAAAGGCTCTGGGGCTGGATCCTGCCCAGCTGCAAGGAGAGGACTCCCAGAGGAAAGGCTGAGCTGCAGGAGGTACCTTACCTAGGAGGGCTCCACCTGTATTCCCAACCCCTGCAAAGAAAAGAAAGGAATTGTGTAGTCAAACCCCACGGACACGAGTGGCTTCATCCAGGCTCCCAGCTGATCCCCAGCCCACGTGCTCAGCAAAATGTCTTGCTGGTGGCTGGGACAACTGCTTCTTGTCCTCATCCCCAGCCCGTGGTGCAGGGAAGGGGTTGGCAGATGGACAGAATCCCAGAATGCCAAGGTTGGAAGGGCCCTCAAGGATCATCCCACCCAACCTTTCCAGGTAGGAACATGGTTTAGGTGAGCTGGCCCAGCACCTTGTCAAGCTGAGTCTTAAAAGTGTCCAGGGTTGGGGAACACATTCCTGGGGAGATTATCCCAATGTCTGACTGTTCTCAGAGTAAACATTTTTTTTCTTCTGATGTCCAACCAGGATCTCCCCAGAAGTAACTTGTACCCATCACCCCTGTGACAAAAGAGTCTCCATCCTCTTGGTAGCCAAAAGAAGATCTCCCCTGAGCCTTCTGAACAAACCCAGTCCCCTCAACCTTCCCTTGTAGGGCTTTGGTCATCACTGGGATCCTTCTCTGGAGCCTCTCATGCCCCCAACACAACCAAACCCCTCATAATCCTTACCAAAGAGCAAGCCAGCACACGAGGGGGCCAGATCCTGCACGTTTACTGAGATCCCACTAGTGAGAAACAGAGAGGGAAATGGCAGTTTCAATGGAGCACAACTGCTTCTTCATCACTGTTCCAGTTATTTTGCCAAAAAAAAAAAAAGGAAGAAGCCCCAGGCAGTAACTGCTGCTGGCAGGAGGAAGGATGCTGAGAGTGAAGCAGCACGGGAGGGTCCCAGGAGGAAAAGAATTCCAATCAAAGTGGTCAGAGGGGCTAAAATGCAATTCCCCTCCTGCTGCATCTCTGATTCCTGCTGATTCCAGCCCTTCCCCACACCAGAGGTTTGGTGGATCAGCTCCAACCCTGGGGGGCACCCAACTCCACCAGCCCAGCAGGGGCCAACACGAGATGCTCTTGGTGTGACAGAAAGGACAGAGACAGCCCCCCCAGAGCCCCAAAATGCCATGGGGTGAGAGCTGAGGGCACAGTGGTTACCTGTGGTTGAAGGTCTGGAGCCCAACAGAGGCAGAGGCAAACACTATTGCCTTGCAAAAACTGGATGTCTGGCCCAGGCACAAAGCAAAAATGCTGGAGACACCAGAGCCAACGACCTGGAAGAAAGGGAAAATTAAACACCACGTTTTCTGCATGATAGCAAGCAACTGCTTTCATGGACAAATTGTTCCCTTCTCCAATGGCAAGAGCTTGTAGGCACCAGGGGTCTTTTTTTCCCCTCTTCCCCATGTCCTGCCTGTCTGTGCCAGGTCTGTCTGGAGGGATGTGATGCTGCAGGAGCAGAGGATACACTGCACCCCCCATTTCCAGCTCTCCTCACCCTTGTCTTGCTATTTCCTAGCATCTAAGGGAGTTATTTGGAGTGACAGCCCATGCTTGGCCATTGTCTGTGACACAAAAACCTCTTTGGAGCACTCACAAAGCTCTGTGCTCAATGTTCCTGGTGGTCCAGGCTCTGTTTTCTGTTTCCTGGGTTTCATTTCCCACCTGCCCTGCCCAGCAGGCTGTCTGCAAAGCCAGAAAACCTTTCCTCTTTCCACCTACACCCACCAACCCAGCTCCATGAGAGGTCTCATCTCCCATCTGAGCTGACCTCACCTGCATGAACTTGCGGATGGTGATGGTTTTGTACCCTGGAAGAGAAAGAAAAGCTGCAGTTAAGCACAGCTCACCTTGGTCAGATGGCGAGGAGACCACAGAAGTGGATTTCAGGTGGCCAAGATTCCATCTCCAGGTGAATACTGGGACTGAGATCAAAGGGAGCCCCAAACACTTGGATGGGATTTAGATTTTGAAGTATTTATCCCACTTCTATATCAGAACCTCATCTTGTCTATTTTCTGGGTCTTCTCCCTACCAACAAGCCCACCACAAGATCCTCTTTCTTGTGAGGGAAAGCCAAAAGAGCTCTTACCTTGGCTGATTAAATGATCAGACAGAAATCCACTGAACAAACTTGTTGGAATTGCAACCAGCCAGGGGACTACATTAAACACCCAACCCTGAAAGGGAGAAAAAAAATCAAGGGAGGTTTGCTGTCAGAGCTGAGCTTTTTTGCACATAGTTTGATAGTCTGTGATATTGGTAGAAAGGGGAAAAAAAATTTTTTTTAAGCTTTTATAGTGAATTCTTGCAGGATTTCTACCTCTTTGCCCAGCAGTCCCTCAGCTACACCCTGCACCAGGTCTGTAGGGTGGCAGGGGCATCACAGGGCTAAGGCACTCAGTAGGTTTCTTGTCTTTCCCTTCTGACCCTGCATCCAGGGGAGAGACAGAAGCTCTGTCTGCTCTGGGAAAGAGGGATTAAACGTGGCAAAGTTTGCTGTTCAGCAAAGTGATGTGAGAGAGAGCCACAGAGCCCTGGAAAGCAAGCTGTGGGTTTCACTCTGCCCACTGGGTCATTAGTAAAGCTGTCAGCAAAATTTCCAGCATCAGCTTCAACCTCATTAGCAGCCTCCCTGGGAAGCTGAGGGAACAGAGCTGGATTTTCTAATGCCAGGATTATGGGGAGCAACTTACTTGGGTTTATTTTCACTTGAGCAAGCTTGCTCCAGTTGTAATCACAGATGATTACTGCTCATTGGGATTACAGCTGCTCAGAGGCACTTTGGTGCCCAGATCCCAGGAGAAGCTGAGATCAGTGTGGGCTGGGCTGGGCTTTATTTCAGCTGGGTGAACCTGCCCATCTATCCATCCCCAGCCCCCTGCATCTCCCCCTTTGCTCTGTCACCATCCCTCCATCCCTGGCCATGGCAGGGACCACCTCCTGGGGTGCAGGAGGGCTGAATAATCTTGGGTTTAAATAATCCTCTTTCAGCTGCTCCTGGAAATCATCCCAGGCTCCAGCTGCATCTCCCAGTCCTTTGAAACTTTGGGTCTTGGGCACTTTTGACAATGTTCCCCCTCCCAGAGGGCTCGTGGGGCAATATCTCCAGTGTCTCCAAATCCACCCCAACACACCAAACCCCCCCTTGTCTCATCCCTGCTGAACCAAACCCCTCCAGCACCTCCACTCCAGTGGGTGGAGGGGAAGGGAGAGGTGAAGGCACTTGCAGAAAGGGACTTTGACCAGCAGGTGACACAGGTTCCCCACACTAAGGATTATCATCCATCCTCTCAAATCAAGCACCCTCAAGCCCTGCTTTATGAAAATGCACCAAGTGATTAGCAGCTGCAGGAAGGCTGTGCAGAGCATCTTACATAAGGGCACAAGGATATATAATGCTTAACAGATGGGAAATTGCTGCTACACAAGCACATTACTCGAGGTGCACAGATCTTGTCACAACAGTAGATTTGCTGGTTTAATAACATGATTTGAATAGAAATGTCAAGGATGCCATAAAGCCCCTTATGTATGTAACATGAAAAGGCTTTGGTAAGCTGCTCTGGAAATTATAAAAGCAGAGATAGGGTGGGAAAGGTTGTCTGAGTTTCTGAGAACAAAAAAAAAAAAAAAAAAGATCAAAATGCCAGCTTGCAGTGTTGAGCAATCCTGAGTATTACCAAGGTTTCTGAAAAATGGGAACATCATTAGTGCTGAGGAGAGGGAGGTTTTCATCATATTTTTGAAGTGCACATTATTAATGGGAATTATTAGCACTGAGCTAAAGAATGTGAGTTCAGTTACAAACCCTGTGAAAAGCCAGGAGTGAAGGGGTTGCTGGTCATTTGCTATGACACGATGTCATGAGCTCTGTGCTATTTGAAAACCACCCTTCCCTCAGAAGCAAAACAGAGTAAAAAACAAATACGACCCCCTCCTCCCTGCCTGGAAGGTGCCCCAGCTCTGCATCCCTAAAAAAGCAACGAGAAAGCATCCTCTCCAGGGATGCTGCCTCATATCTCCAGACACAAGCAGGGAGTAATGGCTCCTAACCCTGCAGAGAAGCCTCCCTCCTCCTCCTCTTCCTCGTGGGGTTCTCACCAACCCCCTCTGCCTTCCTTCATCCCTCTGCCCTCATCCCCCTCCCTAACCAAGCCCCTTCAGGCACCACCAGCGGGGAGACCGAGGGGCGATGCCAGCGCCTGGGAGCCCAACTTACCTTGGATTCAGGGAAAGTTTCCTTAAAAAATGTTGGCAGCCAGGAAAGGAGAGTGAAAAAAGTGCTGGCCGTGGAAAGCTGAGCGATGATGACAGCCCTGGAAATACACAGCAGGGAGGAAATAATCAGGGGTGACAGCTCACACCAGGTGGGAAAACAGGCACTCGAGCGACCCAATCTTTCAGGTCCTGGTTTGTAAATAGATCCCTCCCAGGGCTACAACTGCTTCCTGAGATTTTTTTTTTATTATTTTTTTTTTCCAGAGATAACCCCTGCTTTTGGTTGGCCACTTGCAAGCTCGTTCCTCTGCTGCCCTCATTGCATGGCTCCTGATGTCAGCCCCTGGCTTCAGGAGAGGTTAACTGCACCACCACCTCCCACCAGTCCCTTCCAGCCCTCAGAAAGGTGTTGTTTGGGATTTTTCTAAGGATTTCTCACCAGATGCTCTGTGTTTATTCAAGGCAGGAAGGGGTTTGCTGCCCTGCAGCCTCATTGCCCTCCTCCCAGCCTTTAAATGGCCCTTTGGGAATGGGCTTGGAGGAGCTTCAGAACCCAATGAAGCCACCCCGAGAAAAAAATGACAATTAAAGAGGTGTTTTGGCAAAAAGGAGAACACAGCCTGTGCCACCCAGTGCCCCTGAGCAGCACTTCTTAGGAACCCAGGATCAGCAGCATTTCTAATGAGATTGGTGGAGAATATAACTCAGGAGAAGCACATCCTGGACACAGGGAATAGTGAGAAACAGAGGAAGATTTTCCAGTAACATCCAGTCCTGGCAATTCCTCTAGGCAGAACACAAACTGCTTTTTATCAAGCTTACCTTTTGAGTTCTTTATTTATACAGAAAGGGTTAGAAAACCTGGCATGCTTCCCAAATACATAAATAAGTGGGCAAAACACACAGAGGCAGAAGAAATAATCAGAGAGAGGAGAAGATGCCCTTGGGAGGAGGGTGCTCCCCAGCCCCACTGATGCTCAAGGCCACCCCAGCTGCCTACCATATCGGTGCCTTCTTAAACAGCTGCTTCCAGGGAACTTTGGTCTGCTTGGATATGGAGAGGCCTCTCATTAAATAGTCTATGGGGATGATGAGTTCTGCAGGGGAGAAAGCAGGAAAAGGAATGCTCTGATCAGGAATTTTCCGTGCAGCTGGAAGCCTGCTACACCACTGCCTTTAATCGCTTTCTATCTTGTTTTTTTGGCTATCCCAGCACTGAATGCTCATGGAAACACCTCGTTATGTTGACCCACATTTTTTTCCACTGCACCCACACATTTCCTCCACCACCCTTTTCTTACAGCTCTTGTTATGACTCAACAAAAATCCCTAGGGCAGTGACCAGCTTTGGATTTTGTGCATTACCAGGCACACACCAGGCTCCCCAAGGGCTGAGCTCCTCCAAACCAGACTCAAACTGCTGTAGCCAGGTGTAACAGCTTCCCCATTAGTCAAATTACACCCAGACAGTTATTTGGGAAGAGATATTCGGGATTAACTAATTTTTAAAAGCTCTATGTGTGGATGCTCATAGTTTGGAATAAGTATCTCGCCCTGCTTGAGCTTAATCCACTTTGAAGATCAAGTTTGGTGTTTCCACTGGTGCTCAAGAGGACTGAGGAGTCAGATGAGGCTCCCAAGGGCAACATAATCCAGCGTGGGACTGGAAATAGGAAACCAGCTCAAAACATGAGCTCAAAGCCTTGTTTCTGGGTCCAGCATCTTGGCTGGGACACAGCGTGTATTATGGAGACAAGTGAACTGAAATGTCTTTGTGGAAAGCAGAGAGGATTTTGGAAACACAGAGGATTTCTAGAAAATTGCAGAGAGGTCCCCCTGGGGGACCAGAGGAGGGGAGGCAGCCTGAGGGCTGCAGGAGGCTGAACTGACCTTTCTCACTCAGGAGGTACTTGCAGGTGCAGTAAACCCAGAGCAAAGTGAGCAATCCAGAGAAGTAGAAAACACTCTCCCAGCCATACCAGTCCAGGAGGAGAGATCCTGCCCCACCAATCACCAGTGTCCTGCAAGGGAAACAACAGGGCTGGCTACAGGCATCTGCACTGCACCCATCAGTGGGAGATGCTCCTTGGGATGGAAGCTTTGGGTCACCAAATGCACTTAGAAGAGCTGCCAGATGCTGCTCCATGTGGCATCTCAGCATCCTCACCCAGGCAGGAGAAACCCCTAAGACACCCCATTCCCACCTGCCCTGCATTGAAACCTGCTCCTGAGGGAAAGAAAATGAGGAGAAACCACTAAGGGACCTCACTCCCAGCTGCCCTGCATTGAAATGTGCTCCTCAGGAAAGAAAATCAGGTTGCTGGTGTGCAGGAAGTCTCTCAGACACTGTTTAAATCAACCAAAGAAATAAGTCCACTGGAAAAGCCAGTGATTAAATGCATTAATATTACTATTTGGCTTTTAGGCAACCCTTTCCTTGGGAAAGGAAATTCTCCTGGAGATTAGCAGGCACGGGGAAGTTTTATCCTCCCCATCTATCAGAGAGGACAGGTGACCACTCCCAGTCTGAACCTTGCTCTTCTTACTGGAGCAGGCTGGTCCCCACAGTAATTAAATGCTGCAAACACTCTTCAAAGTCTGGTTTGGGAAAAAAAAAAAGGAAAAAACCCTCCAAACATAAATCCTTGACATGCACGACAGCAACTGCCTGAGGCTTCCTGAAGCAGCTGGGATGCTCAGGGCCCCAGGAATCCTCAGGTACTTTGGGCTGGGAGTTTTGCCTCCAACTGTTTAATGGCATTTCATCACCCAGTGTCCAGAGACTGTCACTTGCTGCTCAATTTATTGCTTCTGAACTTACCCAAACTGTGAGCCAGTGCCCACTGTGCTGTAGGTGAAGGATCTCTCACTTTCCCGGACTTTCTGGGACAGGAGGCTGGCCAGAGATGGGAAATATACCCCTGGGAAAAAAAAAAAACAAAAAACAGGAGCAAGGCAGGGAGCAGTCAGGTTCCTGTGCCCTCCAGAGTAAATCAAAAGCCAACTTCAAAGATCCAGCAGGAGCTGAATGCTGAGATGAAGCACCAAGACCTCTGGTGAATTCCAATTGTTTTATATAAAATAAAAATAAGTGAATCCATTGCCATGGAAGGTTTGTTTGTGCTTTCTCTGTGCTCCTGTCCCCCCACCACCACTGCCATGGTAAATCCACCAGAGCCAAAGGACTTCTCCCAATGGTCCCCCAGTGCTGCAGCTTGGCAAGAGGAAAGGGAAATCATCCCAAATGATCCAAGAAAGTTTGGGGAAGGACCAGCTTTCCCCATGTGCTTTGAAGGAGTTTCAAAATGCAGAAAATCAAAGATTTTTATATATGGAAAATCAAATAGTGATGATTTCAGAAGCCAGCAGCCTATGGCTGGCAGAGAGGGTCCTCCAGGGGAATGATCTGTCAGCAACTTTCTGGAGAAATGTCACTTTTTTTTTTTTTTTTTCCCGTGGAAGCTCTGGATGCAGAGGCAGTTTTGAGGCAGAAATTCATGCACTGCAACCCCACAGGATTTCCATCTGAATTTATGGCACCTGGGCCACCCATGCAAGGAAACCCCAGGAGCTGAAGGACAAGAGTCTCACCTTGCAGCAGCCCCATGAAGAACCTGGAGGAAGCCATAAAAACCAGATGGGCAGAAGTGATGTGGGTGAGCAGAGGGGTGAGGATGGTGAGGAACCCCCAGGCTGATGCTGAGAGGAGAAGGACCTTCTCACCTCCTATTCTGGAAGACAAAAACCCCACATAAACAAAACCAAGGGGAAGGTGAAAGGGCAAAGTCCCTCCAGACAAGATTCAAGTGCTCTTCCCAGTTCAGCCTGTTTTTAAGAGCCACCTTGCAAGCAAACCTGTTCTGTTACAAATGCATTTTGGGGAGCAGCTCTGACCTCTTCCCTTCCCACCTCCAGCTCCCCAGTGAGCTGCTGGCCACCAGCATTGTCCCCATGTGGCCACCAGCACGACCCATCCCCTTCCAGCACCCACCAGCCCCAGGGGTTGATGCCCTGAGAGAGGAGAAGCCCAAGCTGCTGTCTCCCTTCTGCTTTCCTTAACCAGTGCCAGTGGTTTCCCTCCCATCTGCTCTTCTGCACCAGCTCTGCCTGTTCACACGTGGGGTTTTGCAAGGATTTGCTTGCAAATGATTAAGGCACCTAATTAAACAGCACAGTTCACTGCATGGATAATGTGCTCCTTCCAGGCATGTGTTCCTCACAAAAGATTCCCTAGGAAAGGCCTCCTCACTAACAACAGGATGGCTCCAGCAGGTCATTTCTTAAATCTTTCATTACAGCTGACTGGGGAAGTTGTTTTGTAATTGATCTGATAAAATGAAGACACTTGGGGGTTTTTTTCCAAACGTGATGGGAACGGTGATGGAGGTTTGCTTCTGAAAAGATTGTGTGAGGATACAGGGTGGGAAAGCTGGAGGTGCTGAAGATGAAGGTAGGCTCTGCAGATAAAACAGGAAAAATGCCATGTTCCTCCCAAAAAGGAAAATATTTCCTTCTTGTGGTTAGTGACTGCAGCTACAAACCCTTGCCAATGGCTGCCCAGCACCAGTGGGCTGGAACTGGTGGTTAATGGACAAGTAACACTCCAAGTATGCAAAGAGCATCAGCATTTAGCACTTTTCTAAACTTTACACCTGCTGTTTCTTCCATCAGCTTAACGTGTAAGCTTGTGGGTTTGCTTTTTTGATTCCAATTGCTGAACTTGTGCTAAAAACAACCTCTACCAGAAAAAAAAAAAACCAACATGCTGGTAGAAAAGTGCTCTTCAGTCTTTCTAGGTGAAAAAAAAAAACAAGCCAAACTCCTGTGTTGGTCTAAGTGTCCCTTAGGATTCCTGGAGTCAGTGCAGGCAGCTGCTATGCAGGAGCTCTGGAGCAGCAAGGATGGTGCTGACACTTTGCTGGGGATTTTGCTCATGCAAAGCCCTTCAGTGCACTCTGCCCTACAAGCAGAGCACTTGGACAGACAAAATTACATGTGTCCTTTCTAAATCAGAGCTACAGAGCCTGAGGGAGGCTGATGGAGAGGCTGCAAGTGCTTCCAGAGCAACCTGGAATGCTGCAGCTTCTCCCCACGGCCACGCTTCCCCCTGTGGGGTTCACACCACGCGTGGCCGTGGCACTTGTGGCCATGGTTTGGTTGGCACGGTGGTGTTGGGTTGATGGTTGGACTTGATGAGCTTAGAGGTCTTCTCCAACCTTAACAATTCCACGACTCCCACCCCACAAACTGTCCCAGGGACAATTTCCCAGCCACTCGAGATGGGAACTGGAAGGTCAGAACCGAGCCAGACATCCCGGAAAAAAACCCAAGCAGAGGAAAACCATGGGAATAATTTCCAGTACTGATCACTGATGTGTCCCCCGATGATCTGTGTCAAGCAGTAGCCCCAGAAGAAGCTGCTGAGCACTACCCCAGACTGCTTCTTGTCCCAGCTGAAGTGGGTGCTGAGGGCGACGGCGCAGATGGGGACGGTGACCCGGGCACAGTACAGCAAACACGTCCCCAGCAGCAGCATCACAGTCCAGACACGGGATTCAGGCCTGCAAGGATGGAGAAGAAGATGAGGGAAAGGCAATGGAATGGTCTGCCTGGTAGCACCATGTACACTGAGGACTTACTGGTCAGACTGGTTTGCTTGCAAGCCCTGTGGCACCCTGTTCCTGACACATCGGTGACTGATGCTGACTTCCACCCCAAATATTATTTGACCCCAGCAGCAAAACAATGCTGGATGTCCCTGGGCTAGAGGTGGAACAGGATGCTGGGACACTGTTGACTGCAAATCAAGGGAAAAGCAGGGGGAGAACCTCATTTGTTTGCTTTTTTTTTTTTTTTTTTTTTTTTTCTTCCCTAAACAAAAGCTTTATAAACTGTTCTTTAAAAGATAAGGGTAACAAAGGCAAGGTCAGTGAATGGGGTTGGACACATTTGCATGAGACACTGTCTTGGGAGCAGAGGTTTGTTCTTTGGCATCCTTACCCATTCTCCAGGGGAGGCTGGGGTTTGGTGTTGCCCCTCAGAAGCAGAAGGAAGGTGGAGGAATTAATGCCAGACAAGATTAGCCCAGAGAGAGGCTATATAGCCCAAGATAACTGAGCTTGGCTTGATAAAAAGTTTAAGATTATTGTATTAATAATAATAATAATAAATAACAGAATGAGCTCGGGCTGGGTGTATGAATACTCAGCCCCAAGAAAAGTGTTCTTGCAGAAGAGGCAGGATGGAAACACCCAGGTGCCTGCTCCAAGTCAGCACTGAGTTTCTGGAGCTGAGACCCACATTTCCTGCAAACCTCAAGCCCAGGTGATGGTCACCTCCTCTTTACCTTCCCCAGCCCTGCTAACACCAGTCTGGGTCCCCTTTTGCCCACGAATTAGGGAGCTAAAAGCTTAGGATGAACACTCACCCTTTGTATTATTTGCATCTGGTTATTTCTATGCTCAGAGCAAAAAGCCCTGAGCAAAGAGCTCCCTGCTCCAGGGATAACCATGGAATTGTCTGTCCCAGGGCATCAACCTCTGTGCTTTCCACCTGGCTGAACACCCTCACCTTCTGTGTGGGAAACAAACCCGGGTCACTTTTTAGATTGAAATGAGCATTTATTTCCCTGTCCTGGAATGATGATAAATGGAGGTTAATTCCACACAGCCCAGGACCAGTTCTGAACGTGGCAAATGGGCCGTCACGGGGGGAGGGAAAGGAACAATGAGCAGGGAAGCACACCAGGCAGCTCTGCTGGCTGGAGGTGGATTTATTGCCTTTTCCCAACAAGGCAAATAAGCAGCTCCCTGCTCACCTCTGGCAGGAGGAACTGGAAGTGTTTCAGGTGGCACTTGGAAGGTTGGAACCCTTGCTGCTCTCCAAAATAACAGAGGAAGCAGCAAACCCCACCTGGAATGTCCCCACCAGCTGAAACACTCTCCCAGCCCTTCCCGGCCTCTGCAGAGACCACATCTAAACTTGCTGCACAACTAAAAGGGATTTGTTTAGTGACCACCTGCCCCAGCAGCTCCAGGAGCAGCAATTTCACTGCAATTGCTGCTGCCAAACAGGGTGAAACCAACAGCTCCCTGATACCAAGAGTCTGGGGCAGAGCAAGCCCGGGACAGGAGGTTTGGGGTATGAATCCCCCATCAGAAGCAGAGGGGTAACCAGTGATGAGATTGGGAGGTGTCAGGAGACCCCTCAGAGGGGTGTCTCAAGGTGGTCCAGGACCAGATACAATGCAGGTGCTAAAAACCAACTGGTATCTGCCCAACCAGGGCTTCTGGAGCTGCAGGAATGGGATGTTGCCAAGCCAGGGCCATGAGTTCTCAGCTCTTATCAGCACAGCACTGAGTAATTTAAGCTTCTGAGCTGGCAACAATGGAGGTGACCAAGTAAAACACAGCAGCCTGCTCTCTGTGTAGGCATTTCCTATCATTCAGCTGCCAAGACAGCTTTTGAAGTTGTGCTTTTTCCCCCTGGAGCAAAGTGAGACCTTTCTGAGCTTCCCTGGGCATCTGCAGCAGGATGGGCTCAGCACAGCAGCATCTGAGTGGGATCTGAGCTCGGGGATTCCTGCTCAGCCTTAAACCCTCTGTGGCTGTGCAAGGGGTAAGATGGAGAGAAAAAGAGCTGTGCAGCTCATCTGGTCTTTCCTCCTCTTCTCTTTCCAGTATTGCTGAGGTCTGTTCCCTCCAGCAGGTGTTTGGAGGGGGGAAAAGCAAAACCCCATTCAGCACAGTGCTTTTTGACAAAACTCCAGTGAATTCTTTCCTCTTGATTTTCATTCTTTTCCAAAAGCTCTGGGTATATGACACAGTCTCAATGCTCCCTTGGATCCATTCTATACATTTAAATTCTTCTCCTAGCTGGTTAAATGCACCAGGTGAGACTTACCCTAAAAATCAAAACAAGGGACTTATCCTAAAAGTCAAGAGGGCTTCAGACAACCACTTGCTCCATATCCATCTAGGAAAATCCACTCAAATAATATGAATGCTAAATGTAATCCCTGGCTGCCCACACCTACCTGAAAGCCCAGTGAGAATTATTTCTCTGCAAGGCCAATGCTGTGCTTGCATCAGAGGAAAGAGCTTTGTAACTGCATTTGCTCCTAATTATAGTTATCAGAGAGGCTGCTGATGAGTCAATGCTCTGCTCAGTGCAAAACAACAACAGCAAAGGTTACAGGAGAAACCTTGGCCAGCACAAAGGGGGAAAATTAAAACTCTCCTTCAGAAACTAAGGAATAAGGACAAATCAAACACCAGTTTTTGTAGGGAGCATCAGCCACTAACAAATTCAATTTAATGGATTCCCTGATGAGGGTGGAGAGATAATCAGTGCTGGAGATAACCAAACTGAGGCAGAGTAAAGCACCCCTAAACCTAAAGAAATCACAGCCCTGGTGTCCTGGTGGCAGAGCCTGTCTCATCAGACCATGGCATCTCCCCAAACCCCTCTGCTGGTCCTGGCCAAGCCCTGACTGCAGGAGGAAGGAACCTCCAGGGCAAAAACCTCCCTGAGAGGTGGCAGCCACCTCCAAACCATTGGCTGAGAACCACCAGAGCTTGTCTGGAGCCACCTAATTGACTTAATTGGGTGCCATGTGATGGGTGCTGGCTGCCCAGCCTCTGCTCTCCTGACCTGCCATGGTGTGTCCCCTGCCACCAGGACCCTCTTCACCCAGGGGCAGCCATGCAGCCTTGAAAACACTTCCTTTTTTCACAAACCTCCACTCCCCACCCAGACAGCCTCTATATAATTAACCCAAGCCCTAATGACTCTTCTGGGCCCTGTATTTGAGCAGCCCTGCCTGGTGGCTCTTGGTTCTCCTCCTCCAAACGCAGCTCCAGGCATTGGGTGATCCCAGCTTTGCTCCAAAGAATCCAGTGCTTCCCCTGGGACCTGTTTCCCACTAAATAAGTCCCCCACCCAGGGCTGAGGTTGATTTTCTAAGGATGCCTGAGAGCCCCAAAGGGACAAAACCCAACCCGAGCTGTCCCGTGGTGGCTGGGGAGCCAGCAGCACAAGGTATCTTTCTTTGCAGTGTGTTTTCCTGCTGGAGGAATTTCTCCAGTGGATGCCACAGAGCAAATATTTATTCAACTTTATTTCTCTTGACATGCCTCCCTCCTTTTCCCCCCCCCCAAGGCCTGTTTGTCTTGCAGACACTGCAGGTCACTGTTCCAATGGATGTGCTGGAGCTCAGGCAGGTGACAGCAGTGTCCCCTTCGAGGCACAAGTCTGCACCCTCAGGTATTTTCAGGTGGTGAGAGAGCTGTGTTAGACAGGAAGACTACAGGCAGTCTGTGCCAGAAACAGCTCTTGGCCAGAAGCCATCTCTGAGGTTTGTGGGTGTTTTCCATGACTGGGATTGGAAGCAGGAGGAGAACGAGGGGCTGCAAGTCCTGATTGCCATAGGGCTGCCCCATGGCCAAGGTGGGCACAGGTATCAGCAGTGAGGCACACCAAACACCCCCAGGGCATCTCTACCTCAGCTCATTTCTGTAAAAAGAGACTAAAAAGAGCTCTGTGGGAGATGCATGGAGGATTCATCAGCCAGAGCCACCTCCAGTGCCCCCAGCATCCCCACTCATCCCATCTGCCAGCACTGGACACTCCCCCATCCCTGCAAAAAACCTCAGGGCAGGGTGGAGATGAGACCCTGTGATGGCACCAAGTTCCCAGCCCTGCTGGAGGGCCACCAGCTCTAAACCAAGGGCCCCCAACAACCCAAGCAAAAGGCCACCTCCCAGGAGAACATCCCCAGCTGGTGCCTGTGGTCTCCCCTTGCACCTTGTCACCTGCCACACCTCAGCCTGGGGACATTTCCCTCCTTGTCACCCCTTGGTGAGCATCCCCCTTCAAAACCCTCTTTTCTATCCTACCAACCCATGGCTTTTATTTACAACAATCTCCAGCACAACCACAGTCTGACTGACCTGGCATCAGACACTCCTGGGCCAGGAGATAATACCCAGGTAGTTATTTTTAACCCAGTTTGAGAGGTTTGAGAGTCCTCTTGCTTCCCTCTCTCTCTCTGCTTCTCTCAATAACAATTTCTCCTTCCCTTGGACATCACACCCATGTCAAGAGGGAAGTTTGGGTTTCCCCCTCCTCTCCTCAAGTTGATTTTGTCGTGTTGCAAACCAGCTCCAAGCTGATGATTTGGAGCTTTGGGGTTTAGAGTTAGGGTTTTGGGGGTTTTTTTAATCCACCATTTAACAGGAGAGCAGCAAAGAGGACACAGGGTTTTTTTTTTTCCTGGAAAAGCTGCTGGTTTCCTGCCCACCTCCTATGCACAAACTCCTTAAAAAGCCACAAATAGTGACAAAGTGGTGTTCAGCAAGCGTGGCTCTGGGTTTATTCCCTCTCTTCCCTCCTTGCTTTCAGCAAAAACAAAGATGAAATCAGATTTCAGCAGCTGGCATGAGCTGGAAGTAGTTGTTAAGTCCAGCTGGAGGCAGTGGGAAAATGCAATAATGAAGCACACTAGGGCTTTGGACACTTCTCCAAGAGCATCCGTGGATCAGCCAGGAACAAAACCTGTGTCTGCCTTACATTTTCTCTGTGAAAAAAGCTCTCAGCAAGGCATGATTAAAACCAGGGTGAGGAACTTGTGCAATAAAATAAAAATAAAAAAAAATAATAATAGAAAAGAGGCAACTAAAGCTGCAACGTTGTGTTGACAAAAGATGAGGGCACAGAACTCAGAACAACAACGTGACCAATGTGACCCTTGGCTCTGGGCAGAGCATGGTCAGGAGGCTGGAGAGCAGCTTGTGGCCAGTGCTGCAGCTCCTTTTATCTCTGGAGCTTAATGAAACTGCTAAAATATTCCTTTGTCTTCAGGTGTAGCCAGAGGCTGGGAAATGCAGAGTGGTTTCAGGAGTCAGTTGCTTCCCAAGACACACCAACTTTTCCATGTTGTATTTATCTCCTGGAAGCACCATCCAAAATGTGTTCCCCATGCCTACTGCTGGATCTGGCCATGGCTTTGTGTGCAATCTTCAGGAATAGATCTCATTTCTCAGCCCTTAGGTCTTCCTCCAGTTAAACCAGAGATGCTAAAGCACAGCTGCCTCCTGAGGAGTCCTGCTCTGGCATGGTAATATCTCCATTAAAAAAGAAAAAAAAAAAAAAAAGTGGTATCTAAATGTCCAGATGTGCTACATAAATACGAGGGTTTTTTCAAGCCCAAACCAGAAATTTCTCTTGGAAGATGAAGAGGAGATGTGTGATAACAGAGCCTTTGGAAACCTGCAGAACAATCTGGGGAGAGCAACTGGAGAGGCAGGATAAAATGTAGGGAAAGAGTGGAAGAGGAAGGAAAAGCCAACTGGGAAAAGGGAGGACAAAAGAAGAAGTGTCATGAACAAAGATGGGAAAATAAACCTGCCAAGATAAACCTTTATCTCTCCTCTTACTGACGTGCAGATGGATCTTGGATGGCTGCCTGACATGTCTTTTGTTGGGACATGAAAGGAGCACTCATGTCACTTCCCTCACCTGATAAATCCTTGCCTCCATGGCAATAACTCATTACTTGGAAATGGAGAGAGCTCTTTATTTGCATATCTGTTCAAAAACTGGCTACCCAGCTGACTTCAAACCATCCAGGCAGGGATTTTATACAACTTGGCCAACCTGCAGATCACTGCCCCCTTCCCACCCTCCACCTGCCCCGTTTCCTTTGGACCATAAAACATCCATAAAACCTCCATAAAGGCTGCAACCACCTGTGTGTGTCTACATCAAACAGCAGGGATGTGAGCTCAGCTTCTGTGAATTACAGTAATATAGATAACTATCTGATGGGAGTTAGGGTTTTCCTGCTGCTCCTTAGCATTAACTGGATTTTTTTGGATTACTGGCAGCACTTGAGCTGGTCAGAATCACCTCAAAATATGTCTGTCTGGAGCAACAGGCTCCTTCCTTTCAGAAAGTGTCATTGATTGCATTTTTGGAAGAGATCTGGGGAACTGCAGGGTTTGTTCTAGCCAAGCTTATTAATTTTTTTCTAGGAAAAAACATCTAAGTGGAAACTACTCCATGAAAAGTCAGCACTGGGTTCTTCATCTCCCCCCATTCCCATTCCACGCAGATTCAGGGAAAAGTTAAAAAGGGGGAGACAAGGAGAAGGAATTTTTCCAAGTGATTTTGGGGGGAAGAAACCTCAAATTTAAAGCAACCCTAATGCCAAAGGTCTGCTTTTGAGACTCACCCCTTGCTCTTGAGTTGAGCATGGGTTTGATCAGACTCCTGGAGCTCTCTGCCTGCAGGAAAAGTCTCCCTTGGGATGGCAGCTTAGAGCTGCAGGTTAGGACTGGCTATCAGGAAGGGGAATTGATGACAGGAACCCATTGATGACAAACCTCAGCTTACCCAGTGGCTGGATGGGACAATTCCACCCCTTGGCCACACGTTCCTGTGCATTGGTACCCATGTCCCTGTCACCTGTCCCCGTGGCTGCTCTTCCACCCCATGGAGTCACACCAGACTTGGTGGCAGAGTTAAAGCAAAGGAAATTTAAAGCACAGGAGCATGTCCAGGGAATCCTGGTTTGGAGAAGCCTCTGCCCATCACCTCCAGCTGCCCCGTGGCATTTCAGAACCATCATCTCACCCAGGTTCAGCTGGGAGGAGGCAGATCCTGGGCAGGAGGTGCTGAGGGGCCCCGGGTATCCCTCCTTGGTATCCCTGCTCTGCAGCCTCTGCTCTAAGCACAGGAACATCCCACATTTTCCTGTGTTCCTGCTGTTAAAAGTGCTCACTTCGGGCTTAAGAGTATTTCAAAGTATTATAATGACTTAACTTGAAGAACAGTTCGTGCTGCCTAGCTGCTGCCCAGCTTCTTTTCCAGACTTTATCTTAATTAATTACTATCACCAGTACAAACATCCCTGCTGGAATACTTCGATAAGAACCTCACGGTGGTTTCAGAGGTTTGAATAACTGACTACAGGCCAAAAAAAAAGCAGCTCAAGAGACTTTTTTGCCTCGTGTTTCCTTATCATCCACTTTTCCTCTAACCTCTCCATCGGAGCCGGGTGGAGCGAGGCAGCGGAGACCGCCCAGGGCGGTGGGACCGGGTCCCCCCCGGTCCCGAGAAGAGGAGGCTCTCGGACCGGCAGCATCCTGGGGATCAGCCACCGGCACCTCCCGGAACCGCCTCTCCGGGGACCTGCCCGACCCCTCCATCCCTCATCTCCATCTTTTCCAGCACGGTAACAGAGGTGGCCTCCAGATGCGCTCGCCCGGGGCTTGTGGGGATGATCCCGGAGCTGGGAAATGAACGGCTGGATGGATGCACAGATCTCAAGCACAGATCCTATGAGGAGAGGCTGAGGGAGCTGGGGGTGTTGAGGCTGGAGAAGAGGAGGCTCAGGGGAGACCTCATCACTCTCTCCAACTCCCTGAAAGGAGGTTGGAGCCAGGGGGGGGTTGGGCTCTTTTCCCAGGCAACTCTCAGCAAGACAAGAGGGCACAAGAGGTCTCAAGTTGTGCCAGGGGAGGTTTAGGTTGGACATTAGAAAGAATTTCTTTCTGGAGAGGGTGATCAGGCATTGGAATGGGCTGCCCAGGGAAGGGGTGGATTCTCCATCCCTGGAGATACCTAAAAAGAGCCTGGATGTGGCACTCAGTGCCATGGGCTGGGAACCACGGGGGGAGTGGATCAAGGGTTGGACTTGATGATCTCTGAGGTCCCTTCCAACCCAGCCAATTCTGTGATTCTATGCCTGGGAAGAAGGGGGGTAGGGGGGGTATCCCGGGCAAAACAGGAGAGCTGCTTTCCAGGGAGGAAAAGAGGGGGTGTCCAGCCTTACCTGGACCAGTACGGGTCCCCAGCGCCATCCCGCCTCATGCCGCCGTGCTGGGAGCCGCAGCCCGGCACATTCCTGCCGCCGGCACCCGCGGCCATGCGGGCAGCGCCTTCCGCCTCCGCCGCTTGCACATCGCGGCAGCCCCGGCTCCCTCCTCCCTCCTCCTCCTCCTCCCTCCCCTTCGCCGAGCCACGGCCACGTGTCAGCACCTCCCGCCACCCCCCCTCTGCCACCCGGCCACCCCCCGGTGTCCCCTCCCAGAACCTCGGAGGTAAGGGCTGCTCGTTTTCTCCATCCGTCACACTCAAATTTATGTTTCGGGTGGTTATTTTTTTTTTTTTTATTTTTTTTTTTCTTTTTCTCGACCGCCGGTAAATAGTCGTCCTGTCCCCCCCCCCAGCCGCAAAACTGAGCGGGGTTAAGAGAGGAGGCGAAACTGGGTCTCTTCTCTCCCCTGGAAAGTTCAACGTTGTATCCTGTGGGCGAGAGAGCTCCTGCTCCTCCATGGGCTTGCTGGCAAAAAAATATCTGTCTTTGCTTTTTATGGATTAAACTGGGCTGTGATGCTCACATTCAGAAAATTTAAGAAAAAAAGGAAAGTAAAAGGAAAAGGAAAAGGAAAAGGAAGGAAAAAGGAAAGGAAAAAGGAAATCAGTATTGTCCCAGCTTAAGTGTGTTGGATAGAGCTGCTGCCTTGGTGTAAATATCTGAGAGATAATCCTCGATGGAAACAGACAATTAAAATCCAAAGGAGAGGACTGGTGACTCACTTGAGGAATCTGAGTGAGCAGGCAGAGGAGCTTTTTGTTAGAACCTCGCTGAAGTGATTCTGGGACTGGGGACAGCTCGGATGCAGGCACAGCAAAACTTCAGCTCAGAGGATGGAGAAGCTCCTGATCAGTCAGATGTGGACCTTGGGAAAGGTACAGGAGCTGCCCCAAAAAAACAGATGCAGGGCAGGCACCTCCTGCAGCCAGCTACCTGTAGAATGCTCATGAAAATGAAGCCTGAAGCAGATCAGTGTTTAGTTAACTCACCCATTCTCCCAGGAATACTTTGCAGCTCCCTGGAGGTCTGTTAGCTCCTTAAATCAAGAGGGGAAACACCACTATGGAGCAGAACCTTAGAGTGAAGTAGCAAAAGGTTTTTCACACACCAGAGATAAACTCAGCAGAGGTTAACCTCAGTTTTGTCAGTCCAGGGCTGACAAAAGCAAAACTCAGATTTTATCCTTTTCCTCAGGATTTCCTCCTTAGAGGAGAGATCACCCCCAGCAGGCCAGTGGCTTGGTCACACCTGGTTACACAGACTGCTACCAACAGGGAATCCAAACCATGCACCAAGCTCTGGTACAAGTGCAAACTGAGTGGAACCATGTGTAGTAACCACAGAGCTTTGCCTTCATCCAGTTGTAGGTTTTCCTTCCTTTATTTGGGCTGGAAAGTATAAAGAAAATATTTTTATTCACTCTGCCACAGTGCCTCTTTCCAGAAGAGGGAGCCAAGCCATGGTAGAAATGCAGCCAAAACCCCAAATCATTGTTCAGTTGGTTATGTGGGGTGTATATAAACTGGTTTTACTTTATTAAATTATTTTTTAAGTAGCATATATTTTTTAGTTAATTTGAGGCAGGAGGAGATGAGTGCTGATGTAACTACAGGAACTGAAATGCATGTAGCAAGCTCAGAAAAGAAGTGAGGAGGTCTTGGGCATGGTGAAGTAATCACAGGATCAGAAAACTTTAACTCATACCCCTATTTGACTTAATACTGTGGAAAATTTCACTGCTTTGGGATACAAACACTGAAACACTGGCTACTAACTTGCTAAAATGATGATGCAGTTTGGGAATTGAGCACATCACACAAAGTTTTATTTGTTGTACTCTTCCAGGTCCTCTCCTTGTACCTCTCAGCATCCCCTCCTCAATGAATAACTTCTTTGACTAATTCACCTCTCAAGGAAGAAGCAAGTTTCACTGTCAAAAATAGCTGCAGTTAAAAAAAAAAAAAAAAAAAGTGGTCTTGAGCACAACATCCATCACATGCACAGAAGTTTAAAAACACAGACATTGTTAATTTTATTTCTGTGTAATTTCCTAGGAGCAACCCTCCCACCAAGCTGATTAAACAGCAAATGGAATCAGCTCAGAACACACGTCCTGACTGAAGAAAATAATCTTACACAAGGACAGAGTCTCCTTGAGTTTTTCCTGTGTTCTGCTTGATCTGTCGAAAGATTAAATTAAAGAGAAGATTATTGGGTTAATATTTGAAGTAACATTTACTAGCAGCTTATCCAGACAAGGATTTTCCAAAGCAAAGATCAAGACCAGATCCTGAAGGGGAGTGAGAGGAGAAATGGGTGCACACATTCCAACTGACTCCCCCCAAAAAACCCTGCTGTGGCCTGAAAGCTCCATGCTCACCAAGAGCAGCTTCAAGCCAACTTATCCACAGTCTGAAGAAAATGCATGTGGTTTCTTGGGCTAAATACTGGAATTTTGCAGAACTGTTGCAGACAACTGAAACCCAAGCAAATTAAGAGAGAAAATGAGAAATCCAGGCTGCTTTTAAGCAACCAGCAACTCCCATGCAGAAATTGATCCAGGTGGGCATAAGGCAGCAGCATTTTGTTGGAATCCCCTTTTAACAGGAATATGGCAGAGGAGTCACAGGGAGATCTATAGCACAGGTCAGAACCCATTTAAACCTTCTGTAGTCTAAAGGCAGACTTGGGGCAAAATATGACTCCATATCCTTTCATGTTCTTTGAGGGAAGAATCTCAGGGATGCTTTCAGCTGCTGTTGACAGCAGGAGGCCCCATTATCCATGAAGATAAAGACACAGAGGGATCAAGCTCCAACTCCATTTAATAAGCTGCATAATGAACTTGGACAGAAAGTGGTTTGAAAGAAGTCAAGCAACACTCATCTACTAGTCAAGGATTATTTTTTTTTTTTAAGTAATGCTTTTAAGCTTATACTCAAGCATACAAAGCATAAATTTTACAAAGTAAAAACAATAAAATCATCCTAGAATAATGTAATGGCTTCCCCTGTATGTACAAGGAGTGGAGGCTGAATTCTTTCCCGATAATTTCACAGATCCCAAACGCTGTGGAAGTGCTCTCCACACTCATTCCCATTTCCCTGGTGATGTGGGTGGCAGGGGATGAAAGAGGTTCAATGAAATCATCTTAAGAGAGAGGTACTTCACCTGGTTTTAAGCTTTATATGTTTGCCTCTTCACAAGTCTTGAGAGGAAATTGTAGTGTTAGGATCTGTGTTGGAGCCTGTTCTCCCAGCTGTACAAAACTGGACAGGTCAGTATTTCTCAGGAAGTACCACCAGTACTTCATCTTCATGGAAATCCATCCCCCATCCATCACAAATCACTCCAAAGTACAACAGAAGCAACCACAGTTTAGCTTAGATTTGACAGGCAGAGAAGAAACATGGTAAGGAGGGAGTTATTAAAGATGGGAAAGGTTTGGGAAAAGGACTTGTAGCCTAATCAGACACACCTGATAAACAGCCTTTCTGCACAGGCACATGACAGGATATTTTACAACCCAACTTCTTCATGTCTGTAGTATGAAGGAAAAAAAAAAAATCTTGCTTTCAGCAAAGGAAAGGTTGGGGTAAGTGCAAGTGTAGTGTAGCACATTTAATCACATTTGTTTGCCACCCTTGAGTTCGGAACAAATCTTGTTACAAAAGTTCTTTTCACCTTGTTCTAAATCAAGTAGAAGAAAATAGGTATTTTTTTACACTAAAGCAAACTGATCAAAGTGGCATTTAATAATATTTGTTAAAGTGGTTGTCTAACAAAACTGGGTTAACAAAATCCCATTCATTAGTAGTCACCAAATAAGACAATTTCTCATGCATATGACAAAAGTTCATTCGTGTACTGAGAGGTCTGTTTACTGTGTACAATATTTCCATAAATTATAATATGTTTTCACAGCCCCTACCATTCAAGAATATTTCAAACAGATTATATATTATATTTGTATATGCAAACTATTTTATATACACTAATATAAAGATCCTTAGAAGTACCATTATCACTACCTTTATGCTTTCTCTAAAATGCATAGCTTTCGAATATTTTCTTGCAGTTACCAAAAACTTTACAGATTAAAGCTGCTTATCAATGTGGCATGTTCATAAAACCAAAGTGAAATAGTTCTATACTACTTTTATATTAAACCCCTTAAAAAACATGTTTTTTAATGGAAAAAACCCCAAGGAAAACCAAACCAAACAAGCTAGTGAAAATTCAAGTAATCTATGCTCAATTTTTGCCCAAATAATCTATGAAATTAATGTAGCATTCTAGAAGTACAGTGAACTTCTCAACCAGGACTGTTAATACTGCATTTCTCATGGAGAAAAATGCTAGTCATGCCACAAAAACACACCACTTTCCACTTCAGCTGGGAGAAGCTTTAAATGAGATTTAACAAGTGTCAGAACAGAGGAAAAGCTGAGCAGTTCTACGGGAAGAAATTAAGAGCTATTCCAGTTTTGTTTCTGCAGTTTGTTATTAAACAAAGTTACATGAACCATACAGTTTCTCACAAACTAAAAGTTACACGTGGGTTTCAGACATCAACCGACTGGAAAAAGGAAAACAAAAGAAGGAAAAAAAAATAAAAAATAACATAACCCACAACTGTTAAAAGTTTGGTGTTAGAAGAACCAGCCCGGGGGGAAGGAAAGCCAGGCTGCTGCTGTAGTTGGGGGGCTACTGACAGTTTTTTTGTTAGATATAAACTTCAAGCCCTCCAGACCACAAATGCCTCAAAGTGGAGAACAGAACACTCAGTAATACCTGGAAACAAAGCATTTTGTTCCACCCAGCATCTAGCTTAACCCTGGCACCCTGCATCTCTAATAGCTGCTTAACAAACAATGGTTCTCCCCCACCCCCCTTAAAAAAAACAAGAAAAAAAAAATAGCTACACAAGTAAACAGTTCACAGTAATGCAATCAGTAACAGGTTTTGTTAGTTCCCATAAGTCAGGTGTATCTGCAAAGCTTTATACAGTTTAATGCATAAGTATTCCAGTAAAATTAAGTGAAAACTAAGTTTCATTCTACAGGGTAATATCTACCATACAAGACTATGTACAGTATGGGACTGGTGTGACAACTGCCAGTGTCTCATGGTGTTGTTTCACCCATCAGCTCTGTCCCTCTTCAGCAAATCTGTAACAATTTGATATTAAGGACCTAAAAAAAAAAATCCAGAGGTCGATTTGGCAAGATGGGTGCAAAATTCAGTCAACCAGAACATCCCATACCCAGAGGATTACAATTTGTTGACTTGAAAGTCTGGACTTCACATGTAAAACATGAAAGCTATAATCCTAAGTGGAGTGAGGAGAGTCAGTAAACAAATAGAGGTGAAGATGAACTGCATCTCTTCAGAAAGGTATGGAAGAATTCAGAAAAAAATGGAGATTTCTGCTTTTAGACAGCCCTGCTCTGCTCAGCTCAAGGCATAAAACCAGCTCAGGTAGCTCTAAAATTATAATTCTTATTCAGCAAGCACAAAGGCAGATCCTGCACAAACTGATGCATCAGAGGCTTCAATGAGCATCTCTCCCCCCACCTAATTTCCTAACCCAAACATCTCTTTCAGCCTAAAAACATCCAGTGGCCTTCAAAGTTTCAGTAGAATCACTGAATGTCTACAGTTGCAAATTTAATATAGGGGGGGGGGAAAGGCCCCTGTTAACAAAAACCCTCAGGTGCCTCTGGGGGCCATTTTGGTCATTTGTGAAAATTAAGAACAAACCCTTATTTCCAACAGTATTCCTCCTGAAAAGATGGGTCACTGATCCATTATGAACATAGCTCTCACCATATAAAGCACCAAAAAGTCAGAAACAAGGAAAAAAAAAAAATAACCAACCAAAAAAAAGTCCTTAAATTATGATTTACAAGTTTGTACACTATTTCCTAAGCCAAAGGTTGACCTTACTGCAAAGTTTATAGATGAAAACTTGACCAGTTACTTTTAAGGGGAATGTATATCTGGCTATAACTTAAAAGGTAGAAAATATTCACTGTTCTATATACACATTTCAAACAGGAGACAGTTAAACTGAACTGAATAGTTGCCAATATAACTCAGTATTAACTTGCTGGCCACTAAACTAGGCATCAGCAGCCAATTAGAAAGCTTGAGCTCTGTACTTTTAAAAATGCTATTTTTTTCCTGTCCCGTTTAATTGGTTTTGTTTTTTTTTTCTTTTTTTTTTTAAAAATGTATTATAGTGCATAGCCTAAGTCAGACTTTCAAAGAGATACAGCGCCTTTCAATGCAGTTTTTGCAGCATTTAAAAGGGACTTTTCTCCCTTCAAATTAGATGTTCATTGAAAAATCTGAATTGAGTGCTGTACTGTAGTAAAAATATTTCAGTCACAGACTGATATAAATGTATACTGTGCAGTACTAAGATTGTTTGATGTCCATCTGCACACATTTTACTTGGGTTCTTCAATTGTCCCCTTGCTGAGGTCTGTCATTTTAGGATATTTCACTTTCTTCTGGTCCAGCTCATTCTGAGCCCACAGTAGTAGTTTCAGTAATTTTGCCAACTTGGGTGTTGATTCACGATTTTCATAGTCTAGAACAGCTTGATTAACCTCACTCCACACCTGGAAAAGAAACACTCCAGTTCAGGATGAGTTTTCCTACAATTAACACTGCTAATGTCACACAGATATTGGGAAGATCACACCTAGGGTGCTAATTCCTCAAGAAATGGTCAGGGCAGAGTGTGGATAAAAAAAGAGAGACAAGGAGCTGAAATTTTTTTTTTTTTTAACCGCGCTTAAGAAAAACGAAGCAATAATTCTGTTTTTTGCACACCACTACAAATGCATCAGCATAAAAACCATTTGGCCATCGTTTTCACCCCAAAAAGAGCTGAGTTTCCCTGTGGGGCAGGCTTACCTTCTGTCTCTGCATCATGTTCAGCAGATCCCCAAAGGGTGACTCTTCGGGATTGTCGAAGGCGAGCAGAGCCAGCGTGCGCTCCATTTCCGTCAGGCACTCCCTGCTCTCCTCCCCCTGCTCTGCCAGCTGGGTCTGAGCAAATTCCAGAGCTGCTTCCGTCTCCCGCTGCCGGATCAGTTCAATCAGATGCTGCTGCTGCAGAGGAGAGACCCAGGAATAGCAGGGAAACAAAGGGAGGAACCCTCGGGGTTTCAAGCCTGGAAATCTTCAGGCGTTAGCGCCTGATTTGAGAGAATCTCTGACCCATAACTTGGCAGTTTGAGGGCAAAAAGCAGCAGACTTGGCTACAAAATCTACTGGAAAAGGTAATGTGATGCTTTTGAGATGATGTGTTACTGAAGAACAATTAGCAAGCAATTCACACTAATATTTAGAAGTTGGGGAGTAGGGAGGTTGCTGATGCCCCATCACTGGATGTTGAAGGCCAGGTTGGATGAAGCTTTACAGAACCTGTGTAGTGGTGCCCCTGCCCATGAAGAGGAAGTTGGATCTTGATGATCTTTAAGGTCCCTTCCAACCCAAACCATTTTATGATTTTAAGCCCCAGGCCACTGCTGCTGCTACAAATTTTCATGGTGTATGTTGGTTCCTGCACCATGCCACAGGGTTTCCACCACCCATCCCTGTCGACTGAGAAACCTCCCAACACAATCTTCAAAACCCCACTACTTTAAATAAAAGTTTGCCACCTGTCCTTACCTGCAAATGAAAGTAGAGATATCTGTTTGTATTAGCAAACAATTAGCAAGCAATTCACACTAATATTTAGAACTTGGGGAGTAGGGAGGTTGCTGATGCCCCATCCCTGGGGTGTTTAAGGCCAGGCTGGATGAAGCTTTACACAACCCGTGCAGTGGGAGCTGTCCCTGCCCATCAAGGGAGGGTTGGATCTTGATGATCTTTAAGGTCCCTTCCAACCCAAACCATTCTATGATTTTAAGCCACAGGCCACTGCTGCTGCTACAAATTTTCATGGTTCTTGTACCATGCCACAGCTTCCCACCACCACAAAATGATGCCAGGAACATCCCTGTCGACTGAGAAACCTCCCAACACAATCGTAAAAACTCCACTACTTTAAATAAAAGTTTGCCACCTGTCCTTACCTGCAAATGAAAGTAAAGATATCTGTTTGTGTCTAACAACTCTGGATGGAGGCTGTTTATTAATGCAATGGCTTCTTGAATTTGTCCTTTCAGGATCATCTCTCGGATTTTTATCCTCTCATCAAGAGTCTCTAAATCAACACTGGGTTCAATTCCAGACTCCATCCGAAACTTCTCTGCTGCTTCTTTGAAGCCCTCTGAAACAGAAACATTTCACCTAAAAAAAATACACTTTACAACACAATTGTTTAAAGCTCAAGTCTCATCTTTTGATAAAATTCTTCTCTATTGCAACAGGCATTTATCCAGGAGGTGTTGCCTAATCCACTCTTATCAAGTACCCTGGTGCTCTCAGGATGCATGGAACTTGCAGTCCAACACCTCTCAACTCCAAAGTTTGTTTTCCATTTGAACAGAGCAGTCTTCTCATTCCAAAATAGGATATTCAAAATTCCCATTTTCAAAGTTTGAAAAATAAAAGTATTTCTCCTCCAGCCCCCAAGTCTGGTTACACAGACCTGGCAGTTTTACTGAGAAGAAGCAGAAGAAGGTAATTAATTTTGCTTTCTCACTTTTTCTTTTTTTTTTTAATTAAAACAGATATTTTAAATACAAAGTCCTACACCCAAAAATTAGTTCTGCCACTTGGCAGGCTTCACCCACAGCCCAACACAAACAGGGGTGTAGATGGGATGCAGGTGCCTCCACCCTAGCACAGCTTACTGGGATGGTATGCAGTGTAATTGCCATGGACAATTCCAAGGGGTTTGAGTGTTCCAAACACAAAGCTCAAATGGCAGAAAAAAGGACACACAAAAAAGATCATAGAGAAGTGGATTATGTTTGTTAGTGGCATTTCAGAAAACACTTTATTATATATTTCTGAGCAAAGAGTTGAAGTGAATAAACATCAGTTTCCACTTTGGATGTTGCTAAGAGTTGCCACCAGCAACCCAAAGTCCTCAAAACCCTAAATTTCACTCCACCTAGTAGCAAATTTGAGCCCAAACTGTCCTGATAAGTAAGTGACTTGCATTCCAGAGCCTCCTGGCATCACTGCTGCTTGTTACCTGTGACAAGGTAGTTCATGATAAGGCGGTTCATGTCTGCTCTCTGGATATGCAAGTTGTTAAGTTTTTCCATCCACTCATCTTTTGTGATTTCATCAGGTTTTTCTGCATAACTCATCCTGGACTCTTACTAAAAGAAAAGCAAAGCATCTCATTTAACATGAATCAAGAAGTAACTTTCATGTGTAAAAGCAGTGTTCCTACCTTCTTTCCCTGAAAACCTTCTCTACCAACCAGGTCTTTGAAATTAATAGCCCAAAACACACCCTTTTATCTCAAACCACAGTTTTACATTTTTCTCCTCCTTGTTCCTGCACTTTCACATCTCCTAGACAGCCTCTAGAGCTGCTTTCATCAATCATCAGCATTAAAAAAATTCAAATCCCATCTCTCCCTGTACTCCTTACTCTTCAATCCCCACACCAAACAAATCCTCTTTACAAGTTCGACAGGACGTGCAGCATCACAGTGCAGAACAAGTGAATCAAAGAGTTTGACAACTGGCCAGAAAAACTGACAAACCTTTAAAGGTTTGCTACATAAGCACTGTTTGCTTTCGAATTCTCACCAAAACTCCGGACAGAACAGCTACAAACTGTGTGTAGCTACAAACCCGCACCTGATGCGTTACCAACGTACGAGTGGGAGACTTACACCAGCTCAAAAAGTCAACCCTACTAAAATACGACCTCCCAGTATTTTTCTCGACAATACATTTATTTTTCCCGTTCGGAAGCGATGCTAAAGCCGCCGTTTACCCATCTCCACCTTCCCGTCACGGGGGCAGCGAGAGAGGAGGAGGAGGCGGCAACAACAACAGCAACAGCCACCGCCTCCCCTCCCCGGCCTCTCTCCTTTCCAACAGGTTTTTCTTCCTCTAAACTCCGCCACACCGGCTCCAGGGAAGTGGGGCAGCGGGAGGCAGAGCAGCCCGGACCCGGCTGCGGGGCCGAGCGCTCCCCGCATTCCCCGCTCCCAACCACGCGGCGACGGGAACGGGGCTCCCGTCGTAACGAACCGCGACGGCCACAGCCCCGCCCGACCCCCGCCCGCCGGAACACCGCGACCTTCCCTTGCCGACCCCCGGCCCTCTCCTCGCCCCCGTCCCGCCGAGGCGCTGCCGCCCTGCTCGGAGCCCGGGCCAACCGAAGCGCTCGGCCCTGCTCGCCACAGGCCCGGTGGGTCCCCGCCGCTCGCAGCGGCCGAGCGGGGGCTGAACCGCCGCGGTGAGGGAAAGGCCCCGGCAGCCCCCGCTCCCCCGAGGGGAGGTGCGGGCCCGCAGCCGCCATCTTACCGAGCGCCGCGGTGCCGGCTCCGACGCAGGAACGCGGGGGCCTCCGCCGCCTCCGCCAGGCCGCTGGCACGCGGATCTCGCGAGAACCGTCCCCTCGGCCAATCAGCGCCCGGAGAAAGGCGAGACGAGGCAACCATAGAGTCACGCTTCGGGATAGAGCGTACTCCCGCCCGTGTAGGTACCCCCTACCGGTGGGAATCGGTACCGTAAGGACGGGTGGGGGTGGCGGCGCTTGAGGATCATAGAGAGCGGGAGGGATGCCGCCGGGGCGGGGACAGAGCGGCGGCGGGGAGAGGGGCGCTGCAAGATGGCGGCTGCGGTGCCTCAAGCAGGGGGGGGACAGGGCCAGGATGGGGCGCGATGGAGTCCTCGGTGCTGAGCGGGGTTGAGGGTCCGGTCTCGGCCCTCCCCTAAGCCCTTCCTTGGGTCAAGGCCGCGGGATGTCGGGGCAGGGCCTGTGCTGTGGCCGCCATGGCGCCTCCCGCCCAGGGCCGCGCTGCCAGGGTGAGGGGAAGGGGAAATGTCTGACAGGAGACAGGCTGTAAATTAATGGGGTTTAAAATAAACTCCCAACGGGCAGAGGCAGCGGGGGTTGAAGAGAAGCACTTCCCGGCAAAGCCATCTCCTCGATTTGGTGTTTAAATGGAGAAGGGGTTTAAGAGGGACAATGTTTATGTGTGAAATAAATGTCTGTGGTGCTCCTTGGAAAAATGGGATTTCAGGACACTGGGAATATGAAAACATTTATTCCTTTTCCACTCGTGTTCCTGTGACATAAAGTCCAGCTCCAAAACTGACATTTTTCCCTTCATTGAAATGGATAAAAATCCGTGATGGAATCTCCAAAAATCCATTACAATTTCCCTACATTCAAATGGATGAAACCACGGGTTACACCATGATATAATAAATATTTTTATGCTTTATTTCCCCCCAAAACTCCCATTTTATAAACCGCAAGATTTTATTCAAAGCTTAATATATTTAGTAATAAATTCTATAAATTTTCAGCCGTTTTTTAGCCAGCTACAGCAGGCGTGACAAACACTGAGAGGAGGGGGCTCTTCCTCAGGCTTCATTCGAAAAACTAAACCCAAGGAATTTGACTTTTTGGGTAATCCAAACCTTCAGCCTATTTTTGACCCTGGAGCTCATAAATCTCTCCCTGGCTCAGCTGTTCCGGTCTGGTTCTTGTCAGCTCCGCCCTAAAAGGTGGAGTTTTTCAGGAGACTTCCATAAAGAAGGAAGAAGAAAGAAGTCCGGCCCTTTTTAAGGGGATTTTTTGGGTTTTTTTGTCGAGGGAAATGCGCCCCGAGCAGTGAGGAGGCAGCGGAGTGTGACTCGTACCCTGTGCAGGTAAAGAATAGGTGTAATTGCTTTCTAATAATTAGAATTATATGTTAATTAACTAAAATATCTCTGAGCTGCTGTTGGGCAGCACGGTGGGTTTGGGGCGGTGCTGACGCTGGTTTTGCTTTTTTTGGATATTCAAAAAAAATTCTCTTTTACTCCTTTAGCGTTTCCGAGTTCAAGTCAAAAGGGGCTAAAAAGCAGCTCCTGAGTTGTGGTTTTTGGTTTTTTTTTTTTATTATTTAGGAGTCATATCCATATTTAGAAGCTTATCCAGTGTTTAAGGAGAAATAGATTAATATTATTATTAATTAAGGTGCTTATTGGAGTGTTTTAGAAGCTGATTGATAAAAAAAAGCATTTTCTTTTAATCATAATGTTACCAAACAAAGAATTGTGTAATCTTTCTGTGCAGGATATCACTGCCAGCTGCGGTTTTTTCCGTTTGGGTGTTTGGATTTTTTTTTACCTTTCATTTGCTTTCCTCGTTTTTTCTGATGTTTCTGGCAATGCCAAACCTGAGAAACTTGAGCTTGGGTTTGAGAGAAGTTTTACAACCACTCGAGTTGAACAAACCCCCTTTGAATGTTACTCTTGAAGCATTTGCTAACAACAAAATGTCCTTCTGAAGCATAAAGAGTTTTTATATGGCTAAATAGTACTACAGTTGTAGTAACAACTTTTTTGATAGCAGCATTAGCCCGAGGTGATAAGAGTCTTTGAATATACTGTTTAATATATTAAATATACATTAATATATTTAACGTGTTAATATTTTAATATATTAAATAATGTTTTATTATATTTAAAATTATATTTATAATGTTTAATATTTAATATTAATCGTATTAATTGTTAATATTTAATATAATTTTAATATATTTAATTTTATTATTATATTTAATAAGGTGTTATTGTTTTACAGTGATTCAGGATTTTTTCCCCTACTATTTATTATATTTAATCTTATATTTATATTAATATTTCATATTATATTAGTTAATATTTACTATCATAATATTGATATTATATTTAATTTTATTATTATATTTAATAAGGTATTATTGCTTTACAGTGAGACAGGACTTTTTTCCCCTACTATTTGTTATATTTAATATTATATTTCTATTATTTAATATTTCATATTATATTAATTATTAATATTAGTATTATAATATTGATATAGATAATTTAATTATTATATTTAATAAGGTATTATTATTGCTTTACAGTGATACAGGACTTTTTTCCCCTACTATTTATTATATTTAATCTTATATTTATATAATTTAATATTTCATATTAAATATATTAATTAATAATACTTAATATTATAATATTGATATTATATTTAATTTTATTATTTTTAATAAGGTATTATTATTGCTTTACAGTAATACAGGACTTTTTCTCCCTACTATTTATTATATTTAATATTATATTTATATTATTTAATATTTCACATTATATTAATTATTAATATTAATATTAATATTATAATATTGATATAGTTAATTATTATATTTAATAAGGTATTATTATAGCTTTACAGTGATACAGGACTTCTTTCCCTACTATTTATTATATTTAATCTTATATTTATTTAATTTAATATTTCATATTAAATATAATAATTAATAATACTTACTATTATAATATTGATATTATATTTAATTTTATTATTTTTAGTAAGGTATTATTATTGCTTTACAGTGATACAGGACTTTTTTCCCCTACTATTTATTATATTTAATATTATATTTATATTATTTAATATTTCATATTATATTAATTATTAATATTAACATTATAATATTGATATAGTTAATTATTATATTTAATAAGGTATTATTATATCTTTACAGTGATACAGGACTTTTTTCCCTACTATTTATTATATTTAATCTTATATAATTTAATATTTCACATTAAATATATTATTAATATTTAATATTATAATATTGATATTATATTTAATTTTATTATTTTTAATAAGGTATTATTATTGCTTTACAGTGATACAGGACTTTTTTTTTTCCCTACTAACATTCTGTGTGCAATAAAACTCTGCATGTTTGGAGCATTAAGCAGTATCTTGAGCAATAAACGACCCATGCTTCCTACTCACTCTTTCCTGAGGGAAATCTGCCTTGGCACTTCCTGTGTTCCCCTCTTTTTAAGTTCTATATTTTTGAGTAAACATCTCCTCATCCCAAATGCAACACCTGCTGCTGCCTTTAGTGAACAACTTATGTTCCATGTGCCTCAGAGTTTGGAATACTCAAAGGTTTGGAAATACCAGCTTTGCAAACCTGGCTTCTCATTTTCAAGTTCCCCAAAGCAGGGAGACACAAAGCTGTGCACCAAATCCCACCAAAAGTTCCTCCCTGATTCCCCTTTTCCTACCACTAAAGCCAAACTGCTGGAAAAAAAACCCTGACTTCCCCAAAGCTGCAAGCAAATCTTTTTTTTATTACTCAGGGAAAACTTTGCAGGATATTTCTGTGACTTCTGGATGAAATATGCCACAGTCCTGGAAGAATCTCACAGGAATGGGGACATTGCCCTTTGGCCAAGACTACAAAATTGAGCTTAAAAAATATCTAATAACTCTGATTCAGTGCCATTTGTAGAATTCTTGCATGGATTAGGATTTGATAAACCCTAATTTCAGAGGTATTTTGGTGACAGATATTTGAAGATGGATGAATTCTAAACCAAACCCACAAATTTCTGCCAAAGTCACAAAAATCCCTACAAACAAAAAGGTTTTGAGGGAGGGAGGGAAGGGTTTAGGTAGAATTGGAGGGTGTGAAAAAAAACCTGCAAGTTTCTGCCATTTCAGGGGTATTTTGATGACAGATATTTGAAGATGGATGAATTCTCAACCAAACCCACAAATTTCTGGTCAAGTCAGAAAAATCCCTACAAATAAAAAGGTCTTGAGGGAGGGGAAGAGGGAAGGGTTTAGGTAGAATTGGAGGGTGTGAAAAAAAACTGCAAATTTCTGCTATTTCAGGGGTATTTTGGTGACAGATATTTGAAGATGGATGAATTCTAAACCAAACCCACAAATTTCTGGCAAAATCAGAAAAATCCCTACAAATAAAAAGGTTTTGAGGGAGGGGAAGAGGGAAGGGCTTAGGTAGAATTGGAGGGTGTGAAAAAAACCTGCAAGTTTCTGCCATTTCAGGGGTATTTTGATGACAGATATTTGAAGATGGATGAATTCTCAACCAAACCCACAAATTTCTGCCAAAGTCACAAAAATCCCTACAAATAAAAAGGTCTTGAGGGAGGGGAAGAGGGAAGGGTTTAGGTAGAATTGGAGGGTGTGAAAAAAACCTGCAAGTTTCTGCCATTTCAGGGGTATTTTGATGACAGATATTTGAAGATGGATGAATTCTCAACCAAACCCACAAATTTCTGCCAAAGTCACAAAAATCCCTACAAATAAAAAGGTTTTGAGGGAGGGGAAGAGGGAAGGGCTTAGGTAGAATTGGAGGGTGTGAAAAAAACCTGCAAGTTTTTGCCATGCAGGGAAGAGGATAATAATTGCTTTATTGATGTGAATATGATTAACCCTCAGTAAATCCTTCTCTGTGTTCATTTAGGCTTTGTGAAAAATGAAGAATCAGGAGCCTTGGGGAGTCAAGGACCCAGAAGCTACAGTGCCTCAACTCCTGGGGTGTCTGTTTTGAGCTCTGAGGACAGAGGCCTTTTTCCACAAAAAAATAAAAAGGTAAAGCTGGAGCACAGCTGATGGAAATGAGTCTCTTCTGACTTAAAATGATTGTCTGTTTAAAAAGGAAATTTAAAAGCCAGGCCAGAGGTGGAGGAGGGGAGAGAACTTGGTCATTTGCTTTCATCCCTTCTCTTTTCATGGGCTAACTCTGTCTCTGCTTTTACCTGGTTGCTGAAGTTGGCTCAGCAGAGCACTCAGTGAGGAAATACTGAGAGGAATGAATGTAAAGTAAGTTTTATATTTAACGGGTTTTGCACCTTCAAGCACTGGGGGGAAAGGTTGCTCTGCTGGTGAAGGAAAAGGTGGGTGAGAGCACAGAGTGACACAACAGGAAGGTGATGGCTTAGTGCCCATCACAAATAATTGGTTGGTGGGTTGTGTGAGACTCTCCAGATATAAATAAATTATATCTTATAATATAAGATATTTTTATATATAAAAAAATATAAATTTTTGTGTCTCCAGACACAAAAGCTTAAAAAATAATAAGGAAATCCAAGAGATAAATAGATGGAAAAGGTTATGTGGAAATATTAATAGTGGAAAAAGAAATGTGGAGTATTAATAGTGGAAAGCAGTGGAAAAAAGTTTTTAAGGAGTAGTGCTTGAGGGATTTGAAGCATAAGCTTATCCAGTGTTTAAGGAGAAATAGATTAATATTATTATTAATTAAGATAAGGTGCTTATTGGAGTGTTTTAGAAGCTGATTGATAAACATTAATCTCTGCCAGCAGTGGTTTCAGTTCCAGCCAGTTAGAAACTCTCATCACATTACAGGAGAAGTGTTAAAAAAAAAAAACAAACTCATATTATATGGATCACCAAAAATCTCCTGTGTGCTGCCAGGTTCAGACTGGTAACCCAGGAGTGAATTTCCCAAATTAGGCTCTAACAGGAAAAGAATTAGGAAGTGAAAGAGGCAGGGAAAGAACTGAGGTGCTGATGGTACCTTTAAAGGGAAGGTGGCACAGGTTTAGTCAGGTATTTAGTCAGATATTCAGATGCTCTGACCTGGGCTTTAACCCAAAGGTGGAGGGAGGGTTGTGGCTTGAAGTGTTCACTGGGTGTGCAAAGTGAATCAGTGTTACAGTAAGATGGTGTAAACCTCTTCCCAAATGCATGTGAGAGGGATTTAATACCTGTTTCACTGCTGGATCCCCTGTTGGAGGCATTCTCTTGCTCACAAATCCTTGTTTTGCACGTTCCCTTTGCCTTGGTGTGCAATCCTTGGGTCTGAGTGCTTCCTAAGTGCTAATTTTGTCCATTAACCACACCTTGTTAGCTTTTCCCAGGGCATAAATCACTGCAGCTTGATCTAGCAAATCATAAGGTATTTCCTGTCCACATATGTTTGATTTATTGTAGCTCTATAGCTGCAGAAGTTCTGCTTGCCTTTACTCATGGTGTCTTGTACTTTTGCACAGGAATCTGTTGGGTTTTTTTTTACCTCTTGGTGTTCCTGTGTGGAGTAAGTATTAATCCAGGTAGAAAAAGAGGCTGGCTGTGCTTATCAGGCAAAAAAAAAAGCCTAATAGTAGCTTTTTCTACATCACCCTGAGCTTTTATCACCAGAAGTCTTGTGTATTAAATGTAACAGACTTCTAAACTATGTCATCAAATTACAGTAATTCTACAGAATTAGTATTTTTGTTCCCTTGTGTTTTCATTCCATAATCCATGTAAGTAAACATTGCACCTGCCTGGAATCCATCTGGAATCAGTGTCACAAATCCATGAGAAAAAATCTGCAGGATCAGGGACAATCAAAGACCTAAAGCTTGCACCTCCAGCTGCCTTAAAAGCTCTTCAGATGTTTTTGCATGAACTCCTGGGTCCTCCTGTCAGCCTTGAGACCTCTTGGTGACCTTGCCATGTGGGTGTGAATGCTGTCACTGTCACAGCTTCTGAGAACAGGAACAAAACATCCAGAATGGGAATTAACTCTTGCTAGCTGGTTTTTTAGCAGCTTGGATACTGGAGTTTAGTAGCCCAAACCATTTTTAAAGGTTATTTAAAGTAGGAAGCCTCCATGCAGTGGCTCTGATCCAGTCAACGCTTCCATCAGTCCATAACCCAGAGCCAGGGGAAAGCACAACAACAGCTATTTGATTTTTTTTTTTTTTTTTTTTTTAAAAGAGATGGAATAGAACGAGAAAAACAAAACAAAACCCCAATAGAGTTAAGCATAGGTGGGTAGCAAAGCTGATGTGAAGAGTTTGGTCTGCAAGCTGTGTTAATCCTGTGAGAAGTCACTGTCAGCAAACCAGTACTTGATCACAGGGCAGTTTTGCTTTGGCACTCGCAACCCCACGAATAATGACAAAAAAACCCCAAAAAACCTGCAGTTCCTGTGAGGTAAGATCCTCCGTATTTTTGATGTAAGAAAGTGGGGAGCACTTTGTTGATTCCCACACAACTCCTCAGCTGAGGAAACGCCGAGGTGCGCCCGGGCCTCGTTTTCCCCGGTACGGCAGCGACTTAAAGCCGAGGAAAGGGGGATCTTGGCGATCAACCTCAGTGCTGTGTGTGTGTATGTGCGGGGGGGAACCGTTCAACCTCCCTTCCCTTTGGAATCAGAGGGGGAATCGCAGCCCCGGTCCGGGCGGTGCTGACAGAACCGGAGCCGCCGCCGTTTTCCCGCCCGACCCTCAGGGCATGGGGGCGGAGCCAACGGAGTCCTCCCGGGGCCGTGTGCAAAAGGGGTGGGGTGCCAAAGGGGTGGGGGCGCGCTGTACGCTGCCGTTGGTCTCTATGGTAGCGGGGGAGGAGCGGCCCCGCCCAGCGCTCTGGAGCGGTTGAGAGGAGGAGGAAATGGCGGCTCGGCGCGGCTGAGGCTTTCGGAGGCGACGGGATCCCCCCCTTCACAACCCCCTTCTGCCCCCTCCCCGCGGTGAGTGAGCGAGGGAGGCATCCGGAGAAGCACCGGGACGGGAGGAAAAAGGGAGCGGGACCGCGGCGGCGGCAGAAAGGCGTCGGCAAAGAGGCGGCGGCCTCCTCCGGCCTGGGCGCCTTTGGGCTCGACGAGAAAATGGAGGCGGGCGGAGTGGGTGGTGCGGGTCAGGGCGGGCTGAGGGCCCCCGGAGAAAGGGATAAAGGGTGAGGGGGAGAGGGTCGGAGCGGGGTGTTTGCAGGGGACCGTCGGTGCGGCTGCAGGGCGCGGGCACGCCGGAGGCCTGGCTCGGTTCCAGCGGAGGTCGGCGACTCAATGCGGGGGCCCCGGAGGAAGCTGAAAGCCGCCGCCCCATAAGCTCATCCCGTGGTTGGGCCGGAGCGGAGAGGACGCCCTGCCCGGGCGGAGCGGGCTGGAAGGCGGGCTCCTCCATGGCTGGTGGGGTGTGTGTGTGTGTGTGTGTGTGTGTTGGGGGTTGTGGTGTTGAGGCGATCGATGTCATACCCAAGCTGACGCCAGCAAGCTGCTCCTTGACGTCACGACCGACTTTAAGCACTGTGCTCGTTCTGGTTCACCGCTGCCCCGGTACCGGTTCGCCGCGGCCCCGGTGGGGGGACAGGGGGAGGGTCCTTGGTGGTCTTGGCAGGGGGGGGACTCAAACCCCAAGCGGAGCCTCATGGTGGGGTTGGGGTCCGCGGAGAAGGGGGGGGGGGGGGGTGAGCTCGACAAACCAAGTGGAACTTTTAGCATCTTCCGGTGACTTTCTTACGGAGGAAAGGAATTTTTTGGACCGTAGTAATTGTAGGCTGACGTGAAATATTCAGTAAGTTCCCTGTCAAGAACTGTTCCCCACCCCCTGCTCTGATGTACTTAAGTACTGCCTCTTGGAGGTGATGGTAGTTTGGAGCTGCTTTTTTGGCTTTCACAAAGATATTCTTTGGTGACCAAACGTATTTATTTTTTTCCCAACATCTAAGTAGTTTCCAGTTTATAACTCCAAGTAATAGCTTTATCTTGGTAGTGGCTTAAAATTTTACAATTTCAGCTTGGAATGTCTAACTGGGAAAGAACATAATAATCTTAACATGTTACAGAATGTAGGTGTGTTATACCCTTCCTGCTGTTCATGTGTTCAGTAATTCATAAGAGTGTAACATGCTGTTATTCTTGCATGGGCTTTCATGTTTTCCTTCTAGGAACTGCAGGGAGACAAAAAATGCTGATTCCTTTTATTTATCTCAAAAAGATGTGTATCACATTCATAATTTCCATGGTGGTTTTTTTGGTTTGGTTTGGGTTTTTGTATTTTTTTTCTGGATAATATTTGAGGTTTTCTTCAGAAAGAGCTCTTTTGACTATTTAATCACCACAAACTTACCTAAATTCTTTGGCAGATGGTAATCAACTAAATTTTGCTTTGTTTTATGAGAACTTTTTCACCCTTTTTTTTTTTTTTTTTGTCTTTAACACAGTTTTCTTCTAAGGGATAATTTGAATTGGTTTAGCTTCAGCTGTCTTGCTTCATCAGCAAACAAAAATCATGAGCAATTTTACTGCTGGTCAATGAAAAATGGCAATGTGTAGTTACTGTAAAAGTGCAGTATATAGTGTGTTAATTGTAAGATATTTTGGGTTCTGCCCCACTTTTATGTATGCCAGCTGCTTGTTACCATTCTTTGACATTTGGAACTTTCTATAGGAATAAATGTAGAAGTGTGCTCAGAATAGCTGTTCAGTTAGGCCTCAGGTTTTTATTTTTTTCCCCTGGATGGTTCCAGAAGCATATAGAGTTTTTAAATGCTTTTTGTTGGAAGAATAAAGGCTCATGGTAGCCTTCAGCCTACTTTGAGACCTCATGACTCCAGTGATTTGCAAATTGAGTTAATTGTTGATTTCAGGACTAGCATTTAAATATTATTTTTACAAAATTTGTGTTTAGTGTTTTAAAGGATTTTTTAGACAATTTTTATCAGCATGAAAATGAAGTTTTCAGATGCAAATGAATTAAGATTTTTTAAATTTCAAATGTAAAATAATGCCTGTAATTCACACAATGCTTCAGAGGGTGCTTTCCATATAACTAAGAGATGTGGTTTGAATTTTAAAAAACCCAACCCTCTAAAACTCCCAAAGCAATGCTAATAGGTTTGTATGAGTCCAGAATGGTAAATAAAATTGAATTAATATTTTCCAGTGTCTGGTGGACTTGTCAAAAGGTCATGTTTGTTCCACTTAGAGATTTTTGTCAGTAGGTTATTTGTTTCTGGTTTAAGACAATAATTGTCTTTAGAGTTGTAGTTTACAGCTGTGGGATTTTAATTCTACAAAGTCTGGGACTTAAACTCCAAATATTAAGTGGGGAAAACATGGGAAAGTATTGTAGGGGTTAGGCTGAAAGTTAATAAAATGTAAGTGGTAAAAATGGAAGGCAGGGACTGTACTCAGCAAGGGTAAGCTTAGAGGGGTTTTACTTGACAAAAGTGGTGATCTCTTCATTTGTTTTGTGCTCTGGTGCACTTTTTCTGCCTGATGCCTCCTGTAGGGCTGCACTGGTAGGAGATTTAAGGGGAGGATTTAATTATGAAGAAAATAAAACTAATTGACACAAGAACTGGTTGCTTTTATGTATGCTGTCAGGTCTCACTAGGAGAATCTTCAGGATAAGAAAAATCTTAAAATTGCAGTTGGGGAGCTAAGACAAAGATGAAATGTGCATTATGTGAGTTCTCACAGTAAACCCTAATCAAAAATGGGAACTGAAGGGTGTTTACTGCATTTTTAATAATATAATCAGTATGTTGTAATTACTGTCACAAAATTCTGAAGGATAAATTAATTTCTATTAGTTTAATGAAGCCTCTCTGATAAAGTAAGAATACAGAAGGGATAGTTGGTTTCAGATGTATTTGAGCTCACTTTTTACAGCTAAAATAAGGGGGAAACCTGTATAACCACAGCTTTTTCTTGGTTTCTTCAGCAGCTGTGCTGATAGGGTCAGAAATTACAATCCTGCAGTTTTGAGTCCTTTTCTGCATTCAGTTTGACTGACAGCAGTAACTGGACATGCCAGAGGTGACAGGTGAATGTAAAACTAGCATTTTTTGCATGTAATAGTTGAGGAGATGTAACCAGTTTACTATTAAAATGCCAACTTGACAAAGATTCTACAGCTTTACTAATTTCTCTGAAACTGAGAAGAGGGATTTTTATGTCCAGTGTAAGTATTGGAGTTGAAATTCAACAGTGGTAGAACTGTAACTTCAATATTTGCAAAATAAATGTAACAGATGATGTTGAAGGGTTAAACACTGAAATTCTGGGGCTTAGTAACTCTTACTCCTGGGTTACCAGCCAGGGGAGGAATGCCAGGTTCTGTGAATCACCTTCCCAAAGTGAGGTTTCTTCTGCAGTGCTGCTGAAGAGTAGCAGTTCAGGAGCAGAAGTGGAAAATTAAGGGAAATAAGGAGCATTTATTTGTAAAATATTTTCATCCAAGGTGATGGGAAAGGAATTGTAGAGATGTTGTATATTGAGCAATAGCCAATGGCAGTCAAAGTTGTTGACTTTTTGTTGCCTTCTAGAAAGCAACATTAGAATGTTGCTTCTAGAATGGCTTCTAATATTGGCCTTAAGAAGGTTTCTTGAACAGAGGTGGTTATGTTTGGACCACAGAAATCTTTCTCTTTTTTTCTGAACCTGTAGAAAAGGGAAGAAGAAATAAGCAGTTAACAACCCCATGATTCTGCTCACAACTTTTCTTAATGAGCAAAATGGACTTTTAATCTCAGTTTTGGTCATACTCTTCAGACCCCGAGAGCAGAAGTAAACCTGACAAAAAAAAAATTTCAATTTTATTCTGTTGTATTTGGGCAAATTTTCATTGTTAGGGCAGATGTGGGATTAGCTTACTCAGGTGACTGTGAGTAAAGGCTTCAGAAGGTATTAAAGGGGTGGTAAAAAAAGCAGATGTCAACCTTGTAGTAAACCAGTCGAGTCTATCTGCCTAGGCTCTGGACTGGAAAATACCAATGACATGCATATAATACTTTTCTTTCCTCTTAAAATTAGTTCCTCAAATGCATGAAAACACCAAACTGAATGTGAAATGAGTTTATCAAACACAAAAATGAACCTGGAGGTTGGAGGATGTGCATAGTGCAAGTTATTTATGTCAAGGTTTGTCCTTTACTGCAGTACCTTCTCCCCAGCTCCCAACAGAGCTGTGCTGGCAAAAGCTTTAATGTGGACACCAGGATCTTAGAATTTTTTTACTAATGTAGCTCTCTCCATTCAAGGAATTTGAGTGAAGTCTCAAAGTCTTGCTTCCTCCTGAGATAAACTCCTTCCCTATTTGCACTGAATGAGCTTGATGTGTGCAGCCCCACTGATAAAACTGCTGCTCACCTGCAAGCAGACTGACTCATACAGGTAAAAGTACAGTTCTGCAGGTGTAATGACACCAAAATGATGTTCTTATGCCAGCAGAGCTCTGCTGGGTAGGGGTTTGTACCCTTAACCTTCTGGCTTCAGCATTTTTGAGCTAGTGAACATCTGTAGTGTAGATATTATCATTGTCTCTTATTAAATAAAATTTTCCTGGTTGCCACATTTCTGGTGGACCTGCTGCTGAGGGCTCTCAAATGTTGCCAGGAGAAATTGCTGTTTAGCTGAATTGAGCTGTGGGAACTTCACTCTGGATCAAAAAATTTTGCAGCTCACCCAGAATAAAATACACTTAATAGCTGATGTGTTCTCATTCTGCTGCACTGAGTGCTCCATCCCTTTTGGCCTTCAGTTTTTTCTGACTGTTCTGATCCTGTAGGATGCAGTCTGAAACAAGATACATATTTTTTTAATGGTTTGCTTGGAGAGGTGGTTTTCTAGACATCAAAATAAACTTCAGTGTGTGTATTTTGGTTTTCATAAGCCAGGGAGCTACTTGATGCTCCCTGTTTTTGCTTGGAATAGTAGAGTCACTCAGTGTCTTTGCAGTCTGACTGTGCTCAAGTCAGTTGTGTGTGCATGGAAATGGGATTCTGGGCATACACATTAAATTCCATACTTCCAGGAGGTTCCACAGTCACTGCAAACGTGGAGTTTTCCACGTGTGAGGCAGTGGCCTTCCTGTGAGGCTTACATAAGGTAAGTGAGTAGTGATGGTGAAAATCATAGTGATGGTGAGCTTGAGAGACACTGGAGAGTGTTTATAATAATGGCTCATGAAAGGCATTTTAATTGGAAAGGTTCATTTCTTTGTTATTAAAAGCACAGCAACCAAGTGAATGGTTTTATTGCTTTGAAGAGAAGCTACTCCTTTGACTTCTTGGGATGAATCCTTTTGCTTAGTTATTTTACAAAGTAAGCTGTTAGGTTGTTTTCCTGTAAAATTTATTGTTAATTTGGAAGATTTCCTTTCTCAAGTGGAAAAAAAGTGATCTCATGAAATTTATAACTGTCTTGAGCCTCATATTTCATGAGAGAGAAAATCTGGAAGAAGATTGAACACTTTTTTCCCTACATTTTTGGAAATTAAAATGTGTTACATTTATTTGGGGTTGAAATACAATTCTGATACTAAAAGCTATCTGAAAACTCCTAGTATGATACTTTGTCCTAATTTGGCTGTATAGCACTGTCTGTATTTGCCTAGAATTATTACTGCTTCATGTAGTGTTTAAGAATACCCATTTTTTAAACCAAGATGAGATGTTTGTGAGGAACGTGGCTGCATTACTGAACATACCCTGGGCAAGTTTAAAACCTTGTTAATGTGTTAATTTTTTCAATGAGAATAATCTATTGACTCTAGGATAGGAAGAAATTGACTGGCACTTAGTTGTTAGTGTTCTGGATGTGTATATATAATCTTGAAATTAATTTAGTGTGTTTAATGATACCCAGCAAAGCACTTAGAGCTGAGTGTTAGTTTTTGTAGTGTAGGTCTAACAACAAGCATTGCAATACTTTGATTTTATGTAGATTTTATTTTTAACATGATCTTTAACTCCTTTTGGCATAAAATCTTTGTATTTACCAGGGATATTTTGCCCTTGAACTGAAGCAGGCAGGTTGGGAGTTCAGTAGATCACTTGAGGTGCTGGAGAGGAGTCCAGGATCACAAGAGTTTTCTTACAGCTCCCTGTTTCCATACTTGACCCTTACAACTTCTGCCCTTCTCACTTTTTTAACTCCCTTTGCTTTCCTCTTGTCCCAACAGTCCCATTTCACAGCTTTGTCAAAGGTGTTTTCCTTCTTGAAGAAGGAAGAGACTTAAGTCAGTAATCAGTGGATGAACTTTATATGAAAATAAAGGACAGCTTATGAGTTGTAGTTGGTCATCTGATTTTTTTTTTTTATTGCTCTCATGTAAGTGGTTGTCAGTTCTATCTCTGAGCAGCTGGAGGGACCTGCTCTGCAGCCCTGGCTGTTCTGGGTTTCTCCAGTGCTCCCACAAAACCTGTTTCCTGCTGTTCTTAGTGGTCAACAGACTGTACCTTTTGTCCATGGGCTGAATGGAGCTGTTCACTTATGTACAAAGTAGGTTTTACCCTTCTGACTTCCTTTTGGCTGCTTTTGGAATAGGTGTTGATACAAGGGATTAATTTTGCTGCTGCTGAGTAGAAAAAAAGTGCAGGTTTCCCAAATAGAAAAATAGATTAAAAGATTTCTTTGGGATCAGTCTCCAAAGTAGAAGTGGCATCAACTTAAGCCATATGAGTATTTCTTTTATTTTGAATGAGCTCTCTATTTTTTTTTCTCACAGAATATTGGTATATTTGCTTGTTAGGAGGTTTTTAACACTGAAAGGAGACATAGATCAAGCTCAGTGCCTATTTTACAAGGGATAAAATGTGTAGATGTTGTCAGTTGTCATTGGAATAACTTTTACATCATCTGGAAAAGATGCTTTCTGTCCTCTTCATAACATTGTATAGTTTCTTTGATATTTAGGAAACCTATCCTGGATATTTTTGTTCTAGCCAATTACCTTGTGTGTGGCCTTCTAACTCTGATTAACTTGGATCAGAAGATAGCTGAAAGCCAGGAACAAGTCCTTCTTACTGAAGCTGGGATGTCAGATATGGTATAGACCAGCTTCATGTCAGGACATGGAGAGAAAACTGGTCACTGATGAGTGACAGCTGCTTTTTAGAGCTAAAAGGTGTAAGATTCTTGTGCTTTGAATTTTCTTTACAAATGCAAAGTCTTCTATCTTCTCTCTAATCCTATTTTTCAAAAAGTTGCTGAAAGTGGCCTTTGGGGTTGGTTGAGATTTTTGTCCTGCCCTTGGGCCCTTGCCATACAATTTCTTGCATGTATCTAAACCATTAACTGGAGCTTCAATATAAAGGGATATATAAATATTAAACTTTCTGGGATGCTTGTGTAGGGAGGGGTGAGTATTCTATACGTGTTTCAGGGTCAGTGGTGTCCTTCTGAGGAGCTCTTAGGTGAGCAGGGAATAGTAGAACAAATATGTGCCAGATATTAATCATTTGGACTCAGGTATTCATGCAAAGTGCTTGTGTAACAAAGCATAAACCAGAATTTGTGCATATCACAGCAAATTGCCTGACTGTTGAAAAGTGCTGACATCAAGACCATGGAATAAGGATCACTTATTCATTCACTAGCCATTCATACAGATTCCTCAAAAAAGAAAATGGCTAGTAAGCTGAAACTGAAGAATTTATCCTGAATTAAGATGCATATTTTCTTTACTCAAGTCTTCAGATAAAGGATCAATTATTCCTTTTGATTGTGTTTCATTCATGTTAAAGATTTTGTTGCTGAGCTACCTTTCAGGACCCATTTTTAGACTGAAGTCTTCCCACTGGGGCAAGCAATTCCTCATGCAGACAAAATGTTAAGTTCTGGAGTAGACAAATTCTTTATGAAGTCAGTGAACAAACCCACTGAGCTTTTCATTACCTCTTCAGGGAGAGATGAAAGTGGAGATACTGATGTGAATGTGTATTTGTTGGTTATGTTGGAATTTGTCCATGATATTATAATAAAAATTCCAAAAGGGGAAAATGTTGGTGTTCTTTAAAAGCTTTGCTTTGTCATCATCAGATTAAGATGATGGATTGGGGCATCTTAAAAAGGGTTTAGTGAAGTCAGCATCAGCAGGTCCAGGTGTCAAGGTGCCTGTCTTGGAATTAGCACCTTGGCCCTGTGTTCCTGGTGCAGATTATCTTCCTTTTTGTCACATTTATAGCCTGTAGGGTTACAAAGATGCCAGTAGATAGCAGTGTGCTTTTCTTGAGGTTTTGAGGCTTTGAGTGTGAGAGGGATGAATAAATTTACCCAAAAGTGAAGACAGCTTTTCTTTTTTGTTGTTTAATGAGGATGTGTCAGAGGAGAGATTTTTATGATGTGTTTGTGAACAAGAGGCTATTGTGGTAGCAGGATTTGGAATTTGGGAATATCTTCTTTGTCTCCTAAATTGTTGATGCTGCTCTGGAATTTCTCCAAACCATGTATACTGAAAACCACCCAGGGTGCAGTAAAGTTGTCTCACACGGGTGCCAAATTGAGAGATGGTTTCTGTAGTCTCACCCTGTGGTTTTGGGCTTGTCACTGCCTGAGAATTGTTGGCCAAACTGAAGTTAAAAGTTTGGCAATTTTGCCAGTGTACTTTTGTGCTTCAGTTGCTTCTGGAATTTAGATCCAGGGTGATTTTGGGGAAACAGGAACATTTTAACTAATGGGGGAGGAAAAACCTGAATAAATGTTTTTTTGGCTGAATGTTCTTTCTCAAGATATTGTGCATCAGATGCTCCACTTTGGGATAAGAGGCAGTTGTGTTGGAATGCTCAAATTATTACAGTTTGCAAACTTCAACCAGGGGGGGCAGTTAATAAAATCCTGGATGAGCCCTTGCTGCATGGCCCATGGTGTGCAGGTGTTGAACAAGATTGCAGCAAGCTTAAGGGAACCTTGTTCTCAGTGCTTCTTCTAGTTCTGATGTTCCTTTTTTTTTTTTCTTCTTTTTAATTTATCCTTTGAAGGGTTCATTTCCTGTGGCAGAGTGAGTGGATGTGGTGTAGACCATGAAACTGAGCATGGAAGAGGAGAGCAGGACAGTAGCAGCCCAAGTAGTGTGAGGGTTGCACTTTATAGTCCATAAACTTGAATTTAATAAGCACTGTGAATCGTTTGTTTAACAAGGACCTGCTGTGTGTGTTATGTGCCCATTTAAATCAGCCCAGGGGTTGTGTTGGCAAAGTTTAATTCATCTTTGAAGGGTTTTTCCCTTAAGAAACACGTAAGAGTTCATGTTTAAAGCCTACACATCTTCACAGTGGAGATTCCTTATCACAGAAGTTCTTTAAACAAAACCAGAGGATTTTTCAAATAAGCAGCAATAGATATGTTTATTATTAACATATTTTGTCTTTCTGTCCCATCATTTATAGAGATCCTTGCCTCAAATTTTTCAGAGGTGCATAATACCCTTTTCTCAAGGAGATGGGGCAGAACTGGAAGAGTAACCTAATAACTGATGTTCAGTTACTTCCAAATAAGATAACCACTTTCCTGCCTCAGATTACATTCAGCTGAAGTTGAATATTTAACTTGAGAACAAACACAACAAAATGAACAAAATCTTGTACTGAACTGGGAAGAGAAACAGCTACTTGAAGGCTTCCAAAGTCACCTTATGTTGTAAACAGTTTTGCTGGCTTAGAAGTAGAATGCTTGCTTACAAGTGCTAGCAGCAGGGCTGTGGTTGTGTAATTGTGAGCTAAGGCTTTTGTATTTTGATAATACTTGATTTTTTCAGCTTTTCTAGGCATTTAAGTTTAACCTGTATGGAGATGCAATTCTGCAAGAGCAGATTGGTGTAACATAAGTTGGAAATTTGCTCTGTTTTTCGTGAAATACAATTTGGACCAAGTGAGGAAGGAAGAGAGAGATACTAAAGAATAAGAAGAAACAGCCAAACATTTTACAGCCAGTGGAGTGTGTCTGCAATTTTAGTGTTTTAAGTCTATTTAGTTTTTATAACTTTCAGATTTGAACTCATTTTAAAACTTCAATTCCATTAATTTTTTTTTCTTGGAGGTAATAATACAAGTAATAGTAATGAGACAATGTCTAAAAATACAAAAGAAGCATTATTATTAGAATCTCTTCGATTTTAGGTATTTTTGTGTTAAAAATGCTCTTTTACTTTGTCAGAGCTGTAGACTGCACTGCACAGCCTTGCCACTGGGTGGGGTCTGACTGAATTTGGAAAAAATGCATGAGTTTGAGCCAGAATGTCTGCCAGGAAAGGAGGATGCCCATTCCACTCTTGGAATGCTTTAGTACCATCAGCTCTGGGCCTCAAATGTAATTGTAATGAGTGTGTTGCACACAGGTACACAAGTGTGCACTGGGAAGGCAATTCTTTAATATGTTACTGCTAAATTACTCAAATAGGACACAAAATTTATTTCACAGTTTTAATATTGTGTTGAGCAAGAAGTGATTAGCTGACTTTCCCTCTTCCTTTAGGAATATCACTTAAAAATTGCATGATGTGTGATCAGTTGGAGATTCTGAACAGGGAGATTGAAAGGTTATTACAGAACAGCAGCGTGGAAGAAGACACTTTAAACTCAGACTGTCTTCAGCCATCCCTGGATGTAATCACAGATTCAGACAATGGAGCAAAATACCTATTAGAGCAGGTATTCAATGCCATGAGATACAGCACGAGGATCTTTCAAAGTAGTTTATTCTATTGTCTTTTTTGTTGAAATTTTTCCTTCTCTTTTTGGAGTGGGAATAGTTGGCTGAGGGAAAGAATGAAGATAATGTATGGAATCCTCAATAGAGAAGGTCCAGGTGAAGGAGCTACTGATGTGGATCTAGCTAAGCACTCATGGGGTTTTTTTCCTTATTTTATTTTGCCACATCTGCAAATTTTGGGGTTAATTGTTAGGGAAATAATAGTGATCCAGTAGTGAAAATCAAACTGGGGGGATCTATCTGTCTCTTTCCCTCTCCTTATTTCTGAGATGGTGACATGGCATTGGGGGTCACCCAGACACAGGCATAGCTTAGCTAGTAAGAAGTTTTAAACAGCAGAGATGCTTCAACAGTTGGAGGCTGGAGAGATTAGAAAAAATACAGGACAAACTCTTCAAGAGAAGTCAGGCTGTGTATTGGCAGGGCTGGGAAGGATGATCTGAATTGTTCTTGAATTTATATGCCTCCCCACCTGGAGTATTAACAAACAGGTTTTACTCCTTTGAAAGGATTAAGGTTTTAGTTATTTCCTTCACCTACTGGGTTGATTTCCCTGCATCATTAATTGCAGAATCTTGACAGGCAGAGTCTGTGTCCACTATTGTTCTTTTGCCTTTACTATTTATTTTGTAGGTCAGTTCAAAACCAACAGTTTGTATCTAGTCCATCTGGACTTCCTTTTCCTCCCAAATTCTTTTCCAGTGTTCTTGTTGCTTGATAGACTATTTTGGGTTAAATACAGGTGTTTTCTACTGTTTCTCAGGCTTAGGTTCTGGGAAGCAAGCAGTCAGTGTTGATGCTCCACTGCTACTCTGCATGTGAGGATTAAACAGTAGTTGTTGTTCAGATGCCTTAAATAAATGCCTTGTGATTTTGAAAAGTTTTTCCAAGGATTAATTTCTGGGATAAGGTGTTGTTACTGATATAATTTATTGCCCTTGAAAAAAAGCTTCTGAAATTTTTTGTATTGCAAACCTTTATTAGTGAAAGAGACAGGGAATATTTCTTAATTCTGAAGCTCAGCTATAAATTTCTGTAATCCCACCTTGCAAAACCACAGAGTAGCCACTTAGATTTAAATCCTTAAAGCTGCAGATGTCTTCTGTTATGAAAATTAGTGCAAACTAAGAAATCTTCCTTACTCTGGAAAGCAGTTTTGTGTTTTCATGGCACAACATGCAGGTATTTAATCTCACTCTCAAAATGCTTTTAAATACTGTAAACAGAACAGACTTGGTGATTACAGTTTCTTACTGTTCTGGAAATCTTAATATGGGGTCTAAAGGAATCAAGGAGAGTGCACAGTTGTATTTTGTGTTTATTTCAAAGGTCTCAGCTGTTGGTAAGTGGGGGGTTTGGTATTGCTTTTCTTTGACTTTTCTTTCCAGTTTATTGTCTTTCTGAAAGCAGAAAACTCAAAGGCAAAATAACAGAATTTGCTTTGTATTTTAATAAAGGCAAGAGAATTCTAAATTTATGTAAAAATAGTAAGATGAGTTCATGAATATAACAGTGCCTTATTTTGCCTATTTTTTTTTTTCAGGGTCCAGCACAAAAAAGAGAATTTCTACTTTTTAATCCTGCTGACAACTCGGAGACTCAGTGTGGCACTTCTGAATCAGGAAATTCAGCATGTGCTGGGAGGATAATGCTGAATGACTCTGATCCTTTACTGCCCTCCTCTGGCTCTCCTTGTCACTCAGCTCTGCAGGGAGAAACCCTTGGAAACTCTAATGCTGTGTCAGGTAAAGCATATAGAGAGGAAACTCAGGAGACATTTCCTTATGCTTTAGCTTTTAAAAATTCATCATCTTCCAAAGTAAACAAAGATACAGACCTTTAACAGTTTTGACTTGCTTCTTGCTTCCATTGCAGCCTTTTTCTGGAGTGAATATAATTTTGGTGGTGTTTTTTTAAAAAAATACTCAAAAATTTAATTATTTTTTAATGGGCTAACTTAATGGAATGCTTTATTGAAGCATTTTCAGCTTTTTATCTGCACTACAGGCTTAAAACTCACTTTTTATTTTGGCTGTTAAAAGTTATCAGCTACTACTAAAATTGATGTTCTAGAGTCTGCTGCTTTTACAGCAAGATTTAAACTGTCTCACTGAAATGACTCTTTAATTTACATTTTCAGTTGTTTAACCTATCTGCATGGACATTTTTGCTTCTGTAGCAGTGACTGTGTTTATATCACTGTTAAATTGGACACTAGATAGCAGAGAAGTTGAGCTGTAGGGAGATAGGGTTTGATAAGGCAGAAGAGTCATGCACCTGATGCAGTATATGAAATAAAGAGGCATTTATCAATAGTGTACACTGCAAGATTGATAAAAGCTTGCTAAAGGATGCCTCTGAAAACTTGTAGCTGTGATACATAGAGCTTTTAGAAATATCTTTGCTTCTTCCAGCAATAGTTATTTAGAAATTATGTTCAGGCAATTTTTGAGCCAGGAATATGCATCTAATTACTCCAGAAACATTTTTGGGGGAGAGTTGGGGGCTATTTCTTGTTGTAGTTTTTAAAGTACTGATTCTGTTTACCCAATTTATTGAGCTGTACTTAAAACTGCATAATACAGTTTCACATAAGCACTGGGACTGCAGTGACTGCAAAGCAGGTTTTGCCTTCATTTAGTAGGAGAGTGTTTGCAAGGCATGGAACTCCTTTAAAACATTGCACCCTGATGTGACACCAACCTTAATACTTGTTCAAACCTGATGATTCCTGAATTGTTCAAAATGCAGTCTCAGATCTTAGATTTACTTCTCTCATTTGCTGAAGTCTGAAGACCTTTTTGTAAATACCTGTGTTTAGGAGTTTCATTCAACACAGGTTTTGTTTGTCTGGGTTTTTTTGTTCCCCGGAGAGATGTTTGAGAAGGTTTTTACTTTGCTCTTTCCTGTATATTTTTTTCTGTTCAGTAAACCTTGTTAGAGAAATGATGAAGTAAATGTGTGGTGCTTTTTTTTTTTTAATACCCACAAGTGTTTCTGAAACAGCTTAAAAATAGCAGCTAAACTATTTCACAGGCAAAATAGAGACTTTATTTTAACAAGAGCAGGGAGTTTCCTTGGTTCTACATTTGGTTTAAAATCCAAACCCTTGTTATTTTTTGACCAACCCTGTATTATCTAAACAGCAGTTGCTTTGAATTTCTTTAAACTGGCTGTGTTTCTACCATGTTTCTTGTCCTGCTGCAGGTAATCCTTTCAACCAGAAAATATTATTGATATCAAATACCACCCTCACCTTTAAAGCAGTAACTGGGTCTGTGTGGTCTTTTTGGGTGCTGCCTTGTTCTGCTCCATGGTCTTTCACACTGGGGCATGTGTAGTGCCTGTGTCCACGTGAGGAGTGAAACTCTTACAGGTTTTATCCCAGACAACCCCTAGGGAGTAGGTCTATAACACAGAAGGGTTTTTTTTTTTTGAGAAATACCAGAAATCCTAAGGCTATGTAATAGCCAAAATCCAAATGCTATATATTTAACTTAGTACTTCAAAAGAATTCAATTAATTTGTTGATACTCTGACTATTAGTGGCTTGAAATTCAAGTTATTTGTTACAGTAACATAATGAGATTACATCAGAATATTTAGTATTTACCTAGGCTGTGAATGTTTTTTGAAATCTGAGTTTTGAACCTTGTGTTTCTCTTCAGCATTTCAGGGTGGAGACACTGGTGTCCGGACTATGGAACAAGCTGTAAGTTCACAGCCAGTGCCATTGGAATCTGAATCTAATACTGACAATATGGAAAACAGTTCTCCTGGTAAGATTTCTACCTTTTAATCTGAGCAGAAAATATCCTTAGCTGTCCATTGCTTATGTGTGTATATACATCTATTTTTTCTAAGAGTTTGTAACAGCTGGGTCATGCTGGCAAAGTGTTCAGTGTGCACTTAGTTGCTACTGCTGTTGTATTATATTACATGAAAGCATTTTACCTGTTTTCAGGGTCATAAAATGAGCTGGTGACATAGATATGTAAGCACAAAGGCAGTAAGACTACAGTGAAAAAAAGTTTTTAAGAAAAGACATCTTCCTTCCCCAACAGCTAAATAACTATTTCCATGTTTTTAGCATCGGTTTTGGATGAGAAAGGTGACCAAAGCAATGAGGAGGAACAAAAATCTGTCAAACCTACAAGTAAAGAGTTCAGGAAAACTTGGGGGTTTCGAAGGACTACAATTGCTAAGAGAGAAGGTGTAGGTGAGGCTGATGTGGACTCTGGTGAGCAACAGCCCCAACAGCAACAACAAAACTTAAACCTCAGGCGTAGCGGGCGGCAGCCGAAGCGAACGGAAAGAGTGGAAGAATTCCTTACAACAGTGAGACGCAGGGGGAGGAGGAGTGTTCCTACCACTCTGGAAGACTCAAGTGAACCAGCATCCTGTCCAGCTACAGATGCTGAAACTGCTTCAGAAGACAGTGTTGAGAGCACTCCAGACATAAAGCCTGTAACTCGGAGGATTAGCACTAGGAGTTGCAAGGACCAGAAGGGCTCTAAAAGCAGACGCATAAAAGAGGAAGAGGAAGAAGAGGAGGAGGAAGAGGAAGAGGAGGAAGAAGAAGGTGATCCTTCTGATAGTGATAGTGATGGGTTAACACTAAAGGAGCTGCAGAATAGGCTGAGGAAGAAACGTGTGGAACAGAAGCCTGTGCAGCTGACACTGAAGGATATCCAGAGTCGGTTAAGGAAAAGGAATTCAGAACAAGATCCTCCAGAAGCAAGTGATGTCCAGTCTGAAATCCAGATTGAGTCTGAATTGTCTGTCAAAGAAGAGCCTGAGACTGCAGACCAAACTGAGATTGCAAGTCAAGTGGTCGTGCCTCAGGAAGACACCGAGGATCTTGAGGTCCAGAAGGAGGTAATGCCTGGCCTTGACACAAAAGAGGTCACAGATGAAGAATCTGAAGATCTGCCCAAAAGCAAACCTGAGTCTGAGATCTATGATCCTAATGCACTGTACTGTATCTGTCGTCAGCCTCACAACAACAGGTAGGCAGAGGTTTCAACTGAAAATGGGAATTTGCTGTGACCAAAAAGTAAACCAAATGCTTATCTTACTTTTTGATGATATGTAAATGAGCTGTTGAGTTTGTTTGAAATTTGGGGGTGGGAGTTTGTAACAAATATTTAAAAGATCAACAAACCAGCAAGGCAGAACAGTGTACTGGTACTTACCATCTGCTGCTGGAAATATCTGTTGTTAATTGTCTTTTCACAAGGTTTTACTGTTCCTTGGTTTGTTTTTTTCAGGTTTATGATTTGTTGTGATAGATGTGAGGAGTGGTTTCATGGTGACTGCGTGGGTATTTCTGAGGCTCGAGGGAGATTGTTGGAAAGGAATGGTGAGGACTATATCTGTCCAAACTGCACCATTCTGCAGGGACAGGATGAGCCTGTTTCAGAAACAGACCAGCAGGAAGCTAAAGCAGGGCAAGTAAATATGGATGGCACAGAATTCACAAGCATAGGAACAATTGAACAAAAATCTGTTGAGGACCAAGGAATCAAGGGTAGGATTGAAAAAGCTGCAAATCCAAGTGGGAAGAAAAAGCTAAAGATATTTCAACCTGTAAGTATTTTCTTTCTTATTTTTTGTATTACATTTAGCATATTGGGACAGGGGCTTACTTGTACTGACTTTTTTTTTTTTTTTTAAGCTAAATATGAAGCTGAGTAACCCACTAAATATTACTATTTAGCAGAAGTCTATCCACAGTTCTATTAGTAGACAAACTAAAACTTAGCAAGTGCTACTTTGAAGTGAGAGTTTTAGGAGTCATATGCAGATGTAAGGAAATGCCACTCTACATGATTTGTGCTGTTCTGCCCTTTCTAAATACTGGTCTGGAAGTCAAATAACGAGGTGTTCTTTTAATAAAACTATCAGAATTCTGGACTGGCTTATACCAGCTTTGAGATAATCTCACTGGACATTTTCAGTGATAATGCAGCTTTTTACTTAACCTTGACATGTGTCTATTGGAGTTAATTCCAGCTGCACTTCCTCTGTACTTGAAGTTGATTTTTGTCTTCGTGTTTCTTGAAGTTATTAGTGCATAGAGAATTGTTTTATACTGTCCTTTTAACATAAAAAATATGTATTTCAAGTTAATCCAAATTCTGGCATAAAATATAGAAGACACTTAAATTTTTTAGTGGCAAGTTCCATTCCCAATTCAACACAGGCAAAAAAGCTGCTTCACCTCAATGGGCAGAAATTAAAAACCTTCATGCTGCAGTGGTTGTTTGTACTGCCTCAGCTGCTGTAGTAATGCAAATATCTGGAATATTTTCCTTTAATTACTATCCCTTGAAGAGCACTCAGTGTATTTACAATTAGAATGCTACAGCTATTCATGTGTTTTCCCTCTATGAATTTGTTCTTTCCTGCCTAATCTTTAAAACTTTGAATCAATCCTGAGTTACAAGTTTGACTGTGAGTATCTCTGGAGAAATGTTTCTGTTGTAGTGGATTTTCTACAAAACATCTGTGGAACATCATCTCCAGTTGCAGCCAGCTGAACTAGCAGAGCTCTTCTTGTCAGCACAGTCAGCTGAATGATGTTTGAGCTTATGCATAAATATTTGCTAAAGAAAAATGCTTAGAAAATTGTATTCTTCATAATGTTTTCACATATGGCTTCAAATACATTTGTACTGTGTTGTACACAGATATTTTTCAGAGTGCAGTTCTGCTGGTGTTGGTCTGCATTTCCCTGGCAGTGTTATTGTTTATTTTAAGTTCTGCTTCTGAGTTTCACGGATTACTCTTTGATATTCACATGCTGACAAGTTGCTTAAGCATGTTAGGCATTGCTCCTTTAGTGAAAGAACTACTATCATTAATTAATTTCCTCTTATGGAAGAACTGCAAGTATTTTAGGTATTCTTTTGACATTTAGAAATGGGATGGAACTGCTCTATTTGCCAGGTGGTTTGGAGAGAACCAAATGGTCAATGTGGTACAATTTTTATGAGGAAATCCCAAACCCAGTTTTTACAGACTGCAGCAGCCTGTCCTACTGACTTTTGACTGGGGAAAAATAAGCCATGCCATAAAAACTGTATTTTTTTTTTTTTTTTTTTTTTTTTTTGGCAGTGTTCTTGGCAAGCTTATTTTTGGTAATTACAAATTGAGATTTATTGATTGGGGAGAGGCTGTCTAGAGCTACAGTAGTTCCAAGTGTAAGATCAGTTATAGAACATTTTTAGGAATCAACTCCAAAAGTAAGCCTAAAAACATAACTCCTAGAGGTGATATGTTGCAGCCTAAAGAGCTTTCAGATATTCCAGACTGGCTTAAATGTTCTCTGCTGTTTTCTACATCTCATTTGAAGAGACAGTGTGTAATATATAACACTTAGACATAAATGGAGAGTAATGGTGAAATAGAGGAAAACACAGATTGCATAAGCAAAATTTTCAGTGTGTAAGAACTATGAAGTGATGGCAAAATAGCCTAGGAGAATGGTTGTTCAAGTTGGAGACTTTTAAAATTAAAACTGGTGAACCTCCAGGGCAAGAATTAATCTGTACACCTGGATAGCTGAGTGCTTCCTTGTACATGTGTGTTGGGCTGAGGACAGCCATAGGTAAAATGTTTTTTAAAAACCTCTCTCTTGAGAAACCAGTTTTACATGATTAAGGAGACTTCTCCCATGATGTAGAGGGTCAGAAAAAAGCATTTATGTGCTTTTGGGATCTGAAAAAACAGGAAAGCAGCCTCTCCTGCAGCCACCTGAAAATCCAGGTCACTGAATTTTCACTGAAAACAGTGTGACACCAGAGTAAAATTGTTACATTTTGATGCCTTGGTACAGCATGAATGAAAATCCTTTTCATGCTGGCAGCTGTGCCAAGAAAGCTTTGGTGAGCATTTCCTCATCTCACACAGGTATGGCTCTGTTGTCTCCTCTGAAGTTTGAACTCCCTCCATTTCCCTCTGTAGGTAATTGATGCACCAGGAGCTTCAAAGTGCATTGGTCCTGGCTGTTTTAATTTGGCTCAGCCTGATTCTGTGTACTGCAGCAATGACTGCATTCTCAAACATGCTGCAGCCACCATGAAGTTTTTAAATGCTGGCAAAGACACAAAGACAAAACCTAAAGAGAAGATCAGACCCAAATCAGAAAAAACTGGCACGCCCAAATCTCAGCTGCAGGTAAGTTAATATTCATGATCCAAAACAGTTGTCCTGAAGCACACTGGTTTATTTCTGTGCTCTCCTTCAGACAAAATGCCTAAAAAAAAAAAAAAAAAATAAAAAAAAATTGTTTTTTGTTCTCTTTTTTAAAAAGCATTCTTTAATTCTTCTGAGAATAAAATCTCTTCCAGTCACTTAAAGAAACCTTAATATCTCATTCAAGAAATACAATCCTAACTTATAATATCTGATTGCAAAAAAAAGAGTTTCTTTAAAAGGGCCTTCTATATGGCAGTGCACGTCTTAAAAAATACTTTAATTCCAGTTACCTTTTTTAAAACAGTATAACAAATACACCTTTTTTACTTGAATTTTAGTCAGAATTAGTTTTACCTATAGCTCCAAATGGCTGCATTTGGGGCAGTAGTTTGGAATTACTGTGAACTCATGTGACTGGAGGATATGTGTGCTTTGAGTAGCAAAAAGATAACATCAAAGCCTTCTTTTTGTTTTGAAACCATGGGCAGTATTTTTCAAACAAAAGCCCACCACCCTCTAACTTGATGAAAAATGCCATTGTTTTGAGTTGGCTTCTTCACCATCCCCAGTTTACTGAACTGAGGGTGTATGATAGACTTTATAGAGCTTTATAATATATTTTATTTATATTATATATATATATTATATATATATATAAATATATATAATATTTATATTATAATATATAGAGCTTTAAAATATATTTTATTTCAAGAGTATTTACAGGAGTTTGCTATGAAAAATTTGTGTACATGCATGTATCTCTGTTTACAAACTAGAATATATTTGATTATTAGTAAATAAGTTTCTTTTAATCATACAGACAGGTACTAAGCCTCTTTCAAACCAAAAGAGACAATTTCCTGAGAAAAGAGAGGTGAATATGAAGAAGACTGTTCTGACAACTGCCAGGACTGAGGCAAACACTCAACCTATTGCTAAAGAGCCAGCAGCAGAAATCCCCACCCCGTCCTGGGCAAGCGATCATAATTACAATGCTGTAAAGCCTGAAAGGACTGCTGCCATTTCATCTTCACTGTTGTTCAAATGTATGTATGGCATAGGGATATTCCTGAATAATCATTTACATTGCCTTTGAATACCCACCCATTCTTGGCTCTTCAAGACTAGGGAGTTTAGGAGTTGGGGGGGGGTTTATTTTTTTTAATTTTTTTTTTTTTTACCATAAGGCACCGCTTTTATTCACCTTCAAAGATTCACACACAGAGTTACACACAAATGGGAGGTACTTTTAGAAGTTTCATTTGTATCATGTGACAGTTGTATGCTTAAGAGCCTGTCAGTCTACCCAGCTGGTTCCTGGATGAAAACTCCATGCTTAGGTTTTTACCCCATAAAGACAATAACTGTTTCTAATCTGGAAAAGGTGAGTATTGGTAACTTTTACCTTTTACAGAAAGGTTGCACAGTGTGGATCAGCAATTGCCTGTACTAATTTGAATTGTATTTTTGTAATTTAGATTTGGCACCTGTCTCACAGGTCTTGCATTTTCAGTGCTAGTGTCAAGAATGAAATCTTCCACGTGGTATCCAAGGATACTTTACACTTCAGCAAACAGCTTTTAACTGCCAAGTATATCAAAGTTCTTCCTGCTGCTTTTCTTCCTTACATGAAGTAATTTAAGGACCATTTCTTATTTTTAAGCTTGGGGGGAGGCAGTACTGTTGTGGGGTTTTTTTTGTTTTTTTTCTTCTCCCTCTTCTGTTTATGTGTTCATATCTCACACATTATCCACACACACAAGAGCACATCTTAGGTGGATATAAGGCAGGAAAACTGCCTGCCATATTTTTGCAGGTTTTGAGTAGCATCCTTGTAACTCATGCAAAGGTAAGTAAATACTGTTTGTAGCTTGAACAGTTTCTAATGACATTTTTTGATTGACTCCAGTAGTTTTATCATGTGGGTGGTGCAAATGAAATCTTACATTTCACATCTTCAGAACACATGATCTGATGCCTGGTGTTTACTCACTTGATTAATGAATTCAGAAATTCAGGTCACAGCTTGCTTAAGCACACTTTAGCCAATTTTACATTTTATTATCAGAAATAAACTTAGTTATTAAGCACTTTTATTATATGTGAAGTAACTGGTAAGTTTATGAAGTATCTTCAAGATGAGATCTTTTTTAGATGTAATTTTTAAATGGGGAACACCAGTTACTCTAAATTGCTGTTTTTTATTAGCATGTAGTAGAGTTCCTAGGTGGATCTGAATTATATTTACACCAAATTTTTAAATGGCTACAATTTTCCCCTGCATATATTTGCTGCATATTTTGTTACTTTTTTATAATTAACTCAAGATACATATTTTGATAAACTGGCATTTTTAAGCTGCTGTTTTTGGAAAAACTGTAGAGGTTTTGTCTAGTGTGTTAAAATAACTAAAACCAGGAGAGAAAGACAAATGTAACTACAAAGTCTTATTTTACATGCCAGTTTTTTATGACATTTTCTATCTCAATGCAATTACAAGTGGCCATATAACTTAATCACTTAAAATATCCTTAATGCTTTAGGATTTTTTTTTCTAGGAGACAGGAGTGCAGGTTTCAAGGCAGGGAGGTTGAGGTATTTGAAGGGGGGGCTGCTCTTAAGTTGTACCACACTGGAGATGATACATCTTTAACCAATTCTAGTAGCAAATTGGATTTGAGTAATTGTTTAACAATTTCAGCAAATTGTTAAATTGTTAAAAAAATGTGCATATACCAGACTTCAAAACTGAGTAGAAATCAACTTAATTCATGTGATGAAGAACTCTCATATCAAATGCAAGGAAGAACTTCAGATTGCTATTTTTTAGGTAAGTTATACTAATATCTGGGGCCTCTGTTCCATTACTAATTCCCAGGTAAATTGTTTGTGTATTTGTGAAAACCAAAATGGACCTGCTCTTTGTTTGGATGGGTTGGATCTGTAATCTTCCTGGGAAGATGCTGTTGTATCATCTTTAAGAATATTCTGCAAGATTTTCTTTATTTAGCAAATCTTTACAGGCTGTTCCAAACAGAAGTCACAGCATTTTGGGAGTCATCTCACTTCAGGTATCTGAAAGCTAGAACTCCTAGGTCTGAGCTAGTCTGTCAAGAAAAACACCTTCAGTGGATAAACCCCATCATCTGTTTTAGGGAATAGTTGTAGAATCCAAGGACTCACTATTTAGAAATGCTTATTTCTGAACATTGATTCTGGAAGATGATTAAGATGAGCAGTTCAGACATTGAGGTGTCTGATGTCTGGAGTTAAGGTCACCCAGAGGAGACTGAGGACAGCATTCCTCCAAGTGCAGTATCCCAAAATACCACCTGCATTCTCCCAGAGCTTCTTCCCAAAACATCTTCTGCAAAAACATCTTATTTCTGACTCCAGTGCACGAGGCCTTTTACAGATTGAGGAAACTTTACTTGAATAGCAGAATTATTCTCTCTAATGCTCTTTCCATCAGGCAGCTTATATTTCAGACATGGATTTAGATTGTGTTTATTCTGTACCTGTCAAATATGAAGTTTTTTGTTAAGTCTGACATTAGTTTTGTTAAGCATTATTTTTATATAAGAGTATATATTATACATATTTATATATGTACAAATACATATCTATATATGTATATATATTCTTATATATATTTAAGCCACTTTTTTAGGTGTAGTGAGTGATAGGGGCATATAATATATTTGCATCTAAACTCTGCCACCAAGCCCCTTTTTTCCTTCAAGCCTGTTTTGCATTTAAAAAAAAAATTTGGTGCTAGTAGGATGTAGTTCCATAGATAATTATTTATTTTAGTTCATGTTTCTTCAGTTTTTTCTGTAGCTTTTTTGGAGGTATGAGTTAGGGCTGTGCTTCAGCTGACTTGACACCAAAATCCAGAGGCTGATTGATGACACTGTCACCTTGATGTTCCCAGTGGAAAAAAATCCTGTTTATTCATTTAGTAATTAGAGTGGAAAGTATTCTGAACTTGCATTGATAAGTAGATACTAAGTAAAAGTCCTTTTAAAATTTCAGGCAGTACTTGAGCTACACATAAAAAAGAAAAGTAGGTATGTTGTCATGTTTCTTTTCAGAAATGTTGCTTTTAATTTCATGAATTCATTAGAAAAAATAGGTATTAATTTAATATGCAGTGCTCAACTTTCTATATTGAATTTCTGGCTTCTGAATTGATACAGATATATGGTTGTCAAACAGGAGTCAGCAGCAAATTTATAAGCAGGTTTAAAATGGGAAATTAATCCAAAAAGAGGGGAAGAAGATTAGATGTTTGCAATATCCCAGTTTTTAAACTACCCAGTCATAAATATACTGAGTAGTCATCAGTGCCTCAAACCTTTGTTGAAGTTCCACTGACTTAATCTTACTAGACTTAAAAGAAATGCATGAACTGATAATTTAGCACTCTGTTACTAAAGCTACTTAAACATCTTAACTTCAGGTATTGATAAAAATAACTAAGGAGAGCAAAGAGGGTCTATTAGATTAAAAAAAACATTAAATGTGTTCATTTTTCTTGAAGCAGAACTTCCGAATAGAAAGCACCAAGGCACTAAACTTCTGTTTGCTAAACTGTAGACAGTTGAAATAGCTGCAAACTTATACTATTTATCTTGTTTGGTACCAATATTTCACAGAAAATGAGTGGAACTTCAAAGGGGAAGCGTTTCCTTAAGAGAAAAGCAATGTTTGTGTTACCTCTCCTGCTTTTCAGCAATGAATTAGGGAGAGAAAACGCTGCCACCTCCTGGAAGTGAGAGGTCAGGTTTGCAGAGCCCTGGCTCCTGTACAAATTTCCTCTTACCATCCCCTTTTGCAGCTGAACTTTTCTACACCCAAGATACATCCACAGAGTGAGTGGTGTTTGCTTGTATAGTTCCAAGGTCCCAAATGCAAAGGGCACCTGGATTTTCCTTGTTCCTATACAGCCCTAACAAAACATGGGGTTGTTATAAAGGGAATACAGAGCACTGGTAACCCCTCATCAGACCATGTGCATATCAGAGTGCTTGGACTATATATGATTTATATATTTTTTTCTTTATTTTTCTGTCATAACAGTATCAAAGAGAGAAAATGTACAACTATAAAGAGGGGGAAATGTAGTACAGTCTGCAGTAACAGTGGTTATGGCTCAGGAGGTAGAAGTGATGTAGGAAGATGTAAGTAGTGTTGTGAAAAGGGAATTATGGCCTTGCCTGCACACAGACTGGAGCCAATTTCATGCTCCTCTTCTGGCAAGAATGTACCACCTTAAGTTGACTCTTGAGTGCAGTTCATGTGGATATACTGCTTTTGGTTGAGCTATGAAAAGTACCTAACTACTAACATGTTAAAAATCTCTACTTAAACTGAGGAGCTGTTCTTAAGTCATAAGCTTGTTTATCTTAAACTTGATGCCCTTGTTTTGGGATGAGTGCTTCCCCATAGGATAAATCAGCCTGTGCCACCTCCCCATAGTGTAAAATCTGAATTCAGTCCTTGATAGCTAAGTTATCATTGCTTAATGAAGCCCCAGACTCAGAGGCAGGAAGTATTGAGTATGACCAGGGGTAAAAAAAGATCTCTTTATCTTATTGCTCATTTTCTGGGCCATGTGGTTGCTCTATATATAGGTCTAGCCTTAACCCTTTGTAACTAGAGGAGTTTTGAGGGAGGCTGCTGCTGACAGACCAAAAGAATGCTCAGCATACCCGAGATGAGTCCACCAGAACTTCTGAGAAATTCCTGTTGGGAGCTCTGGCTTTGGAAAGATGATAGTCCAGGAGTGGCTGGGGAAACGCAGCTCCGGTGCTGACCTCTGGTGCTAAGGATGGCAGGGGCTGTGCTGGCAGAGGGGCTGGCACAGGGTCTGAACCCTGGCTCTGGAGTGAGGCAGACCAATAGTGGCTGCTGAAGCCAACATCCCCTGGGATCCAGCCAATTAAAAGGAGCAGTGGGATCCCTGGGGAACGAATCTCATCTCCTCCCCGTGAACTGCTGGAGTTTCCCCTTCTCTGCTCTGCAAGGTATGTTCCATCTGTCCCGTGGCTCTCGGCCACATCAAGAGTTTTGCTCTTGAGTTAGGAGGGCTGGTCCCTGCTGCTGGTGTGTTTCTTATTTTGGTGTTTCCTATTTTGCCTTTTCCCCCCCCTCCCGAGGCTCTCGGATGCCAGAGCCAGCACTCCTGCCAGAATGGGTGCAGGGCTGTGGGGGGCAGAGAACTGGTATAACTTACAGATGCATTATGAATGTCAGGGTGGTTTATCTCTTGTCATCAACACTGCAAGTGATGAAAGTTTGATTAAAAAAAAGAAAAACAAACAAACCTCACCACCCTCTATTGCTGTTTTGCTTTCTTTTACTAATATTTAGTTCTTTGAACTCGGCTCACTTGACTGCGTAGTCAGTGAAAAAGGTCTTCCTCTAGAAATCCCCAAATAAAAGGGATTTTCTGAGCTGATCTCTTGGAATCAAGTTTTGTTTACTGCTGATCTTGATGCTGATGATTTCCTGTGTCTGATCTGTACTGAACTTGGAACCTGAAGATGCCTGTCCCAGCAAGGAGCAATACCAATCCAGAAGCGGTCTGGAAAATAAGGAGCCCTTTTTTGCAGCAGCAGCTGATGCCTCTGTTTCACTGAGGAGTGGTGTAGTTGAAGTAGTCACCCAATGTAGAGAAATCACTGATTTCATGTAGATTGAAACAAACAAAGCTTTGTGTGTCTAAGCTGTAGATTTGCATAGCTACAGGTTGGCTTGGATGCAACCAAATGGCCACCAGAGGAAAAAAAACCCTTGTCTGAGTTGTGGAGTTAACTTGAAAGTGAGATTTATTTTGTGTGCCTGACTGTCAAGGCTTGGTGCATGGGCAGCTGAATTATGAGCTTCTCATTGTGGGGCAGATTAGAATCGAGAGAAGTTTTTACAGAAAACCAGCAGGGCAGGAGGCACACCTCCAAAACACTGTTTTATAATAAAAAAATTATTTGGTCTTGAAACTGGAAGCAGACAAGTTCCGTAGGCAGTTAACAGCAAAAAAACTAACACTGAAACCTATCCAAAAAGTAGTCCCAACACTTGGGAATTATTTCGAACTAATTGCTGAGCTGTCTTTGAGGGAAATGACCAAGTCTGGCAACAACAGGTTTCAGGAAAGCAACAGTTGAACGGCCGTGGAACTGCAGCGGTTCCAAACGACACCGGCACAGCCTTGGGGCACTGAGCGTGCGGTGCCACCAGAGGGTGCTTCAGGGGCACCTCACGGCAGTGACTCTCCCACCGGTTCTGAGGTTCGGTTCTGAGGTTCTGAGATGCCAGGCACCCATCCCAGCTGTGCATCCATGCAAAAGCAGCTCTGGAGGAACGTCTGGTAACTGGTAAGTGACTTCCCGTTGTAGAGAAGCACCAGCTCACCTCTAGTTTGCTGAAATTGTTGTGGAAAGGTAAAGGAGCAGAAGGTTTCCCTTGGGAAGAACTCGGGGGTTAAAGAGTGCTGCTGGTCACTGCGTTGGGGTGGAGGGCTTGAAATTGTTTTGGTAAAATGATTTCCCAATAAGAAGGGGTCAGACCCACAGCTGCATCGAGCAGGTCCGTGTGGGACATAGCGAGGCCGAGTGGCAAATGGGATCTGTTGTTAAAACAACACCAGTTTTAAGTTGGGAATCTTTCCCGTCCTCTGTTTTAACAGTTTTACAAAAAGGGGAAAATGCAGTTTGTAAATTCTCAGGTGCTGGCAGATAGGGGTGAGATGTACTTCAGTTCCTCTGAGCCAAGTGACTCCTTTGCTCCTGTGATCCGTGCCAGAAGGGGCTGCCCTGACCTGCAGTGCTGCCCCTGGACAGCCACAGCTGGAACATCTGCACAGCCAAAGGGATCGGGCAGCTCCCTGCAAGTGAGCGAGAAGGAGCTGCAGGACTGTCCAGAACTGCACGCTGCAATTCCACAGCCTGGGTTTTGAGTGACACTCGAGATGCTGGCTGGGGTTTTGTGAATTCCTAAATAGATTATTGCTTCTGGTTGGTCTACTCCTACCTGCATTTCCTGGCTGGTGTTGAGGCTGTTGGTAAGGCCACTGCTGCTGCAGAGCTTTCAGAATCAGCTCTTCTCTGCCAGCCTTTTATCAGGCTGTCAGATAATACCTTCTGGTATTTTTACTTTTTAAATAACTACAAAGCTGCACTGGTGTGTTTTCTTCCCTTGTGTTTTTGAAAAGGATGTAAAAATCCTTTGAAGTCTAATAATCAACCACTTCAAAAGGCAGAACAACAGCACCTGTACTCTGCTGCTTAGGATTTATCGTAGACTTTTACAGGTTTTGTTTTTTGCAGAAAAATTTTAACTACTAAGTGAAGTTTCATTACTGCTGGTGCCATACAAACCTGGATGCTTGAAAGTTGGTTGTAGGTTTGGCTTGGTTTTTTTTTTTTTTTTTCTCCTCAAACTTGGAGCATGAAAAGTACCTGTAGAACCCACATGTTCTTCAGCAACCTGATCCATACTGGGGGTTTGCAAAGGTTCCTGGATGGGCAGGGCAGTTTTTTCCCAAGTGTTGGATTGCCCAGATCCTGCTCCCATGGTGGCAAAATTCTGTGAAAGGTGGAAAAAACAACGCAGCTGATGAACCTGTGCTCCCCACACTGCCTGCAGATTTATCCTGGGGAAGGAAGGGGATGAGTGTAGATGAAAGAGAACCCAGGGAACCATTTAAACAATATTAGACACCAGAGGCAATAGTTCTCTTATGCCTTATTTTTAATCCTGTAGGAAAACTTTTAATTACCACTATGGAACAACCAAGCAGCTTGCATGGCTGCAAAACATTTCTCACAGAATTGTTCTGCTGTGATAGCTGTGATGCTAATTTTTTATAGAAGATTTTTAAAAGAAAAAATCTTGAGCCTTACAGACTCGTCAGGAAATGGGCTCCTGAAGTGTAACTGCATGTGGTTTATCTACAGCATCTCTTTAAAACTTTTAGCATCAACTAGAGCATGAAGTTGAAGATCTTTAAAGTGTGATTTGAATCATTTCAAAACTATGCAAACAAAAGTTCAAGCACACTTCTTCAGTTACTTGAAAGTTCAGAAAACTGGGTAATGTCTGGCAAAATAATCAGTCACAAATGACATAATTTAAATAGAAACCTGGAGTGGTGGTTGTGTATTTTTGAAGTGGCTTTCTAAAGCTGTTCCAGAGAATGATCCGGATGGAGAAGGGAAAGGGGGAAGAACCAGCACAGGCTGGAATGCTGCAGGGAAATATTTTGAAGGGATCAGAAGGAGAGCAAAGTTTCCCTTTGGATCGTTTTCATGGGGTGGTGTAAACCCCATCCTCCCAGTGTAGGCTGAGGGATTATGAGGGTGCATCCTGCAAATCCTTCCCAGGCAATGAAACGGATCCAGACTGTGGGAAACATTCTGGGCCTCAAGAACCCCATTCCAGGGCTGAAACACCAGCATCAGGGTGTCCAGAAGGGGATGTACATGGAACCAGGCTTGTCTGTAGCACAACAGGGAGTGGGGCAGTCGTGTCTCCCACTGGAGTTTTTTTGGTGGCTGTGTTGTAATCCTTGGCTTAGCTTCACAGGGAATTCCCTTAAGGGAGGGGTTCTCTGTCTGTTGAGATACAGTGGGAGGGATGATGTGGTATGTTCACTACCAGGATAACTCAATAATGCTATTTCTTAAGCCCTCCAAGGGTTTTTTTCTGCCAGAGGATTCGTTGGGTTTCACTCTGGAAATGAGCTGGCTTATCTCTGTGGATCTCAGTCTTTTTAGCCTGTGCCTTTTCTCAGTCAATAGGAATCCTGTTGCTGTCTAGTGAGTGGCTCACAGGACTAAATGGGAGAATGGGAATGAATGTTTTGGTTTAAATAGTATTTCTAACATTGAGCCAAGGGAGGTAACACCTCTGTGTTTAAACGTGCCAAAAAAGAGCTACTAAATACCTTGTTCTGTCACAAATCTGGTGAAACTCCCTCTTAGCTGGATAGGCTAATGTTCAGTACTTGTCTCTAACTTTTTTATTTATTTACAAGCATTTATTGTAGGTACACTGGCACAACTGCTGAAAAGGACCAGAAACATCCCAGTATGAAACACAGTGCCCAGTATTCTGTAGCAGGCATTGACCATGACTTCTCCAAGTTGTTCATGGACTGTGCAAGGCAAAGTGGTTTGAAACTGGTGGTCTGGGATCATCCCTGTTGCATTCTACATCCCATCAGTTTGCTGAGTGGCATCTGTTCAGAAGCTCAGTTCCACACAGTTTGAGATATTGCTCTCTGGAAAGAGCAGATATTTCTGATAATCCATCAGAAGGTGGCAAAAGCCTTGAGGTGTGCTCAGGTTGAAGCTAAGCAAGGAGAGGAAGCTGGCACCAGAAGAGGCAATCCTGCTCCTTCATCCCCAGCTGGGTGTTGGTGGATCCAAGACCCAAGTAATGACACTGCATTATGTGGCAGAAGAAAATTCTGGTTTCAAATTCTGCTTTCTTAGTTAAAATTGGATAAGTGGGTTTTTTTGTTTGGATTTTGGTGGGTTTATTTTATTTTTTTTTTTCATAGGTTACGTTAGTCTACAGCCATCACTGGTTATTTGCATACATAAGGTCTAAATAATCTTGATTCCTTGTCAAAATGTGAACACATATTGGACAGGGTCCTTCAAATACAGTGAGGTGTGTCCCAAAAACCTGAAAGAGCACTTGGCAGATACTCTGAAGGACTGAGTAAGCCACGTGTGACTGAGTTAGTACATACAAAGTCTTTACCATCAGTTTCTCTTATGTGAGCACTGCTATACAGTCAGTTTTGGTTGGTGTAAAGCAGTATTGTAGTTTGAAACTTAAACTTTCATGAAGCATATGAACTATTTGCACATTTTCTGTGGGCTGAAGAAGCACAGAATTAAATAGCCTTCATTTGGAAGCCTTTCTGAATAATCATGGTGTCAAGCAGCAGAATAAAGGATGCTTCTGCATCTTTCTTCTTGGATTCTTGTTGATTCTGCTGCCCTGCAGCCCTGGGGCCCCCCAGTTTACTTTTGTGTTAGTACCTTTTTATTTTACAGGTAGATATTCTTACTCTGATGTAGCTGTTTGGGACATAGAAACGTTGGTGGGATGGATGTGGTTCTCACATGCACAACATTGATTGACACAAAGCAGCTTGGCTGTGTTATTTTAGCAATGTAGCCCTTGCCTAATTGGAAGGAGTCATGAAAAAGAGAACATGTAGAGGATGACAGAAATCTACAATTTAACATTTTGTATTTCTGTTGTAAACCAGAAGAAATGAATGTCTTAGCACTGAGGGCTGAATTTCATGTTGTTTTGAAACCCCAGCTGTGCTGTCCTGTCTTCCCATGATGAGTCACAGGAAACATTCTCCTGTCCAACCTGCCTGAAAAGGAACAAATCCGTGCAGAAGATACAATAAAAAAAAAAAAAAGAATGGATTTAGAGGAATTCCTGCAGCTTTATCAGTGCTTTGGATGTCCATCTCGCTGCTCAAGACTATTCACTCAGAAGAGTTTGGCTTTTTCTCTTAATCCTGAGTGCCTCATTTGGCCAAGCTACAATCCTCAGCAGTGGTTTCTGATCCTCAGCCTCCCCCCTGGCACTGCCATCACCCAGGGTGGTGTTAGGGGCAGGGGAGGGTGAGGAGATGAGGGCAGACGTGGTGGGTCACCCAGAGGGGCTTTCTAGCTCTGTTTCTGACAGATATCCAAGAGCAATCTCTAGGGAAACTATGGGAATAACATAAGAGGAATAATGATCTGCTTCCTGGCCACATCTCAGCCTTTGAAGTGATTTAATGCATTGTGGCAGGTGGGTTGGTTTTTACACTTCAAACAGATAAATCCCAGATAAATTCTTCGAGGTAAAATGCTTGTAGGAAAAATTAATAAGGAGGAATACGTGGTGTTTCTGGATCTTCTGTCTTCTCCCTGCGTTCCAGCATGGATTACACCCTCACAAAAGTTCATTGTGTCTGAATTCATCTGAGGCAGTGGTAGAACCAGGAGAGCACCTGAAGAACTTTTAGAAGCATCTGGGAGCACATGCTGAGAGTCAGGGGGTACCTGAGCTGTGGAAAAAGCTTGCAAGGCCATTTCCTCCCAAAATGAGGGAGCATCCCATCGGGAATGGTAACCAGTCCAAACCTGGCCCATTGCAGGTGTTTCCTTGGAAAGCTGGGGCTGGGATGTGGGGTTTATTGAACTGGGCTTCCCAGGGGTGCCTTGGCTCCTTCAAATCCATCTGAGAACAGGTTAAGCAATTCAAACCCTTCCTCCTGATTTCTGCTCTCAGAATTGCAGAGCTGGAAGATGAAGAGGGAACATTTGGTCCCTGGTAATGATACAGAAATTAAATTCCTACATCTGTGCCAGGAAGTGTCCTGCACTTCACAGGGGCTTCTCTGCTAATTCATTTACAAACCCTCACCTAAAACCATCAGATTAAAAAACAGCTTGTTATCTGGTCAGTAGTTATCCAGGGATTTATGGGGAGGGGGGGAAGGCTTTCTGGGGAGAAAACTTGGCTTTTCTAATTGAAACAATTGTTTCAGGAGCTGCTTTTTGGTAGTTTCCACCAGAACCCTTCCTTGTTTGATGAGTGTGCAAGTGTTGGGTCACTGTGACTTGGATGCTTTGTAAATGAAGGTGGTTCTGGGGGTTTGTGGGTTCTTTGGGGTTGATATTTTTTGCTGTGTTGAGTTGTTCCTGTCAGGGCCAGAAGGTGGACAGATTAAATGCAATTTAAAGAAATATTTGTTTTTAAAGTCCTGTCAGGTGTATTTTCGACATGAGTGAAAACTGGAACCTTTACTTATGCTTTGTATATTTTGTTATATGTGACATTAGTTCTAGTAACAGGGTTTATTGAATTTATTTATTGCTAAACTTAAGGAAATATGCACTTCCAAATTCATGGGCTCCATGATCAGGTCAGCCTCTAACAGGTCCTGTAAAGTGCCATGTGAATTCTGCTGTTGAAATGCAAGATGTGGGTTGTACTGAATTTTATTTATTTCTTAAAATTTATTTTTAACACGTAAAAGTTTGGGGTATTTTTGAACCTTATCTTACTCAAGAATCTTTGAAGGTGGTGCCTTTTTTATTTTTTTCCTCGGTTTTCTTGTATAGATTGTAAATAAGATTCTGTAAGAGCCAAAGTGGAACAATTTTAATCTCTTCAGTCAGCCTCTGAGACAAAGTACTCTCTGAAGCATGAAAGACAAATTTCTTCCAGAAAATTGTCACTATTGTTTTTAATTTTTTTTTTTTTTTTTAAGGCTAGTGAAACAAAATAGCTTATATTGTCTACTGGATGAGTTCTCTGGAGATAGCATTTCACAAGCTTTTCTTGATAGATTGGTAACTGATCTTCAGGAACAGGAAGTTACAAAGTTAAGCCTTTCACGTTGTCTTTTCTTCTTTGTTTTAACAGCTCAAAGGGAAGAGAAAAAGCACGAAGACAGAGCAGAGCCTACAGCAGCACCAAAGAAAACTGTTGCAGTTGTGATAGAGAAACAGGCATCTTCTCTCCCTAAGAATCTTCCTTCCAAGAAATCCCCGTCCTTCTCTAACCCATCACTAACCAAGCAGCCACTTAAACCTGCTGGAAGTTTCAAAGGTGTAATTCCCAAGAAACCTTGGCCTTCCTCAGGCAGTGTTCCAGCAGCAGGCAGCATCCCCTCCAAGCACAGCTCTCTTTCTCAAGGCTCCTCGGTTTCCAAAAAACTGGCTGCAGCTTCCACTTTGGGTGGAGGAGTCAAAAAGCCTTCACTCTCTTCCATTTCTGCTGCATCTGGAAGCAGCCAAGCCAAAGCCTCAGCCAGTCCTGGCCAGTCACAACCTAACTCTCAGATTCGCCAAAATATTCGACGGTCCCTAAAAGAAATTTTGTGGAAGAGGTGGGAATTCAAAGAATTTATTTTATGTAGCACACTGCAACTAGACATGAAGATTTAGCCTGCAGAGTTTTGCTCACTTCTTGAGGGTTGTTGAGGGGTTGAATTTATACCACAAATTACTAGAAGTTTAATTGGCATTTCAGATTTATATATATTTTTAAAAAGCAACCTGATATAAAATAAATATGCCTGTGAAAAAGCCTTTAAAAAAAAAACAAACCACTATTTTTATTGAGGCAATTACAGCTGAAAAATTAAATGATAGGATAGAAGCTTTGATGATGCAGGTGCTCTGCATAATAAATCTGGGAATGGCAGGTTTTGGTTATGAGGAAATAGGTTATAGGGAGGTTATAGGGAAAATAGTTATAGGGAAATAGTCTAGGAAATATCAGAGTGAAGGGGTAAAGCCTTACTGGAGCAGAGATTCTTTCCCCTCCCAGCATCAAAATCATCAGCAGCAAACCCTCATCAGTTGTATCACTTAGAAAACAAAACCAACAAAGAAAAGCAAATTTTCTCACAGTGATTATTTGTGCCAGCCCTCAATAATTCTTGTCTGAAATGGAAATGTTGTTCACAGTAGAAAATCCAGGAATAAAATTCAAGCGTTTGGGCTCTCTGTGTCATTCCTAACATCAGTGCCATGAGCAGAGCAGTGGTGGAGGCTGAGATCAGGTCTCAAAAGCAGCAAAAGGTTGCTCTAGTTCCCAAGTTCAAGGTCTTGGGATAAACTTTGGTTTGGAGATGTTCTAGAGGAGCCTTCAGGCCTCCTGGAGTGAGGAGGAGTCGGGCTCAGCTCCTTCTTCTGAAAAGTTACTTTTTCTGACTGCTGCCTCAAGTCTGATACCTAACAAATGCACATACCCTTTTGTTTTTAACAGAGTCAATGACAGTGATGATCTGGTCATGACTGAGAATGAAGTAGGGAAAGTAGCCCTCAATATTGAGAAGGAAATGTTTAATTTGTTTCAAGTGACGGACAACAGATACAAGAGTAAATACAGAAGCATCATGTTCAATCTCAAGGACCCCAAAAACCAGGTTTGCAGTTTCCTTAAGCAGTAAACATTATACTGAAATATATTTTTGGGTTTTAATGATATGTCAGACTCTGCCCTCAGTATTAAAAGTTTCAAGATAATGGTCTTACGAATTACACTGTAAAATATTATAAAGCCATTCAAATCCTTAATTTTATTTTTTTTTTTTTTTTTTAGCCAGTTGGTATTCAAAGTCTACTTTAGGTGATTGTGTGAATGTATTAAATTTGGGTGTTTGGTGTGAAATATTTCTGTAGAGAATGGCTTTCTTAAGATTAATACAGATTTTATTCATTTCTTCTCGTGACATTCTCTAGTATGTGTTGGATATTGTGCATGATTATTCTATAAAAGGAAAAAAAATGGATGGTGGTGCAGATGACAATATCCACTTGCAGAATACACAAAACTTCTTTTATTTTTTTAATTTCTACAGTAGAGTTGAGACAGGAGGAATGTCTGACATTCCTATTCAGTCACATTGATAGATACTCATGATAAGAAGGAAAGTTCATCCTTTGTGTTTGTTATATCCTTATTTTCTGGTTGCTTCTAAGTAGCTGGTGTGTTTAATAGGGAATTAAGAAACTGGAACTGGTTTTGCCTGTTCAGCACTGTAGATCTTGTTAGTTACCAAGCAGGTTCTCTTCAGCATGGCAACAAAGTCTCTTTTGTTTTCAGGGGCTTTTTCATCGTGTTCTTCGGGAAGAAATCCCCCTGTCAAAACTGGTGAGAATGAAACCAGAAGAGCTGTTATCTAAAGAACTGTCTGTATGGAGAGAAAAACCACCCAAAGCAGTGAGTAACAGATATAAATCAGTCCTTACCACCTGTGTTATGTTAATGTTGTGTTAATGCTCCATTTTCTTCCTAACAAAACAATGTTCAGCCTCAGTGCACCCTTTCTCTACCACCAGCCCAATGATAACAAAGTACAGAATAAAATTATAAAATAAACACGTGCTCTCCTGACCAAAAAATGGTTTTGTTTCTTTCAGATGATAGAGTCAAGAAGCAAATCTCATGAAATCAAGAAAGTGTCTGTGAAACGGGAACATGTGCCAGTTGTAAATATGGAAGATTCACCCCCAGTCTCTGATTCTGATGTAAGTGTTGGCTGTTGTTTGGTAGAAGACATGGAGGGAGATAAATGGTAACTAAGGACTCAGATTTCTCATCAGAAGTGCAGATTGTTTCCATCAACTGTAAGGATATTATCTCCTACTAGGTGTGCTATGAGCATTTTTCCTTTTAGTCTGAAGGAGTACCCCAACCAAATAATGGCATTTTCTGCATGCACTTCTAAAATGCTGTGTATTTTTCAGCCCTAGCTGTCAATTTACAGATAAGTCTTTTATTTTTATTTATCTTTCATATATCTTTTATTTATGAACATCAGCTATCTACTTCAGAACACCATGGGATGAAATGACAGCAAATACTATTTGACAACTCTGTGACACGATATGCTTTAACTAAGGCCTTTAATATTTAATTTTTTTATAGAACTGACGTTTCAAAGTTGAAATTTTATGGTTGAAATGAACGCTCAACTGGAATATATTTTCTTTATTCACTTCTAGGAGCAGCAAGAGGCAGCTCGGAGTGCACCAAATTTAAACAGTGCTCCTTCCCTAGATGCTTTTAGCAGCATGTTGAAGGATACAACAAGTCAACATCGAGCCCATCTTTTTGACCTGAATTGCAAAATCTGCACAGGTATTTATCTGATTTGGTGCAAAGTAAAGGAATTGTTACGTTTAGAGTGTTGTTTGTTTAGTTGTCTTTCTCTTCATTGTTAAGTAGTAACCCAAAGTTTTAAAAATAAATTTATAGGTCAGATTTCAGCATCTGAAGATGAAGTACCACCTAAGAAGATGAAGTCAATGGCTTCTGTTAAAAAGGAGTCAAAATCAAAATCAGAAGTACAGCCCAAGTATGAAAGTTCTGCAGCAGCCCCAGCAGCAGAGTCTGCCAAAGAGGCTGGCACCGAAAATGCGATGGAAACGGAAGCTGTACCAGTAGCAGAAACAGTTTCTCAGCCAACTGTGGAAAGAACTTACATTCCTACAACCCAGGGCCATAACAACACAGACTCTTCTGTCCCTGAAGAGACTTCTTCCTTTCCTGCCTCTTGTGCTGCCACAGTTGTCACAACCGTAACAGTTTCTGGCAGAGACCCCAGGACAGCAATGAGCGGCTCCTCTGGTGTTGCAGCCCCAGCCCTGCGTTCTGCTCCTGTGGCTGACAAAGTTTCAACTGGGGAAACAAAACAGGACATTTCCAAACCAGTTATGACTGTCCCCAAATCAATATTAACAAAACCTTCATCCTCACCAGATCCGAGATACCTAGCAGTTCATCAGTCACCCAATATCAAGTGCGTATACGGAACAGTAAGCCAAGCTACCCAATTTTTTATGTGGTTATCTCCAAAATCCCATGTCCCGTTCCCCTCCTCCCAACCAAACGGGCTGTTCAGCTTCAAAGTTCAGGTTTTTAATTTACCAACTCCTCATCTACCTTCTCTAGTTGGTAATATTTTCAGATAATCAATGTATGTTGGCAGCGATGATTCTGCACTGCTTGAGGAGATAAATGCAACTTGAAGGTGCTGCACAGACTTAAAAGTCTCCTTGTATAGAAAGCAGCTGAGTGAGATGGTTTAAAAGCATTTCCAGATTCCCATCCTGAGTGAAAATTCTGTTACATCTGAATTTATGAATATGAATTAAAATTAACCAATTGATCCTTGAAAGGAAGTGGATTCTTTCATGTTTTGGGGAGATACAATAGTATGATTTAATATGGTGAAGTATGTCCTTATGAACCTGCAGTTAAAAAAGTTTTTGTTCATAGCAAGGTCTTCTATTTGAGAATCTCTTTCAGATGCATGTTATTGACTCAAGTAGTGGCAAATATCTAGTACAGATTAGTTTATGATAATAAAGTCAGGATCACAGCAGTTACAGTGCTAACTGCATTGTATACAAATCATACTTTGCAGCACCTTCCTGCAGCTACAAGCTTATTTTCTGTTACTCCTTGCTTTTTTCCCCTAGTACCAAGTTAATGGAAAACATTAACAAAGCATTTAGTTAAAAATCTGTAAATTATATTGATCTGTAGGAGGAGGGGAGAAAAGAAGGGACCGTTCTCATTTGTCTTTTGTAACCTCTCTGGTTTGGATTTGTTTTGCAGTGCTGCAGAGCCACGCTCACCTCAGGACAGTGACACTTCCCTCTTTCTCTCTCGGCTCAACACCATTTGGAAAGGATTCATTAACATGCAGAGTGTGGCCAAATTTGTCACTAAAGCCTATCCTGTCTCCGGGGGTTTTGATTATCTTAGCGAGGTTCGTTAGCACTGACACCTTTCTGTGTTTGGAATCAGTCTGTACTGCAGTTCCTGGGGCTAGAGAGGCTGGAGTCACTGTACATGTATAAAAAATGTATAGTTAGATTAGAGCTGTAGCAGTGATAAATGGCATCCTGTTAGTAATGGGAAAAGTAGCTCAAGAAAAACCTTTTAAAAATCCCTCACAGATTCATGAAGAATTCCCGTGTCTTTAAATATGTTTATGTTTTTAAATATATTTATACCTTTAAATATATTTATGCCTTTAAATATATTTATGTCTTTAAATATATTTATGCCTTTAAATATATTTATGCATATGTTAGAATCTAACTTAGAATAATACCTTTATTTCATCTTTATTTTTTGAAATTAAAGTTTGAGAGCCAGGTTTTTAAAGTAGGTGGCTCATGCTGTTCTCAAACCAGGCAGGTCACTGATGTGGTGTGTTACAAAATTCTCTTTGACCATTTATGAGCTAAATCATCCTTTTTTCTAATTTCCAAATAAAACCAGTGGGGTGATGTTATTCTCAAGGGTGTACATTCAAGTAATGAGACAGTATAAAGGTTTGCTCTAAAATAAGCTTTTTCTCTTCTCTGAAGTGCATTTTATTTGACTGTTAGGAAGTTTTGCACACAAATGTGTGTTTTAGGACTTCAATTAATAGGGTTGTTAGTTCTGTTTGGTATTGCTTTTGCTAAAATGAGTTTCAGTGGCCTTGTGACAGGAAGCTCAGTAGAATTCAGGTGGCTTCTAGTCACAAGAGCAGCATTTGCTGAGAAACTTGGAAGTGTGGAGAAAATCTGTATTTCCAATAGCAGCTTCCTGTAAGAACAAAGCAAATAATGGGGGCACAGAATGATTAGATGGTTGCTGCTTTTTCTGTTTGATTTACACTGGTTGCCTTTTGGTAACAGGCCAGGATTAACCACCTGGAAATTTAGAAATTTAGAATCATAAGAGTATGCAGAAAAGTCTACTAAAATATAACAGTGCTTTATGCACTGGAATGCTGGGATGGGGCACTCTGCACTGCTTTTAAACATGACTTTCTCATGGTTTTTTTTTTTCTCACACTACCATGTAATACTTCTTGTTTAGGATTTACCAGACACAATTCATATTGGTGGGAGGATCTCACCGAAGACAGTCTGGGATTATGTTGGCAAACTCAAATCTTCACTTTCTAAGGTATTCACTTAAAATCCTTTGCAAAACCCAGAAGAAAAAAAAAATGCAGCCATATAAGATGGCAACTTGTTCTGATATAAATGAGTGAATGGCAAAAATAGACAGGAAAACTACTGACACCACTTCAGAATTTTAGGTGTATTGAAACATGTCCATTGAACAGCAGATCCTCTTGATCTCTCTCTCTCCTGCATAGTAAATAGTCATTAAAGTTACTGTTAATGATTGAACATAATAAATTTTATCTATCCAGTATTAAAATTCTAAAATGAAATATGAAACTTTTATATATAATAGATTTTACTATTAAAAACACTTCAGAAGTGAAAAATTATGCACAGTGTAGAGATATAATCATAGAAATAAGAATTTTTCATTTCTTTCATATTAATTTGAGCCTCAAGATACTTAGTTTGATGTAAGATACACAAATATTTTGAAAATGACAAACCTAACCCTATTTTAACATAGGATTTTAACATAAATTGACCAGCAGTACTCTTGTAAAATACAGCTGCAGTTATAAATGTGCAATTTAGTTTTACCCCTGGCATTTCCCCTTTACCATTTTATTTGCTGATATATTCCAGGTTGAATTTTTTTCACTTTGCTTTTGTATTACAGGAATTGTGTTTGATTCGTTTCCACCCTGCAACAGAAGAGGAAGAAGTTGCCTATATCTCTCTCTACTCCTATTTTAGCAGTCGTGGTCGTTTTGGTGTTGTAGCTAATAACAACAGGCATATCAAGGATCTCTACCTGATCCCCCTGAGTTCTAAGGACCCAATTCCTTCCAAACTCTTGCCCTTTGAGGGACCAGGTAAGCACAAAACAGGGGAGGTTAAATGCTAGGTGGCAAAAAAAAAAAAATCACAAAGCAAAAGTCAATCTGCAACAAGTTGTTATTGAATGTTTAATGAAAGCATTATTAAATTTTTTTTGGATAGAAACCAAATTTTAGAGCTTGTAAAAAGGGAAAAATTAGAAATCCAAGTCTGTTCAAGATGCAAAATTGTCTGAAATTTATATAGCCTTTCCACCAAGATGCTTATCTGCTGGTAGGAGGATGAGTTCACCTGTAAAATCATGTGGAGCAGCCACTATATTGAAAAAAATCCAAACAAACCAACAAAACCCCTCACCCTATCTGCACCAACCCCTAAATCCACAAAACCCAGCCCTTACCAGCCATTCACCAGCACTTAAATCAAGCAGGAAACTTATCCCACAGAAGATTCAAGAAGTCTCTGAAGACAAAGGTAATATTTATAGTGGTTTCACTACATTGTCTCATGCTCAGTGTGTGTGCAATATGGTGCACAAGGTCTTTGAGATGTTTTGGGTTAGTTGGGCCAAGCTCTAGCCAAATCACTGCCTTCTGAAGATGGGTTTATTGGGGGGAAAGGAATCCCCATTTCCTAGAGTTAGGTGGTGTTAGCAGGTTAGATTATAATTTCATTTTTAGATAAAATCAGCAGTAGTAATGCTTGGGCTGAGTGTGCCCAAAAGTGGTGACAGAAGAACTGGGAATGAATTCAGCCACGAAACACCTTTCTATTACAAAATTTGAAGTCATCTTCATCTGAGGATGAAGGAGGTGGAGGAGATGCTTATGTTTAGTCTCCAAATAAGTAGCTGGGGTTTTATAGAACAAAACAGATTGAGAAGCTGAAGAACTCCAGGTCACAATGAAGGCAAAACTTCATTGTCATGGTTTGCAAAATATGAAATGGTGGGTATGAAACAGCAAAGATGCAAGGAGCTGATCTCTCTGAGAAGCTGATTGAAGTCCTCTGCTCCTCAAATGCAAGTTTAGGACTGAACTCAATAAAGCATTCTCAGAGCTTATATGCAGGAGCAGTGGGGGCTGGGATGGGTTTTCAGGTATTAATGGCATCTGACCTAACAACAACAGCAAATGAGACATCATTAGTAAAATGCTTTCCCTTCCTCCATGAGACTGCAAAGGGCACTTGCTCTGCATCCTCAGACAAGATTTTTTTTCAGAAAAAACTCCCAAGTCCATCTTCCCATCCTTGTATAGTTCACAAGGTCATTGTTTTGAGGCTGTAGCTAAAAAGGGAGGATTATTGCTATCTAAATTAAAGCAGTAGAGCTATAATCCTTGAGTCTCAGTGCCTCATACTTATTAACTAGTTTTCCAGCTAGAACAAAAGAAATACTCTTATTTCTGGACACACAAGGGGATTGGCCACTGAATCAGCTGCAAATGTGTCTGCAAAAGTCATGGTTAAATGCCTTGCTAAAGCAGGTTATTTACCTAATTGTTGCCTGCCTTGCATTCCTATGGAAATATCAACTTTCCTTTTCACACTTCCTTTTACTCTTCCATTGTAGATTTCACTGGAAGTGAAACTTATCTTAGATTGGAGGTTGATAAATGTAGGTAAATTCTGCTAAGTATTAGCAGACAAATTTGTAATGTCAGCCTGGTTTTTTTGGGGTGAGATTCAAGTGTGAAGGTTTTTTCAGAAGTGGGGGCAATTGTTCAGAAGAAATACAGATGTAATTTGGAGGTGAATTTTGAGCCAAATTTTCAAGTTAAAACAAGTGTTTGTAGGCAAAGTGGAAAAAGGGTAAGAAATAAGGTTCCAAAGGCAAAGGCCATATGATGTAAAAAATTCATAGAGATCCACTTAGACTTCTGCCACCAATTCACTCTTCTTGGAAGCTTCTGTAGCAGCCTCTACCTCACAGTTGTGCTAAGTTCTGTTCATATTTAAAACCCAAAATCCAGTATGGGGGGCAAAAATATCAGGTAAGCTGTTTTTCTGGAGTCTTTGTGTATGTATTAAAACCACAGCATAAAAAAAAAAAAACAAAAAACCAACATGTAATCTGCACTTCTTAATGGCATCTGATGGAATTTTGCTTTTTCTTGCTTTCACAATCAATAAAAAATATTTTACAGAAAGTGGTCATTGTCTCCTTAAATTTAATTGTGTACCTTCAAATAGAGTTTAGCCAGGACTCAAAAAGCAAAATGCTTTAGATAGCTTAAGATGACTTGATAAAAATATGACTGGAGGGGGGAGGAAGGGAAGGACAATCAAACCCTGCCACTCCAGAAATCCTAGTTAGAAGAGATTCCAGCTGTATCAACCAGGTCCATCAGGCACGTATGGATTATGACTTTCTCCTGTTTTCTGATGGACTGGGAACACAACTGAGGACTTCTAAGCTTCACTAGTACCTAGAAGATCTACAAAAATCTTTGATGTGGGTGATTTAAAAGCAGGGAAATGGAAGGTTATCCATATTTCTACTTAGTTCCTCTCAGAATATTTATTATTATCAGATTTTCTGCATCACTGGGCTCTTCAGCTTTGCCTTTTTGCAGTGGTTGCCTGTATGTGGATTTACCTGCTGGCTTTACATCCACACAATGTTCCTTAGCAGCTGTGGATATTGTAAAAAATACTCCAAACAGGGATTTAGTGGCAACATTGGGAATGTGACATCTCTCTTACATAGTTAAAATAACTTTATTTTAATAAAATAGCCATATATCAGCAAAGGATCCCACAAAGGCTGCTGTATAGTAGAGCAGTATGGTGTTCCTTAAATCTGAAGGCATGAAATCTCATGCTTTTTGGAATGCACTTTAAAAATGCAACAAATGGAACAAAATTTGGACTGGATGGATGTCATTAGCTGGACTCAGGTGTGTTCATCTCAGCAGATACCAGGAAAAGCAGCAGAAGATGGCACTGAGGACCTTTTGTTCTCTGCCAGCCAGCACTTTTCCTTCATGTGCAGCTCTGTGGCAATGCTGGAGGTGATTTTATCCCTGACCTGAGAGCACAAAGTTGCTCTCATTTAAAAATGTGCATCAGGGTTATGCTGAGTCCTTTCCCATGGTTTTATGCAGAAATCAGGAATGTATTTAACAGTGCAGGTAACTTGGCACCAGCTGCTGATGAGAAGGAAACGTGGCCCCTATTTCCTAAGAAAAAATGTATGGAAGGGTAAGAGGAACAAATATTAATCCTAATTTTTAATAGCTTTAGTTGCAGGCTGTAACTCAAGAAAATCAGCATGTGGATTGCAGATACATTATAGGATAATGACTGCTTTATACATAATTTAGCACTGGAAGCTGCTTACTGCTGACACAGCTTGGAAATGTTTGTGAGTGACAGTCCTGGAGTTGGAGACTGGAGACAACAGGCTTGTTACTACCTAAAATTAGACATTTAACCTGTCTATGGGGATTGGAATAGAATGGGACTAAGTTTTGAGATGCTTAGCTGTGTGTTTCCATTCAAAAGAATTTAATATTTGCTCTCTTTGAGCTGACTGACTCTTGAAGCCAGGGTAGGAATAATTTCTAATATTGTGTAAAATTACAGTATCAAAATGTAACCTTTAATTCATTCTATGATGACTAAACTCTAAACAATTAAATCGTAACTATAGCTATTAATTTACTACTGGAATTTATTGTCTTGAAAGTGTATTAAAATTTTACCATGTTTTAAACTTGATCTCTGTTTCTTACAGGGATTGAAAACTGGTTTGTTCAGTAATTGCTGTTTTTTAGGTAGCCTGTCTGATGGAGTTTTGAAACCTGCTTATTTCAGTTAGTGTTTGAGATTCATTGTGACTAATTGCAGAAATCACAAGTCTGTGTAAAAGCAGATAACTCAACCATTAACAACAGAACAGTGAATGCTTACTGGGAGTTTGTGGATGAAAACCAGTTTGTGAGATTCTCTCCACTGGTCAGGGCTGGCCAAGTGTGAAGTCTTTATTTATATTCTGATAAAATAGAAAGCAAATTCACACACTGTGAACCATTATTGTTGTGAATTTTTTTTTTTTTTTCCCCAGTTGTCTTACTTTTAAACTCATGCCTCAATCTTCTATAGCAATATAGTTTCATTTAAGGTGGTAAATTAGTGTGATCAGAACTGGTGGAATTGCTTTAAGTTGGGGGTGCAAAGGGGGATTTGGGTAAGTGAAGTATTTGGATAAGCCAAGTATTGATGTGGTCCTTTTTGAGTAATCTTAGATTCACTGAACAGAATTATTTGTTTAGTTCCTCCATGCTTTCATTATAGATCTCACCATCTCAACCCCTCTTAAACAGCAAATTTGTGCATGTACAGAAGAATTAGCAAATTAGCAATATTGCTGATTACTTTTCTTTATGTGTATATATAATATTTTTTTTTTTCTAAATATGAAAGAAGGTAAAATTTGGCAACACTTACTAGGCACAGATTTTGTACCTCCAGGGGAAAAAAAATCAACTTTTGGCACTGAGTTTTAGCTGTACAAACAGGTATTAAAAGATTATTTAAACCAGCATGTCCAATACCCTCTTAACCACAGAACTATGTAAAACTTGACCTGTGAAATAGTGTTAATTCTATTTTGGATCAAGAGTGTATTCTGCAGAATAATTGTTACCCAAAAATTTTCACTCAGATTTAATTATTCTTGTTTCTCAGTGTAATTTTAATGAGCACCATTCCTGAAAGGGAATCTCAAGCAGATAGTTTAGATTGGCTTCAAGTTTTCATTATAATTTTGTCTGGTCTTTTAAAAAGATTATTTCAAGGGAGTAACCAGACTGTGCTGGTTTCTTTATCAGATAAAACTGTTTCACTGGACTGGTACAACCAGCACACAGAATTTGAGAGGAATTTAGCTAAAGCTGTAAGAGTGATGGTAACTTCTCACTAGCAAAACTTCACATTTAACCACACTGAACTCTTTTACTGATTTCTTAATGTGAAGTTAGCAACTAAAAATCTTGGAAAAGGTGAAGTTTATTAAACATGAACATAAATTTATGGGGAAAAAAAAAAAAAGATATAATTTTATCCTTAGATGGTAAATCAGTCCACTTAAAAATCCTTTGTTTCAGCAAAGTAATGGATCTGTGAATGGGGAATATAATAATGGAATATATCTGTAACTCTGAGGTTTGAGGGCTTTTGTTGGTCTCAAAGTTTTCAGTGCTAATAATTAGATATTTTTTAATTGTTCCTTAATGAGCAGGTGGTTTTTTTTAATAAGAGCAAGGAACATATCTATAAAACTCTTGCAGGACCATGAGTAGAAGGAACAGCACAGCTCAGAATCCTCCCCTTATCATTTATCCATAGTGAATATTACCTGTTACATTACAGATTATTTTATGTTTCTGTATTGCTGCTGGATTCCAGTGGTAACTAATGGAACATACATGGGAAAGACAAAAAAGGAGCTTTTTAAAGTCATTAAATTCAGAAGTTACCAAAACTTCTTTTGATTTTCAACGTTTGCCACCAATTGTATGGTAAAGGATTTACTCCCTGCCCTTTATCCTGGACATTTTTATCTTCCACCAGTGCCAGTGGGAGCTGTGCCTGTAAAAGGAAGAAATAGGGTAACTTGAAACCAACCTACAGACCTTGGCATTTTTCCTCTTTATCAGAAACTTTCCTATCATCTTCCACCATCCTTCTCCACGGATTCAAGTCTGAAGCTTTCACCAAGGAATAGTTCTGCTTACAGTGGTTTTTACCTACAGCAAATCCTACAGCATCAGGGCCAGCCCTGCAGTGGAGGCTTTGGGGTCCCCTTGCCCTCAGCAGACCCCAAGTTCTTACCCAACCAAGGATTTTCCTGCAGAGGAACCCAACACAGTCCCTGTCACCCATCCTAAACTTCTGTCTGCTTAAGCTCTCCTTTGCTTGATTGGTTTCACTGATTCTGTCACCTTTTAAAATGAACTATCTGGAAAAAAACAAAAAAACCCCAAACAGGGGTTTGGGGAAAACACTTCTGAAGTTTAGCCCAGGTTTTCTCACTTTTCTTTATCTTTGTGTATACAACATATTTGCAAACTATTTAGAAGTAAATCTGTAATTTTTCAGGGAGAGAGGGACAACAATTAAAAAAAAAACAAACAACTTTCTCTTTTGCAGAGACACTTTTAATAATCATACCTGTTGCTACAGCCTTTTATTTAAAATTTCACGGGAGGAATTAAAGCATTTATTTACTTATTACATACCAATATATGCATATATTTATAGACCAATGCAAATTACCAATAGATCATCAAGTAGAATTTAGAAAAACTGTTACATTTGTGACTTTTGTTGCTGCTACTACATAAACCAGTAAGTTTCTGTTGAAAGCATAATTAAAAATTAGGTTTTTACATGAGCAATCTTTGTGTTCTCTTCCAGGTCTCGAGTCATCTCGGCCAAATATAATTCTTGGCTTGGTTATCTGTCAGAAAGGGAAACGTCTTGCCTCTGGCATGGACACAGAAAAGATAGAGGAAAAGAGAAGCAGAATTCAAGCTCACGAGGAGACAGAAACATCCCTGTTCTCCAGAGGGCCACTAGAGAAGAAGACCCCAAAATACACCCTTTACACAGGAGATTCAGCAGTAAGCACAACACCACCAGGATCTCCTCCACCTCCTCCTCCTCCTCCTCCACCTCCCGTTCCAGACACCTCAGCAGTGACCCCCTCAGTATTAAAAATTTTGTCCTCGATTAAAAGTGGAACCACAACCACTGCCCCACCACCTGTCTCACCTGCTCCTTCTGCAAGTGCTGCTGCTCCTGCTCATTCCTCATCCTCCAAAACTGCCACACCTCTCGAGCACATCCTGCAGACCCTTTTTGGCAAGAAGAAAACATTTGAGCCTCTTGCTAAGGATCCCGAAACCGTCCAGCCTTCAAATCAGGAAAGCCAAGGTGCTGCTGATGGAGGAATTTCAGGGGTTCCTTTGCTGGACCCCATTGTGCAACAGTTTGGACAGATGTCCAAGGACAAAGCTATAGAAGAGGAGGAGGATGACAGACCGTATGATCCTGAGGAGGAATATGGTCCAGAGAAAGCTTTTGAGATGCAGACTGGTGAGACTGACAAAAGATACAGTGTGGAGAAGCCATCTACAGAACTAGAGGATGAGGCCTACGATCCAGAAGATGAAACCATCTTGGAAGAAGCAAAAGTTGCTGTTGATGATTTACCTAACAAAATGTACTCAGACACTAAAAGCAGTTCCTCAGAAACATCTGCTTCCTATGTGCCCGATTTATCAGCGTCCTCATCCTTGGTAGAGCAGCAAAAAATGTTGGAAGAGTTAAACAAGCAAATAGAAGAGCAGAAAAGACAACTGGAGGAGCAAGAAGAAGCCCTCAGGCAACAAAGAGCAGCTGTTGGTGTTTCGATGGCTCATTTTTCGGTGTCTGATGCTTTAATGTCACCGCCACCAAAATCTTCCCTCATGAGGACTGAGTTGTTCCATCAGGACCAGCAAGCTGCACAAAAAGGAGATTTAGTTTCATCTCTGAACCAGCAAGCACCAGTTTTAAACCAAGGCTGTGAGGCAAGGCAGAGCAGGGATCCTCGCCAAGCCAGGAGAATGGCAACAGAGGCAAATGAGGGTGGTGATGCCCGAATGAAACCACCAGTGGTACAGAATGAGATGCCCCCAAAAGACATTTCTCCCTCAGTTTTCCCCAATCCTTTGCAGGCTGCACTTGGCAAGGAAGAGAAGACTTTGATTGCTGCTGCTCAGCCTGGTTTTACGAGTGAAAACTGGGTTTCAAGTGAAAAGGCTCCTACGGTGTCCCAGAAGGAAGCATCCAGCAGCATGTTTGAAAACACAGCTCAAGTTAATATGGAAAATGTCAGTCAAACAGCTTCTGGAGAACCTCCTGCATCCAAACCTTTACGTAAAGTGCTGCTCCCAACACCTCCAAGTACCTCTTTTCAGCCTAATTTCTCCACGTCGAATGACAGTGCAGCTTTGCAGGAGATGCATAATGTGTCCTGGCCAAATGAGTCAAAAGAAGTAATGGGAATGGATTCTTTTTCAAATCCAATGTTTGCTTCTCAGGAGAAGGCAGCTGGTCACTTTGAGCCAGAGAGGGGTCTTGCATCAGTGCAATATGATGAGCAAAGAAATCCTCAGGCTCATCAATTTGTAGAACAAATTGAATCTCCATCAGTTCAGGGTGAGGGGGGTCCTTCCTCACAGCACTTTGAAGAAAACCGAGCTGGACCCCCGTTTTCTATGGGGGGGCAGAAAGGGGGCCCAGGGATGGTCAATGCACCTGGAGGACCTCATGGACCTAATTTTAGGGGACCAGCACCACAGTTCTCTGAAGAGCATGGTTCTCCAAATAATGATGGGCAAAGAGGAAGATTTGGAGGTCAAAAGCTTCCTTCCTTATTTTCTGCCCAGCACGGTCTTTTTGGTGACAACAGGGGGGGTCCTGCCCCTCCTTACCATGGTGTTCCGAGGGGAATGTCACCAAATCAGTTTGAAGATTGCAGGGAACCTCCCATGGAACAAAGGGAATTCTCAGATTCCCAATATAATGACATGATTAGGCCTCCAGGACAGTTTGAAGGACCAGAGCCACCTCAGTTTATGGGAAACAGGGGACCTTCACCTTTTCCCTTTGGAGGTCAAAGACGACCCCCGCCAGCTCAGTTTAAAGGACAGAGGGGAGGTCCTCAGTTTGGAGGCCCACGAGGTCCATCCCCGGGGCATTTTGGGGGGGGACCAAGAGGGCCTCACCCAAATCAGTTCGAAGGGCAGAGAGGTCCAGCTCCAAATCACATACCCGGGCCAAGGGGACTTTTGCCACAGCCCTTTGAAGAACGGCGAGGGAATTCACCCCCCAGGTTTGCCAACCAGAGGGGTCCAGCACCTCTGCAATTTGGAGGACCAAGGGGAGCCAATCCTGGAATGTTTCCAGAGGAAAATGAACCTCCCCCTTCTAGGTTTCATTTCCAAGGGCAGTCACAGCAAGGTATGAAGGCAAACCCAAGGCCGCTCCTGGACCTTCCCAACCATCCCCACAGAAAAGAGATGTGGGAGGAAGCTGGGCCTTCAGCATCTCTTCCCAATGTTTCTGGACAAGGTTCGGAGTCGGAAGGACAGTGGTCAGCACCTGACTTCCGAGAAGGCAAAAATCCTGAATTTAGGGGCCAGGGATTTGAAGGGAGACAGAGAGAGAGATACGAGGGAGGAAGCAAAGACAAGGATCAGGCAGAGCCTCAGCAAGCAGAAAATCGACAAGGCAGATCCTTTGAGGAGAGAAGAAGGGATCGGGATCACAGCAGACCTTGGGATAGAGACCGGGGCAGAAACTGGAATAGGGACAGGGATTGGGACAGACACAGAGACAAAGACTGGGATAAAAACAGAGACAGAAACCAAAGCAGAGAGAAGGATTCAGAGCGGGGGAAAGAATGGGAAAGGAACAGAGATCGAGACAGAGCGAGAAACAGAGAGAGGGAATCCTACAGGAGACGTGAGAGGGAGAGATCAAGAAGCAGAGACAGAGATCGTGAGAGAGAGAAAGACAGAGACCGGGATCGCAGCCGGGAAAAGGACAGGGATCGGGAGAGAGATCGGGATCGGGACAGGGAGAGGGGGAAGGATCGCAAGGACCGGAGCAAGAGCAGGGAAACTGCTAAAGAGGTGAAGGCAGAAACCCCGAAGGAAACTCCCAAACCGGCAGAAACAGAAGCTTCATCTTCCACTGCTCAGGCCTAGAAACGTGGCTGCTGATCCCAAAAATAATTTCCTTTTCCCACACAGCGAGGACTGTGTCAGCATCTCCTGTATATATTGTATATTCTCACCTTTACAGAAACACTCTTGTAAAACTAGCCTTACAAAAACAACCAACAATTTAGCAATTTTTGAACAACTGTGAATGGAAATACCCAACTAGCTAAAAGGCAAGAACATACTGGACTTTCACTTGCTGAATTTTGTGCATAATGTTTTTCTTATAAAAAATTCACAGCGTTACCTGTACTGAAATTTGGGGTTTTTTTTCTACTTGCATCTTAAAGTTTCCATTTACAGTACAGAAATGGAAAAAAAAGTCTAAGAAGAGCATATTGCTTTTTAAGATTATAAAGTTATGTTTTCCAGTAACTTGAATTGTAATTTTATAAGAGAATTTAACCCAGACCTTAGGAGCCATACCTTTACATCTCATTTACATGATATTTTTGGTGTCAAAGTTGTTCCTACAGCACACGCTTAAAAAAAAAAAAAAAAAAAAAAAAAGATAAAAAAAAGATTCCAGTGTTGCTGTCTTGTTTATTTCACAACAGAAGGGTTGCGTGTGTTTAGGAAAAGGCTGCAGAAAAACAGTGTTAATAATTACTTGTGACAGTTGAGGATTTGAAAAAGGAATGTTGTAAGCTTAAAGTGCACTATCTTCCTTTTTATATACAGATATTTTTTGTTCTGGAATCCATCTGTTAAGTGTACAGCAATGGAACAAGTGATACTTCGTTTTTTTCACGAGGCTGAGGAGTTTTAAATGTTGCATTTTTACAAATCTCTAAGTAAAGAACATTGAAGAGTAGCACCTTTATAACCAGCAAAACTTACAAAAATATCAGACATTTATTTGGGAAAGGCTGAGACTACAAATATATTGGTACACCAAAGGGAAGAAGAATAAATTGGTTAAATAGGCCACTAAATCTCTTGCTTCAATTAAACTGATTTAGTGGAGCATTTTTTCTTGTTTGGTTTTGTTGTTGCATAATTTTGCCATAGGCTTAAGAAACGTCCCCATTTCCTTGTAGATCTCATTCTAAAAGTGGTTTTCTCCTGAAAGAAAATTTCATTTTTTTTTTGTTAGCCCCTTCTTAGGCTCATAGTGTACATAAAACTCCCCACTGAAAAAAAAGAAAACAAAAACCAGAACTTGAGAAGCAGCGTGGTGGTATTTCGTGTTCTGATCCAAGAGGGAAGTTTTTCACTGGGAATTCCATTGCACTGCTACTTTTCCATGTATTCTTCAAGTACATAATTCTAAAATATGGAAGAAAAAAACCCTGCTAATTTATTTGACCGTGTAGATTAACAGTTGGGTAAATATTTTGCTATTTTTATAAAATAGTTTTGGAAGGATAAAATTAGATACCTTATCAGCATTGCCATCTTGAAGACTACAAGTAGCACGTTTGCCATGTATCTCACTACAGATTTTACAGTTCTTATTGGTGCATTTTGGAAGTTCTCATACACTGAGGATTTGCTGGTTGGGATGATCCTTGGTATTTGGAACCTGTAGACAAAATCCTAAAAGGCAGAGGTGGTATTAAATGCAAACATCTACTACGGTGTAAGATTTTTTTTTTTTTTTTTCTTAATGAGATGTTTCTAATTTAAAAAACATACCTAAAAGTATGCAAAAAGAAGTGTGTTTGTTTAGGTTTCCTTGATAGAAATTTCTGTAAATTGTATTTTATATGGCAAATTATATCACTGTACATGAAAAGATGGGACTTCACAGGTTTTTGTTACTGTAAGTAGAATAAACATCTACAGAGAACTGCTGTCCATTTCTGAAATCTCTATGTTTTATTTTCTAAATATTGCCACCTCCCAACAAACCACTGGAGTCTGCTGGCTGGGAGGGTTCATTTCCCCATTGATGTTTTGCAGGACATCAGCACCAGCTGATGTTTAATTGTAGGAGTCTAAAAAAATCTACAAAAATCTGTGCTCATCATTTTTCCCTCGGTTCTAAAATACACCCTCATTGGGAAGGTTTTTCAGATTTTTATTAAAATTAGAAAGATTGTCACTTACAGATTTTATACTGAAAAAAAATCTAAAGAAAACAAAAAACTGATTAATCTTGCAATAGTGACTCCAGGGAGCTCCACTGGAGCTGTAAAAGAGCCTCCAACTCGCACAGAAGTTTTTTGGTGGACTTTTTCCTGCAACAATGAAACAAAACACAGGTGTTCATTTCCAAACATCCTGGATTTCATTTTTTTTTTTCCTATTAAAATTTCCCTCCACTGCTCAGTGCTTGGTACCAAGGAGCAGATGAGAGCATCTGAATGATGGGGAAAGGCGAGAGAGGTGACAATCCCAGCAACCAGGACACCTGAGCCCTGGCCAAAGCGATTTTGGGGAGGATTTATCAAATCCAAGGAGTGACTTTTTCCCACCCACCCAGCAGCTGCTGTTCCTGCTCCCCAAGCCCCAGCTCAGCATCCTCCTGTGGGCCCTGTGCTCAGCTCTGTGATGCTGCAACCCATTCCCGTCCTGCCCAACATAATTTAACGAGGAAGCCACGCTGGAAACGCTCTTTTCCTGGGGGGTTTTTTGGTGTGGAAGCAAACCCTGCGTGTTCTGCCCCTGTGCTCAGCCCTGGGGAGGCCACAGCTTGAGTCCTGGGTCCAGTTCTGGGCCCCTCAGCTCAGGAAGGAGCTTGAGGTGCTGGAGCAGGTCCAGAGAAGAGCAAGGAGGCTGGGAAGGGATCCAGCACAAGTCCTGTGAGGAAGGGCTGAGGGAGCTGGGGGTGTTGAGGCTGGAGAAGAGGAGGCTCAGGGGAGACCTCATCACTCTCTCCAACTCCCTGAAAGGAGGTTGGAGCCAGGGGGGGGTCAGGCAGATATCAGTAGGATAAGAGGGCACAGACTAAAGAATTTTTTCCTAATATCCAACCTAAACCTCCCCTGGCAGAGCTGAAGCTCTGCCAGGGGAGGTTTAGGTTGGATATTAGGAAAGGATTCTTTGCAGAGAGGGTGATCAGCCATTGGAATGGGCTGCCCAGGGAAGGGGTGGATTCTCCATCCCTGGAGATATTTCAAAAGAGCCTGGATGTGGCACTCAGTGCCATGGGCTGGGAACCACGGGGGGAGTGGAGCAAGGGTTGGACTTGATGAGCTCTGAGGTCCCTTCTAACCCAGAGGATTCTATGATTCTATTTAGAGGGGCAGCTTCACACCCCCCCTCCCTCCTTCACTCCCCTCCGCCTTTCCTTGCTGGTGGCCGTTTCGCTTGGAAAGGGAAGGTCCCTTCCCTCACCCCCTCCGCGCTTCGTTTGGGTTTTTTTCTTTTTTTTTTTTTTTTTTTGACCAAAACCCAAAAACCTTGGGAAAAACCCCAACTCGGAGCGGGACCCGCTGGGGGCGGGGCCTGACGGGAAGGGGAGGGCGTGGCTTGAGCTGAGTGGGCGTGGCTTGAGCTGAGGGGCGGGGCGCGCGTGCGCGCGGGTGGCGGTTGCGCGCGGCGGTTGGTGCGCGCGCGCGGCGGGGGGGTGGTCCCGGGTTGGGGCAGGGGGGGGGTTCGGCCGCTGCCCCCCGAGCGTTGGGTCCGGTCCGGTCCGGTCCGGTCGGGCTGAGGGGGGTCCCCATCCTCTTCTTCCTCATCCCGAGCTTGGCGGCGGGGCTGATTTCCCCCTCTCGGTGGAGGAGCAGGCGAGCAGCGAGTGTCCCCCACCTCCCTTCCTCCTCCTCCTCTTCCTCCCGGTCCGGGTCCTGTCAGCCGGGGCTTTCCCCTCCGCCTTCCCCGGGGGCTGTCAGGGAGATGAGGGCCGCTCTGAGGGAGCCTTAGGCAGCGGTGTAGGCAGAGCCTGCCCAGGCCCGGGCGGTGGCAGGTGAAAGCCGTTTGGTTGTGTGGCAGCAGCTGCGGTGCAGGGGGAGGGGAGGGCGGGGAGGGAGGCTCCGAGCTGAGCCCTGAGGCCACCGGAGGGGCAGAGATGGTGGCACTGGCTGCTCCCCTCCTGTCCGCAGCTCCTCCTTCGCCTGGGTACCTCTCGGTGGCACTGAGTTTGTATTAAGTGCGGTTTCTCGCCTCCCCTATCCCCTCCCCCCTTTTTTTTTTTCTTTGTAATTTTTCGCTGATTGTTGCAGGGTTGTTTTTTTTTTTTTTTTACGGTTTGCTGTTGAAAGAGACGTTGGTAACTGCTTAGGTTTACTGTAGTCATGTCAGGATCAGCCCCAGAGGAGCCTCAGACCTCCATTCCTCCAAGCACAGCTAGTGTTCCAGATCCTGCTCCCGTTGCTGTTGGACCTGGAGGCTCAAGTGACGTTTCCTTTGGTGAGCAAAATCTTAGCTTCACCACCACAGACGTCAACCTGGTGGAGATGATGGAAATTGAGTACACCCAGCTCCAGCGCATACTTTACTCCCATACGGAGGCACAAGGTAGTGAAGGTGAAGTGGAAGCCAGGCTCGGTGCTTTCTCTGCTCCTGCTCATTCTGCAGACCCCCCCCTGCACCAGCCCTCGGTGAACACCGGTCAGGAGGGTTGTTCCTCTGGGAATCAGTTGGTTCACCCGGTTGCCTCGCAGTCAGGTTTGCCTTCTGACAGCAGCTTAAGGAGTTCAAACCCACGTTTGGGCTATGCTGACATTCAGGAGCTCAGAATGATGTTGCTTAGTGAGTCTAACCTCCCTGTGAAGCAGACAGATAAAATGCCTAACTCTAGCTCTGTAGAAGGCCCAGGACACAGTTTAGTAAAATTTAAACGTGAAGGTTTTGTTGGGGCGAATAAAGGAAACACTCTTGTTGAAAATTCAGCACTGGCACCTGAGCCTAGGTGTAAATCTGCAGTCAGAGTTCGGTTGGAAGACAGATTCAACAGCATCCAGACAGAAAACCCCAGATGTCAAGAACCCCAAGAATCTGGAGTAACTCATAACAAGTGTGTTGCAATTAATTTTAGTTTATCTTAAATTCTTTATCGTCGTAGAGTTCAGAACTGATTTGCTACCTGAAATCTAAGAACCGTGTTGGGTTTTTCTTTTAATACAAGAGGGATGGGTTGGGCTTTTTTTTCAGCTGTGCCACTCAAAGGTGGCTGCAACTCCACTGACCTCAGATTTGGCCCCTTTGTATATTGCAGAGAGTAGAGCCTGTTAGTCCAAAGTTAATTACTTTGCAGCTTTATTCTTGATAAAAACATGTAATGTAAATAAAGGTGAGAGGAGAACAATACATAGTTTTAACATGCAACTCCCTAGAAAGCAAAGTAGATTTTTGATCATAACAAAATATTAATTTAGTAGTTTACAACGTGGAAACCTGGGGGAAACTTTGAGCAAAAATATTTTTACAGTCTGACCCTGGAACTGTATTTGTGTGCTGAGAAAACCTTCTGTTGAGGCATAAAACTGTATTGCTACTGCACAGAGCAGAATACCTTCTCAGATTATTTTTTTTCCTGTTCTCCCTGAATTAGGCAACGTGACCACAGCAATTATTTCTCTTTACAGCAAGTGGAAGTGGTTTCTTGGTGATAGTTCTAGCAGGATGTGTAGCTGTAAAGTTTTCTGCACTAGTTTTCAAGCAGTCAGTCTGGTATGTTTTGTGTTGAGTTTTTTTTTAATCTTGTTTTTTTTTTTTTTTTTGAAGTTTAGTCACATTGATTCGACAGCCATCAGAACTGCTCAGTGTTCCTCTTCATCAGCAAGACAACAAGTGTGCTGTGCTAGCAAAAAATAAGAGTGCACCTGCCACCCCATCTTTGCAGTTCACATACCCACTATTAACCATGACCACGTGTTCTACTGCTGGAAGTGCCAATCCTTTACAAGCACAGGTAGATAACCTACTCACTGATACCTGTGTTCTGATTATTTCAGGTGCTAATGGTGTTCAGCTCTTTGGGGTAATATAATTTGAAGGGTTTGTGTGAAAATAGGCCTTGGTTTGAAGGGGAGTGATCAGAGTGATCTGGAGTGCAATTTATTTACTTATTATAATTTAGTATAATTTATTTATTATTATTTATTAATATTATTAAAATTATTATTATAATATTTATATTTATTATTATAATATTTATATTATATTTATTATATTATTATATTATATTTATTATATATATAATTATATATAAATATAATATATAATATATATTATATATAATATATATTATATATATCATAATATATATAATATATATAATATATTATATATATTATAAAATATAATATATAATATAAATATAATATATAATATAAATATAATATATAATATATAAATATATTATATTATATTTATATTTATTATTATATCAAATTATTATTAATATTTATTATTATCATTTATTATTAAAATTATTATTATTTATTTATTATAATTCCTATGTTTATACCCCAGGCAGTAGTGTGGCATTTGTAATAATGTGCATCCAGGTAATGATGAATATTAGATCTCTCACTGTAATAAGATCTTTTTTCTTGAGTTTTTCAGTGTATCAGCTTCATCTGCACAAGACAGGGAGGGAGGACATTTGGTACTGTTTTCTATGATTCCTTTTTCCTTTCAATTTTGATGAAAATGTTTTTTTTTCTCCTTTTTACCTCTGCCACTCTAATAGCATGGCACTCAAAAATGTCAGAGCTATCCCCCAAAAATTCAGCAGCCTCTTAAAATCCCATGCTTGTGGTGTGCAGAAGTAATTAAGATTTATTCTGATGCAACACATTGAATCATGGGGCTAGAACTTAAGAAGTTAACATGAAGGTATCAAAATAGTATCTTTTTTTTTTTTTTTAATGTATCTAGTCCTGTAAGTATTTCCTTTTTGATTTTCACAGGCCTCTGGCACATCTTGCACTATTTTGGAAGCTGCCAAACAAGATCTTGGGATACCCAGGACATTATCTTTCTGCTATCAGGAAATTGAGTCCACAAAGCAGACAGTAGGTGCTATGAATAAAGCTCTGCCTGAGGAAGTTTGGATCAAAGTTGGAGGTAAAACATTTTTCTTCTTTTCACTCTTTGCCTTCAAATCTACAGTTTGTTGTGAATTTGTGTCTCTTCTAGAAGGAATGTGATTTTAGTGAATCACACAAGGTTTTTATGTCTGAGATGTGCTGTAGGCACTGTGGGGCTCAAAGCTCAGCACTGAGGAGTTTTGCTGGACTTTGAAAATTGTTCAGCACTTCTGGCTTAAAATGAGAAAATCTGAGGTTACCTTGGAAAATCTTGGCCTAGAGTAAGCAAATGCTTTCTTTCTATGCTTTTTGACTCCAGTTTTGATTTAGCAGATCCAGCAAGGTGAAGAACATTTAAAGGGCTGTTTCAAATGCTCATCCAAGGCAGGGATGATTTAATGGGATCTCAGGGAAAGCAGAAATTAGGTGGATTTTGAACCAGCAGTGCCCTGGGGCTTCCAAAGGAGACAATCTAGGTTGGAAATAAAGCTCTAAAGATTATTCCACAGAAGTGGGGAAAAAAATTATCATGATCTTAATTTTCAGTCATTAATGGGAAGGTTCTAAAATAGCTTCTTCTTTTCCCTTTTTGTTTTTCCAAGAAGACACCTTAACCAAGCAAGCCATAAACAAGAGAAGCTGCATCCGGGTGAGCCCCTCGGATCCCAACGTCGATCGGAAACCTCTTGGAGAAATCCAGAACATCCGTGAGGAAATGCAGAGCTCTGCAGCTGCCCTGGGGCCCTGGCAGGCAGCACAGTCAAGTTCAAGTCTGCAGGTGCAGAGTGGCTCCCAGGATGGGATTGCTCAGAGAAGAGAAAGACACAACCGCCTGGAGAGAGACAGAAGGTGACTGCTCTGGGGAGTGCTGAGACCAAGGTTTGGTAGCCTAAAATCTTGAGAGTGTAATAATCCCATCATTATCCAGAGTGCAATGGAAATTCAGTGTATTTTGTACAAGAAAAAGCAATGCAGGTGGGGAGGTTTGGGGTTTTTTTAGAGGAAAGGAATATCATAGAATCCCCTGGGTTGGAAGGGACCTCAGAGCTCATCAAGTTCAACCCTTGATCCACTCCCCCCGTGGTTCCCAGCCCATGGCACTGAGTGCCACATCCAGGCTCTTTGGAAATATCTCCAGGGATGGAGAATCCACCCCCTCCCTGGGCAGCCCATTCCAATGCCTGATCACCCTCTCCAGAAAGAAATTCTTTCTAATGTCCAACCTAAACCTCCCCTGGCACAACTTGAGACCTCTTGTGCCCTCTTGTCTTGCTGAGAGTTGCCTGGGAAAAGAGCCCAACCCCCCCCTGGCTCCAACCTCCTTTCAGGGAGTTGGAGAGAGTGATGAGGTCTCCCCTGAGCCTCCTCTTCTCCAGCCTCAACACCCCCAGCTCCCTCAGCCCTTCCTCACAGGACTTGTGCTGGATCCCTTCCCAGCCTCCTTGCTCTTCTCTGGACCTGCTCCAGCACCTCAATCTCCTTCCTGAGCTGAGCTGAGGGGCCCAGAACTGGACACAGGACTCAAGCTGTGGCCTCCCCAGGGCTGAGCACAGGGGCAGAATCCCTTCCCTGGACCTGCTGGCCACGCTGTTCCTGAGCCAGACCAGGATGCCATTGGCCTTCTTGGCCACCTGGGCACACTGCTGGCTCCTCTTCAGCTTCCTGTCAAAATATGTATGTTTCATTGTGGCTGGCTTTGGTTTTTTAGCTTATATAGAGAGATTTCAAAACATTCAGCCAATTCCATAACAATAACTTGCATTTAACAGAACTAACACACAAATACAAAGCTTGTAGCAAACAAAAAGAAGTTCCCATAGTCCATGGCTTGTGGTGTGGGTGAGCAGTCTATTTTTTTTTACTGTTTTCCTTCCTCTTGCCCTTTGGTTGATCACCTTCTGTGTTTGGCTGCAGGCGCAGAATCCGGATTTGTTGTGATGAGCTGAATCTCCTGGTTCCCTTCTGCACTGTTGAAACTGACAAGGCAACCACTTTACAGTGGACAACTGCATTTCTGAAGTACATCCAGGAGAGGCACGGTGATTCCCTGAAACAGGTGTCAAATCTCATTTCATTTTTCTTCTGGCTAAATATATGAAACAGTTTAAATCTCTCATGACATAGTTAAAAGCCTAGAGAATGTTCTTGCTTGATGCTGTTTGGGGAAGAACCTCTATATCATTGGAACTTCCTTTTAAAAGTGTTTTTATTTAACAGCTCTCCTCACAACAGCTTCAGTTCAGTAGCATGATACCACAGGCTTTTCAAATGAGATTTTAGAATTATTATTTTTTTTTAGTTAGCCCAGTTCCCCAGCATGATACTCTCTGAACACCACTGTAGAATTGAGGTCCTCTTCAATTATTCCTTACCTCCTTACTTTTCTCTATTTTTTTATATATTTCATGGGGTTATCTTCTAGTCAGCTTTCATGACCTGGTAATTAAGTGATGGACATCACAGCTACATCCCACTGTGTCTCTAAGTGGGTGAGCACAGCAAAGGCTTAATCTGCCTTTACCACACCAGCAGCTGCAGCCCCAGAGTGGTTCTGGCTCTGCTAAAAATCATCAGAATAGAGAGAGATGTGTAGGAAAAACTTGTCCAGATCCTGGTGTGGCTCCTCAGCACTTCCTAATAAAAGTGCCTTTTTTTTTTTCATTCCAAGAGAGTAGGGAAACAAAAACATCTCAAGTGAATACCTCTATTAAACATAACTGTCATTTCTTTTGTTTCTTTATTTTGATTTTTAGGAATTTGAGACTGTGTTCTGTGGTAAAACAGGCAGGAGACTAAAAGTAGCAAGATCAGACTCATTTGTAATGTTTCCAGTGCAGGAAAACTCTCATGGCTATGGAGACCAAGTTGTTTGAACTCACCACCCTGACTTGTAGGACAACTCTGGCTCATTATCCAGAGCCTCAACTGTATTTTAGTTTCTCTGTTTACATGCCAAATGTGAATTGCAAACTGTAACTTGTAAAATATATATAAATAGAGCTTTAAAGAAAACATTGTTGATTTAAAATGGAAATGAAAGTTAACTACCAGCAGTAGCAATCAGTGCTCTGTTAAAAGAGCTTTGGGACCAGAAGCTACATGAAAATATCTTGACAGCTAAGTATTTTTCCCCTTTAGTTATAAAAAATAAATATTCATTTTCTTTTTGTGGTTCTGCTTAGGGTTTTCTTTTGTTTTGGGTTTTGTGGTTTTGTTTTCAAAGATGATCCAGTAGAGTTAGGAAGAGTTGTGTTGATAGAAATGTGCTCTTCAAGTACAAAAAGAAATTAAAGCCTTTTTTTTTCCTATTAAAAGCTATGTTAGTTAATTTAAGTGCATAGTTTCTAAGCTGTGCTGCTATTATAAAGTTGATATTTGCCATACATATTTTAGCATCCTTGGTCCCAAAAAATAACACAGTGGTGTTAGCTGTTTTTTTTTTAAATACCACAGTATTTTTAATGTCTATCACACAACTGTCCAACAGGTTCTTGTATTGTTACTTTAGTCCAAGAGTGGCATATTGTAAAAAGTAGATTATTTAAATGCAGAAACTATTTTCATATTTAAAGATTAATGTATCTGTTTATAAGCTTTAGCACATAGGGCAGAAATAGAATAGTGTGTGAGTGTGGTTTTCTTAATTTTTTTTAATAGATGATGCTAACAGGTGTTAAAAGTACAAAAGGGCTCCCAAAACCCTCTTTTAAATCACGGATATGGACAATTTTGCAGCAATTTATTTCCAGACAATCTTAGTAAAACCAGTTCTGGAAAACAGAGGTCAGCTGAGTTAATTTGATGAGTATAATGACACTTACAACATCACAAAGAAAAGGTTAAAAAAAAAAAATCTCCTTTTATTTTTCAACAGTTCATACAGGTGTTTTTGGCTGGACTTCAGAAGAGCATCTTTTCTTATTTGGGGTTTCATTCACAATTACTGTGCAAATAGCTTAAGTAGAGGTTTGTGGAAATGCTGTTACTTAGTTTCCTTTACTATCACATGGAAATACACAAAGAGTCTCCCCTGTGAAATAAAATATATACATTACACCTCTTGCAGAATTTGGTTGCAAGAGGATTACCAGTTTTAGCAAATATTTGAGGTGCAATCTGAAAAAACTGATAATTGACAGCAGATACTTAAACTCTGTTTTTTTCTTAGGTCAGAATCTCAGGATATTAAAATCCAGGGTATTTAGAAGCTGAATTTCCACTGCTGTAAGGAGCAGTGAGGTGCCCAGATACCTTAACAATGTGTATTTTGTTCAAGTTTGTGCACTGGCTGAAGCCAGTGGGAACAGCACCAAGGAACTGAATTGACAAGGCTGAAAACCAAATGTTTATACAGAAAATTCATGATCTTTAGTTTATACAGAAAATTCATGATGTTTAGTACAACTAGATGGGGTGAGGGTAAAATGTTTCCTCTTGCAGGTCTCCAGAACAAAGGGAGAAAGGGAAGGTGTAGCAGTAAAAATTAATTGGGGGGAGGAGGAAATACTCATAAAGCATCTTTTAATTACAAGTTTTCATCTGATGCTTTCTTTTTTCATAGAACTGTGTCAAAAGTCTTCAGTTAATAAAATAGAAGCAACATCTGTCCATTTATCACTAGGAGGGTTCTGTTTCCTTACAATGTAATGTTTATTTAAATATTCAGTCCTCTCTCCACTTCTTGTACTGTTGTTTTATGATTTTTTGGAAGTTGATACTCCAACAGCTCCCATGCAAGCTGATGTGTCACAGATTCCTGGAGTTCCCTGAGCCCCAATAGCACCAGGAGTACCAGGATCCCCTGGAAGACCAGGCTCACCCTGAGCACCATCCCGACCATTTTTAGTAATTCCAGGTACACCAGGTGGTCCTAAACAAAAAGGGGAGAAACATTAAGCATTAATTTTTACCTTTATATTTATTTATTTATTTATTTATTTATTTATTTATTTATTGTCTATGCCTGTTATTTACAGAGTTCTTAAAATACTTTTGAGTGTCTGTACACCAGACTTGTTTTGGCCTGTTGAGTACAAGGTGTTGAATAAATTTAGCCTGAATCTGGTGTATTTGTGTGTTGGGATTTTTTTTTTTTTTTTTTTGAGTGCCTTTGGATTTACTGGGATTACCTCTGGATAGCTGGAGGCAGATGTTTGGTATTGTGCTTTTTTTAACTGGAGCCCATCCCAGTCCTGCCTCACTCAGGGTCTGACTCCATGAATCCCCAAGTCAGCTGTGACCAGAATTATTTTACATCATCCCTGCAGAGTTTGCTCCAGGGATTTCCTGGATGTGTGAGCTCACAGCTTACTTTTTGTGACAGTCTACATCTGTCCCTTTGCCCCTTGCTGGGAGACCTTCAGCTGCTTCAATTCCTTGCACCTCCTGAGCTGTAATTAGGATTCTGAATAAATAAAGGAGGGAATCTGATGATAGAGAACATCTCCTTGACATCACAGATAAGGAGTTGCTTTGTACCTATGTCTAATTTTATATATTTTGTTTTCTGGCAAAAATAATTACTGCTCGGGGTAGATTCAAGCTATTTATTTTTCTTGGATTTTGTTTGCCTTCAGATGACAGATATATTTCACAAAACTGATTTCTGTAACTACTGGAAGCTACTGAAGTTTTCTTAAATACTGTAAAACATGATTATGTCTCCATGAGGGGCAGCTGGACCAGGTGGTCTATAAACCTGCACTCCTGTCTTAATTAGGATGGTGAGATTGGGCCTGATTCTATTTATAGAAGTGATTAATTGCATCTGCTGTTGATCTCCTTCTGCTTCATGAGTAGGACACATGCTCTCACCATCTAATATGTGAAGCAGCCACTTTTTACATGCATTGGAAAAGAAAACATTTATGGATTAATTGCAGTTATTTTATGGAAGCTGAGATAACTGGGTATAAATATTTTGGTTTTAAGAACTAGAAGGCTGCAGAGCCTGCTTTGGGTGCCTGTAACATGAAGATTTATAGAGATGAAATCACAATTAGAAAAGCTGCTTTAAGAGGTGAGCAAAATAAAGAATATTATTCCCAATTTCTAGTGGGTAATCACCACTTTGCACAAATCAATCTTTGAATCCTCTGATGAAGGAGTCAAGACTTAAAGACCTGGGATTATAACCCAGATTTGTTTCTGGTAAAATTAAATACTGTTCCAATTTTCTCTTGTTTGACCCAGAAACATGAATTTTGGAGGACTTTAGCTGGCAGTCCAGGCTGCAACTTTCACTGCAGGCATTCTTTAAGCAAGAGCATCAGAAAGGCCCCTGTCCAGCTGGAAACTGGCATGGTCCTTTGCCTTTACTCAGGAGCCTCCCAGTTGTTACCCACTTTTAAATGACCTGATACACCAACTTTTTAATTAACCAGGTACTGGATATGAAGCACCACTGAAAATAACACCCTGCTGCCCCTGGCTGCCACGTGGGAGTAGTTAAAAGCCTTCTGACTTTCTGATCTATAAAAAATTTCTGATCTTTCCTGGCCATTAGTGGAAGAAATCAAGAACAAATGAGGACCTGGGCTGCCCCAGCATCCTCTTCTCAACAACATTCTCCAAAACATTTAAACCCAGCCAGGAGTGGTGTGAAGAGGGAATGTGCTAATTAAGTTTACAGTGCAGATTGTCTGCACCTGCTGTACCCATCTATTCTTAAGGATTACAGGGACAAAGTGATTATAAAGTCCCACCAGCAATACCCAGAGCTGTCCCTCTTACACCTTTTATTTCAGTCACAGCTTTTTGAATTATTTGCACAGCCCTACCTTGAAGTCCTTGGTCACCATCAGGCCCATCAATCCCTTGACCAGCAGGTCCCTTATCACCCTTTTCACCCGTGTCACCTGGAATCAGAAACAGAGAATTCCAACAGTGAGCTGTGTCCTGCAGCTGGAGCCAGGGACAGGGAGGAGAAAGACCAAAAGGAGCTCAAAATCCTCAGGACACAGCTGGGATCCCTGTGGATGCAAAACTGCCCTCCAGAACTCCATTGGCTGCCCCAGGCTTGAGCTGTTCTCCTCCACTGCTGAAATCACTCCAAGTTTACAACATATTTCAGTGAGCATAAAAAAAAAAAAGAAGTAAATTGGTTTAATCTCACTCACCTCTGGGACCAGGATCACCAAGATCTCCTGTGGGCCCTCTGTATCCAGGGGGACCACGAGGACCAGGATGCCCAACACTTCCAAGTGACCCAGGAGGACCTGGGGGACCAGCTAGGCCAGGCCGTCCAGTCATTCCAGGAGAGAGGGGCTTCCTCAGATTAGCAGCTAACTGGGCAATTTGTTCTGAAAAGGACAATTCAAAACTCCATGTCTAAAATTGTCACTCTTTGCTTTGTTTTTCACCCAACCACCAAGGGTGCTTCATGGAGAGAGCAGCTGGAAACTGAGTCTGACAGTCAAGCAGAGCTGTGTGCTTGCGCCCTAACATTCCCACACATTTACTGCTTCTGGCAGAAGGAACCATTGAATCTGCCCTCTCAGCTCATCTCTATTTTGTTAGATTTTTAAAATTTCTTTGTAGGAAGATTTTGGTCAGAAATCTGCAAGGTTTTAAGCCATTGATATTTCCTGGTTCCCCTTTAAAATAATTAAGTGTTCGAAAAAATGACATAATTAGAACTTCTGAAACAATATTTCAGAGCTTCATCCCAAATGGCAACCATGACTTCTAAATCCACACCAGTAACTTCAAAGAAAGAGCCACACCCCAGTTTTGTCCCAGTAATACTCACCATTTACCATTTAATACTCACCATTTATCATTTCCCCACAGAGCTCTCTTATATGTTGCTCACTGGCCTCTTTGCCCTGCAATTAACAGAAGAATCCACCCTTAAAACCCACCACGTTATCAAAAATCACCCTGCCACAAGCTTCAGGATCTGAAACTCATTTCCAGCAGCTCAGGAAGCAGCGTGGGATCCTGCCTGAAGAGGAGTGGGGTATTTTTCCACTTTTCAAAAGCTGACAGCTTCAGTTTAGCAGCTGGGTCACAGGATGGCAGAGATTAATTTTCATGTCAAACCAAACGCCTCATCTGGGGCTCCTTTTGCCATTTCTGAATGACAAAATAATGATCTCTGGACTAAGACAGGGATCTAACATTTCAAGCAGTGGAGTTGGATATTTAAATGACCAACTTCTGACTTTTGTACCAAAAACAGTGACTTTCCCAGCCTGTTCCAGGGGACACAGGTCATTTGTCCACCACTGGGAGGGAAGATGAATCCTCCTCTGGGAGAGTCTAATTCAGAAGCTTCCAAACTCTTCATCTCTTTGCACCTTTGGTACAAGACTGTTGAGCTTGCACACACACTTCCCTACTTTTCCCTGCTCCAGCAGAGGAATTTAATTGTTGAATATTCACCCAACCCTATTTATTCACATCAGTGACTCCCTTCCTGTCCCACAGACAGGGGACACTTACTGGAGGTCCAGGTTTTCCCGTGATGCCAGGAACCCCTTGCTCCCCTTGATGGCCCATGGGCCCTGGATGTCCTGGGATCCCTGGAACTCCAGCTGTCCCATTAGGTCCCTGGGCACCTTTTGGACCAAGTTCTCCTCTTTTTCCTGGCTGTAGTGAAGAAGGGGGAAAAAAAACCCACTTAAAATGGAAGCCATGGTGCATTATTATCTAATGGGGTTTAGTTAAGGCTTTGGGTTTCCTGACCTGGCTGAGCAGGTGCCATTGTATGGATGGTTTTATATAAAAAGATCATCATAATAGGATTCCACACTGCAGCAGAATTATCACACACATTTGAATGTTAGGAATACCACACAAGATTATCACAGTCATAGATTTTATAGCATGGTCATGCTTCTAAGAATCAACACCAGTTTATGGAGATCCATCACCAAAAGATGTGATGTTCCCCCCCAAACCTCTCAGGGCCCACAGTCTCTGACACATACCTCTCCTTTTTGGCCAGGGGAACCAAAGGGACCCTGCCAGGAAGAAAAGGGAAATAAGAAAGAATGAACCATTCCAAAAATGCATATCCAACATCCAATCTCCCGAGCTCTGGGAAGTCACAATGAAACAGATGTGGCATCTACTGAGCTTCTCCAGGGGCCAGGAATGGTGAGAGGAGGCTGGAGGCCAAATTCAGCCCTGGTACAAGGGGGAAAGGACTCTGACATCACAGTTCTTGGCCACCTGGTGACTTCTTGAGATGGCCCAAACCCCCCCAGGGCCAGAGCTCTGAGGAGCAAAATGACAACAGAGTCCTGATGCTCCTCAGCTCTGCAAAGGCCACAAAGTTTTGCTTCCTGAAGACAAGAGGAGAGCTGAAGCACATCGTGAGCACAGGGCCAGAAAGCCTTGGGCTTTTTTGCAGCCACCAGGGCTGGAGCTCTTTGATGTTTAATGCCCACTGACCCTGTTAATTTTTGCTCCATGATTCTCCAGACCCAGCTGTTGTTTGAGGAGTCATTTCTACTGAATTTAAAGACACCTACCAGTTCTCCTTTGTCACCTGGGAGGCCATCTGCTCCAGCTATGCCCTGCAAGTGAGATGCCAGGATGAATACTGTACCTAAGAGGGGTTTTTTTTTGGTGCTTGCTCCAGAATATTTTCATTTGAGGGAGGAAAAGCAGTTTGTGCTCTCAAAGGCTCTGCAGAAGGCAGGGTTTAAACACCTCTGCTGACTACAGCATGAAAGTTATCACTTACCTGGTTGCCTTTGGGACCAGGAACACCAGTAGGACCCTGAGAAGAAGTAAAAAAAGAAGGCAAATGAGGTCAGACTGTTATTTTCCTGTGAATTCCTGGTGTGGTCAGACAGTCACTCACCCAGCAAGGGGTTGGGAATTCAGTCTCCCAAGTGCCAAGTAGCAGAGACCAAATCTCATTCATACTTCTTAAAAACAAGAAGAGATTTTGAGCCTCCTTGCAGCACTCTGCAGTCCCTGCCTGGGTTGTCCCTCTCTTCTTGTCACCCCAGGGACAGCACAGAGCAGTGGCCAGGCCAGGCAGGACCTTCTAGCTCAGGCTTGGGGGCTTCTACCCACCAAGTCCTCATCCCACCAGACCAGAGAGAGATTTTCTTGACATGGCTCAGCTCCTCACCTGCCACAGGTTCCCCACCCTCACCTTTTCCACACCGTCCTCCTCAGCTGCACAAATAAAGCAAAGATAAATTCTATATTTTTAATCCCAGTCTTTAAAAGGTGTCTCTCACAAGTCATTTTTTCTCACCCATCCCAGGGGCACAAACTCTGTTTATTTCTGCCCCTCTGCTTTTCATTCTTGGCCTCTCAGCCTCCTGCCCAACCCAAAATCTGAGAAATTCAGAAAGGAAGAAGCCCAGGATGTGACTGGTGGGCAAATTGATTTCTGCCTTTCACACCTGAAGATGTGAGAAGGAGATTGAATTTTCTTAGGGTAGAAAATGAGAAAGAAGAGTTCTGTACCACAAGGACAAAAAGTCAGGATGGTTTTTCAAGACTTTATAAGGCTCTCAGTTTTCCTGGGGATTTAGAGATCCGTGCTCCTGCCTTTCAGACTGACCAAACATCCCTGCCATGGGAATAAAATACATTTAGGTGATGAACTGATTAACAACCTAAGAATAATCCAGGCAACTCCACTAATCCTTCCACTTTATCTACCTGGCATTCCTAAAGAAGGACAGGAGACATTTCCAGCCCTCCTCCTGACTTTGGGTCCATATAGAACCAACAAGGAGTTCAGGAGAACTTTACAGCAAAATCTCCATCCTGCAGGATTCCTACAGCACATTCAGCTATCTGGCATCTTCAAACTGATCTTTTTTTTTTTTTTTTTTTTTTTTTAATAACTAGGTCTGGGGATGGCTCAGCAGAACAGAATCACCAAGGAGGACAAACACAAGGACAAGGGAAAGTCACTTTGCCCAAACCAAGCACTAAGTTTAACAAGGGAGGGTGATTTCTAGTGCAGAAAAAATAATTTTCAACAAAGCAGACAATGGAAAATGCAAGAATGGCCCCAGCTGTTTATAACTCCCATTTTCTGTTTGCCAGTGGCAATAAAGATTTATTCTTTTCTCAACCTGACCATCTAGATTTATTCCTCCAACCCCACAGAGCCCCAAGCCTCCTATAAAACCTTATAGCAAAAAACCCACAGTTTTGTCACCACAGGCTGGGTCCTGGTGAAAAAAATAACTTAGCCAAGAAGATTTGGATTCAAAGCTGTGTCCTTGGCAGCAGGATTCCTGGCAGCAGGAAGAAGGGACAGGATTTTAGGACCACCAGCTCCTTGTGCCCTGACTGTCCCCATCTTTGTGTCCCAGTTAAACACAACCAACATTTTTAGCCAAGCCAGGATGGAGCTGAGAGCAACATCACCTCAGCCAGCATCCCAAATCCCCAGGAACTTGAGCTGAATAAAGAACTTGAGGATAAGCACTTGCTTATTACCCCCAGTCAGTCAGAACAGTCAGGTCTCAAACCCTTCAGGCAGATCTCAAGCCCTGTTTGCCCACTGCTTACCTCTCATCTCAAAACTTTTTTACATCTTGCAGTCAGAGGCACTGAACTTCTTCTGGGTTTCACTCCAGCAAACACACTCCCTGATCCACTGGGTTTTATTCCTGGCCACAGTCAGTCCAAGGACTGTGACAAAGCAGATCAGGACCTGTTAACTCAGGCTTGCAGGAATTTTTTCTTTTTCTTTTTTTTTTTTTCCTTTTTCTTTTTTTCCTTTTTTCCCCCCCTTTTTTTCTTTCTTTTTCTTTTCCTTTTCTTTCTTTTTTCCCTTTTTTTCTTTTTCTTTTTTTTCCTTTTCTTCTTCTTTTTCTTTTCTTTCTTTTTTTCCTTTTTCCCCCCCTTTTTTTCTTTCTTTTTCTTTTTCTTTTTTCTTTCTTTTTTTTTCCTTTTTTTCTTTTTCTTTTTCTTTTTTCTTTCTTTTTTTTTCCTTTTTTTCTTTTTCTTTTTTTTTTCCTTTTCTTCTTCTTTTTCTTTTCTTTCTTCTTTTTCCTTTTTCCCCCCTTTTTTTTTCTTTTTCTTTTCCTTTTTTTTCTTTTTCTTTTCTTTCTTTTTTCCTTTTTTCTTTTTCTTTTTTCCTTTTCTTCTTCTCTTTTCTTTCTTTTTTCCTTTTTCCCCCCTTCTTTTTCTTTCTTTTTCTTTTCCTTTTTTCTTTTTTTTTTCCTTTTTTTTCCTTTTTTTCTTTTTCTTTTTTTTCCTTTTCTTCTTTTTCTTTTCTTTCTTCTTTTTCCTTTTCCCCCCCTTTTTTTTTCTTTTCTTTTTTTCTTTTCCTTTTCTTTTTTTCCTTTTTTTTCTTTTTCTTTTTTTTCCTTTTCTTCCTCTTTTCTTTTTTTTTCCTTTTCCCCCCCCCTTTTTTCTTTCTTTTCCTTTTTTTCTTTTTCTTTTCTTTCTTTTTTCCTTTTTTCTTTTTCTTTTTTTCCTTTTCTTCTTCTTTTTCTTTTTTCTTTTTCTTTTCCTTTTTTTATCTTTTTTCTTTTCCTTTTCTTTCTTTTCCTTTTTTTTCTTTTCCTTTTTTTCTTTTTTTTTTCCACTTCTTTCTTTTTTTTTCCTTCATGTTTTTGTTTGTTTGTTCAGTTTTGTTTGTTTGTTTCCTTTTTCCCCAAATTAAAAAAAAAAAACCAAAAACCACCCAAACAAACCCAAATGATTTCAGGAGAGTGTGACAGGCTGGTGAAACTGTACTGATCCTACATCTGCAGCTCTCCTCCCTACCCAAGTCAGGACCAGCAGGCTGGGTTGGCAGCATCCCCAGGGCTGCTTTTTGCCCACCCCCAGCAGCCAAGGCTCCTTGGTTCAGCTCCACAACCTGAGCTTTTGGGTCATCTCAGCCCAAATTTTCTGCCCAGTTCATAAGAGAAGGAACCTGCTGTGCTGCTGGCTGGCAGAGGAGGGGACAGGGGCAGCTGTGGCTGTCACCCTGGCTGTCACCTGGGCTGCTGGGGGTGTCTGGGCAGATGGAATCACTGAGTCCCCACTGCAGAGCTGGGAAATCTCCAGCATCACCCAAACCTGCCCCAGCACACCCTGCAGGGGAAAGCTGCCAGCCAGCTGGGTTGTTGGGATTAATAATTACATCTTAAAAATAATAATTACAATAGAAATAATTACATCTCAGAACCTAGATTTTAAAAAAAAATTTTTTCCTCTGAGCAGCAGAACATTTTCCTCCCCTCTCAGCCCCGGGGATACCTGACAGCTCTGGGCAGGAGCTTTTTTCCTTCTCAACATCCATTTTTCCCTGCACTGAAGCCCTGATTGCAGTCAGGACCCCACAGCTCCACAATAACCCTCCTGTTTCACACTTCCACCCTCCCAGGGTTTTTTTTTTTTCCACCCTGCCTGGAGCAGGCACAGAAAAACCATTGTGAACCCCCCCTCCCATGCTGCCATTGCTTACCCAGAAATTTCACCTTAAAGCAGGAGTCAGGAGGCAGTGAACACACAGCTACTGTTCCCCTGCAAGCCCTGGACAAATGGCATTCACTTTGCCCTCCTGGCTCCTTTTAAATGAGGATGAATTCATTTAAAAAAAAAGTTGTTTTTACTCTGGTTCCATGGGGCCCAGGCACACGGCTGCTCAGAAAGAAAGTCATCCAGCAAAGTGGGATTTTACAACAAGAAATCCAGGGAACTTGATCAAAGCATCTGAGGAAGAAAAAAGCCATGACCCAGCTCTCCTGTGCTGCTGGGGAGCAAGGATTTGGGGAACTCAGCACCCAGAGCAGGGGAAAAACCCCAATAATCCTCTATTCTGCCTATGGTAGGATCCCAAATTCTCTTTTAAACAACCTCAGCTGCCTAAAAAGAACATCAGCTCCTAAAGTGAAAGATGAAGAAGGAGAGAGCAGAGGTGATGCACAAATCCTGCTGCCCAGCACAGGGCTCATCCTCAGCAGCCAAGGAGGATGGATGGGGACACCCCGTGTGCCCCTTCTGTCCCACCTGCTGGGGTGACACCACACACCCCATGTTTGGGGGCCCCATTATGCTCTGATTTCCCATCTCCCAGACAGGTGTTGGTTACTGGTGTCTTCTCCTTACCCTGTCCCCTGACTCCCCACGGATTCCAGTCGGACCAGGAAGCCCAGGTTCACCACTGGCACCTTTGGGGCCCTGTTGGGAACACAAAAAAGAAATAGTTCCAGGAAACCCTATACTCTGTGACACCCTCAGAGTTCACCAGTCACCATAACACCTTCAAAAACATCATCTGACTTAGATCTCCTCTCCTTTCCCCCCCAAAAAAACCTGAGGGACCACTTGCTTACAGCTGGCTGGTACAGCTCATCCCAAGCTCTGCCCCATCACAGGTCACACCTGAGGACAGATCCTCCAAAAATGCTTCAGCCCTTGCTTGGGGGCTGATAAAATCATGGATCAAATCCCATCTGTGACTCCCAAGGGAGTGATGCTCCCACAAGTTTGCACCCCATGTGGGTTTTCAGGCAGCTTCACTGGCAAACAACCAGTAAATATTGATTGTGCCAGCAGGCAGCTCATCTGGCCTTGTGCTTTTTTCACTGGTTAACGAGGGTGTTAAACTGGTTTGGGCAAATGGGAAAACATTTCTTCCTCTGATTTGTTGTCATCATCCACCTGCCTGGCCAGAGCCTTGCAGCAAAGTGCCAAAACAGGATGGACATGAAATTACCCTGCACAGGGTGCTCACCTGGAAACCTCTGACACCTGGGGCTCCCGTGGGGCCTTGAAGACCAAGTGGTCCCTGAAAAAGAGAAAAATAAGGAGAAAATTCAGGGCCAGGTATGGCCCTTGTGGAATTAAACTGGGTGATTCCTAACAGAGCTGAGCACTGTGCCCAGGGGCACTGCTGAAGGACCCAGTGAGCTGCTGAGAAGTGGTGCTTGGTGTTTCCTGAGCTTATTAATAGTGTTGTTATTAGGAAAAGTTTTAATTTGTATGTATTAATGCCTAAGGACATCTCATAGTCACAGTAAAGATCAATGACATGATAGAGCACAGACAATATGCATCCAAGGAGAGCTGCTATCCCAATATTATGCTTTTAATTAATCCAGTTCTGCAGGAAACCACTGTCAAACACTTGGAAACTGGTAAATGCATCCTCTTGCTTTGTTCCAGCAATGTAGAACAAGTTCCTTGTGCTGTTGGTGCAGGTGCTTTCCTGAGCCTGGCTCAGGAGGCAGCACACACACATTGCCATTAGGAGTCTCTGTTGCTTTCTACTGAGAAAAATCCCATCAGTGATAAAATGAAAATGAAATAACAAGACCAAAGAAATTTAGGCACCTACATCCCATTTTGTAAAATGCCTTCTTGAAACAGAGACCTTAGGCAACCTTCTGTCCACTGGGTGGGACTTCAGGTCCCTCCTTCACAGCTCCTGCTGCTGGGGACAGCATTAAGGGACACAAAAAACCTTCAGCCTGGCCTTGGCAGGGACTCCCCAAAGTCCCCAAGAACCAAGCTGCCCACTGAGATATCTCCAGGAATTTTTTCCTTCATTGTTACCCTTACAAACTCCCCCTGGTATCCAAACATCCACTTTCTCTCAATTTTTTTCTGGTCTTCATGTAGAGGAGAACCTCAGGTGATGGGTGACTCCTTGTACCCCCTAAACCAGTTTCTTTATCCCTGCCTGGCTTCCAAGCCCAGCATGAGCCCAGCCTTGTGCAGAAACCCAGAAGAAGGAGCCAATCTGCTAGAAAAAAAAAAAAAACTACAGAGCTGCTCAGGTATTTTTGTGGTTACTGCTTGTAATTCAGTGAGCAACTTGGAGAGTTATAAATAGTCTGGGCAAGTTAAACTGCACCCAAAATGACTCTGCTGTAGCATTGAAGTGGTGGGACCTGATGGAACTTGATGGGCTGGGAATGGGAAGAAACTCTCATGATGCAACAAAAAAAAAAAAAAAAAAATCAAGTCCCATTGGTTTGAGCCAAATATTTTTAACACTAGATGAATCCTGCACCTCTAAGAATAGCCCAAGCTTAACTAAACATCATATAAATGAAGGCTTTAATAATACAAATAAGAAGTTAGAAATCCAGGTGAGAAATAAACACAGGGCCATCTGCTTCTGCATCCACTGCAGAAGATTCCATTGATGGAATTAACTCAACTGCATTTGATTTCTGGCCATAATAATATGAAAATTTTTGTGGGGCCAGCCCACTCTGATGAAAAATTGCAAACATAAAAGCAAACATTATTAACGTAGTTTATTTCTAAGGCTGATCTCCCTTCTCCTTGGAATTTTAAAGAGCAGCTGCTGACAGACAATAAATTCAATTTATTCCAAGTGGCACATAGCAGAAACCAACTTAGACTTGCTGTAGGCTTCTGGATTTCAAAATGAGATTAAGAGGGGAGGGGGGAAAGAAAAAAAAAAGCCCAACCAAACCACAGGAAGATCAGGTCTAACCACAGCAGTGGCACTAGGTGAGGAGTGACAGAATAAAGGGTACTCTAGCATTTTTACTAGAATTAATAAAATCAGGTTTTTGCCATCCCAGTATCATTTATCATCATCTCAGCTGCTCAGCAGGGACTCAACAGGCAGCCACGTAATTATTTCCAAGTTTCTGTTGCAACTCCTACAGCCTTTTTATTTCTCAGGCTCTGAGATGATGCCAGGGATGCAGCCAAAGCAGGAGCAAGAGGCTCCATGGGGACCTCAGTGCCTTCTAAGCCAGAACCTTCCAAAAGTTGTCAGCTCACAGAGGAAAAAGTGAAAAACTTCCAGAGCTGCAAGCGTGGGGGTTTTATATCCTAGGGGCTCACACCTACAAACTCCCAGCAATAAATGCAGCTGCAATATTGGGTGGGAGAAGGAAATGTGTGAAGAGGTTCCCCCCCTGAACCCTGTCCTGGTGCTGCCCCATCACCTGGCTGTGAACTTGGTGCAAGGAGCTGGGAAAAGCTGAGAAAGGCAAGAGGTTCCCAACAGCTCTCCCAACTTTTTAGCACCTTACAAGCCCTTTTTTTTTTCCCACCACAACAAGGTGCAAGCTTTCTTTTGTTGCTCAAATGGCTTCAGCTTTTGGGAAGAACCTCCACAGCTCCAAGGAAAGCGATGCAGGAATGGGAAGGATTTCATGTGCTGGGGGGCAATGGGCTTTGCAAGAGCTTAAGGGGAGTTTTGCTTCATTAATGCCTCACATTCAGCACAAACTGAGCCTGATTACTGCCTGAACCAGGGAATTCCTGCCTGTCCAGTGTCCCTGTGTGACTCCAGCAGCTCCACAGAGCTCTGGGAAATGGGAGGCAGCACTTTGCACCTCTGCAAAGCTGGCAAGAGAAAGCAGGATCTGAGCCATTCAAGGGGGGGAAAACCATTCCTCTGCTTCCAAAACTCCCCAGAGACACCACCAAGAGAGGACCTGGCCCTTTTATTTTGCAGAGAGAACAACCCCAGGCACTGAGGTTGAGTTTGGGATCACTTTGATCCACGAGCAGCGTTGTACTTACAGTTGCTCCTCGGGGTCCTGGCAGCCCTCTCTCACCAGGAATACCAACATCACCCTGCCAACAACACCAAAGTCAGCCATGCCATTTAGGAGCCCCAAATCCACCTTTTCCCATCCCACTGCAGAGCTGGGATGGATTCCTGGCTCCCAATTTCCCTCCCCAACCCTTGCTGCCCCATCCACTCGGTCACCCCTCCTGCCTTTGGGGGGTTTTGTCCTCTGCTGCAGCACAGAACCTGTGCAGGGAGGTGCTGACCCACTGCTCATCACCCTGGGTTTGCACACATGGCAGGAACTCTTGCTAAAAGCTTTCTTTGTGCAGAGAAGCAGCCCGTGAGCTTGACAGCTTGGTTTAAAAAGAGGCTGAGAGCAGAGCTCCTGCTAAGTGTAAATGCTGGGGGTACCTACAGGGATGCCAGGTTCTCCAGAGGGACCAGCTTCTCCCAGCTCTCCAGGGCTGCCCTGCAGAAGGCAAAAAGCAAACAGTCAGGGCACAACTTCAGAAAGTCCCACCCAGAGCAAGAAAAGGAAGAGGGAGCTAAAACCTGGATCAGGAAATTAAAGCAGCTTTATATTTTTAAGACCAAGCAGAGAGAGTTCTGGGGGCACACTCAGGACACCCCATTTCATTCCTGCATCCCCTCGATGTAAGGAGTGCTCTCTCCTGCAGGAGGGTTAACAAGGACAAAGCTGCAGGTGCAGAGGGGGAAATTCAGGAAAGAAGAGGAGGGGGACAGAAAATTAGACACATTCCAGAACAGGTTGGAATGCTTTGGTCTGAGCTTTTCTTTTATCTCACAGGTAGGTGCCAACCTAAGCTTCACAGAAAGTCTCCAAAGGTAAGATGAGATAATCCTGCTCCTGCTTGCAGACACCCCCAGAGATGATGCTTGCTCTCAGAGCTTTGACAAAAGGCAAAATGCTTCATCCTGGGGTTACTGAACCCATAGATCTGCCATTTCTTCACTGACCAAGGTTCAAGAGCTGTCTCAGCAAGAGCAGGGCCACCCAGTTACACCTGGGACTACTGACACCATCACCTTGGGATGGGTCCTCCCAGGGTCTGCTTGTGTGCATCAAACCCCCCCAGAGCTGGAAAACCTTGCCAGAACAAGTTCAGGAGCTTCCCCACCAGAAATCCATCATTAGAAAGCTTCACTTACTGGTTCACCCTTTGAGCCTTTAATACCTGCTCTGCCAGGCAGCCCCTGAAAAAGAAGCATTAAAGCAATGTCAGAGGAAGTAGAGTTATTAAATTGGTTACTCTGGTTTGATTTGACACACAAGGAGCAGTGTTTGCTTGAAGCAATGGGGGATTTATGATTCTGCAGCTTTCACCATGACAATGATGGCTTCAGTGTCTCTCTTGTTCACTGCATCAGCAGCTCACTAATCCTTGACAATTACAGCAAAGAAGAGCAGACAAACAGAGCAACATTTTGCAAAGCAGAAACCTCCCTCCAGGGGTGCTCAAAATATTTTGTAAGAGGAAGAAAGGAAAACTTTACCTCTATCAAAATAGTTGGAATACTGGAGAGATAAAATATTTTGCCAATGAGCACCAGTAAGGCAGAGCTCAGGTTCTTGCACCCCAGATCTTACCTCCCTGCATAAGGGATGCTCCTCACTGGGGTGTGAAAGAGAAAATCCACCTCAAATTTAAATTTTAAATAGAGTCAGAGTGGCCAAAATCCAGGGTATCAATGCAGTAGGATTTGGTGCCACTCCAGACATTTTCTGTTCTGTCTTGTACGCTGCTCACCTGTCTGTATGGTGGGAAAAGTCCCAATTTAAATGGGGCCCCTTGTGAGACAGGGCTCAAAATGAAACTCCCTTCTCCCCAGGAGGGATCTCTGGCCAAGCTGCTGCAATGCCCCAGGGGTGATGGGTGCTGCTGCCATACTCACGGGCAGTCCATTGGGTCCCTTCTCTCCAGGAGCTCCCATCCGAGCTGCATCCCCCTGTGGATAGAGAGGTGAGGAGAGACTCTGAGCTGCTGGGAAATGGTCTGACACATGGAGAGGGAACGTTCCCACCCAGGCTTCTCCAACCTTCTCCCTCCCCATACGTGCAGGACCCAGAAGAGTTGTGTCTGCAGGAGTTTCCCTCCATCCCCTTGCAGCTCCAGTCCCTCCTTGGCTGCACCCCATCCACATTCCAGGTGGGACCAGTGTTCAAATACCAGGCAAGCAGGATATCTTGACAGAACTTTGTCTACAGGCAATTAAAATAAACTGTTGTCTCTGTCAGTGGCTTTGAAAAGGCATCTCTGAGGGCTGAGAGTCAGCCAGCTGGAACCACTAAGTACACAGCTGAGTTTAGATCATGGGCCACATCTCCCTTCTTTAGGGAATTTCCTTGGGATTAATTAATAAAAGCAATTTCACTCTTCTTCACGCTACTGGAAAACTTTTTAGAAGCAAAAGCTTTCCAGCTGTGCTCTTGACAAGCAACAGCAGCTTTGCAAAGCACAAGGGACAGTACCAGAAATCTTCCCTGCAGTGTTTAACTTGGACTTTACAAACCTTCTCACCATCGAGTCCAGGAGCTCCATCCCGTCCATCCTTGCCTGGCATCCCCTGAAACCATGAACAGCACAGGTTATGGTTGCAAAATACACTCACAAAGAACCTTTTGGCAACAGGTCCAACTCCAGTTGTACTGGAGGAAAATGGGGAGAAACTGAAATGGGGAGATTTTTCCATCAACAGCATCACAGCTGGGTTTAGTCCAACCAGGACTGCACTGAGGGTTACACCGAGACACAGAGCAGGAGTTGGATGGCAAAGAGTGTAAGATGCAAGTTTTCTCCTGTCATGTTTTGCTTGTCACCTGCAAACCAGACAACATTGAGACTTGGATCCTGCTTCATCAACTTACAGGTTCTCCTATGAGTCCACGAGGTCCTGGGTTTCCTTTTGGGCCAGGTCTACCCTAGAAATCAACAGTAAATCTTCAGTTATCCAGGACACAACATTTAAGAACAATCAGTCAACAAAAGAGAATCCTTAAGCTCCACAGGGACATTTTATTCAGTTTGTGCTCTGTTCATGGGAGTTCCTGGGAATAGGCATGGGAGTTCTTTTAGGTGCTGGCTGCAGCATCTGGGAAAATTCTTGACTGTTTCATGGGATGGAGATGCAAGAGGTGATCCCTGTGCTCTGGGCTGTAAGAAGCACCTAGGCATCTTGACTAAGATTTTAAACATCTTATTTTTGAGGAGAATAATTTCATCCCTTTCACCTCCCTCCCAGATAAACCAAGGAGGGACAAACCACAGTAAACCTGTGAAACAGCTTCCTCTGAATGTGACCCCCAAACTCTGAGCAGATGGATGTTTTACTGCACTTACAGTGTCACCTTTGGGCCCCCTGAATCCTTGAGGTCCTTTGCTTCCTTGGTCTCCCTACAAGAGAAGAGGAAAAGCCATTAAGCACCTTGCTCACAGGGTGACAGGGACTCTGTCCCCAGGCTGGATGTGCTGAAGGGTTTCTGGCTCTTTGCTGGTGTTGGTGTGAGCACACAGCAGCCCTGAGGAGCTCAGCTCCTCTTTCTCCATCACCCTCTGCAATTCCTGACCCAGGGATGAACTGCAGCAGGGCTCAGGGCAGGGACCATCCTTTCCCTTTCACTTAAAGAAATGTTTTCTTTGAGCAGAGGAGGAGAAAAACTTTCCTGTTTCTCTTCTAGATCCTGTCTGGGGTAATTAAGTGTTTGGAGGACATCAAACACCTCCTTTTGGTTTCCTTGGGGGGAATTCCTTCCATCATTGCAAAGATGGGGAGGGGCTCCCAGAGGGTGGCACTGCCCTGGGGTGGGTGCAGACTGCAGGATGCTGGCAGGTGGAGGTGGCTGCTAGAAAGCAGATGCCAAGTTTTCCACACCAAGGGGAGAAAAGGGGTTGCAGGCCAGTGGGAAATGCTCTGAGAGAGGCCATAAAGTTGCAAGGGCAGCTCAGGTCTCCTATTTGGGCATGGTAAGGAGGGCAGAGGGTTCTGCCCACGGGTAAGTGAGCTAAGGATGCTCCTACCCATCACCCCAGAGCTCTGCAAAAGGATGCAGGTTGCAGCTTCCAGACACAACTATTTCTGCTTGTAGCAGAAGTCCCTGGGAGCTGGGGGCACTTGGGCACAGAGCTGGCTCAAAGGAGGCAAGTTCAGGGTAGTGATTCCTGATTCTTCCTCAAAACTCAAGCTCAACACAAGCCCCTCTCAACTGCTTGCCCCCAGCTGCTGATGTTCTGGGAAAAGAAGTGATGAAAAAAACTTATTCTCCTCAGCACTTCTTCTGAGAATAAGTGGGGAACCACAGCTGAGGGAAAGACCTCTTGAGAGCCAAGGCAGGTGAAATAATATTGCTCTAAGTGGAGAGGAAAAAGGCAAAGGGAATAATCAGATGGAAGTGGTCAGCCTGCTCCTCCTCTCCACTGCCAGCTGAGGGATAAACTTGAGGCTTTGGTTGTGGAAGATGCCAGAGAGCTGCTCAGATACTTACAGCTTTCCCTGGAGGTCCTGGGATTCCAGGTGGCCCTCGGAAACCAATGTCACCCTGCAAAGAATAACACATCATGGCAATGCTGGGACAGTACAGAGTGAAGTGACAGCATCCCTGCAACCCAAGAAATACCCAAAGCCCTGGAAAGACAGCCCATATTTCTTGCAAGGCAATCCTGCAAAAGATTCTGTTCTGAACAAGCAAGTTTGAGGTCCCCACCCCTGTGTCTGGGCTGTGCTGGTATCTGTCATGGCCCTGCTGTTCTGATAACACACTTCTTCCTAAATAAAAGCAGGGAAAAGCCTGCATTTTGTACCTTTACAAGTTCTCCAGTGGTTCTCAGTAAGGACAAATACCACCTGAACCTCTAACAAGAGAAATTGGTGGTGGAGGGGGTGAAGAAATGAAAAGGTTTCTCTTACTCTGTCACCAGCAGGACCCATTGGACCAGGGAGACCTCTTAGTCCTCTCGGGCCCTAATTAAGAAAACAAGACAATTAAAAGTGTCTTAAATGATTAAGACAAGCACTGTTAAACATAAGAATGGCAGAAAAGCCTGATGAACCTATTCATGAGCACAGAAAACATTAAAACCCAATGAAAAGTGGCCAAAAGCTCAGCCTTGTGATGCACATGACATTTTCTTCTTCGGTGGGGACCTCTGAGCAAGTGATGCTGGAGTCACCCCAGGCAGAAACGCCCTCAAAGTCCAACCTTCCATCCACCCAAAAGGTGTCCAGAGCTCTACCAAAGCACCAATCACTTGGGTGTCTCATCTGAGCTGAGGTACCAGGAGCAGGACCTCAGGGAAAGCAGCTCCAGTTCTTTCTTCACCAGCATCCATTTCCCCATCTCTGGTTCTGCAGGGGGATTGGTGCCACCACTGAGTTCCACAGGGACAAGGACATGGGAAGTGGTCAGAAAAGGAGGTGATACCTGCAGGCCAATGCTGCCAGGGATGCCTGGAGGACCAGGAGGGCCAGGGTTGCCCTGGAGAGAAAAAACAAAGAGGAAAAGAGTGAGATAACATGAGCCTGCCAGCAGAAATCCATGGTATTTCCCATCTGATTTCTCCTTGAGCTCCCTCCCACCCAAATTTCTTCTGCAGAATTTGCTTCTATGTTCTGAGCAGTGTCTTCTACCTGCAGGAACATTTCATCAGCCAGGAATTTACCCCAGGGATTAATGCAGAGCTTTTTCCTGAGCTGACATCCCTGCACGTTGAATGAGATGTGTTAAGGCATCACACTGATCCTAACATTATGGGTTTGGGGAAGAGGAATTTTCTTGAAGCACCAGCACAGGGTCCTGCATGCAGAGCCATGGCAACCAATGCTCTGCACTCATTGCCACGTCTCCTTCAGCCTCATTTCTCCCTCTCTTCTTGAAAAAAATCATTTGTCATGATGTTTTTAAAGAGAAAAACCCTCCCCTGCCCCCTTTACATCAACATTTACCTTCTCTCCTTCTTTTCCTACTTCACCAGGTTCTCCTTTGTGACCAGTGTGGCCCTAGGAAGAAGAACCCCAAATAGTCACATTCCAGGACATATCCCAATTTCAAAATGGGAATGTTCTGAGACAGCTGTAAAGACCCAAACCCACACAACACCCGTGACCTTCCTGGGAAAATAATCCATGCACATTCTGTAAGGGGGGGAGTGGAGATCCCTCTGGGGTGAATTGGCCACAGCCCACTCCTGTCTTGCCTGTCACTGGGTCAGGATTGATCTAGTTTCAGGAATTGCCCAGATTTGGGTTTTTTTTTGTTGAGCACAGGCTCCAGATTCAATTCTCAACTGCAGGGACCAGAACTCAGTTCCCATCACTTCTGAAAACCCCATTCTTTACCTTTAACCTCTCCTTTCCTTTAAAGCATCTTTAACATCCCCACTACCCAGCTTCCCAGGAAATCCATGTGCTCCTAAAATCTTTTATATAAACTCTGATTGAGATCCCATTGTTATGGGAGAGACCCAGATTGATTTCAGCCATGCCAGATGTTCTACCTGCAACTTATTATATTTTTTTGTAGGGAAATGATATTATTGTATAGAGAATTTATATTATTGTATAGGGAATTTATGTTATTATAATTTATGTTATTATATAGGGAATTATAACTCCTCCTGGGTTTTCTGTTTTGGCAGCATAAACCCAGGCAGATTCATGGCTGCTTTGGAGAGGTGTGGAGCCTACAGGAGGGGTGTACTCTATAAAAAAAGTTTAATCCCCAGGGGTATTTTCTGGGGAGAAAAAACCTTGTATCTGCAAGTGGTATTTTTCTTACCTTGAACCCTGGCATTCCTGGGGGCCCTGGAGGACCTGGTGGGCACAGAGCTGGACACTGCAAGGAACAGAAATTTGCTTTATCAAGTACAGACCCAGGGAAGCTGGTGGGTGACAGTCCCAGGGAGAGGAGAAGAGGTCATGTGGGGTTTTGGGTCTAAACCCACTAAAATTAATGCACTGATGGCATCAAGTATTGACCCCATGGCAAGAGGGTCCTGGATAGGTCCTCAGGCTCCCAGTAAAAGGATGGGAATGGTCAGCATCCCTCTCTGAGCATGGACTGGGAGAAATCCTGAAGGCTGACAATTGCCCACAGTCCCAAATGCTGAAGAATCCCAGCTCCCCAGTAAAGCTGGGTCAGTGCCTTGTAAATCATGAGGCAGATATTTAATCCTATGGATTAATTGGCCCTTGTTGATTTCCTTTAGACAGCTCACCCAGCTGAAGCAAGGACAAGCATTTAGAGTTTATTGAAAGGAGACCTGTAAGAAAAGTCACCCAACACCTCTCAGCTGGTGTCTGCAGAAGTCTAAGGGTGGGAGAGCTCCCAAGAAGAGCTCTGGGAACAAATCAGAACACACATGGGCATTTTATGGGAGCTCAAAAACTCTAAAAACTTAATAAACAGGGAATGAGATTTTCTTCTGCAGCTTTCCTTTGGTTTTCTTTTCTAATAAAACCTCAGGCAACACCTCTGCTGAAGAAATCTAATTTTCTAGTATATTCCACAGGGCAACTTAAATTAAACTTGCAGAAATAGTATCATTTTCTACTAACTTCCACCCAACTTGCCATAAGGCAATCTAAACTGACTCTGAGCTTTTTTGGGGCATGCCAATTAGAAAAACCAAAGATGCTGTCACAACAGCAGCTGTGAAATCTGGAAATGTCACTTCCATCCTTCATGGACTTAACCATGCCTTTTATTCCCTGGAAAGAAAGGAATCAAGGCTTTTTCTACCAGGAAGCCTCAACAAAGCCCAGAGGAACCCAGTGCCACCATCCATGGAAATAAACAGTGCCACACACACGACCTTTTCTCTTGCAAAGCAGAGCTGGAAACAGATGCATGAAAAGCTCTTGTCATTTACCAAATGCTGAAGTTGTTTTAAAAAAAAAAAAACGAAAAAACAACCTGAAAAGCAAAGCAGGAAGCAAAGATGAAGGCAGTGGATCAGCATTAGCACATCTACCTCCTTGGAAGAACATTTTGGGCTTATAAAGACACACACAACACCACATCAGGGCTTAAACCACAAAATATTTTCATGTTCCATAAGGAAAAACCTACCTGAAGGTCCCCACCACCATCAGGAAAGGTGCCTGGAAGACCCTGCAATTCAAATATGTTTGGTTTAGTTTTTTTTTTTTTTTTTAAATACATTGAGACAAAAACCAGGAGAAAGGAGACTTTCTAGGAAAATTGCTGGCCCTCCCAGAACACATCATGATGTGAGCAACCCCAGAAACCTTGAGAGAAGAGAAAGCCCAAGCTGTGACTTCTCTAGGCCAATAAAGCTTGGATGTCACCAGGGAGAAGTCACTGCTCTCCTTGGGGCAAAGAATTTTAAAAATTTAAAAAAGATGTGGGACTCAGTGCCATGGTCTGGGAACCCCAGTGGTAGTGAATTAAAGGTTGGACTTGATGATCTCAGAAGTCCTTTCCAACCTGGATTATTCTGAGTATTTCTGAATAAATCAAGTGCTCGAGGCAATGGCAAGAAACAAAAAATGCAGCTTCTGGCAGCAAGAAGAAAATTCTGGACTCCCATAGGAATTATCTCACATTTATTTTCAGGTGTCAACTTACTGGAGGTCCAGGTGGTCCAGGAGGCCCTGGGAATCCTGGCAGACCAAAAGGTCCCTGAAAAGAGGGAAAAACAGTAAGAATTCCCCTTTTTCATCATTTAAATGAAAATTTAAGGGGGGAGGAAGGGTGGCTACCAAATACCAGTGCACGTTTGTGAATGGGGGACAAGGTAACAGGACTATTCTGTACCTTGCTTTCTGCAGAGGTTTCTGTGACTGCAGAGGGAAGAGCAGATGCAGATGGAAGTGCACAGATTAGGAAGGAAGAACATAATCCCTGCACCTACATCCCTGCTTTCCCTGGCTCTGTGGAGCTGGGGGCACCCAAACCTGACTGGGTGCTTCTGGGTTCCCTAAGATCAGACCCATCCTGTTCAATAGCTGCTTCTGAGGATGCTGCCAAGTTCACACCAGCTGGACAGCAGCTCTGATCTCATGGGACTGGCTGCTCTTTTGTCCTTACTCATAGCTGGTAAAGGAAGATGTGGCTGCAAGCAGTTGTAAACCTTTAGTATTGCACTGGGTGACTGGGGTGACCCTATACAAGTTGATTATTAATAGCATTTGCAGAGCTTGGACTCTCAGACATTCTTCCTGAATGGATAAGAGACCAGAAATGAAATTTATTCTTCTGTGGCTGTGGCATGTTCAATAAATGAGGATCAAGTAGGAGGAGGAACTCACAGGAGGACCCCGGAATCCATTTCCACCTGGGAGCCCGCTGGGTCCTGGGGGTCCCTGTGGAACAGAGGGAAAAGTTTTACACCTGGGGCAACCTCCTGGAGCTGCCAAAACCCAGGGACAAACAGTCTGGCTGTACTGGGTTGTTTAAATCCCCCCCTGAGCTGCACCCAGAAAATCACCTTGGCACTGCACAGCTTTTCCTCTTGTTCCACCTCCCCATGGAGCACAGGTTTGGGACACCTAAAGCCACCCCCTCTGACCCAGGGCACCTCTGAGATGCCCCAGGAAGCCACCAAAGAAAAGCTGCCCCAGAACTGGTCCCTTCCTGCTGCACCTTTCATTTACACCCCTGGCACCTTCCTTAGGGTGAGCACCCAGCACCCACCCAGGTCCTGACCTGCAGGATTCCTCATCCCTCTGCCCAGCACCCAAGGCCTGGGGTGGGTTTGGAACACTCAGAGTGTCCAATAAAGGTTGTATAATAATTCCAATTTCTTTTTTTTGAAAGAGCCTCATTACTTACAGGAGGTCCTGGTAGTCCTTTGCCCTGGAAACAACATTTAAAACAATAAAAAAATCACTTAGAAACCAAATATACAGGAAGGAAAAGCATAAATCCTCTTTGTTTGGGGTATGGTTTTTTTTTTTTTTTTAGTTTCCTTAGCACTCCTCTGTCCTTGATTACTGTAATTTGCAGTCACAGCTGGAGTCTTGATGAATCCTTTTGTTGCCTCTAATAATTTGTATTCCCTTTGCATTGCTGTTACCTGTGAGACATCTCTAAGTGAAGCCCCACGCTGAGACGTGAGGGTGGGACAGGAGCACTTCTGAAGACAATGCTCTACTTTATCTACTTTTCCTTTTTTTTTTTTTTTTTTCCTTTTCATTTTAATAGACATTACCTAATGTCTAATGATTCTGATAGCATTTGTCATGCCAGTCTTTATCCCAAGCTGGGTTGCTTTTAACATCTCTGAGAATAAGAGGCCCCTGTGTTCCCAGAGCAGGTCACACAGACACATTTAAACACTTTAAACAACATTTTTACTCAATTCAAGCTTTTCTCCCTTTGTTTGGGATCCAAAGCTTCCCACCTTGTCTTGGTAATGGTTTTGGCAAAGTTATTACACATCATCTGCTCATCATGCAGGTCTAGGAGATACTTACAGCTGGTCCAGGTGGCCCAGCGGGTCCTAATGCACCCTATGGGAAGAAAAGAGTGGAAATTAGCAGGAATAAACCAGAAATCTCCATTTGGGAAGCCCCCAGCACTGCTCTCCATGCCACCAACATCTGCTTGGCAGCTCCAGAAAGGGCACAGAGCAGGAGATGCTGAATTCACAACTATAAGGACAGAAACTTAGGGATGATGACTCTGTCATTGCTGATTAATTACTGGATTAAGGAATACTGGAAGATAGGAAGGAAGGATGTCCAGAACTGGTCCCAGCAACCTTCTTCCCCACTTGGAGGTCAAGAGAGAACGGAGACAAAAACATGAGCTGCTCCTAAAAGCCTAAAGACACCTCTGCAAGGCAGAGCTGGCCTCAGCTTGGTCCCCAGGAATATCTAAATGTTTGTACATTGAATTTCATTCATGGGAAATATTACTATTCATAACACATCCATATCCCAGCTCCAGTGACTGAATTATCTGAAACTATTTACAAGCTTTGGCCTCAGTCTGCTGAATTCTATTAATTCATACATTTCCCTGGAAGCCAAGCCAAAGATTTGCCAGCTTCTGCCTTTTGCCTTGGCAAATCCCCCATCTCCTCTCTCCACTTTGCCTTCTTACTCTTCAGCTTCCTTGGAGCTTGGCCTTAGACTGGAACTAAGTCATTCCTGAGGCTGCTGTGTTCCTGCTCAGTAAGGCAGCCAGACCTTAATCCCTTTGTTGCAAAGATGCCAGCATTGGCCCAGAGACTGTAAAATGAATTACAGGCAGTAGTTCTGAAAGAGAAAATGAAGGGAAATGTAAAAATGGACAAAAGCAGCAGAATGGTGCATTGACCTTGGCAAGCATCTGCTAAGAGCACCCAAGAGATCAGGGGTGTGCAGTGTTTGGCTGATGCTCTCAGGTCCAAAAAGCCTCCTCAGAGAAAAGCTGCTGCTGTGCCAGAGGAGGGCAGCTGATGAAAGCAGACCAAATTAATCATTCTTTTATTAAAGGAAAGAAAAAAAAAAAAAAAGGAAAAAAAAAGAAGTGGCAGAGGTGTAGCGATGCCAGTTGAATGATTTTATGTTTCTTAAATTCCTTCCCACCCCAGAGTTCTCAAAATGCTGCACAGAAACATCTCAAGAATGATGTTCTGAGCTGGAATGAAATGATATCTACCCCTAGGACCAGAAGAAGACAGGCAGAGCTGGAAAATATCCCAACACACTGCTGCTTGTTGTGATCCCAGGGATGGGGTTGGCCCTTTCCTAGTGCTCTGCAGACCAAATGAGATCAGAAATATTTCCCTTGTTAAACTGAAAGAAAAAGATACCAAGGGCCTGAGGCATCATTAGGAGCAGTTCTGTAATCCAATAAAAATCAGCTGAGTTGTAAATGTCAGCTCATTCATTTCCTTTGCTGCAGGTTACTCTGCTTTCTGTCACTTTTATCCTAAGGCTCAAGTCCTTACAACTGCTGATGGCTGTAAGGGACAAGCTGGGCTCTCCTCCATGAAAAAAGAGCATTCAGTTCTTGGCACCTCCTGCCTGGCACCCTAACCCTGGTCCCCCAGAAACCAGCCAGGTAACCCCTGCCAACATAAAACCACAGAATGCTTTGGGTGTAAAGGTACTCTGAGGACCACCCAGTCCCACCAGCCCAGGCTGCTCCAAGCCCCATCCAACCTGGATGCATCCAAGTGGCAAAAGGCTGGCAGAGAACCCCAAGTGCCACGAGTTGGGACTTCACTCTCTGTAATTTTGGTGTCTTTGAGGGTGGGAGGTGCAGCACACAGCCAGGAGCACTCCTGGTACTGGAAAAATCATCAAATCCCTGAGCAAGCTGGGGGGATTCCATTGAGTTCAAAGGAGAAACTCAATTACACCTGGATTTTAATAACATTGCCTGACTCAGCTCATTCTCCTGGTGACAATGTTCTTTTGATTAGAAAACAAGCTCACCATAATTTTCCACTTTATGGATATATATGATGGAGCACAGGAAATACTTGATTAATATTACATCCATAAACAACCAGGAATAATAAGGTTTCTCTCATTGCTTAGAGTGGGAAGCACCAAACTTCAAAATGTTCAACTTTGAAAACTTTTCAACAATGGATTGAGCCCTGAGGTCAGAACCCAAGGGCTAAAAATGAAGGGTTTTGTCAACTGAACAAATAAATAGGTTTGATCTTATCAGTCTGTAAGCAGAACCATGAGGAAAGTTAATGGATGCTGATAGGAACAGAAGTATTTAAGATAAAACCATTTTGGTGTGCTGCCCTCACTATACTCTGCCCCTGGTCAGACATGAACTGTCAGAAGGTGGCAGAAAAAAAATAAAATAATCATAGAATCAGAACAATTTGGGTTGGAAGGGACCTTGTCTTCCAGGACCCCACTTCCATGTGCTAAAAACCTGCACACCACAAACTCCCTGCCAGAAAAAAACTTGTTTATTCAGCAGAAATCACAGGATGAAGCATGAACTCAATCCCACAACTTTAATTAACACCTGCTCACCTCAGGGATGCCTGAAATAAGTTCTGAGAGGTGAGGAGAAGACAAAGTCAGGATAAAAATGCTGACCTTTGAGAGTGCTAAAGCTTTAGAGTTGGGTGTGGGGTTTTTTTCTCTCCTTTCCCCAGGTTTTTATCAGACCAATTAAAATGATTTGCCAGATGAACCACTGACCTTGAAAAGCTCCCACAGATGACAGCAGGTCCCAGAGTCTGCCCCATGCTGACAGATTGAGTTAGAAGAGAGGGGAAAGCAGATCAAACCAGAGCAGGAGTTACAGCAACTCTGCTAAAACAACCTTTGTGTATCCTGCAAATACCTGAAGAGGAAATTCTGGTGCCCCAAAATTATCTGCTCAGTTACCTGTAATTTAGGACCTTGAGTGCTAAAGGGGGCATGGGCAAATACCACCCCCAAACATAAAACAGGGGCAAAAACCTCCTCACAGGCTTCTGTGTGTGGTCCTGAACGTTTCTATATCAAAAATCAGGGGATAATTCCCAGAAGATGCTCTTGGCACAGGTGGTCTGAGAGGAGTCAGGATGTTGCAGCCCTGGATCTCCAGGGAAAAAGATGGGCAAGAGGAAAAACAAAGGAGATGATTTTGATGCAGGGGCCAATGGATGGAGGCTTGGAGCTGTCACCAAGATGCTTGGGCCCTGCCACTCGGATTTCTGTGGCCAAGAAAGTTTTGCTTTGCACATAGGAAAGGAAGGAGAGGCCCTCAGAGATACAGGGCCCTGCCATTTCTTCAATTAAATGAAACAACTGAGAGTTTCAAGCTTTGGGAACCTCACTGGGGCAGCCAATGGATTATTGAGATATATTCACCATGTTAGAGAAGTTTCCCTTTTCTACCCTCTGTGGGGTGTTCAGCCCCCCAATAAACCAGCTATGGATATAATCCTTATCTTCCCACTCTGGAAGCCAGGGAATCAGACATTCTGGATCAAAATCTGTGCTGTTTGGCCACTAATGCCTAGTGCTTGATATCACAAGGAGGCCCAAATACCTTCCTGGCCCCAACAGAGATGCTCCAAAGGCCATCTGTAACATCTCAGGCAGTCATTTCCCTATGGTGCCCTTAGCAGAGCTGGAATATACAGGAAGCAAGAAAAAAAAAAACCCTTCTTATTTCTTGCTGTGCTGTCTGGGGATGACTGTGCCAAAGCAACTCATAATGTCAACCATATGGACAGCCCCAGAATTAATAAAAGGCAAAAGTGTAAACAGTTAATCCAGAGTTGCAGGAATTAGAACAGGGCTCCATACCCACACTGCAAAAAAAGGCCAGAATAGCTTCAGTTTGATGAGCTTCATAATTAAGTCAATCAGCTGCTTCAAGAAACTTTTTAGGGTACACAAAACAGCACCAGAGCTGCTCTGCACTGGTGTTGCCACCACTACCCAAGCACATCCAAAGCCTGTGAAAGAAAGAGGAATCTCTGCCTTGCTTACTGAAAAGCTACCCAGGACTTCATTCCAAGAGCCTGAGTCCTCTGCAGGGGTTCACAGATAAATCAGCCATCATCATCATCATCATCATCATCATCATCATCACCATCACCCCAAGGTCACCCATTAGGCAAAGGAATGAGAAATCCTCAATGCAAGCAGTGGCAATGTTCATTTAAGGGGACTTAAGATTTAATGTGGCACTCACACGGTCTCCTGGAGGCCCATTTGGGCCAGGTGGGCCATCAGTTCCTGTTAAACCCTGTGGAAAAAAATAATAAATGTGTGAAACCAGAGATACATAGTCATTAGAGCTGTAGGATGTGCCTGACATTTCTCCTGCTGTGCATATGTAGATCCAAGATCCACTTTGCTTCTCCAACAGCCACAGCTGATGAGATGCTTTGGGAGAACACCCACACCTCTCTGAAATAATCCAAAAGGTCTAAGAGAAGGTGACAAAAATACTCACATCCACCCCAGGAAGGCCAGGCAATCCAGCTTCCCCAGCTGCTCCAGGCTTCCCTGGTGCACCTTTTGGCCCCTACACCAGAAAAACAGGTAATTATTTTTACATCAGACAAACAGGTCATTATTTTTAACACCAGATAATCAGATAATTATTTTTAACACCAGACAAACAGGTCATTATTTTTAGCACCAGAACAAGAGGAAGGTGGCACGTGTTGATAGAGGCTCCAGGATGGGAGCTCACTTGTTGGTGTTTTATCTGATACCAAGGTGGAAGAAATCCTGAAGGGAGGGGAACCCTGCCTCCAATCCATGTCTAAATCCTAAATACACCTCAGTTCTCTGGCTCAGCCCCACACTCAGTTCCCCATAAGCTTTTCCTGGTAGAAGGGGATGGAGCAGGTGGCCCAAAGCAAAGAACTGTGACACCTGGTGCAACTTTGAGCACCCCTTGGCAGACCAAGAAGCAGAAGCAGGCTCAGATCAATGCCCAAAATAACCCTGCATGTGTGGTTTGGGGGCAGTTTTGTTAGAGGGGTGATGCTCCAGCTTTATTTCATGCATTCCCCACTAGCAATAAAGCAGGAGAACACGTTGGTCCCCAGGACCAGGGCTGAGCATCTTCAGTCCCGTGGAGCCCTTATGGAAACTCTGCTGCAGAGCAAGGAAAAATCAAGAAAGTCTTAATTCTTGCACTTGTCATGAGGATGAGCATCAGCCAGGAAATACTTACAGGTGGGCCTGGCAAACCAGGAGGGCCTGGCTCCCCCTAAAATGGGAAAGAAAAGCATTCAGTGTTAGTGCTGAACCTCCTCCAGTTGGCTTTTCACAACACAAAGATGTTTCTTGCTGCCACAGCACCCAGATCTCCCTCTATCCCTGCTCTTAGGATGCTGATGCTCTGGATCCTGCTGCCCCCCAAAAGCAGGATGAGCTTGGAGAACCTTTAATTTCATCTCCAGTTGGGGATTTGGTGAAACCCACACCCCCAGCATCCCAGACACAACTAATGCTTCTGATCAGTGCCAACACCTCCAGCATTTTCCAGATATACTTAAAAATTCTCTGTACTTGGGCAAGGCTTTCAAACATCTTCCTGATGAACCAGAGGGATATCCTGCTAAGCTCCAGGTTTCCAGGACACAAAACAAAACCTTAGTGCTACCAGGAGCTGGGGACCATCAGGAAGTGAGGAATGAACAAATTGTCTGCAATTATTTTCCTCGTTTGGCTCCACTTTGACAGGAAAAGCAAATGAACAAAGCCCCCAGCTGATTTCCCCCTAATCCAATTGCACAAATAGATTCAACCAAGTTTTATAAAATATTTCAGGAGCACTAATTTTTTTCCCCTATCCTAATGGAAAGAGCAGCATTCAAAGTGTTCACAGTGTTTAAAAAGCCTTTGAATAACTCCTATCTCACCCAGACAACAAGATATCTGTGTTGTTTTGTGCTAAAAATCACTTTGTGTCCCTATTCCTGATGTCTGGATGGTGCCCTCCCCTCCATGCTTTAGGATGAATATTATGAGAATATTCTGAATATTCATACACTGAATATTATGAGAAAGCCAGGTCTTGTGGGCAAGCAGAAGGGAAGAGGCTTATTGATCCCCTGGAAGGCCAAAATCCATATGGAAAAAAGGGTGCTGAGGTGAGGATGGATGCAGAGCTCTGGTGAGCAACCAAGCAGAGAGCAGAGGGACAGGGAACAGAGGGATCTTTATGCTCTGGTTTGCTGCAGCAACCCCTTTGCTGCCCTTTGCCCACAGATTCTCCATAAATAGTTATCATTTCCAGGGGTGGGAAAGGTTCCCTGCCAAGAAAATGAAGGGAGTGGTTCTTTTGGCAGCAAATGGGATAAAAAAGCAGCTAGAGATGGTTTACTCCTTCCTCCATCACTTGAAATTGCCAACCCCTTGAATTAATTTTTTTTTTCCTTGCCTAATGGGCACAGCAAAGTCTCAGCATCAGGATGAGGTTGTTTGGGACCATTTTAAACCTTGACCCTGGTGCTGGGGACCCCTGTGGGACTCAGCAGGAGCCCCAGAACTTCAGGCAGCTAAATCAAAAGCCTAATCAGTGTTTCTGCCCCTGATGCCAGGGCACTGGGAATTAGAGGCACAGACTGCCAGGAAAAGGCAATGCTTTCCTAGGGCTACGTGAGAGACAGAAGGAAGTTTGCTCCTTCCTAGCAAGTCAAGCCAGGAGATGAAAAGTTGGGGAGAGGGAAAGAAAAAAAGGAAAAAAAAAAAAATGCAAGCTTGATTTTTGAAAAGTGACAATTGCTGATTAGCAATTTGGGGAATTAAATTGCACGCCCAGAAATAATTCCCAGGAACTTGTCACTAATTCTTCCCATCATAACATGCTGTTTCTAGCCTTGAGAGGGAGAGATTTTGCTTGTTACTGGGTAAGAAACGTGAAACATGTTACAGGCTGTAATTATAAAATATTTCAAAGGGACTTCATGTCACAGGCAGGAACCAGTGCAGCAGCTTCTAGAAATTGTGCTTGTGGGGTTCATCCAAGGTTTTTTTGGAAAGATTCTGAATAATTCAGCTGTGTGTTAGGCACTGCTCAGCACCCATCCAGCTCAAGGGCTGTCCAGTGACTCTTCCCACACAGCAACCCATCCAAAGCCATCTGGTGAAGGTGAGCTGGCTGGAGTGGCTTCCAGACTTCAGGAATCATGCATAGATATGGCCCAGAAAAGTTCTGATTGTGTTTAATTTAAAAAAAAATAAAAATAAATCTCAAACAAACCCAAAATGATGGGTTTGTTCTTTGTAGGGGTAGAACTGACACCACCTCTCAGAATCCACAGGGTCCTCTCCATGCAGGGCCATGAAAATGCAGAGCAGTGCCTGGATTTTATATGCCAGGATTTTTCATAGGGATTCCCAGAAAAATGGTAGCCAGGAGGGCTGCAGGACTGTGCACAGGAGGGATGTAGCTCAAGTCTGTCCAAAGGAGAGGCAACTGCACGGCCAAAACTCCAACCTCAAGCTGGGATTGCAAGACCTAAAACACTTTCCTCAGCCATCTGATTTATTAGGACTGAGTTCTTCATATAAATTGGGTGTTGTTATTTGGTCCTGTTCCACAGGGAGCCTGAAAAAACTTTTGGCAGTGGCTTCCACCAACATCTCCTCAGGCTCCTGTTCCCATCAGAAGTGATGCTGGGCTTGGTCCAGAATTCCTGGGTGAAATATCCTGGGGCAAAGAGGAACAGAACAACACGGCCACAGGGATTTGCTTCTTTCTGATTTGCCTCTACACACAAGCTGGTTATGATTTGAAGTCTGGAGGGCTTCATTCCTCCTAAATTCTTCTATTTCACTCTGAACAGGGCATCCCCTTCAGCACATCATGGAGAAGCAGAAAGAAACCATCTGGGCAGCAGCTCTGAAATTTTCAGGCTACAAAACCAGAGTGAAATTTTCAGGGAAAGTCTGTGTTGGCCAAAAGGACACTTCAGAGGGACCAGCTGTAAATCAATGAGGTTCTCTTTGCAGAGAAACCAACCTTGCTGCTGGGAAACCTCAGCACTGCAGACAAAAAAGCTCCTTGTTCACCATACACCAGGACATTTTTTAACTTTCTTTTTAAACCTTCTTATGCAAAAGAAAACGACCTGTGTGGAATGAACAGATTTTTTTTCAAGGTTGCTTTAAAAGCCCAGTTCTAAGAAACTTACTTCAGGTTAAAAATCCCTGCCCTGTTTCAAAAGAATCTCGGGGGGACAAGCTCTGCTTAGAATATTAAAGAGAGAATCCAGCCTTTTGGAGTTGATGTGGTCTTGAAGATCCATTTGATGCTCTTTTTACCCACTGACAACTACAGGACACAACTCAGTCCTTATCCAAGAGATGCAAAGAAAGAAAAAAAAATTCATTTCTATGGAAACATCAATTACAAGTAAATAGCACAAGGTTTTCTCCTCCAGGGAGTCCTGTGCTAAGTTGTCTTCTACCTCTGCAGGAGGTGTATTTATAAGGAACTGCCTGGGGAAATAAACCTTGCTCATTTTATTTGCCTTTTGTGCCAGCAGAGGCACCCAATGTCTGGGAACCCAGGGGCCAGACACAGACCTCACAGCCCAAAGGAAGCTAGGGATGGCCATGCTGACAACCCTGAAATAAAATCAATATCAAATGTCCAGTCAATATCAGTGTCCAGTCCTGTATATTTGGGTTGCTTGGAGCTTCTCTTGCAATGTGGGGGCTCTGAAGTGCCACACAAACCTCTCTCTGTACCACAGAACCTGCAATGACCCTGGCACACATCATACCCATGCACTCAGCTTTATATATTGCATTCCCCTTCCCCTCTGGACACCAAAAGAGAAAAATGAAGCTTTGCAAGCAGGGCCACAACCCCCCATCCATACACAGACATTGTCCTGAGCTCTCTATTGCATCCTGCAAAGAACCTGAAGCCACTCAGCACCTCTGCCTTGCAGAACAAGGTCTCTTGAGGTTTGCCCTCCAGGTCCACCTCTAATGGATGACCCAAAGCCTGGGGCTCTGGGGAACATGAGCAGCATCCCTGCTCAGTGCCTCTGCTCCATCCCTCACCCTCCTTTAGCTGTTTGCCCCCCACCCCATGGCACTCACATCTATGCCATCCTTGCCAGATGGTCCAGGGGGTCCTCGTGGTCCAGGAGGGCCTTGTGGTCCTACTCTCTGGAAGGATTTGGGACCAGAGAGAGAGAAAAGTTTATTTTTGCATCAAAAGAAACACAGGGGCTAAAGCAGAAAGCAATGGCCAAGTCCTACATCTTAACCCTAAATCTGCACTAATCCTCCATCCATCCCCCCCCCCCATCAACACCATCCTGCATGGGCTCAGAGGAGTTCAGGACCTCTGCAAGGCTCTTTGGAAAATTGTTTTGGCTTGGGGCTCTCATTTAATTGGTGGTTTATGAGGGAATCGGAGCTGAATAAAATGGGTTTGGTTGTGTAGGACAGTTTTGGTTTGGGCAGAAAAGAAAATGCAAAGCCCACAGACTAAAGGTGCCAGTGCTTGGTATTAAAAATGTAATTTATAGCCCCAGCCTGGTGGGTGATGGAATATAGAAGGAGAAAGGAAAAAGCTCCTTTCAGAGCAGGATGCCATTTGAAAATCTGAGATTTTGGGGGAGGTCTGAGGTGGGGGGGAAGGAAAGGAAGGTCCAATAAATGACTTCTGTATGGAGAGGGCTCCAGAGAGCAGCTTGCTGTAGCTCCTGTGAACAAAGGTTTCATTGTGGAGGCAGCTCTGCTCCCAGCAGATGAGGGCAGCTCCCAGCTCTCAAGCCAGACTGCAAAAAATTCCTCCCTAACACAATGAAAAACCCTGGCTGAGGTGTTAACTTCCCCAGGGAACAACACTGACACCAGGCAGGGAAACTCAATGCAGCTTCAGGTCTGAGATGACAAGGGTTAAATCCACTGCTGCAGAAACATAAATTGGGAACCCTGATTTGGGGAAGGACTGAGACATTCTGATTCAGCTGAAGAGCCAGAACAGGTCACTTTGCTGCTGTAAAAACAAACTTTTTCACTTCCAGCAACAGGTCTCCCCTTTCCCAAGGTTTTATTATCTCTGGGAAGTGCAGCCCTGAGGGGGAGGACAAGCCTGACTATGGGAAGTTTAAAGCAGATCCACAGCCAGGGGGGTTTGCTGGATAACAGCCCCAGCTACACAGAGTTTTAATAAACTTTAGAGCCTAATAACCTGCTTTTTGCCACACTGCATCCTGCAGGCACAACACACACTTGACAATATCCTTCTGACCTTACAGACTCGAGTGGAAGAAATAAATGAGGCTCCTTACCTGAGCTGATGTTGTGGCCAAGAGCCAACAGAGGAAGAGGAGCCCAAGAGAGGAGATTCCAACCATGGTGCCCAGGCTCTGCCTCTCTTCCTTCCTCCCGGGATGCTAAGCCCTTTCTCCTGCAAAATCCAGCAGATCCCTCCTCCTGGGTCTCAGCTTACACAGGAGCCTCCTGACCTCCAGAGAAACCTGTGGCTCCAGTTGGAGGGGCAGAGCTGGGAGGAGAAGCTGGGAAGGAGGTGGGAGAAGGAGGGGGAGCAGCAATCAGTCAGTCAGGGAGGTTCTGTCCATCCCTCCTGGGCAGCCCCAGCCCTCAGCATCCAGGGGGGAGCAGAAGGAAGGCAGGGCAGGACTTGCAAACACAGCACAGGAATAAAAATATCCAGCTGGAGATATGAAAATGTTCCCCAGGTCTCACCCAGGGATAGTTCTGGAAAACCATCACCCCCAGCGAGAAAAAAAGCAAGAGAAGGGGGAGCCTGAAGCCACCCAAAACCCAACAGACACCTAGAAATGCACTTACTGCTTTGCAAGGTGGTTTATTAGCTCTGGAGGTGTAGTCACATCTGGATTTGTTTTGTGGTTTTTTGTTTGTTTGTTTTGGGGTGGTTTTTCTTTTTTTTTTCTTTTTTTTTTTTTTTTTTTTTTTAATTTTATTTTATTTTATTTTTGGGTTGTGTTTGTTTCATTTTGTTTTGTTTTTTCAGGGAGATCTAAAGAATGCCAGCTGATTTCTTGAGAAAATGATGCATCCTCTCCAGAGAACAGATGATGACCACAGATCCAAGGAGGAAGAAACACAGTGCCTTACAAAAATCCTCACCACAGACACCCCTGTGCTTGTATCCTGAGGAACAAGCCCACTGGACTCCAAACCCCAGAGCCAGGCTGGCCACCTGCCCTCCAGCCTGCTAGCCCAGGAGCCACCCAAAAACCCAAATCCTTGCTGTGCAGAGCACCAGGACACAGACTTCTGAGCACATCATTCAAGGAGAAGCGTGGAGGGAAGTGTCTTTTTTCCCCCAGACATTCCCTGGTCAGATTTGACAGTGGTGGAGGAAGACTGAGCATCATCTCCACTGGGAGCAAGCAGCAGGCTGGGTCTCCTGGTGAACCCACTCCTGGTGAACCCACTCCTGGTGAACCCAGACTCTGCTTGGGAAGGCTGGGATAGTCCCAAGGACCCTCTCAGAAGAGGTGCTCAAGGTCTATGGTCATGTCCTGCCCTCAGAGGTGAAAAAATCCAAGTGGAAGCTGGTAGGAATTCAAGCCATGCTTTAATAGGTGACATCAACACAACAAGTTCTGTGACACAGCTCTGGCTCTTGCTGGAAAACATCCTGAGAACTCCTCACTGCAAACACCTACAGCCCAAACCCCAAACCTGGGCATGACAGGGTTTGGGTTGAACACTCCATACTGGGGCTCACAGGGAAATCCCAAACACAGAAACAAGCACTGCAACCAAATGTGTGATCTGTGCCCCAACTGAGCACATACTCACAATGAAAACTTCATTAAATAAGAAAATTACTATAAATCTGCACAAAAGCCTTGATTAATGCTTCCTTACGGATTTTTTTTTATGAAAGTTTTTTCACTCAGCATCTTGAGGGTGCTTATACCTGTCATAAAGTGTATTCTCATTGGCTACTTAACTCCATTGGTTCATAATAACAATTCAAAAAGTATTTTTAAAACATTAAAAAATTAAAACATTTCTCCAGCACGTGTGTGATCACGACCATTAGATGTTACACTTGCAAGGCTTTTATTCCCACACACAAGCTGGACCAAGACCTTGATCTTGGGAAGGAAAATCCCATCAAAACCCTTGACAAATGAAGCTTCTTAAGGAGCTGTAGCAGAGAGAGGAAAAACATTCAGCTTGCCACCTCTGGCAAGGTGGACAAGCCTCTGGCCATCTCCTTCCCAAAACAAACAGCACCTAAAAACCTCCAAATTAAACCAAAATATCTGAAAGTCCAGACCTTCTGGGAATGGACTGGCAAATCCTCTGCTGTAAACCTCTAGGAATAAAAGTCCTAAATTGCTTAACACTCTTTCAGCCTTGGTTGAACACTGTATAAATCAGGCAGAACAGCTACCAGGGAGGTCAGCAACATTAAGGCAGGGAAATAGCTGGCAAGGTCTGAAAGTAAATCCTTGAGGGCTGTAAATAAATGAACCAGACAAGTGTAGCCCCTCCAATTAAAGTTTCAATTAACTGCTGTCCTGGTTTGGGCCAGGATAAAGGTGATTTTCTGTCTTGTACTTTTGCTTTTAGCTAAGTCTCTTGTTAGTTGCACTTGCTGAAATTAACAGCAAGTTTCTCAGACAGTGTGTGTTTCTAGGACTGATAACACTTGATGTTTAGAGTTACTGCTAGAGACTGGTGTGCAGAGCCAAGGACACTGCTCAGCTCTGAGGAAAACATAAAGAGGTCCCACCTGCAGCTTCCTTTGGGGAGGAACAGACAAGATAGATGCCAGAATTCACCAAACAGAGGATTCCATCCCATACACCTCATCCTCAGGATAAATTTGAGGCATCACAAGGGCCAAGGGAGATTTCCTGTTCCAGCTTCCAGCTGCCTGCCCTTCCTGCCTTTCCTGCTTCCCTTCCTTCACCCAGCATCCTGGAAGGATCCCATCCCTTCCTCTGCCTGTGCTCCTGATCCATCCCAGCCCATATCTGTGTGTTTCTGCCTCCAGCTCCCAACTGCTCCTGACCCCAGGAGTCCAGCCTGGACTTTCCCAGGGCTGCCCTGCAGCCTCGGTGGTGACGTGAGAGCTATTGGGGGAAAGGGGGGAGGAATGTGGTATCCATTTTCCTGTATATTTGTATATATTTAGTAATTTTTCCTATTCATCATTACTGTTTCATTAAAGTTGTGTAGTTTAGTTTCCAACCCATCAGTCTCTCTCCCTTATTCTCTCTCCTTTCTTATCAGGGAGGAGAGAGAGATTAATAGAGAGCCTCTGTTACTCAGTTTAATTGCTGGGCCAGTGTTAAACCCTGACAACTGCCCAGAAAACCCAATGATGGTTTCCAGACATGTTCACATTAATGTGCCCTCACTGTCTTGACATGCTGACCATTAATGGTAGAACAACCCTGATTTAGCTGGGGAGCAGGATAAATTTGACATATCTCACTTCATGGAAAGGGGCTGCAGAAAAAAAAAAGAGTCCCAAAGACTGCTGCAAATTAATGGCAGAGCTTGAAAAGCTGCTGTGCCAAATACCTGCTTCATTTTGGCAATTAAAAGAAGGCCTTTGAGCCAGCAGTGGGCATCAATACCTGTGGAATCAAGGGTGTGAAAATGTTGGAAAACCTGAGGAAGAAGAGCTCAAGGCAGCTTTAGGTGACGTCTGAAGGTTTTTTCTCTTTGAAACCAGTAGATTATTCATATTTTCAGCTTTAACAAGTGCCACAAAGCAACTTCTGCAGGGGATAAATGGAACAAATTAAGCAGCACTTTACACCCTACAGGACAGTGCCCAAAGGTGTGTATCTGTACCCCAAGGTGAATACTGGTCAGAGAGACTACTTATTTTACCCCACTCTAAAGCCAAACCTATTTTCTTTACAGGAAGAGAGGCAACTACACTCTTACATGATGTGAAATGCATATATTCATCTCTTTCAAGCAAATGCCACAAAAATAATGATTCCTGTCCTAGAAAGCAGAATCTTTGCCAGGAATAATCCTCCTGGGAAGGTACCACCTTTCAAAATAACAAACAGAAGTTACAGGGGAACAGAAAGAAGCCTGGCAAATTAGGTCATGCTGTCAATAACACCAAAAATCATGTGTTTAATAAATACTCAGCTAGTTCAAACAAGGAAACATTATAGTTTTCCTCTTCTCTTGAAGAAGAGACAGAACCAAAGCAAAGTGCAAAACCCCCTGTTACTGCAAGATAGTCCTGAACATCAGATAAAAAACAGGAACAGGACACAGCCTGCCTGTGAAGAAGACTAAATTAATTAGTTTTCTTCTTTAGGATAACCAACCCCAGTGAAGTACTCCAGGTGATACTAAAAAAGCAAGGAAAGGTGGAAGTCAGACAAGGGCTGGATCAGTTTATTCTTCCCTGTACTTCTGCTCTCCCAATCACTACAGATGGAGTTAGGGCTCTGTCGTTTCCTTGAATTCCCACTCTGCTGGTCTCATTCTGCTGCCACCTGCTCTTCACTGGGTTCTGCTGCATGCTCAGAGCTTTCAGGTTTTTGTTTTGCAGCCTCAGCACTCTCTTCTTCTGGACAAGAGGATGCCATGTTCTGCTCAACACTCTCCAGAACTTGTTTCTTGTCTGTGACTTCTGCTTCCCCTTTTCCACTCACATTTCCTGTGGTTTGAGGCTGTTCTACCCCATCTACCTCATTTTTGCCACCCAGGAGTGGGCTGCTGCAGTGATGCTGATCATTCTTTGCTGGGACTTCATCTCCACTTGGCTCCAAGCCACTATTTATTGGAGAAGTCCTGCCAGTCTTGAGACCCCTGGCTGGTTCCAGGCTTCCCACACCATTTGCATTACCCTCACCCTTCTCACTTGGTGCTTCTACAGTTGCATTTTTCTCACAGACATTTTCTTTTTCAGATTCACTCTTTGTAACAGATGGATTTAAATTGGCACTAGAAGCAGACAACCCCATGCTCAGGTTTATGGCCAAGCTGCATGATTTGTTTCTGGGGGGCCTTTTATCAACTCTCCTCCGTTTTGCAGTTGCATCACTGGCCTCTGGCACTGCTGAGTCTTTAGTATTTGCATTATCTTCCTTCTGTGGTTCCTGATTCTCTTCTGCTTGTACCAGTGAACCTGAGGAGGTGATTTCTGCATCAATTGCACACTCTCCCAGGTTACGGGAAATGTTCTCAATATCAGGAGGGCTTTTCAGAGGAGCACTCTTTGAGCAGTCTGCCATATTTGTACCCAGTTTTCTCTTCTTGCTCTCCTTCGTGCAATCATCCTCTGCCATACCCAGCACTTCTTCAGCCTCACTGTTTAAATCCTTCTCCTCCTGCTGCTCCTCTTCCCCATCCCCTCCCCTTGCAGGGCATTCATTTGGCTTCTCTTTTACATCTCCATCATTCCCTCCAGGCAGCAAGTCTGCAGCATCTCCAGCTTTCTGTTCTTCTGCTGGGGACTGGCTCTGATCTTTTTCCACAGAATCATCACATTTTTTGTCAGCAGTTTCCTGCTTATCTTCAGCCTTTTGCTGCAGCTGTGACTTGGTGAGGTGTGGTCTGTACTTCAAGAGTTTGTCCTGTGGTCCCCACACAAATTCGCTCCGAGGTTTGAAGTGTCGCCAGGCGTAGTGAACCAGTTCTCTCCTCTTCTTTCTGCTTCTGAGGGTGAACAGGAAGTAATCCAAGGCACTTCTCTTGACATTTGGTAACGTTTCCTCAACGAGAGTTTCTCTGAGGAAAAACTTCACCAAGTGGTACTGATAGTGTTCATAGCCCATCTCCCCCAGGCACTTCAGGATGCGCGTAATCCGCAAGTTGTTGTGGCTGTACCTGCAATAAACACCCAAGCAACATGGTGAAGTGACTCTTACAAGCCTGAAGTCACCAAAAAACACTCCTGCAAAACGTTTTGGGCATTGATTCATCTGTTAAAGACCATTTGACAACGTGGACTGGAGTCCAGGTGACCCACTTTTAAAGCAGCTACTGCTGCTGCCTGCCTTCAGCAGTGTTTTCCTTGCTCTTCTTGGATTAATCACCTCAGCTCCTTGGAAATTCAATAAACAATCAAGGAAGCATTTGGAAACACTCCTACTCAGTGCTTTAACAGAGTCCTGTGAAAGCTTTTTGTCTACTTGTGAAAACGTTTCAGTGCTTCCTATTAAAATAATGGTTTTAAACATAAGTTCTGCTAGATTAAGTACTAACATCTCCACAATGCCTATATTCCCTGCTTTAGGATGACAACATGAAGAACCCTGCTGTTAACAACTGCACTGGACACAGAATGAAACCTTTCTCAGTTGGTTCTTATTATTCTTGTCATTTATTACAGGGAGAGAATGCACTGACCTCCAGTCAGAGGCTGAGCCAAGCCAAAAATACTTTAGTTGGTTAACATCTTTATCAGCAAAAGCCTCCATTCATCAAGGGCTGAGGATTTTCTTGGATTTTTTTGTCTTCTAAAAAGGCTGCAGTAAAAGACCAGCAGTATAAACACAGACTCACCTGTTCAGGTTTCGAAATCTTTCAGCCCAATTCTCAGCTCTTTTAAGCTCTCCAGTTTCCTTGTTGACCAGCTCAATTCCATAAAACCTCAGCATCAGCTGATAAGCACGTACAAACCTCTGCATAACTTCCTCAGACTTCTTAAAGGCCTGAAAACAAGAGAGATCTCTGAGTACAAGCTACAACTCCCCAGTTACCTGCATCAGTTGAAGTGGCACTTCAATTATGAACAAGGCTTGATTGTATCAGCAAATATATTTCATTTCTGGGGTAGCTACTGGTAGGCAAAAAACAGACAAATGCTTAATGGTGACTGAGTGAGCTCTGTTCCCACTAGAAAGCAATTAAAAAAAAAAACCAAAACAAACAACACAACAAACTACACTTCAGATATAAGGCACCCAGGGAAAATCCTAACATAGTTCAGATTTAAAAAAAAAAAAAAAAAAGACAAAAGCTTCAAATACCTGGATTTCTTGACACGTGAGTTGTCTGGCACGCAAGTTCACCCCACGCTCACGTAAAGGGAACAGCCTGAAGGGAAAGGAATTTTCAGCCCAGAAAAACAAAGATGACATCCAACCCATTTCAGAAATTTTGCTGCCTTAGAGATCTCTTGGAAACCTCACATCCTTATGGGCCCAGAAGGAGTTTACTATATGCCAAATAAATCCCTCCCATCTAAGCATTGTTTACACCAATGATCACAACATATTCTCCTGATCTGGGTCTTTCTTGTTGCCCTAAGCCCAAGCACAACTGAGATCTATTGCCACATTTACCCTGGAAACCTGGGTCCCTTAAGAGTTTCTACTATTTCCAGAAAAACATAACTTCATAAAAATAAAGTGGCCATAGGTTTCATCCAGGAAATTCATCACCATTTTGGTCTTTTGGATTGAATTCAAGAGCACAGATAGAACTGGGTCTTACAGGAACCACAGCTAAAGGATACTGCAGACAGTTTACCATTGTATGTAAGAGTGGTTTTGTTCCAGAACTTCATAGTTGTCCCACCAAGTTTCAAGCAGAGTTTCAATATGCAAACCTAAAAAGAAAAGGCAAGAAGAAATTACATCAAAAGGAAATTAAAGTTAGCCAGTCACCCACAGTGGTTTATTATCCAGCACCAGGTGTTTGCATACAGGCATTAACTTCTCTAGACAACCAGCCTGGTAAGCCAGAAATAAAAATTCATTTTCTACCACTGAAGAGAAAATTAAGGAATGTACAGCAGGAGTAAGGACATTTTAAAATGGAAGTTCTTAAGTGAAGTTGTCTGTTTTGGTTGGGCTGGTTCGGTTTTTGTTGGGTTTTGGGTTTTTTTTTTTTGGTTTAGTGGAGTGTTTTGTTTGGTCGGTTTGTGTTTTTTTAATAATTGTCCCACAGGGATCAAGCTACTTTTTCATCAGCTCAGCCAGCTGCAAGGAAGTTACACTAAACAGCCATCACAGCAGATACTCACCCCGGGGCAAAAACTGAATCTCGTTTTTATAAAAGCTTAAGTTCCACATCTCTTCTTCATCAACATTTTCTGATTCTTTCAAGCCCTGAAGATGAGACCAAGAAATCAACAATCTTTTCAAAGACAGTATTCACTTCAACACTTCTCCTTCATCTCCTTTTTTTTAAATGTTTCAAGCTAAATCACTGAAACACGCTCTGGGCAGTCACAGCTTGGTTCTGATGCACCCACATTCCCACCACCCCTTCCACCTCACAAATGAAGCCTTCAATGGTTCTGAGCCTGTCAATGCCAGGAAAAAAGGGTGCCCTGAAATCTGGGAAGTGTTCCTAACTGGAGATGTGATGAGGAAGAGCCCCAGGAGCAGGTTCATACCGGGTAGTGATGTCTGTACCTCTGCAAATCTTCTGCCGCGTGCCAGTTGCGCCAGGCTGGGTACTAGAGAAGAGAGAGAGAGAGAAATCAGGAATCAAAAATAAAGCTGTCTTCTCCAAAATAAAATAAAATCCAGGCTGAATTCAGCATTTCTCAGGTTCCCCTGCCTGTAGCTCTCCTGTGTGCTCCATTCTCCCCCTCCCAGCAGCCCCACACCAGCCCATTTGTTGCTGCAGTAGTTTCTCTGCATGACAACTTTGGACTCAGAAGTCCACATTACCTCCTTTACCAAAATATTTTTTTTTTATTTATTGGAAGTTTTATTTATTTAGAAGCTTTATTTATTAGAAGTCTTCATGTTTCATACAGGTCTTTCACAGAATTGTTCTGCTTGGCAAAGACCTTCAGGATCATTGAGTCCAACCATTAACCCAACCCTACCAACCATTGACCTAACTCTACTCAGGCCAGTGGTTAAACCAGAAATTCACACATCAGCTCCTGAATTCTCACATCCCTTCCAGGCAATCCAAGTGGGTTTTCCCTTCCCTCCAAACCTGCAGGACATCAGTCAGAACATGCCTTGCTGTGCAGAGAGTGTCAGGAAAGCACTACAAAGCCAGGAGAGGGTAAGACAAACAGTTTTTGCCTGAAAACTGGAATTTTTGTTGATAAAGTTAGAAGGCAGATCTACAGGGCTTGAGATTAAAACGTGGCTCTGAGGAGAAAAGCATGAACCTCAAGCATTAACCTTTTAAAAATGAGCAGAAAAGTCACAAATTTTCAGTGCTTGCCCTTGGAAGCCCAAAGCACTGAAAGCAAAAGAACTGGAAATTCACCTGCAGGAATTTCAGACCACAAACATGGAGTATTTGCAGAGACACAAGTGAAGTGCAAAGGTAAAAGCTGAATTTAAAGTTGATTTTGAAAGTGTGCCGTGGAAAAAAAAAAAAAAAAGCCTTTAACCTCAGTACTGAATAAAAACCACTAGCAGCTTCTGCTATAAAATAAACCATCCAGGCTGAGGAGAGAAGAACAGCAATCAGTGTAATATAAGAAGGAGGAACTCGTTTTGGAAACTGACTCATGCCTTTGGGAGGTTGTGAAGGAATAAATGGGTAGCAGGAGATTTACTATTTCCTTCTGTATGCATCCTCACTGCTCTTCAAAAAATTTTTTTAGGGACTGTCAGGCAGAGATAACTACACATTCATCACTGAATGAAGAACTCCTCTTTAAAGATGCAGAACAATATTCCAGGAGCCATAAACCACAGGGACAACATCCTTCTTTGTGAGGCAAAGTTTGAGAAGTCCACTCACTGGATTAAAAAAATGGTCCTTGTTTTTACAGTTGGCACAATCCAGGAGTTGCTCTAAGAAAAAAAAAATCTACGTGAAGAAGAAACAAATTAAAAAAGAATAATCTGAACATGCTGGAAACATTAAAACTTGTGAACAAAACCAAAGCCCAAAGAAAAGTGCCAGTATGCCCTCAAAACAGGTGAAACCCTTCAAAAGGAAATCTCTGCCTTGAAGTATTTCAGCTCTTTTGCCAAAACCACCTGTGACCTCCCACACCTCTGCTTGCACAGCTCAGGCCTCACTTCATTCCATCCAGTAAACTCCATGAGGATGCAGACAGGAATGGGAACATCCACCTGCTCTATTCCAATATTAATTTTGGTTGTAAAGCACAAATAATATTTTTCTAGGAATTTTTCTGCTATACTATGTTCTAATATTTTTCTATTTAAATTCTAATTTATATTCTATTTATTTATATTCTATTTATTTATTTATATTCTAATTTAAATTCTATTTATATTCTAAAATTTTTCTGCTATACTATGTTGCACATAATTTATTTATTTATTTATTTAAAGGGAGGTTACTTTAATACCTTAACGCTTAATTTAAATGTCGAAGTTACTACTAAACTCTCTTAAAAAAGAGTATTTATTGGAAAGCTTAGTCTATTTAGATTTTAATTATATGGACAGTCACTGAAACGAAACTCAAGTGAAGGATTCACTTTCCTTTCCCCAAAAGGGGAGGAGTTAGGGTGAAAGCCAGGGATGTGTTTCGACTGCCCCAAGAAAAACTGAAAAAAAACCGACCCCGTTTTGCGTTTGCCAAAGCAACGCTGCTCCCAACATTATTGATCCCAAGATTATTGATCCCAACATTATTGATGCTCAATCTCATCCCGACAGCAAATTAGGAAAGTAAAGCGCTGCGGCCCAACCACACCGGCACCACGGAGAGGATGACCTGGGAAGAATAATCCGACCCACAAACTCTCCGGGACGATCCCAAGGGCTACGGGCTAAGTCTCCCGGTACCGATACCGCTCCTAAAAACCTCCCGGACTGCGGCGAACGGCACCGGGTGCGGAGCAGGATGCGGGGGCAGCCCAGGAGCCCCTTCCCCTGCCCTCCCCGCCCCCGAAGGTCACCTCCCCACCTCGGGGGACCCTCGCACCCCTCTGGCACCCACCTGGGCCTGCCAGGAGCTGGGCGCCCAGCTCTGCACCGGCTGCTCCCCGGCATCCTCCGGCTCCTCCCCGGTTGCCGCCTCCGCTACCGCCGCTTCGCTGTCTTCCTCGCCGCCATCCTCATCCTCCTCATCCTCGTCCCAGGTGGAGTCGTAACTGCTGCAGTTCGCCTCGTCCTCTGCCCAGAAGCTGCACCGGGACGCCATGGGGAAGGGGAAGGGGAACGGGAATGGGAAGGGAAAGGGAAAGCGAAAGGGGCGGCGGGACCGAGCGCCCCCGCACGTGGGGGGGGGAGAAGGAAGCGCGGGAAAGCTCCGCCCCCTCCCCGCAGCGCCGCCTCCCATTGGCTGCCGGCCCCATGGGTGCTCCGCCCCTTCCCGCAGCACCGCCTCCCATTGGCCGCCGCCCGCCCGGCCCCGCGGTCCCTGTGCCCGTCGCCCCGCGCTCCCTCACAGGGAGATGATGGCGGCTCCCGCGGTGGCGGTCCCGGCCGTGCCCTCCCTGCTCCGATCATCCCCCCTGTTCCTTCAGGGATCTTCCCTTCCGGGCTCTCCTCCGAGAGGGGAAAAAAAAATATATATTTATATAAAAAATGGAAACGCAATTCTGCTCCTTTCCATCCATCCCCTTTCCAGCTGGGCAGGCTTCCCCCCCCTTGCCACACAACCTGGTGGCACTTGGGGACAAGGAACTGGGGCAGCGGGAGGTTCCCTCTTCCCTGCTCTGAGGAAACCCCCTACCAAGGCTTGGGGGCTTCTTCACGCGTTAAAAACGTCCTGTGGCTGTATTCCTCTTGCAGGAGAAGCAGTAAAACCACCCCGGGGGAAAGGGGAGGGAGGTAAAAAGAGCTGCAGGTCACTGACACTGGGGTCATTTGAAGCACTTGGTATTTTCCAAATGCCTCAGCTTCACAGCCAAGATTCCTAAAAAAATCTGTTGGATTGATGTGAAATCGCCAGTGGGTTTTCCTGAATTCCAAGCTGGTGTGGAGAGATTGCACCAGTGCATGTTCATGTTGATGTTTCTCCTGCAAGCTCTGTTGCCATTGGTATGGCAAAAAAATTAGGGCTAGAATCTGTTGGATGAAACAGATTTATCCCCAAGGCCATGAAAGTTATAAAATCTGCACTTTGTGGCCAAAATCCATGTGGATCACAACAAAAAAAAACCCAGTTTTCTTTCTCAAACTTTTCTTCTTTCTCAGGGCTTTTTTTTTTTTTTTTCTGTTGTTGCTTCCTTACCAGAAACTGCGACTTGGTAATCCCAACAAAGAAATGAAATTGAGCATTTTTCTTAAATGTTTGAACTAAACCCAGGAGCTTCCTCAAATAAGGCTGCAAAACTTCCTTTTGTAAGCACCCAGAAAACCTGAGACACGTGCAGCATCTCTCCCACAAACCAGAGCTCTTTCTCCACCTGGCAGGTATTTATCCTGTGGACCCTTTTTGCAAGGTTTTTCAGCTGAAGCACAGCACTAAATTCATGGAATTTTATATTTCCTGCTTTGGAATTGATGCCCTGCTCTCTGAGATCCTGAAAAGAGGGAGCTTGCATCATTCTGTAAAAGCAGATGCAGTGTAGCTCTGAACTTCCCCAGCAGGTGGGAGAGGGTGAAGAGGTGAGCTGCCAAAAGACTGCAACAAAACCTTCATCTTCTCAGCTCAGCACTTCACAGCTGGGTTGTGCAGTTAGAAGAGAGCAAATCCTCCAGTTTGAAAACTTGCAGCAACCTGTCTGCTGATTTCCTATCAAAAAACTTAAAAGAAATAAGAGGGTAGGAGTTTGTAACATCCAAAGTTAGGGAAAAAAACCCTAAACAAACAAAAAACCACATCAACACTTTTGACCAATTTACCTAAAAGCACAAGATGCCTGAGCAATTACCAAAACATACTGGGCCAAATTTTAATCAAGTTACACAACAATTGGCATTTAGTAAAATAAAAACAAGTCAAATTTATTTTTGGTATAAAACAGGTGAAGCAAATAATGCAGACAAGAACTTGGTCACGTACCTAGAATGAAAGCAAAAACTTGTAGGTCCTTAGTTCCTCACCTTGAAGGCAATACTGACAAATTAAGAATACTTCTTTTTTATGAACTGACAGTTAATATGGTGAAAAAAACCCCAGTAACAGTGCTGCCTACTTCATTCACCATCCAACATGTTTGTTGATGGCACTGCATCTTGTCACAACATAAAAATAGTAACTTCCAAAACCTGAATATTCTAGTGTATAAAAGAGAAGCTTTACAATGTCAGTAGGACTCAAGTTGTAGAACAAAATTAACATTTTGGAACTCCAAATGCCATTAACATCTGCTAAAATGGCTTTTAAAAAATAAATAATGAAGTACAAACCCCACTACCATATGCTACATGTCAAATGGATGAAGAAATGTGTCCAGGCTCAGGCACAGCTCAGCTGATCCCTTACAAAACCATGTGACACCACTGGGTATTTTCTTTAGAGTACTTATTAACTATTATTCTAGTGGCATTAGTATTTTCACTTCACTTATGGTAAATAAACCTATAAAGATTGAAAAATGTTGCACCACAAAGGGTGAAAGAAGGTTCCTCCAGTAAACAGAGTGAAAGAATACTTCAACTCAGCAGTTAATCTGTATTTCAAAGAACTTTAGTTTTACTGAACCAACAAATTCAGACATTTGATGCAAACCTGGTGTTTGCAGGAAGTCAAACTGCCCAACAACGTTACCCACACAGGGCCTGGGATATTCCCAGACAACAACAAAGCAAAGGCAGAAACACCAACCCCCAAACTGCAGAAGGAACCTATGCTCACTGTGTTTCACTGAGCACTTGTTTCACGAGCTATGTTAAGTTGTCTGAAATGTGACCACCTTCTGTTACCCACCCAGAAAACTCCAGATGCTGCCAGTTTGCTCTCCAGTGCCCTGAGAAGGCAGCGAGGCAGAAAACACATCAGGAAACACCAAGTCTTGCACGTGTACCAAGCCAGTGTGCAGGTTCTTCCAATTCCTGGCTCAGCTCTTTTTTCCTTTCTCAAAAAGTTTAGGTAGCAACTACTGTGCTACTGGGTTTTTTTGTGTTTTTTTTTTTAATGTCCCACAGTTTATTAGTTCTCTCTTTTCACAGCTTGCTTTATGTTCTACGTCGTTTTGCAGCACTGGGACTGGAGGGATTACTGTTTGCATTTAGGACCTTTTCAGTGACTCTGTTGCGTTTCCTCTTATCAGACCCTTCTTTGGACCCAGAATCTGATGAAGTTTTCTCTTTCTCTTTGCTGCTTGGCTTTTCTGTGGTTTTTCCTAAACTTCCAGAGGGCGCAAAAACTGAAATAGGATCAAAGTAATGATTCCAGATCAGAGTTATAAAGGTAGGCAAACAAAAAAAAGTGATTATCAAATTCCTTCATACTATATCAAGCTTTTCAAACCATTCAATTCTCAGCATATTTAACCACCAGTTTAGGCATTACTTTCACTTTTAATGGAAAAATCTGCTGTAAGAAAGGCACATCTTGCTTTTATTATTTGCTTTAAAGACAGGCATATATTTTGACAGACTAAAGTAAAGTGGGATTAAACAGCACTTAAAAATTAAAATACTTGAAAGGAACATTTACAGAAAATGGGATCATTCTCTGAAATTTATAACCAGCAACGCTCGTTACATTTGGCATTACAGAGAGATTTTAAAACTGGACACCCAAAATGTGAAATTTAATATATTTTTTTAAATACATTTTTACATCTTTCATGACAGTCCATCTTAAAACACTGCTTAGTCTGTGATATAAATATTGTGAAATGACACACTTAACATTTGACTTGGTCTGTTAAGGTTAATAGCAGGATCTTTACTGTTGACATTTGACTTTGTTCTACAGCAAAACGTTAGGAAAATAAGCTTTATATTTAAAAGAAGCATAATAATGCAAATAAAATAAAACACAGCTCCACTCTGCCTGTCCTCACATTGAAGCATACAGTCTTACAATCTTTTTTGATCTCTAGGCCCTGTTTTCCCCCACAGCTACAAAGATCCCAACACAGTATTTTGGTTCATTAAAACTGGACTCCACTTTCTCTCAGAGATCTTTGGATTGCATCACACTCGCAGGGTTGTGTCAAGTACATTTTAAAACCAAAAAACTCCAAAGCTATACAACTTTGTTGCACATAGGAATTAGGAGCAAAGGAGAAATCTTTCCCAGTACCAGATATTGGCAACTGCTTATTCTGTGCATTCTTAAATTGTTCTTGGCATGAGCATATGCTGCGTCTGAACACAAAACACAAATTCCAGAATAATTGGGATTTACATTTTAACATTAATTTCTCAGAGATACAGTTGTCTTTTAATCTTGTATCACACAGTAGAGAGTTACAAATTTACCTTCTTCTGGACCTGCATGTGTTTCCATCTCTTCTTTTATTTCCTCTTTCACTTCTTCTTCTATCATGACTTTTCCTACAGAAAAGAAACAGATGGTTTTAAAGATCTGTGTGCAATTTTTTTTATGGATTAGTGGCCTCAACCTATGTGAACAATCTTAACAAATATTCAGTGCAACATTGAGCAGTGATTTAGGTTCCTCAGCACTGTGTAGAGGAACACAGGTAACAGTTCCAGCATTCACTGAGCATAATGAAAAGCACTGACAATTTTAAGTGGAAAGCTTGAGTACCTAATAAGTGAGAAACACTCTACTGTGGTTTTAAATACCCCAAAAAGTCCTTTGCAGATGCTTGAAGTTCTTAGCTTCTACCTTGGGTAACAGCACTAGGTAAGACACACCAGTGCCATAGCTCCCACTCTTTAAAAAACAACTTTGCTACAAATTTTGCCACATTACAATGGGCAGATCATCTCTTTCAGCACAATTATGGTCTGATGTAACATTATAGCAGTCTGAAAAAATGCAAAAAAACCCCATAATCACCATGCAAAGAGCCATATTGTGCCTTTCAATCTGCAGACTGCTGTTAGTGAAGCACATGGATCTTTTCTGCACAGCCAGAAGGAGGAACTGAACCTCAACAGTGTAAACAGAACCTGTTTGTGCAGCAGTAGCATCCCATTTGAGAAATATTCAGTGTAATCTGCCCAAAGGTCTCTCTCTCCCACTATCCTGTCTCCTACTGTGGCCAGTCACAGAGGCTGACAGGGAGCATGTGAACATTACAAGCAGGAATCCTTTGCCCAACAATTTATGTCAGGCAGATGATTTAAAAAAATTATGAGATAAAGTTCTGCTTAACAGTTAATTTTCCCAATACACCTTACACACCAGTGCAAAGGAATGGCCTTGGATTGGCACATTATGCTCTTTTTCTGGGGGAGTTCTGTTAAACTACCTGAGCTGAGCTTAGAGTAATGAAGAATAAGAAACTGCTATCACATCTTCTTACCTTCTCTCACTTCTTGAATCATTTCGTCAGGAAGAGCAAAATTCTTCTCTATATTAGGAAAGGGAAGAATCTCAGATTCGTGCTTAGAAATGAAAGAAAGATCTCCATGAATGACTTGGTAAAAACCTTGACTTGGAAGTTCTATTTTACATGCACTCGCTAAATATTTCTTAACGAGATACTTCAAACATTAATTGGGAAGAACTGGGAAGCTCCTGATGCCAAACTGATTATTAAGGTGAAGATATTTGAGAGCCAGGCTCATGATCATTTAAGATCATTTCAGGAATCCAACTATGACTTCTTATGTAAACACACTGTGACCTTCTTGTTTGGCATGTAAGTAAAATACCTATGGAAACGACTGCTGGATCTGCATTTAGGCAACTTGAACTGAGAGAATTCCATATGACAATAACAATTCCCCAGCAACAAACCACTGAAGGTTTGACTGTCTCCCACCTAATGAGGAAAACCTCATCAGCTCCCTGGAATGACACAGAACTCTTAGCAACACGACAGGAATGTCAGGCTCAGCGATCCTGACCCATCAAACCTCATCAACTGTAAGAAACAAGACCGTGCTGGTGCCAATCCTTGGTACTCACAAGTGCCTGCATATCATACATGGTGCTCAGGTGGTCCCAGATCACTTTGGAAGAAATCTGCCGCCCGATATTCTGACTGAATTTATCTCGGATACAGATCATGTGGAAATGGCGATTCACACCTGAGGGGAGAACTCAGCACAATTAACACTACCAACAGTTTCACTTATAACACACACTCGAGAAACCAAACCAAACCAAACCAAACCAGACCAGACCAAACCAGACCAGCCTTTCTATCCTTACAGGGAAAACATGCATTATGGGTGACATAACATACATGACAGGCGCTATTCTCGGGATGCCCTGCGGGGTGATGCAGACGTGCGTCCGCTTTTAGAGAGGCTGCTTGAGAACCGACCCAAGGCAGCACGGCAGGGAAGGCAGAGGGAAACGAGGAGGGCTGGCTCCGAGCCCCACGAGGGAAGGCAGAGGAAGCCGGCCGCGAACGGCACCTCCATCCCCGCAGGCCCCGGGGCTCTGGGCCTGCATCGGGCCCGGAGGCCGCTGGGGGCAGCAGCGCGGCGGGGCCGGCAGCGCACCCCGACACCTCGCTCTCCTCCCCGGCCAGCGCCGCTACTCGACACCGAGGCTCACCCGCGGCCCGCTCTCACCTACGGGCTTGTGGCCCAGCATGGCGTGGAAGAGGCAAACCTCCACTTCGGGGCTCCACACCACCACCGCCTCCTCCGCCGGCACCCCGGGATCCGGGGCTGCGGAAGCCGCTGCCGCCGCCGCAGCTGCAACGGCAGCAGCGACCGCCGCGGCGGCTCCGGCCCCGGCCCCGGCCGCGGGTAGCGGCGGCTTCTCCACAGCGGCGGCCGAGCCGCCCTCCGCCTCCCCCATGGCCGCGGCTCCCGGGCCGCAGCGGCTCCTGGCGGGCGGGAGGCGGCGGGGAGGGGGCGGTGGGAGCGGCGAGGCGGAGCGGGGCCTGGGCGGGAGGGGGGGGAAGGCCCGCGGCGGGCCCGGTGCTGAGGTGTGGGGAGGTGTTTCGGTGGGGTTTTACCTCAGGTTTGTGTGATACAAAGAGCTGATGGGGTCTGTAAGCCCGCCGGGAACGCACCGAGTGGATTTAATTTAAATCCTGCTGGTGAGAGGGGTGATAATTCCGCAAAGCTGGCACAGCTCAGAGTGGAACGTGAAAATATTTATAGTGCCATCATGTATTCACGTGTATAAAGCCTACATGTGTTTTATGGGTGCTCACTGTCCTGAAACTCGCAGATTGTGGGTTAAAGTTATCTCTGTCTTCAGTTCCAGAATGTTTCGATTTTACTGCGCAAGGGAATGGGGAAGGGGCTTCCATTGGAAGTGTACAGTAGCTTCCAGAAGTGTGGTTTTCCTATCAAAATCAGCAAAATTCATGCAAAGATCACTATTCTGGCTGAGCTAAACAATTCTCGTAGTTCCCTGGGCTGTCTGCCCAACTCCATTCAAAGTTCACCTTTCTAATGTTGTCTTGTTCGCTCATCTGATCCCTTAAATTAATCACCTTTAGGCAATCAAGCATCACATTATTAATTACCCACTTAAATTTCATAGACTCATAGAATGGTTTGGGTTGGAAGGGACCTTAAAGATCATCTTGTCCCAGCCCCCTTGCCATGGGCATGGACACCTCCCATTAAACCAGGTTGATCCAAGCCCCATCCAACCTCCCCTTCAACACTTCCAGGGAGGATTTTCTCCTTTCTCATTTGACCAAATCCTTCAAATATTCCAACACCATTTTGGGCACACCATGCTCGTAGTGCCAGAGGCACAAGGTGGACATGGAGCCCATCCCCTCAATGACAAGATGAGGCCATCAGATGCCTCTAAGAAGCTTCCCATCCACCACTGTCAAAATTTTGGGTTTCTTGGGCCGATCATGGAGGCAGCAGAATGCCATCATCCCAAATGGTCCCTGTAGTCCTCTTCTTCTGCCTTTGGGATCAGCAGAGGGTTTGGAAGTTGACATTAGGAGGTCAGAAGCACTTGGAAAACCTCTGCCATCCCAGCTCTCACATTCCCAAAACACCTCCTATGGTGCAAGGAGCTGCCAAGGTGGAATATGATGCTGGGGAAAGGTCTCGTGTGCTGCAACCCCCTCAAACCTCTTGTCCTTGTCACAACAGGATCATTTAGTATCAACCTGCCATCGATACTTAAAAAAATAACTGCGCCAGGCGTGCTTGAAAGATGCAGAACCCACCAGCTTTGTCCGTCATTTAAAGCGTAAAAACTCATTATGTCTGGAAAAAAAGAGAATGTATCATTCCTTTGGTGACAGGGGTTTGTGCGTGGTTAGGTATTATTAGATTCACAAGCATGAAACAGGACTGCTGTTGCTTAGGTGATCAGGTTTTTTCTCTTGCTCGCTCCTCACTTGAAGTCTTAATCCTTTTTGTGACATTGGAATTATTTCCGTAACAAATAACGATGACATCATGTGCAAAGAATGAGTGCTCTGAATGAATAATAAAGCAGTGATGGCAAAAAACTCAGCAGCAGAGAGGTTGTTTTCCTGCAAGATCTACAAATAATAAAAAAGCAGGAAGGGAAAGGTACAATTTTCTGAAACACAAAACCTTCTGTACCTTTGGTACCCAAGTAATTAGCCTAACTCTCATCATTTTTTGAGGCTTGAGGTAACACTTATACCCAAAACAGATTAATCTAATATTAAGCAACTGTTTGAAATGAGCTGAACCCAAAATCTCCTGTGTGAAGCTTTGGGAAGTTTGGTGGTGCAGATCCTTGGTGTGGAGGCCTGGGTACAAATCCTCCTTTCCTTGGGCCTCCAGGCAGTCCTCTCAAAATGGAAAGGAATCTCTCACTCCAGTCACTGTTGAGATTTTCCAGGAATAAACTCTTTCTGTAAGAGCTCCATCCACAGTGAAAGAGATCCCAACAGAATCCCTTTTTCCATATCAAAGCTAAAGGAATCTTCAGAAATCCTTCTTCTACCTCCTGTGCCCATGTCCTCCTTATGCTGAGCCTGATTTTACACAGCTCAAGCTTCACCCTACTTTCCAAAATATTCTATTAACAAGAGTACAAGTTTGCAGGTTTTTCCAGTTAAATCCAGCCCTAAATCCAATACAACTCAGACCCATTTAGTCTTCCAATGTTTGTTTGATCTGTGCTGCTTCCCACTCTTAAGCTGCTACTGAAAGAGAGGGTTATGATTTCCTGTGATGACTGCACAGCAGGAGCAAATGGGTTCCTGAACAACTAAATTCCTGTTTTCATACACATGTTTCTAGGTGGAGGAAAATGAAGGAAGGAAGAAAGAAAAGCAAAGAAATTACAGAGTAAAAAAATTGTTCCCCCGTCGAACACTTTTCAAAGTTTTGCAGGAGTAAATGTAAAATTATTTTTAGGTCGGTCTGAAATACTGAGCTTTATTTCATCTGTCACATTATGCTACTACATAAAGAGTATCATCTAGGGGGAATAACTGTGTCAGCTCAGACAGCAATTTTAATGTCACTAAGTTCTGATGAGTAAAAAAAGTAGCATGTGAAACAGAATGTGAAAAAAACATATGGCTACCTCTGCGAGTACAATAACATATGAAAATAATTTAATTTGGTAGAATAATGCTAACAAAAAGAGCATGTGCACAAACTGGCTGCTATTTAGTTTCAATCACAAATAATTACATTTCCCTGCATCTAAATTTCCTTGTCTCTTTCATTACCTCCAGGAAAGGTATGGCAGCCTCTCATAATACCACATACAGCTGCTCTCTGGATTCAGACCTGAGTTAATGTTCCTCTCTTTTAATTTTAGAAGGCTTTTTTCCCCCCTTATTGAACAGATGTTTCAGATTCAGAAAAATTAACCCTCTCTTTCTACAAGTTTAAATCTCACTTTTGTTTTTCAGCAGACATGTAAGACGTGCACAGTTTGGTTCCTCTTTTTTTCCTTCCCACTTTGTAGGCTGCTTTCAACCTTAGAAACCTCTCTGCCTATTATACCAACCAAGAGTTCTCAGCCTTGAGTGGACCAGGCTGTGTATCCCCAGAGGGATGAGCTGATATTTCATGAGATGTTGCAGTCTGAACAACAGAGAAATCTGCCCAGCATTTGGCATTATCTCGAGGAGTGTTGGATTTCTGGGATGAGCAATATGGCTAAAACTATTTCTGTCATTATTTTAGAACACCATGTGTTAGTGCCCTTAACAAAGTGAAAACTTCACTCTGAATCCTGGGTAATTTTTGTTATGCCACACAAACGTTTGTAAAGGAATAAAATCTTCATGTTTTGCATTAAAAACAATCATTTAGGCTTTGTTTGGGGGTTTTAGTAACATCTTTGATGTAGAATCTAGCAGAATTTTTCTTACGTAGGAAATGAAACCTCCTGAGACCCCCAGAAAGCACTGGAACCTTCATTCTAGTGGAATAGAAATCACCATTTGATGCTAACTCTGTGTTTGTAGCCATAGCTGGGCTTAATTTTTGGCAGATTGGGTAATTACCTTCTGTATGATGCCATTTCCATAGAGAGTTTTTACATGCAGAAGGACATACCTAGCCTTGCACCAAATGACTCTTGGCTACATAAATACTCCTACAAAATAAGGAATCTCAGTGCCCTGACATATTACAGTATTTCCAAATTTAATACCCTGGTGAGGACCTCCATAAAAGAGGAGTTCTGAGCTGGTTTGTAAGCTTTATTTCAGAATCTGTTTTCTCAGTGTGATTATTTGTAGGATTTTTGTTTAACGGGGCCGTGTAGGAAACTGTCTAGAAATTGGAGCCCATTTTGAGCATCTTTTAATAAACCAGTTGAGATAGTTAGATAAAGAATTGCTTTTCTCCCCATTAAACATGTCAAAAATCAAAAAAATAAACCTTTTTGTTGTCTTACCCCACAACCCTATAAAGCAGCACTGCTTTTTCCAGTGGCTGGCAAGGAGATCCCTTCCAGCTTCCTCCCAGTTTCCTAAGTTCTTAGCAAAAATGTCTTTGTTTATTTTAGACAAGAACACTGAATGAGGAGTTCACTCTCAGGTCTGGCCTGCGTGGCTTCTTCCCAAGGTAAAAATGCAGCATTTAAATCAAAATGAGGCAGGGGAGGTGAAGCAGCAAAGAAGAGGGCAGCAGCTGTTGGGCAGAGGGTAGGTCCTGTTGGCAGAGACAGATGGTCCTGAACTTTTCCCTGGTGATCAGTTGTGCTCATTCTCCCAAGGGAGAGAGGTTACACATTGGATGGGCATCAGGTGGCAAGTCTTAGAAAAATAGATTAAAACCAGTGCAAATAATTATCTCTTGGCTTGCACGGAGATGTTTCTTACTCCTATAGTTACCCTGCAAAATACCCCAGTGCAGAGGGGGGACTGGGGCCATTTTAAAAGCCATTTAAAAGCCATTTTATTGATTTTTCAGGTTAATAAATCCATCACAGCCCAGGCTTACAGAGAAGTGTAAGGAAGAACCAGGGAATTTGGAATGAGCTGGTTCAAGAGGAGCACAAAAATCAGATGTTGAGTGCCTGCCCATCTTATGGCAGAAAACCAGAAGATGTTTTGCTTGAGGTGATTTTTCTTGATGGTCCCTACACTGCCTGCCAAACTCACCTTCCACTATCCCAGATTAAAACTAGAAGGGATTCCTTTCTTTGACAGTTTCAAGAGGTTGTTCAGACCTTAAATCTTCTTCCCTGGGGGTATTTCTTAAATTTACATTTTCAAAAAGAGACCCCAGTACTCTTTAAAGTAAAAAAGAGGCAGCATAAGCACAAAGGCTCTTCAGAAAGAAAACAGACAAGTAGTAAACCTGACATTAAGATGACAACCACACAGCCTTCCACTGTGGCAGAGGGTGGCAGCAGATTTTCATAAAGTCTGTGTGCTCCTTTCAGCACATGCAAACCTTGACAGAGCTCTGCAAGTCAGGGAGGTCCTGTTAGAGCCCTTTTTTTTTTTTCTATTTTTTTTTTTTTTTTTTTGCATTTCAACCTTGACTACCTGAGGGTATTGACAAGCAACCTCCAGCATCATCTGGTGGGCTGCATCATTTGAGGGGGGGTTTAGGAATCTTTCCTAGCATGGACCCTGTGAATTGGCAGCCAAAAATGTGTTAGGTGCCAAGTGCAGTAATGCTGCTGTTACAGAAAGCTGGGAAACAGCAGGTTAGTTGGAAATTTGGCTTGTAATGGTGATAAGTCAATAGCACCACCCAGGACCAAGCCAAGTAACTCGTCAAAGAACATCTGAACTTGTCTGATTTGTAGAAATAAATCTCTAAACTCAGCATGTGTCTGAAAAGTCCTTAAAGTGGTAGCAACAGGAGCTTTTCCCCTCATTAGTCGTGGAAAACAGGCATGGCCCGTCCCTTCTTTTGTTTTACAGACACTTCTGGTTTGGTTCCAAAATTTCAAGCCTGAATTTCATTCACAGAACCAAACCAGAGCTGTGTTATTCTGGATTTATCCTCATGTGCACAGAATTTAATTACTCACAGCAGAGAAGGCTTCATAAACCAACATCCCTGACAATGGAGCTTTGCCTGGTGAGCCAAATTTCTCCCTGGATGTGGAAGAATCCATCACACGGAGAAGAAATTTGATTCTCAGAAATCATCAGTGTATTTGCAGTGGTTCTATTGGTAGGAGATGCTTTTAACATGGGGCAGAGTTTCCTTTTAACCAGCCAGATGCTGCTGTCCTGGATCCCCAGTTAATTCAACTGCTGTTGCCAAAACTCCTGAGATTTGCCCTTCACCATTTTTAATTAATCCACAACTATCCATAATGATCCTAAAACCAACTGCAAAGAGCAAGAAAAGCTGTCTTGTTAGAAGTTAAACAAAATAGAAAAATAAAATCTATTTCAGTCAAGGTGGAATTTCATCTATTTCATTTATTTCATTTATTCTTGCATCTATTTATTTGGCAGTTTAGGAGACACCTGTAAGAAGAGACAGAAGACAGTTGGCTACTATATTTCAGGCCTGAAACTCTTATTTTTTTTTTGTTGTAATTTAGACCACATACCTCACAATCAGTTATTCCTTCTAAAACAGCACCAAAATGCCAAAATAACTGTATCAGTAATTTCAAGGCTTTGGATTAAATCTGAAGCATGGAAGTGTTTCCATCCTCAGAGCCAACGAAATGTCAGTTTTCACCATGTGCAAGCCTGGGGTGTCTCAGGAGGTAAAAAAACCCTCAAATAAATAAACAGGTTTAAAGAAAGGCTCTAGACAACACTGTCATGACTGACATGACTATATAAAAATATAAATATGTGTATAAATCTGTTCCTGGAAAAAGGAGCAGATACAGCTAACCATACTACCAAGGTAATGTGTGCAACTCTTTTTGTCATGGCCTGATACTCTGAGTCACTTTTTCTTATATTTTTTATAGCTTTCCATATATTATTCAGCAGGCAGCATGTTATTTCAGAGCATTGCTGCTTGTAATGCTATAACACAGTGATTTTATAAACTGTACAGAAATGTTATCAGTTGATCAATCATGCTAACGAGCTATTGCTTAAGAAATTTGGCAAATTATAACAGACCTAATTACTTAAACCAGACCAGCAGTTCTCCATTGCACTCCAAAATCCTAATTACCATCTTCTGCAGTGTTTCCTACAAGAACTATGTAATTAAACACTGGGGTTAAAGGAATTTATAGAGGCTGGCTTGGCCACAGTGCTCTACAATGGGATCAACTGCCCATCTTCAAATTTCTGCTCCTGCTTTATCCCTTTTTTATTTCACTCAGTAGCTTCTACCCCCAAGTTGTTGTTTGAACCCTAACTCAGGTTCCTTTTAGAATCCCCTCTTTGCTGGGTCAGTAAGCAGTTTTTCATATGTTTGTATTATAATTCCCATCTGAACATGTGTATCAGAGTCTCCTGAGGCCAGCTGTGGTATGCAGACTTCTTACTTAGAATGAGCCCAGGTTTTGGGTTTTTTTTTTTTGGAATGGAAATAATTGAAAACTTGCCCATTTCAATAGATTTCTATCCCTTTGCATTTTGAAACAATCTGCCTCCCTTTACATCATGGCTTAACACTTCCCATTTCTTCAGCTCCAGCTTTTTGCTGAGGATAAGGATCTCATTTTCACATGAATCCCATGGCACGGCAACCTGAGGAACCTAAATTCAATGAAAATGGCATAAAATTGAAAGAGAGCAGATGCCATTGTAAGTGCTGGCGGGGCAGCATCAGCTGCTTTGCATAATCATGGTAGTGACAAAGCCAGTTAGCACATTTCACAGCTTTTCCCAGCAAGCTGTGACTGTAAGCTCTTTGGAAAGAGAGAGAGAGCTTCTCCTCCTATTCAGGATTTCTCAATTGCCCAGCCATTCATGCTGGAATTATGCTCCTTGACACAATATCAGAGGTAAAGTACCAAATCGCAGCAATTTTCTAAGTGGTAGGAAGCCCCCAGTTTCTTCCATAATAGGCAACTTCATCTCTTAACGGTGTGAGAAACTTAGAAAGAAAATACCTCTTTGATTTTTATCAAGTGGAATCAAGGGGAATGCTTTTTCCAGCTCTATTAACTCTTTCTTTTATAGATTGGAATGGGAAGGTGAGGTTGTTCCTCAGGTGCTGGCTTCAGTCCCACCTGCACATCCTGTCCTACTGATTCATCCTCCAGTCCAAATCAGAGCTACCAAGCATCTCTTGCTCTTATCCCATTCTTAAAAGCTGCTCTGTGATGACCTGAATCACTCACACTCCTCCTCCAGTCCTGTAAGAAAAGGACTTCTCTTCTCCAAAGGAGCTGATACAGAACGTACCCGTGGCTGTGAGGGTTTTTCTGCCTTCAGAAAACTGGAGATCAGCCCTTAAAAAGCCATCAGGAGCAGGAGGTGGAGAAGCACCTTTTGCTGCAAATTGTCCTCTTGGAGCTGAAGAGTTAATTTAAGAACATCTTGAAGAATGTCAGAGCTCTGTGGTTCCCCAGCCACTTTATACCCATCAGTGACTCTTAGGAGATCCTTTAGCACCCCAGAAATGCTACTGCACGGTCAAAAGAATTAGGGAAGGTGAAAATCCTCCTTTTTTTCTCATCTTCCCTCACTGTCTATTTTTCAGATTTGCCAGTCTGGGTCTGACAGAGGCAGAGCTGACCCTTTGCTCACTCAGGATCTGGGCATTTGGTTACCACTGGTGTTCTCCTGGTTGAGGGATGCTTTGTTAACCCACATGCCTCAGCCCAGGTGTCTGTGTGCTTTCTGTTTTACCTGGGAAGGAAGATTTAGTGCCTTTAATCTATATTTACCAAACTATACGGCAGAGCTAACTCCAAGTACTTCAGACCACAGCTCTATTCCCAGCTCTCTGTGCTGCCATGACATATCAAAGCCCAAAAAAACCAGAAAATGCTTTTCACAGCAGCTTCAGAGTTACCTAATTAGGCTCTGGCTTCACTAGCAGTCCTGAGATGAGCATTATTCAAGACATTATATTTCTGATTTTCAGAAGTTTTTCTTTCTTTATTCCCCGTTGGAAGCAGATTAAAAAGTTCATTTGGAATCCATACACCACTTACCATATAAAAGAGCCCCGTGTACTTTCAGAAAATAATAAAGATTAAAAAAAAAAATTCCATTTTGCATTAAAGGCAGGAAATTTGGGGCTCAGGTGAACTCTAATGAGTCCCATTAACACTCCACACCAGAATGCTGAGCTGCTCATGCAATGGTAATAAAGATTTACAAGTTGAAAAGGATGGCTTTGTTCCCAGTGCTTTATTTCCCCTCCCTGGAAGTGATCACCTGAAGTCCCCTCTCCTTTTGGTGATGTTAAACAGAATCACCACCATTTTCCTTTTCAGTGACTGAGTCTCCACTGGAAAATATTTACAATTGGGGTAAGTTCAGAAGAGAACATGAATCCAGCAGTGGTTGGTTTGATGCTTTTAAAGGAGGAGCTGGATGACCTTCAGAAGAACCACCTGGCCTTGGTCAGAGGACAAAATTCTCCAGCCCTGGGGAACACAAGGACCTTCCCCCAAATCTCCTCATCACCTGAATTTCTCAGAAATTCCCTTTTCTGGCCTTTCTCATGCTGACGTTTCTCCCTATCTCTGGTTCTGCTGTCCTGCCTTTTTTTTCTTAGCCTGAAGATCAAATGCTCACTAATCAGAGAAAGACCTAAAATGAGAGGTGGAAAAAATAATGTTTTCAGCAATTTTAAAACACTGGCTCATCCACTGCCTTTCTTAAATGATCCCTTTGCAACTGATCTCAGAACTGGTTGGTTGGGGTTTTTTATGGCAGGGTTTTTCATGGGTGAAGGTGACAGATGTGGCGTTGGGTCTAACAAAACTTTTGTCCTTATCCAGCTGCCTAACTTTGATCCTCAGGGCTGGGTATTCTCATTCCAGGAGCTCTGCACTTGCCCAGGACAACATTTAACCTGCTGCTGCCTTTCTGCCAGGGTGAGCTACATGTACAAAATGTGTGTCTGTTCAGGTACCTCTGTACAGAACTGCAATTTTTCTTCAACACAGGTGGGGAAATTAGGGAGAGGTGATGAATTTTCCTTTATATCTCCAGCCTGTTGTGGAAGAGGAACCCAAGAATGTAATAAAATACTCCACTCACTACTTGGAATATTTGAAACTATTCTTCTTTGATCAGTTTAGTCGAGTTGCTAAGAAAAATAATCTTATTTAATTTTCCATTTTAGCTTCTATTGCTGCAATTCATATCTGTGTATTACCTTAGCTCTGTACCCTGATGGGATTATTTTTAATTTTGTTCAAATTCAGAGCATTCTCTATTTGTTCTCACCATGGTCAAGGTGAGCTCATGCAAAACTGGGCCCTTCTAATCAGTTTTATTAGATAGGGTTTCTGGTTGTGTGTCTTTATATTTCTCTTCCAGACCAATTTCTAAAATTAATCCTGACAATGGCAGTTTGAAGCTCCTGACTCCAATACCAGTAATATTCAGGTTTATAATAAGAAGTTTGTTGGCAAACATATTTCCAGAAAATGAAAATCCCAGACTGAGTGGAACACTGAATATGCAGTGGCTGCTGCTCCCTTTACTCCTCATTTAGGAACAGGCAGAACTTTAAACAACAGACAGCTGAACGTGATGATGATCTTTTGTTTTATGGCACTGAGCTAAAGCTACTGAATCCAGTCACTGGAATTACTCCTGGTTCACAGTGGTGTAAACAGGAAGAGAAGTGGTGTCTATGTGGCAGCACAGTTCATGCCACGTAGCTACTTTTTTACACATTTTTTTAAAAATTATTATTATTCTCTATTTATTCATTACAGGCAGATCTAATTCAAACCCTCAAACTGAAATATTTGCTCTTTTGGGCAGTTTCAGATCCAAGTGCAGCTCCCTGGCAAAACACCCTTCATTGAGAGATGGAAACTCCCAGGTGGGCAACTTCATGTCAGGAAATTCCCAACAGGGCAAGGTTGCCCAAAAGGTTGAAATTGCCACATTCCTCCAAGAAAAAACCACAATAAAAATTTATAAAACCCTCTTAAGAGGTAATATTAATATCTATGATATGCACTGCTAAAAGAAACTTCTGTCACCAATCTCTAATTTTCAGTTTGGAGCCATAATTGCAATTTACATAGCAAAAAAATCACCTGTAATTGAAGACAATTTAAAACTTTGGGACCTATTATAACAAGAGGGCACCTGAGGGAAAAAGCTTTTCATTAGGGCTATTACCACATTGTGAGCCTAATTATTTCCCTCAGTTTGCTCTTCAGCTGAGTCTCCTGCCAAGAGATCTGATATTAAAATGGTTTTTCTCTTCAGAGGGTTAGTGAAAGGTTGGGATTAAGTGGGATCCAGCACCAGAGGGATGTTGTTTGGTGGAAGCAGCAATCTTTGTGCTGCTTTTTAGGCTCTGTTGGTATCAACAACTGGAAACTTTGATGTTCTTCAGACTCACCATTGGGGTTTTTTTTTTTTTTTTTTTGTGTATTTCTATTCAGAAGGAAACCTCTGGCATCCTGGTGGCTTGGCCAGGGGGTTACACAGAGGGCAGAGCTCACCTAAGGTAGAAATTCAGGTCTTAGGGAATGGGGGCAGCCAAAACCAAGTGCAGGATACTTACTCAGCTTCTTGGCACACTCTGATAATTTCTTCCTATCAAAATTCAGTGTAACCTTGCAAAGTTCTCACTGCATTTCTTTCCTTCTGCAGCTCTGTCTCTCTCCTGGCTGAGGACTCACGACCAGAGATGCCACAAATAGCAGAGAAAAGAAGCTGTTAAGTGCCAAAAAAGAAAAAAAAAAAAAAAAAAGGAGAGGGGAAATTTGAGCTTCCAACCTGAACCCCTCCCCTGTCCCATGAGGAACTTGGGTACTTCCTGCAGAAAATCCTGCTGGTTCTGGTCCATCTGGTTCCTGGGATGGGTGGCATTGAGCAGGAGAAACCCAAACAAATCCAGACAGTGGGTAAGGGCATCTCATTCTTAGTCATTTCCTTCATTTTTTCAGGCCCTGTACATAGTGGAAAAACAATGTTTTACAGATATTGTGAGTACACAGCTCCCTTGAGGGCAAACTGAAGGTTATCTGTTACCTGGCTGGTATTTCACTGAGCAAACAAGGGTCTGCAGACAGAAATATTAGAGGGAAAGACTTCCTATTTTCAAAAGAATTTTTACAAACCTGGAAACATGGCATTATATCTTCTGGAGCTGTTGTTTTGCCAAGTAAATCCCTGATGGGGTACTCGAGGCATAGGTGTGTAAATATTATGGGGAGCAAAACTTGGCAAGAATGTGAATTTCTAAAGAAAAAAGATCCAGGCAAACATTGCCAGTCACCACTCAGGTTCTGCTCCTCTGGTGAGTCAAATCTTGTGTTTTATTATGGACTCATGTGGGTGCTTGAATCCTTGAGATCTGAAATATCTTTATATCTTTATATAAAATCTTTATATCTGAATTTCAAGGCCTTTGGCAATGAAGAAATCATCTTTTGTTTCATTAGACCACTGAGGTAGGATATATTTGCAAAAGTGAATTAAAGTCCAAATTTAAAAGTGAAATTAGAGTCCAAAGCTCTAGTCAGATGTTTTGGCAGGAACTAGAATATTAAGATATAAATATATCTAGGTCTAGAGCTCTCCTTCCCCAAAAGCAGGGTAGTGACACCACATCTGCCTGTGCCTGGGCTCTGCTCAAGCTTTTATTGCTGTTTTTCCTGGGGATTTCTAACTGGGCTCAGAAGCACAGGTTCTGGGATTCTGCTCTGGGTTACCAACACCTTTTTCCCACTTGTGTATCCTAAGATGGGAAATAAAGCTTGTTCTGTCTGCTAGTGATAAACTTCATCCTGCCTTGAATCCCAGCCTTAGAAAATTAGATTTCTGCCTGATAAATCTCCTTTAATCAAGCAGTCCAGAATGGTGAAGAAATAGAAAAGAAAACCTCCATCAAAGCAAAGGTTTTACCCCAATATGCAAGAAACAGAAAGAATTAACAGAAATTTTCCTCCACTCTCACTTTTTATATGAGATTTGTTCAGATATTGTGCTGATGAAGTGTGATATTAAATAGTTGCATAATATGAGCTTAATGAAAAGGGTGTCTGTACAAAGATGTTTGACTTCTGGGGAAATTTAGAGTCTTTGTTTACCCAGATATTGCTGCAGAAGGATCTTGTCTGAAACAGTCACCAGGAGCTGAGCCTCTCAGCAAAACTTTCCTCTCCAGAAGACACCTCTGAGCAGCCCATGAGCTAAAATCCTGGGAGCACCCACAGAGTTCATTTGCACAAGGATGATCACTCAGGAGGAAGAGAATTAAAAAAAAGCTTTAATTTCTTCTCCTGTTCAGCTGCAGTAGTTTCTCAGGATAGACACATGAATATTTCTGTGTTTCTAGGCAGGCAATAAGCCTTTGCCTCTGTCCTTTCTGTTGCTGAAATAGCTGCTAAATGTATTTTTATGTAGGATGTTGTGTGAGACAAGAACTGAGGTGCTGAGGAGAAGCTGATGCCACAGATATTTTTCAGCACAAAACTCCTTTTTTTTTTTTTTTTTTTTTTCTTCTTTCCTTTTTTTTGAGGAGTGAAATAACTCCTAGAAAAGCTTTCTCACCATCATAGAAAACACAAACATTTCTGTTAGACAGGACAGAAAACCAGCTGGAAGGGTAGGACAATCCAGACAGTAAGGCAGATGATGCCTTCCTAGACCTGAGGGACATTGCCCAGCTTGCATTACTCAAGGGATTTATTTTTTTTTTTCCACTTTCTTCCCAAACATCTGGTGCTGCCACTGTCAGAGAAGGTGAGTGGAGTAAAGAGACCTTGGGCTTGATCCAGCCTGGCAATTTCCACCTTTCTGAGAGATCCAGTCCCAAAGCTCAGGTGTCAGGGAGCTGTCTCTACATCTTTAAAATGTTCCCAGGCTTGGCAGGGTTTCCACATCCAGCAGGTCAGGCTGGGCTTGGTACCACACATGGATGGGTCCCAACAACCCAGCAGCTGATGTGTGCTGTGAGCTCCATGGAAACCCATCACCAGCCTTGGGAAAAAAAGCATCCAGCTGCATCCTCTGTCACTGTCATCTCCAGCTTTAGTCCCTCTACTTCCCCCTCCTCTGCAGGAGGCAGAAAAGATGCTGCTTCTGCATTTATTGCTCACTGTGCCAGGATCCTAAAGTGTCTGCTGTGCTAAAAACCTTTAATAGCAGAGAGCAGAGCTGCTGTTCTCCTTTCTTGCAGCCTGCTGACAGCTCACTTCTCAAAGTTTTAGCTGTAGGGAGGAAGCAATTTGTCATCAATTTCTGATGAGTATTTTTATTATTCAGCCTTTCAGGGGGATTCATGGGGAGGAGCAGTTTAGATCCAATGGCTCAGGAGGAAATGGGTATTTTCTGTCACCTTCTAAAAGGTGTTGCTGAGTTGGTTTCTTGGCTTTTCTGACCAGACTTGGTCAGGGGACAGGGTGGTGCTATAAGAGCAACCTGCTGGTGATCTTTGCCAACAATGGATTCACAGGGAGGAGAGATAAAACTGGGAAAAATGCTGCCAGCACATGGCAGGGAGAGATTGCAGGCAGGGACTCCCAGGTCCCCTCCAGTGAATCTGAAACACCTCTTGGCAGCCAGCTGGCAGCATCCTTGGAACCTGCAGAGCCCTGTTTGCACCTGGGATGCCAGCAACACAGTGAACTTGGGATTTGTACCAAAAAAAAAAAAAAAAAAAAAAAAAAAAAAAAAAAAAAAAGCATGGTGGTGCCTTGAAAAGCAGCTGGCAAAGATGGAGCTGCCTGCACTTGGCTGTGGTGAAACCAGGGTGAGTTTCAGTGTATGGGGTTTTTGGGAATTTTTTTCTGCTGCCCATTTTGCTATGGGGATGCAGGCTGAAGCACCTGGTACCTCTCCTTCCCAGAGCCCCTCTTGTGGGGGGAGAACAAAAAAAATAGGTTACAATCCACTAGGAAAGACTGGGAGAGGAGCATGGGCATGGGGAGCTTGGAGCCAGGGAAGGTGGGGTAAGCTGGGAATGGCCTTCAGGAAATGTCCTGTCCTCTCTGTCTGGGGTAAAATGTAGCCTGGTCAGAGCTGACCAGGTAGCTCAACTCTTTCTTCATTATTCACACCTGGAAAATATTCTATTTACTACAGGATATTTGAAGATCAGGTCTCCAAGAGCAGCCAGGTTGGGGCTGGAGCATCTCTGGGATGTGCAGCAGGAGGCTGCTATTCCAGAGCACATCCCACAGCAGCTGCTGCAGGCAGGAGTACAGATGGATGGGGTTTTTTTAAATTTTTTTCAGTGCTTTGGGCCACCTTTCCCTCCTCTTCCCACCCAGCTGTCAACTGGTTGGTTTGGACAGAGGGAAGTTTTGATTCTGTAGTTTGATTTATCACAACAGTCACGCCAGGAGGAGATTGTTTCTTTCTTTCTTCCTTTCTTTTTCTTTCTTTTCTTAAGCCAGGCACATCACAAAGGTAATTTTCAGGGAGGCAGCTGAGGGAATGGCATCTGCAAAATGAATTGGGGACGTTCCAATAGCTGGGAATGCTTTTGAGGTGATGGTTTTACATAGAGTTGATGAGCCAGCTGAATACTGGACAAATTTTGGAGCTACAGAGTGTGTTTGCAAATAGGATCACACCCCTGTCTATAAATGAGCCCATCTTTGGGTTTTATTTTGTTATTTAATAGGATTTGCAGCCCAGCAATAATCTGCCCCTCTCTTTGCTGGGAATCCTGGCAGAACCAAAGGAGAGACCACTCAGAGGAACCCTGTGGCTGATGCTCTCCCAGCTGGATTCCCCATCAGGAAAAGGGATGGAAATCCTCAGGATGCTGCCCCATCCCTTGAGAGCTGAGGTTGAGATAAAGGAACCCGGCTCAGTTCTCCCTCCTGGGGTGGCCAAACTGCTCTGTCCATCAGCTCAGGAACATCTGGGTCACAGACCCATGGCAAGAACCCTTTTCTGCCAGTGAGAGCCTGGAAAATAACCAGATTAACACATCCCTTGGCAAAACCCATGGCTCTGAACCCAAGGAGTGGGTTTGGGCAAGGGGCTGGAAACTGCAAGTGGATGGACTTGAGTTTTGCCTTCAGCCAAACCTGACAGTGCAGTCTGGTTTTCCAGCTCCTTTCTCAAGGTCTGGCCCCTGTTTTTTGGGTTTTAAGCTGATGTAAACTACAGCTTTGACAGTTTGCTTTTCCTGGAGGCACAAAAGATTCTCCTTTAGCTGAGTGTCTGATCCCTGGACTTGTGACAGCCCTTTTACATTGTGTGAGAAATTGGATCAATAGGATGTTCTTTCCACCTCCTGCATTTCTGTTTGCCCTCTCTCTGCTCTAGTGCCAGGAGATTTGGGGCAGGGCTTGCAGAGAGCTGAAAATACCCTCTCCCCCCATGTATTTTTCATCCTTCTGCTTTCACCAGCCCCACAAAATACCCTGGTGATGTTTCTGCCTTCCCTTTTGCCATTAACAACTATGTTTCCTGACAAGAGCTATAGCTGCAGTTAGCACAGAAAATTTGCTGTTATTTTAAATAACCATCTGCTCTCCCCACAGTCTGCTCCCTCATCCTTAATTCCTTTATTTTTTTGGATGTTTATTTTGATTAGCCTTGTCACATGGTGCTATAAGGAAACCTTGCTTCACTTCCCAGGCTACTGCCATGCTGCTAGAGAAAACTGGCTGAACACCAAAAAGATGTTGGTTCCCTCCTCCCCCCTTTTTCTTTCCAGAAAGTTTTATGTAACAAAGTGTTGTGTAAGGAGGGGAACAGCAGGGAGTGCATCAGGAGGAACGGATTTTCTGTTCATCTCTGCCACAAATCCACTCTGACACCCTGGGCAAGTCAGCACAGCCCAAATCTTCTTACTGGGATCAGGGTGATCCCTGCTGGAGTTGCTGTGGTGGATCTGTGGCCACACCTGGGCAAGGGAGGTTAAACTCTAAGCAAGGAAAGAAAAAAAAGAAAAAAAAAAAAAATCTTGGAAAAACTCTCTCCATCAGAGAGGAGCTGATGTGCTAAACTAGGTCACCTTTTGGTTTTTTGCATCAGAATTACTGGTAGAGACAGATCCTGAATTTCAGACTAACACTCCTAGTTGCACGTTTAATATTTATAATAATATAGATCACATAAAGTAATAGATAAACACCAGGTTTGCACATTTAATATTTCTAATAAATGTGCTGCTGCTTCAACTGATGTTTCTTCCTGAGTTAATGATCCAGTGGTCTCAGATAAATTTGAATACATTTATCTTGTCTTTCCTGGAGCCAGGCTAACTCACTATTAGACCCTTTCTGCACACAGTCAGCAAGCCCATTCCAGGGGTGTCTGAGCCCCAAATTCTTACATTTCCAAGGAAAACCTAGCAGGTGTTCCCTCAGAACCAATTTGCCTTTATCCTTCCTTTTATTTGTCCTGAACTCCATCCATTATTGACTCCCACCTGTGTGCATTCTGCATACCCACTGTTAGGTTTTTCTGGAATAAAAAAGTCAAAGCCAATAAACTCAACCAACAACAAGAGCCTGCAAAAAAAAAAAAAAAAAAAAAAAAAGAAAAAAAAAAGAAAAAACCCAACCAAACAAAAAAACCACAAAAAAACCACAAAGAAACAAAACTAAACAAAAAGAAACAAATCAGAAAGAAAACCAACACAAACCAGAGTTGCTGCAGGGATCTGCTAACTCTTACTCATATTGAACTGCAGAAAAAAAAGAAAATCATTACTGTTGAGAGGTAAATAAGCAATATTTATATTATGTACATAGTGGAGCCATGGATCCAACACAAGAAATATCTTTTTCTATATCATAGCCCTTTCTTTTAGCTTGCTCTTGACTATTCTTGAGTCCTGATGGGAATTAATTGAGTTTATCTGGTGAATTAACACCAGAAAGGTCTAGAAAGTCCATTATTTCTTACAGCACAAGGCATCCAGGCTGGGGCTGCTTATGGTGCTGGGTGGAAATCAGTGATGGGTGATCAGAGGAGCTTCACATGTCCAAGGCCAGACAGAAATCTTGGTAATGCAGAACCAGAGACAGGGCAGCTGGAGCCACTGGGCTGCAAAGGATGGACTGAGGGATGGTTCCACATTTACAGTGTAGAATTGCAAACTAGTGGTTGTCCCCCAGGAACTGCAACACCAGTGGTGTCCCCCAGGGATCAGTGTTGGGTTCTGTTCAATATCTTTATTGATGATTTAGATGAGGGGATTGAGTCCATCATCAGCAAATTTGCAGATGACACTAAGCTGGGGGAGTGTAGATCAGCTGGAAGGCAGGAGGGCTCTGCAGAGGGACCTGGACAGACTGGAGAGTTGGGCTGATCCCAAGGGGATGAGGTTCAACAAGGCCAAGTTGGATCAAGGGTTGGACTTGATGATCTCTGAGGTCCCTTCCAACCCAGCCAATTCTATAATTCTATGATTCTATGAAGTGCCAGGTCCTACACTTTGGCCACAACAACCCCATGGGGAGCTCCAGGCTGGGCACAGAGTAGTTGGAGAGCAGCCAGACAGAGAGGGACCTGGGAGTCTGGATTGCCAGGAAGCTGAACATGAGCCAGCAGTGTGCCCAGGTGGCCAAGAAGGCCAATGGCATCCTGGGCTGGCTCAGGAACAGCGTGGCCAGCAGGTCCAGGGAAGGGATTCTGCCCCTGTGCTCAGCCCTGGGGAGGCCACAGCTTGAGTCCTGTGTCCAGTTCTGGGCCCCTCAGCTCAGGAAGGAGATTGAGGTGCTGGAGCAGGTCCAGAGAAGAGCAAGGAGGCTGGGAAGGGATCCAGCACAAGTCCTGTGAGGAAGGGCTGAGGGAGCTGGGGGTGTTGAGGCTGGAGAAGAGGAGGCTCAGGGGAGACCTCATCACTCTCTCCAACTCCCTGAAAGGAGGTTGGAGCCAGGGGGGGGTTGGGCTCTTTTCCCAGGCAACTCTCAGCAAGACAAGAGGGCACAAGAGGTCTCAAGTTGTGCCAGGGGAGGTTTAGGTTGGACATGAGAAAGAATTTCTTTCTGGAGAGGGTGCTCAGACATTGGAATGGGCTGCCCAGGGAAGGGGTGGATTCTCCATCCCTGGAGATATTTCAAAAGAGCCTGGATGTGGCACTCAGTGCCATGGGCTGGGAACCACGGGGGGAGTGGATCAAGGGTTGGACTTGATGAGCTCTGAGGTCCCTTCCAACCCAGCCAATTCTAGGATTCTAGGATTCTATGAAACAGCAGAGCCCTGTTGCAGACCTCCTGGTACCACATCCACTCATCTGTGAGAGGGCAATGGCAGCAGCATCCCCCATGCAAAAGAATTTGAGAAATCTTTTTCGAGGGCAAAAAAAAAAAAAAAAAAAAAGGGCAGCTCACCCCATTGCAAAGAGCCTGATAAAATACCCCAAAGTCACTTTCCTAACAGCTTGAGAAGTGACCTGGTGGTGTCAGTTCTGCTTGCATCATTTTAGCATTTCATAACCTTAATCCCAAACTGGGGCTGGGCTTGATCACCACATAAGAAGTTTATATGTGCCCTGACTTGAGGTCTCTGCCTCCAATCTGGGCTGCTCCCAGCCACCTGCTCTGGGGGAGCAGGAATTTTCCCTTCAGCAGATTTCTTCTCAGGTTTAGAAGCTTTTTGATTTCTGCTGAAACAGATCCCAGTACTGATTTTTTTGTATAAATAAAGAACGACGCTGTAATGATGCTGTATTCCTATAGAATAAAAATATATCCAAATTGTACTCTCTTTTTTTTTTTTTTTTTTTTTTTTAATTTATTTGCCAGGCATAGTAGGTAAATGGATAGGATGATTTCAGTCATTGCAATTATCTTCTGCTTCCATTATTATGCAGAGAATACTCAGGAAAGGCTACAGGAAAATACAAGATAATCTGTGGTCAATTATTTAAATTTAAGCATTTCCTGAAACACTGGAGGAGAGATTTCTCCAGGTCCTGCCAAACTCAGTTATCCACTTTACTTATGGAATATCTAAAAAGGATGAGGCCTGAACTCTTCTGGATGAAAACAGTGGAGACCCCCTACCTGGTTTCTTCTTATTTATTTGTTTTTTGAGAAGGTATAATAACACAGCTATCAAATATTCCACCCTTTTCCCATTTCATCTCCAATTTTGCTCTGCTTTTCCATTCACTGTAGGGTTCTGCAAAGAGCTCTTCAGGTAGAAAGGTAAATTAAAATTCCCCACATACTCAGCTGAGAGAAACAGTGATTTTTCTGTAGGGTAATTTAGGTGAAGCTTCTCTGGGTTGTCCTCTGGAGAGCTTCAGCTCTTCCCTGGGGGGAATCTGCACATCTCCAGGCTGGGCAGGACACTGCTGGCATCAACTCTCTGTGGGGTTGTTTCAGTATATTGCACTCAAGGAACATAAATTACAGTACTTTAGGGGATATTATTGAAAAAAAAAAAAAAAAGACAATTTTTTTCATGGTCTTTAGGGACATATTAAAAAAAAAAAAAAAAGAAATGAGAGAAATGTGGAGGTGCATGGCAAAAATAAAGAAGATTCAAAGCTTTTGCCCTCCATTATTAGGACCATTTTGCTGTTACCTCATTTGTTTTGTGCTGTCTAGTGGGATGCTGACCAGGCTGCACAGGGAAGCTGTCATTAATTATTAAGAAATTGTCTAATCCATCAGGACATCAGGACTGCCATGATGATTCCCCTGAGGAGACCCAGAGAGCTGTGAGTAAGGAGCTGGAGGTGTTCCAAGGAGAACATGAAGCCCCAAAAAAAGGTCTCACTTCTTAAGTTTGTTAAATGCAATTTCCAGATGTTCCCTTCCTCCTCCTCAGTGTTGCACACCAAAAAAAAAAAAAAAAAAAAAAAAAAAAAAAAACACCAAAAAACAAAAAAAACCAGCAGTTAGTTTGTATAAAATATAATTTGTTTTCCAGAAAAGAAATATTGCTGAAGGGACTGAGAGACAGGATTCTGAGGGACTGAATTCCCCACGTCCTTTGGGCACCACTATGGTGTTAGATGAAATAATGCCAGCAATTCCCCATGGTAGGACAAAAAGAAGACAAAAAATGTGCAGCACAGAGGGTATCAACAAGCACTACATCTGTGCCTCCTAATTCTCAGTCCTAACACTCTGGGAGAAAGCATCCATCTGTCTGATCCTACCCAAGGGCACTTTCCTTCTCAGGTGGAAGCAGGAAAAAACCTCAGCAAAATGTTATCTGTTCCCCACATAACTTTAGGAAAGGATTTTTTCATTTTATCTCACATTTCCAACCCTCTTCTACTGAAGTCCTGAATTAGGAGTGAAAGGCTTCTGGCTGGAGTAATAAACCCATCCTCTGGCTGCTGAGAAAAAGCTGATTTTCTAATGAAGAGATCAAGGATGCAAGCCTGGGGCAGGGCTCCTCAGGCTTAAATCTGCTCCTTTCACTCTCCCTGTTTGCCAGCTGGAAGTGGCTGTGATTCAGTCTTTAAATTCTGGAGCAGCCAGAGCATTCCAGGGCACTCAGCATCTGGATACAGCTGCAGGTGGTTTGTTTTTTTTTTCCTTTTGTGGCTGATACTGTGCATCCCCTCCTTTCAATGTGTTTGGGACATCAGAACTATTTTGGGTGGGAAAAAGGTGCTCTTTGGAAAGCAATCCTTTGCAGAAAAAAAAAAAAAAAAAAAAGCCACTTTGTCTAAAACTTCTGTCAGAAGTTGGTTCTAGTGTTTTGCAAAAATAAATTGTTGGTTGAAAGGAAAGAACATCTAAGTAAACCTCACTGCCCCTTCATTAGCTTCCAAACAGGCTGGGATGGTATTAGTCTCTCTCAGGATTTAATTTATATCCCAGACTTTCAGGAAAATGCTGCTTTTATTCATCAGCATTCATTTGTTGAATAAGTTGGCAAATAATACAGTAATTCTTGTCACAGCACAGACTCTCCTGAGCCAGGCTGAGGAGCCTGAACATGGCAAATAATACCCTGACACAAGAAAAAAGCTTTCCAAGGAAAAAAGCCATTTCTGAAGAGGTTCTGACTGCTGTGTGCTTCAGTATCTATAAGTTTACCAATAAATAAATCCACTGCAATTTAACTAATTGTTTGATTAGAGGCAATTCTCCAAACATTACACGATGTCAGGGTTTCAAAGACAGGGCTGCCAGATCAGTCTCTCCTTTTTCATTTTGCTGTAAAACACAGAGCAGGACTTGCTAAGGAATCTGAAGAATGGAAATAAGATCCAATGAAGTGCACAACCAGCACAACACGGAGCCTCTGCTCTTTACATTTTATTCTTAGCATTAAAGCAAAAGAAAACAGCTAAGACACAGATCCTTTGTGTGCAAGGGGATCTCTGAGAAGCAAAACCAAGCCTTGCACAATTATGGGGCACAATATTTTTTGTGTATATGTTCAATCAAAACAATTTGCTTCATAGTGAACCTCAGAGCTCATAATGAGGAAATGCCAGCAAAAAGGAGTGAAGGCAGAAGAGTTTTTACTCGAGGGTGGAGGAAATGGGTTTGAACAGAACTCCCAGAACACACCAGAGGGAATGGTCCAGAATTTCACAGATTTCTAGCGTGAGAATGCCCTCGAGAATCTCTGATGCAAAGGGGTTCATACAAATAGAAGTGGCTGCTGCTATTTTGTTAAGTCCTTTATTAAGGTCCTTAAGCCATGCCACGGGATGATGGGAGGAGATGGGGGGTGGAATTCCCTGCCCAGCCCATGCCAGGGTGAGGGTGATGTCTCCCTGGGGAGATAAAGGAGGTGATGGGGCAGGATGGAAGAGATGCATCTTCCAGTCCCTTGGTCAGGAGACTGCTCTTTGGGGAGGATTTGGGTCTCCTTGTTCAGGTGGATCATTCTTTGGTTTTGTAAGCACATAATCTGGCTTTAAAAATGCAAAGGTCTTTGCTAGTACAAAACCCACTCTTTCATGAACTGTTCCCATTTTCTATAGGAAAACTGGCACTTCCTTTGTCCGAGACCCTGGTATTTTATTTTTTTTATTTTTTTTTTTGTATTTCCATCAAGCAGCCCTATTCCTCATGAAAGCCTGCCCTGTACCTCCAGATCCTTTCTTTTCATGGACATTGATGCATTTCCCAGTGCCTCGATGGCTTTCAGCACTTGGAATTTCACTGGTTCCTTTGTACTTACATCTGAAGCAGTTCAGATGCAGACCTGCTCTTTAAAAAGAGACTGGAGCAGCAGTCAAGTGGATTACAGGGAAGTTGGCAGGTTCCAAAGGCTTTGTGAAAAAAATACACTCCCTTTTGGCAGGCAACTTGTCCCTAGCAAAGGGAATTCCATCCAAGCCAAACTTGTCTGGATCTGAGAGTTTCAGAACATTTATGGAATCCATACATGCTTCCTTCTGCTCACAACATGGTTACCTCTGATGAAAAGAAATTCTTTTTCCTTCCCATTCTTTCAGTGCCCCATAAATCAGGCAAGCACAGCAAATAAAATCAAGAGTCCATTATCACTTATAATCCCATAACCTTTCCATTCAGGCACAGTCTTTGCAAAACTAATTAAGGAGCTCGTGGTGGCTAATGCATGCACTCCAAATAATGCACATTCATACTCTATTTTCAGCCAGAGCAGACGAGCTTCATTAACATTACACACCAGCAAATGAATTCAGTTTGGGATGATGCCATCTGATTAAACTTGCCACAGCTCACTTAACTGGAGCTTGACAGACACCTTAAACTCCCTGGAGAGCCTCTGCTTCCCCATTTTCTTTCCCTCCCCTCCTAAAGGGCAGATTCTGGCTGCTCTCAAGTGGATTCAAGACTTCCTTTTCCCATTGAGTTCCTGGGGTTTAAGTGAGATGAATTGCAGGGCTCAGCAGTGTCCAGTCCAGGGAAAGGTCACAGGATGGGATCCAAAATGATGAAGCTAACAACAGAGGTTTTTTTTTCAGTTATCCCTTTACTCAGAAAATGGGTTTCAGGTAAGATGCTGGGTTGAGCTTCAAGAACTGGGTCAGCCTTAAGCTTAATTCCCAGGTTTGGGTGAGACTGGAGACCCTGATTCCCTCCCTCAGGCATCTGCTCACAAAATCCAGGTAATAGGAACACCACCTCCCTTTAGCTTGCAGGTCCTGCCCCTCAGCCCAAGTTTGTGCCTCTCCCTGTGGGATTTGTGTGGGGAATGCAGCTAAGATGCAAACTGCACAAATCTGTGAGAAGCAGAAGAATGGCCAACCGAGTCCTGAAGCCTCAGACAGATGGGGATGGCAGGCTGGGACCAGCTTCATCTCATCCTCATCTTGTCATCAGGGCTGACAAGTTAGAAAAACCCCATCAAAGAGGCAGCCAAGAACCTGGAGCTGAAGCTGCTGCAAGCACCAGGAGGTGTTGAGAATTGGACCCAACTCCAGGGGCTGCCAGACAGCAGTCAGCAGGATGGGCATCCCCTCCACACATCCTCTGGGTTTTATTGAAGTGAGATTCAAACAAGGGCTTCATTCCTTACAGGTGACAGCTCTGTGCAAATGAAAAATTGAGTGTCAGTAAACAAACCCTTCAGAACTGCCTTTCTCAGGCATTTTGATTTTATTTCCTCAGAAAAGTGGAGAAGCAAATGCTATGCTGCTGACCAGTTGGGTGGCTGATTGAATTGCTGCCCTTTTTCCTTGGGGGATCAGCCACTATTCACAGCTTCCTGGGGGTTCTTTCCTTTAGAATGAGAGGTGGGGGATCTGAAGGTCTTGATTGCACCATTGATTGCACCCCATGGGACAGGAGCACAGAGCCCACCCAGAGCCTTCCTGGTCGTGCAGAAAATCATCAGAAATCATCAGGTATTTTCAATATAGTGTAAAAAAGTCCCTTGATTAAGGGACTTTGGGGCAGTGATATGTTGGGTGGATGCTTTCTATTACTCTCTAGTCTCTATTTCAATGTCCATGCTGTAAAGTAGCCAAAATCCAGGCAGCTTGAATGCAGTGCTCTGATTTCTGCTTAGGGTTGGGGGGGTGGATGCACTCCAGCACTGACACCTGTGTGTAAATGTTCACAGGTGTGGGTGTGCAGAACTGAATAAAACCCTTTGATTTTTTTTTAAGTGCCCACAACTGGACAGGACTGGAACCAGACTTGCACTTTGGAAGTCTGCAATAGGGTCACCTGGGTCCTGAGATGTCCCCTGCTTCCCATCAGTGAGTGTGGGCACCCAGGTAATGTGCCCAGGGTGCTGAGCTGTGTAGGTAGCAGTGAATTAATTTGGCCTGAGACAGCTCAGATGGCAAAAAAGCCTTGACTTATCTGCCAAAAAAAAACCCTGAAAATGGGCTTCAGCTGAGATCTGTCAACGTGGGAGGAGCAGAGGGTTGCCCAGTCATCCAGAAGATGAATTTGTGCTTGTTCTGTCAACTGCTGGAGATTGGAATGTCAATATAGATCCTAATAAACTGCTAGTTTCTAAGGAATTAACTGCTCTGAGATCATGTTTAATAACAATCTGGTCTACCTGAGGTCACAGAGCCATCTGCAGCATTCTCTCCAGGCTGGGGGTGTTGCCAATATTCTGCTTGATCAGGTCTGGTTAGGTGGGTGAGCCACCCAAATTAAATCTTGGCCCCTGGCTGCTTCACTTCTCGAGCTTTCCGTGTGCAAGGCAGAGGAGATAATTAGAAAGAAAATCTGGGGACTAGAGACAGAATTTAATATATTTCATTAGATTGCTTCAGAGAAACTGAAGCAGTGAGTGGGTGCTGGCTGCACACAAGCAAAGAGCTTCATAAAAAGAGCAGGACAACCCAAACTTGATGGTCAGCCCTTACACCAGGGCTGATAAAATCTTTGGGACTGAAGAGGCTCTATAAAGCCTGGCACCTAAAAGGGGGGGGTGTCTGTAAAAGGGCAGGAATGCCCCTTCCTTAGTGCAGGAAGCTTCTTTCCTTCTTATCCTGGTTTGTGAGGCATCCATGGTACCAAAACGTTGGATGACACTGCCTGCCCCAAAGTTCTTTTTGGTGGGATATTCAAAGTGCAAAGAAAACACTGAGGGCAGAGATTTCCTTTCTTTTTCTTGGCTGGATTAATTAAAGATATCCTGGAGCCTGACAGGACTGCCTGGGGGTTATATGGCTGATGCTCTGCTTCCTACAGAGAGCTGGTGATGAAGGCAGATGCTGTGATCTTTTTTTGGGCTGTGTTATTCTAATCAAGTCCACTCGAGTTCCTTTTGAATCATAATTCCTTCCAGAATTATTACCTTCTCCCTCTCCTTATTGATAATGTATGGGAACTGATTCCATTACACTAGAAATGAAATTGGGTTTTGGTGACTGCAGGGTTTTCATCTCAATATTCTTTAGATGCAAAGCAATAATTTAGATAGAGGTAAAGAGAAAATGAGAGACACTTCCCACCCTGCTCTCTGAGTGCTGTTAAATTAGAACAGTGCTCATCTTGCAGCTCTCACTAAGCAGCTCTCTAAATACCTCTCATCAAAGCTGAGAATGGGTTGTCAAATGCTGACAGATTGGAGCTTGCAGAGATGGAGAAGGATGGAATAAATGTGGTTGTGGGCAGAGGGCAGGTGACAGGGTCAGAAGAACCTGGCAGATCCATTTCTCCCACTGCTTTGCAATGGGTTGTGTGGCTGTCACTTCCATTTTTAGGGTAGGGGTTGACTTGGTGGCCCCTGGGTCACCCGGGGCTGGTGCCATGGAATTAGAGACACAGCTGCATTAATCACTCTGTGGAGGCTGGGCAACTGTATTAAAATTGCTCTTATTTCCTTATTTTGGAGATATAAATGAGATATTAAAGGTCACGTGGAGCATTTCTTGCAGAGCCAGACCCTAAAGCACATTCTTCTAGCTTGCAGTCTGATATCTTGACCACAAGTCCCCCCAGCCAGGTGGCATCCTAAAAACCTCTCTTGTTTTCTGGTCCTCTGGGGTCTTTTGAATATATCCATGTTGAAAATACATCTGCAGAAAATAGAGTTCAGCAGGTTTTTCAGTGCTTCTCCAAGACTTAGCTCACTTCAAAAATCAGCTGTTCTGGTTTTGATATTATAAATTATTATCTCTGACAGAAAAAACATCAGGTGTATGCTGGCTTTTACTCTGTGTCCATTTATGCTTGATGTCTCTCTGAGTCAGTGATGGCTAAATTACAGGTGACTCAGAGACAGGGATCCAGTGCTAAGTTTTATTCCTTTGATGAGGTGCCTGGAAGACAGGAATAAGGTGTCTGAAACGAAATCTTTCTTAAGAAATACCTGGTTCTCCCTATAAACCCAATAAATGCTTATCTGTTTTGCAGGGACAGAGCTTGTAAATGAGTCTATTTCCAAAGTGCATTTCCATGAAGTTATTACTTGGTGGCATAGAGCTTAAGAGAAAAAGGGGAAAAAAAAAAAAAAAAAAGCAATGCTTTTTAATTTAAAAAGAAAAAAAAATTGTCCATCTAGTCTCAACTTGTGAACTTGTGGCAATGCCTTTATTTTTTTCCTTTTTTTTTTCTCTTTTATTTTTCTCTCTCTCTCTTTTTTTTTTTTTTTTTTTATGCACCCATCCCCTCCGTTCCTCTTTTCTTGCCATTCTCAGGCTGTGCACACCACTCCCTGAGCCCCAGCTGACCTCTAACAAGAGCCAGGAAATGTAATTATCCCCACTCTTTGTTTTCATTATGTCTGCATTAATAACTTTCCTTTTCCCCACAACCTTTCCTGACAGCAAACCCTTGGCAGATGATGCACAAATTCAGGTTCTCACACCAGGATGCTCTGCAATGCACTGTCCTGCTGCAGAGAGTAACCTAATGCAGGGTGATGGGAGTCACTGATTCAGACCAGGACCTTGCAAAATTTTGCAGAGGGATCACTTAAAAGCTCCCATTCTCCACCAGCATCTCTGAAGCCAATGGGCTGAGGCTGTTTGGTGCCTGCAGGTCTGATGGAAGCACCTGGGTGCCACCTGCTCCTGGGCCACTCTTGAGCACCCAGGAGAAGAAGAGCAGCAAGGGAGGAGGGGCTGCCAGAGGGAAATCCTCAAAATGCCACCAATTCCCTACAAAAATGGGCTGGCTGGCTTCGGAGGAGCAGGGAGCATGGGGGGTGCCAGCAGAGGACAGGGAGAAAGGGAGATCCTGTGGCTGCATGAAGCCATCCAAAAAGATTCAATTAGAGGTGTGAACACAGTGTCTTCATGGGACCTGCCAAGGACTTTAATTAAAGTCACTTGCTGTACCAAAATAACCCACTGTCCCTCCCAGCTGTCACATCAGATGTGATGTTTTATGAGATGGGCTACAAGAGCAGGGCAGCATTTCCATCTTTCTGTCTCTCTTTCCTTTCCCCCTTTCTTTCCTTTCCCCCTTTCTTTCCTTTCCCCCTTTCTTTCCTTTCTCTCTTCCCTCAGAAGAGGAACTGACAGATTTGCACTGCAGACAAGGAGAGGAAGATGGAAATCTGATGATGCAGTCATGGCAAAACCCATTGACACATCTTGGGACTCTTCTTTATCCCAAGTTCTGCCCACAGCTCTTTCAGTCCCACATTTCCTTTGTTTTCTAGCCATAAAGTTTAGCTGGAGGGATAACTCTCTGAGAAATTTGAGTGCTTTGGTCTTGCCTCTGCCTTCCATCCCCACCTCTCCCACTGAATTTAGAACTACAGAACCTGGATGTCTCAGCAATGCAGACTCCCTGCAGCACATCCCTGTCTGGGACAGACTCTGCATCATCTTCCTCTCCTCAGGGTACTCAGAGGAGATTCCTATAGGATTTGGCATCTTTCTGCTCCCTATCTTGCAGCTCACTGCAAATCATCCCTGCTGTGTCCCCATGGGAAGTTATCCCAACCATTCACACAGACTTTCTCTTTCATCCTGTTCTTTCTCCTGAGAATGAAGCCATAAGGAATAGCCAGGTGAGAATAATCTGGCTGGTCAGTTTGGCTTTGTAAGAGTGGATTTGAGACCCAGATTTACCATCTGCAAATCAGAAGCAAACTTTTCTTTTCTTTCCACAGTGAGACAGATTTGTGACAGCTGCTGCTACCTCTTCCTTTTCAGAGCAAACTGCTAATTTAGGCTTTTCATGCAATTCAAAGCCAGAGAAAACACCAGTCCACAGTAGCACTGACAACCATTCCTTCTCTAGAAACAACAATTCTGACTAAACAAGGGAATCTTTGTTGTGAAAACTCAATAAAAGTCATGGTGATACTTGAGGAGGAAAAAAAAAACCAGACACCTTCGGAGTACAGAAGGAGAAAAGTCACCCACCTGTAACAACAGTGACCCCAGAATGAAGCTTTTGATCTGCTGCTCCTGGACCTCGAGATCTTGGGGAAAGTGGAATCTAAATGTAGGCAGAGAACTGTTCATCTCAGAGCAACATCCTTCCTGGGGCTGCTGGGTTAAATGGTTTCACCCTTGCAATGGGAGGGTCACCAATTGCTTCCCTGCCCTCCCCCTTCCTCAGGGCTTCCCCCTGCATCCAATTCATGTCAGGAGAAACAAGAGGCTGGCAGGAAAGGTTCAGCAGCTCCTGGTGTGGATGTCACTACAAATATAGGAGAGGCAAGAACTTTGTAATGAGCTGCATCTTTATAATGACACCCAGGCATCTTCCTGAGAAGAAGGAAAAGCCTTTCACTGGGCTCAGCAATCAATTAACTCCTTTTGCTTTGTCCCTGTGTTGCTTAATCAATATAATTAAAGCTGAAGTAGTTACAGGTGCCTTTGATATAATAATAGCTGGTAATCCCATAGCCAATATAATATTATGTATATAACTTGCAGTTATTATGCACATTAACAGGAACTTGACATTTTGCTCTCAGATTTGTAGCCTGGTCAGGGGGAGAGAGGCAAGGAGAGAATTGCTTTGAAAAAAGCATGAGTAAGTCCTTTGGCTCTGCTCACATGGCTCTGCATGAGAGATTAATAGCACTAAGAGAGGTTTTATCACACTCAGATTATCAACAAGACATGACAGAAACTATTTGGGTCATTTGGAGTGAAGATGCTGTGAAAGCCAAAGATACCCACGAAAAGGAGTAATTCTTGGGGACTGCCTTTTCTATCAGGGACCCTGAGAATTTCACAGATGAAATTCCTTGCACCATATCTTTGGCTCAAAGCAGCTCCTCTAAATACTGAGTGCCAGGGGTTTTCTGCCTGCATTTATTTCTGGGCATGAAAAAAGGGTGAGTGCAGCTTAGTGACACAGAGACCAAGGCAAGAGCAAAAGGTTTGATCCCTCCTGTACCAAACCTCTGCCCTTTGGTTCCTCATCAACCACCACCAGCTGGGGAACTCTTTGGCTTCCCAATGCACAGAGGAATTGCATCCAACCCCTGGATCTGGGGAACATGATGGGAGAGCAGTGTCAGGAGGGGCTTGGAAAGATCCTCTCAGGATTCAGGAGTCCCCGAATGTCACATCTGGCATGGCCCAGGTGAAGCTCTCACTGTGCCAGTGAAGCTGGGCAAACCCTTGGTCAGTTTTTTTTCAAGGGCTGAGAAGAAACCAGACTTCACCTGAACCAACAAATTTGTGGCAGGATGTTTCTGTAGATAAAACAAGAGGTAATTTCATGCTGGGGTGAGCTGTTCCCACCTATCTGAGCTTGCTTCCTTCACCACATAATTATTCCAACATACCACTGTATAACATACAGCTGTTATTTTCTGCTTCTTTTATTTATTTTTTTTTTTAAGAGGAACTTATTTTATGCTTTTCCTTTAACATATGGCTTTTGCTATCTATAAATATCCACTTAATAGCAAATCTGCTTCCTGAAAGACTTTAAAGAGATAGAAAGCCTCATCATGAAACATACACAGAGCATCTATAATAGAATTACATCTATAATAAAGTTACATCATGTGAGTCTATTTGAAAACAATTTGTCATCTTGGGACAAAACTATAGGAATATAGTTTTGTCAGGAAGGAATATTAGATGAGAACTTGCTCTTTGCTGCTAACATGGCTGGAAACCCACAAACCATGAAACCTTTTAGTTTATTTAAATGCCAGATGCCTGATTTAAGGCAAATTGGGTCTGATCCCAAAACCTATCAGAGATGACAGGAAATTCAGTTGGCTCTGGCCCCAAATCTGAAGCTGGTTTCAGACAGCAGCATTTGTACCACAGGTGGTGGCACCAGCCAGAAGTATTTCTGTGTTACAAATGCTCTCCTCCCATTCTGCCTCCCAGGTTTAAGTTCTGCTTACTAACACTTAGCAGAACCCAGAAAGAAAGATTCCTCATGGATTTGACCTCAATTTTCAGCACAGGTTTGTGCAGGGGCTCTGCAAGGCTTCCACTTCTGAATTAGCAGAAATGATGTGGGAAAAGGAGCTCGTTAGGAGCTTTTCTATTCCCAAATCAAGCTGTCAGGGTCATTTGTTTCCAGGCTGTGATGGGAACTTCAGAATGCAGGTGGGAAAGGCACAGAGAGAGAAAAAATCCAAAAGAAGTAGCCAGTGCCTGGGCAGCATGACTGAGGAAATCCCTGATGGAGCTGAGTGATAAATAAGCAAAGAAAAATCAGATCTGTTGGCAAAACTGGGTAAAATAGATGAGCATTTCCCCTGGGCTGAGTTTTCAGTAGCAGATCCTGTCCTCAGGTTTTTAAACCCTCTTTGGACTACACCCTGACACTGGGACATTCTCTTCTCCCATCCACATCAACATTTATTTAATGTGGGTATAACATGGCAGGGTTTTATCTGGCTGGATGGTTTTGCCCAGCTTCATCTCAGCTGCCTCCTGGCATCCCAGAAGCCACCAGTTCTGCCTGGAAAACTGGGGCTTCAGTATTTCAGGGAGAGCTGGAATAGCAAGGGAAGGGAGAGGAATGGGGGTGTTTTTCTGTGTACATCTGGAGGTTGATGAAGGGAATGGACAGAGCTGCTAAAGGATGCTCACTATTAAATCCAGGCCACATAATAAAATTGGGTGAAGAACAGACCTTTGCCCTGAAGCTTTAATTCTTCTTGGCAAAGCAAAGAAAACATCAATGCAATTTCATGTACTGCTACCTTGTCTCACTTCTCTTCTTTGCCAGCAAATAACTTGTGTGCATGTCAAAGTGAAGATTTTGGCCAAAAGAACTCAAAATATTCTCCTTCTGCATCAATTCTAGCTCTGGAAGCCTGGCTTTGCAGCTGAACTCACTGAGAGCCCTTTCAGCTGGGTGTTCAGGCAGTACCCACATCTTTAAGACATTCTAGCAAAACAGAGAAGGGAGAAATGGGCAAGGTCCCATCAAATTAAATTTTTCAGACAGTGAGAGCTGGGAGGGGAGCAACCTCTGTTTCCCTGTGCAAACCCAAACTTTCCAGGGTGTTTTGCCATCATCATTAAACAGTTTATTACTCTCCATCTCCCATCTTGCTCCTCCAAACCCCTGGATCAGCAAATGCTGCTTGAATTATTCCACCTCTGGTCTGCTGGTAGTTTCTGCATCAGTTTGGAGATGGGATATATTCATGGTGATGCTCTAGCAGCTTCTGTTTCTGCTCCTGTCTGGTGAAAGACACCCCAGTACAGCTGGAAATAAAATGCTGAGAGTAGCAATCACTCCAGCAAAGGAATATGAACCCCTGGTAATCCAAAGCAGGTTCTGGTGCCCAGTCAGACTGACACAGCCCCACTGGGCTGGGTATGGAGCTGAAAACCAAGCAGACACATTCTCAGTCCAAAGGGGCAGACTGGGATACTTGGATAGAAGCCCAGTGGCTCCTCCTGATTTTAAAATGCTGCCAGGGGGTGTAGGATTTGCCTGGATCTAAGCCAGGCTGCTGCCCTGCTTCATGTGCTGAAGTCAGGGGTGGTTTTAGCTCTTTGGGGTCTCCAGATACAAGCAGAAAGGGTCTGGGTCTGGCACAGCCTAGCACAGGAGAGGGTTTGTTGTTTTGTTATTTTTTTCCTGTACAAATTGCCTCAGTTTCTAAGTAAACAACCAGCTACAGAATTAGCTGCAGTGCCAAATGAAGAAAGGAGCTGAAAGAGAGGGATGTGGAACAACGGGACAGGAAGGAAGGAAATCTGGCTGTAGCAGACCTGAACAAGAGACAGAGAGCTAACTAAGTGTGGTACAATTAATTTCACCTGATGTCCCTCACATCTGGCATCACAAAATGTTTTGCTGGCCCTGCAAGCTCTGCTGTCAGGAACTTTTTTTCATCCCTTTTGCTCTGGTTTGTCCTCCTCCATCCCAGCTCTCCAGCCCTTTCTGAGGTCAAGGTGGGATTCCACCATCCCAAGCAAAAAATGACACCCTGGGACCAAAAGAAGGGACAAAAGGGGTTTCTGCAAAGCACTGGCAACATCCCCATCCTGGCTGAATCCAAGGGGAACTCACTCAGTATCTTGCAGAACAAAGCTCATCAGGGAATTTTAAAACACTAAAGTGCCCCGTGCATGCTGCAGTGGGAATGTAATGCACATTTATTTTGCATGGGGATTTTGTAAATGGAGCTGAAAATAACATTGTCTGCCCATCTTGCTCTTTCTGGCATAAGCTGATTAGGATCTTGATGAAGATTCCCAGGAATATGGGTGTTTCAATTCAGACTTGATCCTGGAAAGGGAAGAATCCATTTTTTGCTCTGGTGTCAGGGCTGGCTGCTGATGAATTGGCAAGAGCTGCCTTCCTGACATAGATATCTTCACTTAGATCCTTCTGAGTGTGTGAGAGAAAAAAAAAATTTTGAAGCCTAATGATCTGTCTCAATAGGCTACACCTTGTCCTTGCCTTGTGAAGCATCAATCTGAATGAGCTTCTCTTTTTCTGAGACACTGGTAGCATCTCCTGGGAAAATGGGAGCAAAAGACTCCAAGGCTGCTTTAGCTCCCTTGCCCTGGATCAGCACCCAGCAGCTTCTGCAAAGGAGTGGGGAGAACTGAGGAACTCCTCCTAAGAAGCTGGGAACCTGTGAGTAGGATTTTTTTTTTAATTGGTTCCTACCTGTCAGCCTTGTCCGTGGTGAAACTGGGTGTTTGCAAAGAGAGAGAGAAACAAAAAAAAAAACAACCAACTTTCCTCCTCATCCACCCCCACACCTCCTCTCCTCCCACTGGCCTGGCTCCAGGCTCCAATGTGACATCTGAGCAAGTTTTATTTCAGCATCCACTGTCAGCAGGAGTGGAGGAGTTTGTGAGAACAACCATCCCACAGCTCCAGTTCCTGGTTGGTATTTTGTGTCTGATCCTTTCCTTTGGATGCTGCCGAGATCTGCTGGGATCCATGCCCTGGCCTTTAGGGTCAAGCAACTTGTGAGATGTGCTGGTGCTTTCAGAGCACCAGGAGAGGTGGGGTGAGGTGGTGAGGATGATCTGTCCATCCTCAGAAAGTCCCAAGTGTTGGCTGGGGAGGCTCAGCCATCAGCTGGAGAAGAGGAGCTGGGAAGGTTATGGTTTTTTGCTTTTTTTTACTCATTTCATCCCATGGCACAATCATGACTTCAGATAGGGCCAACAAAGGCAAATGGGATGGAAAAACTGGTGTAACAACGTAAAGTGCCCTGCTGAGCATCAGGGATAACCAGGGGAGGAAGGAAATTGCTCTCTTCTGCTGAGAGAAGGCAGAGGAGGGGACAGCCCAACCACAGCCCACTCTTCAAGTCACTTCCCCACTCATTTCTCTTCCCTTTCTGGCTCTCTAAGATATATACAAAATACTTAGGTGGTGAAATCAAAGCAAAAGAGGACGACTTCATGTTATGGGGATTTTATACTTAGAAAAGAAAGAAAGGAAAAAGCCATTCCCCTTGTGGACTGTTGTCACCCGAGGGACCTCTGCTCCCACAACACTGCCAGAAGTAGGGAGACAGAAAATATCAGATGTATCAATCCAGCTTTGTGCCAACAGACAACTGAGATGACAACATTACCAGTGTTCTCAGGTCAAACCTGTCGTGTTGAATTAGGAGTTCACCAGACACAAGCAGAACTCTTCCCCCACCTGAATCAGAGCTGAGACATCACCTGCACAAATAATTGGATTAGTTTGGAATCAGCAATGAAAACAAAGGATAAACAATTATCTACTTCTGTTCATCATCCTTTTGGGTAACGTTGTTGTGCAGGGTAATTGAATTACCTTTGGCTTCCCATTTGTTATGGGGTTTATTAAACACCCTTTCTTCCTTTCCCCCCCTCCCTGGGCTCAAACTCTGCAAAAAATCTCCTGTGTCTGTGCCTGAGGATGGGGCATTGCTTCCAGGTGTCTCTGACCCCAGGTGCCTGGGGATGTCAAACCAAGAGGATGGGAGCAGAGAGGAGAAAATACTGGAACAGGTTGCCCAGGGAGGTGGTGGAATCTCCATCCCTGCAGGTATTAAAAAATTAGGTAGATGAGGTGCTTTGGGGGACAATTTAGTGGTGTAGGGCTGATGGTTGGACTCAATCATCTTGAAGGTTCTTTCCAACCATGGTGATTCTATGAAAGCAGCAGGATCCTACATCACCTCTGGAAGTTCCTTGGGACCTAGACTCAATCTCTTCTAATTATTATTTATTTCCCATCACTCAGGCTCCACAGACCTGGCCAAACCCTGTTTACAGCTTCGTGCCCTAACACCTGGCTGCTCCTGCTCTCCAGCATGGGCCCAGAATGTTGGTCTGTGATATCTCAGTATTTTCACCAAACCCTGGCTGTGCAATCCCAGTTTTGCCCACCCTGGGTTCCCTTTCCTTGTATCCCATGTCCCACATTAACTCTCAGCCCCCAGCCTTGCTCCCCCCACACTTTGTGATTTGTTTGAGATGAAATCCAATTATCTGCATCTCAGTTTTCATTTTGGTTGTGATGAGGTCTCAGTGTTTGACTTTTGAAGCAGCACAGAAGAGGCCAAGAGAAAATAAGGACTTCTAGCTGTGAATATCTATGGTTAGAGCTGCATTGTATTTTAGATTGCAATTGATTACTGTTGGTAGAATAACAGAGAAAAGCTAATATTCATTTACACTGAAATATTTTCTCTTTTGTGCTTTGACCAGTGAACAAGTTTAGCTGAAATCTCTGTACTGTAAGTCTCAGTATTTAAGTGTAAATTTTAAGCTACAATCTAATTAAAAAAACAAAAAAACAAAGCCAGGAATAAATCTGTTCACAATGCCAATAAGCCAGAAATACTTCTGCTCACAAACATAAAAAATGTAGAATTGGCTCAAGTAATTTTACAGAGCAGATACTTTGATAGGAAAAGAAACACAAATTATTCTGAATTTAAACATTCATGGGGTGCAGCCACAGCTGCTCAAGGGAAACTTCTTGTTAATCCTAAATAAAAGGAGCTGGTGGAAAGGATGTGAATATTTGCAGTGGATATGATGTAAATCAAACCAAACACACATTTGGTTTAAGGGCCCGAGGCTGACTATTTTTTTTTCCAAACTTAACATTTGAAGAACAGGAATGAGAGTAAGAAATATCTGATTGAAAAGCTGGATGGGGGGTGCTGATTAAAATGTAGCTTGATGATTCTGGAGCTGTATCTGGCAGCAGATAATTCTGCAAACCTCCCCAGACTGGGATGTTTCCTTGCTGTCCCACTTCTCCCTTTTTCCTGTAAGCCAAGGGAATGTCCTTTAAGCCTCTGCAGAAGCATCTCAGACCTTCTCCCCTTCTGGTCTCTTCTCCCATTGATTTTCCAAGTGTTTTCACTGCTCTCCCTGCAGCTGGCTGGGTACAGATTGGAAACTAAAGGTAGGAGATGCTTCCAGGTGGTCCAAGGAGGTGCTGCCAAACTGAACAGAAGAGAATTTCATTTGAGCAGAGGCAAAACATCCTCAGTTGGTTTTTGGAATAATTGCACTAAGAGCAGAGAACAGGTTAAAAATACAGAACTCTGAGAAAAAAGAGACAGAATTTGCTGGGAGTCAGACTTAACCCTTTGCTTCTCATCTGTGCTCTGCTGCTTGGTGTGGGGATGCTTTATTGGGCAGGTTGGTGGGGTTGTACCCATGCCCTCCCTTCACCCCCAGCACTGCCTCAGCATCCCTCTTGCCTTCATCCTGCTCTCTCTCCCAGGCTGTTTCTCAGCCCACACACAATTAAACAGCTGCCTGAGAAATGGGATTTTGTGCCTCCCAAGAAGTGGGCTCCACTTGAAATAAAGCTGCAATATCCCCAGCTGCCACCCCAACAAAACATCTTCCCCATCCCCTCATCTGAGTCAGTATTTTGCTCCCAATTCTCCATCACTCTGGTGCCAACCTCTGAGGAATTCTGTTGGGCTCATCAAAGTCCTGCTGTGACTCACAGCCCCTCCTTGCACAAAGCAAGGATCAAGACAAGCAATCTTCAAACCCTGTGGTGCTTTCTGGAGAGATGGATATAAAAAATAGGCAGACCCTGAGCCCTGGAGGCAATCTCCAAGAAAAATGAATAGCACAGGAGGATGAATTGTGGTAAACAAGTGGAAGTGAGATTTTGGCTGAAGGAAAAAGCTTTTGACTGATTTGTGAAGATGTGGAAATCAGAGGAGCAGAAGGTTTTCTGTTTTTTTTTTCCTTTTTTCTTCCTTTTCCATTGTTTTTTGTTACGTGCTGGTGTTGCCAACACAACTGTCTTCACTCTGGAAAGCCTGCAAATCTTTTTGATGACAGGATGCACACAGGCACAGAGAAACAAATAGAATTAGCATTCTGTACTGACTTTGCCCATTTGGAGTCCTTTGTACCTTTTGTCCTACATCTTCAGCTGATACTGCTCAACCTTTCTCCAAGCTGAGCACTGAAAATCTGTAGCTTTTTGGTTGGTGTGCATTTCAACTCAGGGGGACAAAAAACCTTCTCCTAGAAACCTTTGCTGCCTCCATCTCCCTGAACAGAGGTTCATTAAATTTTTATTTGCTTTCCAGACTGATGAGTGGAACAGTGATATCCCCCCCCAGTTTTTATTTTGGTGTTTTGGGAGGGATTTCTACCAGTTCCTAAACCAAGCTGATCCTCCACAAGGAGCTGGGTTTGATTGTGTGTGAATGGGGGGAGAGTGGCAGCAGAGGAACATGATTTTTTTTTTTTTTTTCCTCCCAAAGTCTGTGAAAACTTCTGAAGACACAAAGTGAAATCTGCAAGGGGGTTGGTGAATGCCAGTGAGCTCCATATGCTAAATCCTATATTAAAAAGCACTGAGGCATCCTATGATAAATGCTCTCCCTCCTTGCCATTGTAACAGACACAATAAGGAAGAGATAGCATCCTGTGTTCAATCAAAATCAGGATCAGAGCCTTTGTTCCTTCCAGACACAAGGCAGAAAACTGTGATTTCTGCTTTAATCTGATCAGTGCCTCTGGCATTTAAGATGTGGAGCTGCTAAAGTAATGAACTGCTTCGTTTTTCCCGGGCTAAATGATACTGAAAAAAAAAAAAAAAAAAGGAAAAGCCTCAGAAAAGAGAAAAAACCAAAACTGAACTGGGTGACTTAAAAGCATAAACTCAGTTTATTTGCAGTTGCAAACTGATTTGTACTGGTTGGGCACCTGGGACTTCAACCAGGCTCACAAATGCTCCACAAATTTGTATTTTCTTTCATTTGAAAAACTGATGGGTTTGTATCTACCTGCCAGCCCTCCATGGGAAGGATGCTCATTCTCTAGGCAAGGGAATTAACCAGTCTGTCTGCCTTACTGTGCTCTCATCAGTGACCAGGTTAAAAATCCCTGAACCCTTTCCTTGTCCTAACCCAGATCAAGCCCTTGAGGTTGGGCTCAAGTTCTGAGTCAGGAAACACCATTGGTTACACACAGGGCAGGGTCACAAAAAAATCTAATTTCATACTTGTGTTGATGGTAAAGGGGAATTCATCTTATCCCAGCTGCCAGCCTGAAGGCAGTAAGAAAAATGATTTAATGCAGTGATATGGAACTTTGTAAGCATTCAAGCTCTGTGTGGGAGCTGTGCTAAAGATTCTGTTGACAGTCTCAGCTGCTTTTCAAGTGGACAGACAACAGCACTGAAAATGTCAGGTGTCACAGCTTTCATTACAGCTCTCCGTGGCACTGCTAAGGTTATTCCCACCTAATGGGCTTTGTTGCTGCTTGGGTGTATTTTAAATTCCAAACACAACGCTTCACCTCCTCCTGCAACCTGTATGAAGCAGCCAGCAAGGATAACAACACCACCAGGAACACTTTGAAAGCTGCCAAGTGCCACGCCAAGGTTGTTGGTGTTGCTGACAACCAGTGAGAAGCTGGTTTGAAATGGTTGAGTGCTGGCATGTTGTGCTGATACATGTGTTGGGACAGAGGGCAAAATAGCTCAGGGACTACCTGCTGAATGAAGGGAAAGATGAATCAGAACTGACTGGGCTGGAAAGATTTTCAGCTCTCCAAGATTTGATGAGAGTTCTTGAGAGGGTCCCTTGAGTTCTCTGGAGCTCCCAGGACAGGAGCATCCATGGAGGGAGGGGAGGGAACATGTTGGGTTAATAGTAATGTGGTAGTGCTGCTAAATCTTGGTAATGCTGGCTGGGACATCTCAGTTGTGTTCATGCTGGGGTGCTGTGAAGGAAGAGGATGGCAGAAGTGGCTGAGATCAGAGCAGCAAATCCACAAAAAAGGTGATTTCAGAGGTCGTGCAACCCACACTCCACTTATTCCATGTGCCCCCAGCATTAACCAGGCTGTGCAGCTGCTTTCCCTTCAGCTGTTTCTGGAAAAAAAAAACCCCAAGAATCTGACAAATGTCCCATGTAGCTCTGGGCCTGGAGCCCTCCCTTTGGGTGTTTATTTTTGGCAGGGAGATGAAGTGCAGAGCTGTGGGACCTGCTGGGGGTACCTGCTCAGCCCCAAGACATTTATACAGAAAAAGTGATCTGTGGATGTTTTCACTGGAGATGACATTGTTAAGGAGTAGTGATGAGCTACAGAGTAATCAGACATCCTGACTAATTATGATGTGTTTCAGTAGTGCCTGAGGCTAAAAGCTGCATTGCACAAGTCCCCTTCCTACTGAGCATTTTCCAAAGCCAGGAGAAAGGGAAAGGACAGGCAGAAGAAAAGAACAAAGACATCCCAGGCTAAGTAGCTCAGCCTTTCATGTGACTGAAGCTGATGCAATGGCAAAAGATGGTGTTTTCATATTTTAATGTTCATATTCTGATGTCCTTTCATTTTCATGCTGCATTTCATCAAGCTGAGGGAGGGGGGAATGGTGCAGCCCAGGTGGTCACCAGAGGAGTTTTTTATTCCCTCCATACCTTTGCAGATTACCTAGGCTATGTGTTCAGAATCCTTCCTTTATATATAAAAGTCCTCAAGAAGGAAACAGTTGTGTTTTCTCTCTTCAGTACCTTTGGTCAGGGCTCAGTTGACCTGTCTGAAACTTTCCATCTCCATCCTTTCCCCTGGCCTTGGGCTGGTGGGGACTGGCCAGGCTGCTGCTTTCTCTTTTTCTGTTTTTTTGTTTTGTTTTTTTTTTCCCTGAGGAAGCAACCCCAACACTTTGGTTTGGCCACCCCTCAGCACTCAGGGCTGTGTCTGTTCAGGTGCTTGTGGAGGGGTTTGGCACTCGAGTGCCCAAAGCTGTTTCATGCTCTGCTTCCTCCTGCACAGCCCACAGGAGAGCTGGAATAATAACCAGGATGCTCTGCCTTATTGCTTAAATACCCTCATGAATATACTCCAACCTCATCTACAGCTCAACCAAATTCAATAAGGCAGAGGAGGATTTAAAGACATCTTAAATAAATTAACTTCTGGGTGGATGTTTATTAAGTTTTAGGCAGCCATTTACTAAAATGTTGCATTTGTTTCAAAAGGCGCCTGAAATTTCCCTCCTGTGAGCTATGGAAATTACTTTTATAGCTGCAGTGAGAGGCAGAGGCCCAATTGAAAGCATCCCTCAAAGCTCCAGGCACAGTCCTAGTGCCTCCCTAAAGGAAAAAAAAAAAGAAATTAATTGATGGTCCCCAGTCTTTTCCTTTCCTTTGCACTGGTGGGGGCTGATGTGATGCTGGATTGTGGGACACTGGGTGGGAGGGTTGGATGGGAAGAGCTCTGCTTCCCAGGAATTTTGCTTTTTCCTGGAGCCAGCCCTGAGCTGGAGGAGTCAGGAGCAGAGGGCACCGTGGGCTGGGGCTCTGCATATGCAATGGAGACTCCACTTGGAGCATCCTGCCCTGCTCAAACATCTCCTGCAACCAGAAAACAAAGATACCTCTGCTACACACTGTGGATTTTCCCTCCTGAAGACACCAGCTGCAGATCCCCAAGGCAATGGACTCAAAAGTTACCTCTTAGGAGAGCAGGGCTGAATGCCAAGGAAAAAGGATCCATGAAATAAATGATTGGATTCTTTAATAATTGATGGTGTAAGGACAACAGAGGCTCCTGCTCTTCTCTACAAACAGCACCAAAACTCTTCCAGAGAGGCAATGCCCTTCAGCTGGGTTTTAGAAAATGGGTTTTCTAGGCATGAATTATTCCAAATATTTAGATAGGTTGGGGGGATTGCAGTGGTTCAGACCCTGTGCCCATAAACAGGCAAAGTCACTGCTGCCATTTCAAGCATAACCAGCCCGAGCCTTAAATTTGGATATTTATTTCATTTCTTAGGATCAATAAATGAGAAAATAAAATAAAATTCCATACAGTACAAAGGCTATATCAGGAAGCAACCATTTCATTGCAGTTTGATCAGTATCAATAATAGCATGTTACACTGAAAGAGTGTTTCCCATTGATACACAAAAGGATTTCACACCCTCTTCCTTCCCTTTGTCACAGAAAATATCACAAAGGAGACATTGAGACACTTTTAACATTCATTTTTTTTTTCCCATTGCGCGACAGGCCACAGAAAATAAAGCACATCAACAGTTTGTACTTCAGAAAAAAAAAGAAGAATACCAAAAAGGTGCACTGTAAAAAAATAGTTGCCATAAATACAATATGTGCAGGGCTATCAGGTGGCATGGCTGGGGAAAGACTCTTGACCACAAAGCCAGGACACAGCATCATGAAGTTTGGGATGAACAATTCCTGTTTGTCTATGAAAAAAATCCAGACTGAGGACAGAAGGATTTGTTGAGCTGGAATGTTAAGAACCAGACAGAGCTCTAGGCAGATACAGCTTTAAACAGCCACCAAACACCACAGCTGGGAAGGTACCAGATTAACACTCAAGGCATTGCAGAGGAAAAGCTCCAGCACTCCCATTCCAGGGGATGTCCATCCCTTGGGAAGGGCTGGCAGTGGTGGCACCCATGGGTGATGGGCTCAGAGATGCCCCATGAGTTCTCAACAGCAGCAACACTGCTGTGGTTGGATGCTAGAAATGCAAAAATCCTGATTTTCTGTTTGCAACACGTCCTGCTCAAGCTCCCCACCAGTTCTCTCCTTTAGGGGTGCAGCTGCTGAAGTGAGGTCTTGTGCACTTTACCAAAAAAAAAACAAAAAACCCAAGCTCAGCAAAATGTTCCAACACTGATGGGTGCTGGGCCTTTGGGGAGAAACTCCTGCCTGGGAGAAAGCTCCAAATAACCTACTGACTTTGGAATCTTGGTGGATTCAGGTGGCCCTGACAAGAGCACTGTGCTGAGAGACAAAACCTCAGGATGATCTCTGAAGAGCTCACTTGATCCTCACTCTTTCAGCTGGGAATTTCTCTGGATCATCTGTGGCTTCAACAGATTATTTTTTTTTTTTCCAGTCAAACAGTCCAAACCCTTACAGGAAATTTGCATTGCTGAGGAGGACGCTGCCCCAGCCCCTGCCCAGGGGGCAGAAATCCAGAGGACAGGAGGACACCTTGTGTCTGATGTCAAAAAGCTACTTATACCCGATCAGGTTCAAAGCTAAACCTTGCTAAGTTCAACCATTATTTAAAAGCATGGAAAGAACCATTTTTCCAGGCTGTACCAGGCAGTTTGTACCTTTTCCTTCCCCACCATGCTTTCCTACACAGAACTCTGGCTCTTGCAGAGAGCAATCCTCACTGCTTTGAGCTCTGGGGAACTAAAACTCCAGGTTGAATGAATCAAAACCAGGTGAGGGAGGGGAAAGAGGATGAAATCAGATGTATCTTCCACTGCTCAGCTCAGGCAGTCAGATTGGATCAGTGGAAGAGGCAGCTTTGAGCTGTGATCTCTGATTAAGGCCATGGGCTCAGCTCTGCTCCCGTTGCTGGACCAGAGCTGTAGAAGCCAGCAAACCACTTGGATAAACCCCTCAAATAGCTCTCCAGGCTTCAAGCAGCCCAACAAACATTCAGGAAAGAGTTTTTGATGAGTTTGTTTTTATTCCAGCTTGTTCCTGTTTTCATGTCAAGCCGAAAATAACCCTGCCACTTTCTCTGAGCTGTGATCAAGTGTTCTGTGAGCTGCCAGTGGATCTCAGTAAGGAAAACCTAAACCAAGCATCTTCTGTGCAACAGCAATTTACTTTTTTTTTCCTACAGTGTTTTCTAAGATAATCAAGCACACTTCAGCAGGTTGGTGTTGAACAAGAATATTAATAATGCTTAACATTTCCAAAGCAACACGCAGGGTGTTAAATCTTAATGAGACTCAGCAACACAGTTCCAGCTTCTGTGGGAGGTTTCAGAAACCACCTCCCAACCCCTGGCTTTATTTAGAGGTGCAATTAAAAAATCTGGGTCCTCTCCAGAAACATTTAAAGTGTCTTGGCTGAGAGGCCAATGTTAAGTGTGTGACATTCAGCCTCCTCTTCCTCTGCTCCTTTTACCTGGAATTTCCTACAAGGTGATGTGTACAGGTCCTCTAGAACTTCTCCTTCCATCCTCCCCAAGCCATTTCTAACACAAACTCTGGTCATGTTTGCTGAGATCTCCTCTCAGAGAGAAGCCAGACTCCTTTTTGCTTATTTTTGGGTGTGCTGTCACCTGCTTTTCTTGCCAAAGAGGAGTCAGCTGTGCATGAGCAACCAAAAGTGCTTTGTCAGATATAATCTCTGCCCTCTGCTTGGTACAACCAGGGCAAGGAATTAAAGAAGGCATGACAGGGCAGAGCCTGTAGTTTGGCTGAATCAGGTGAAACCAAAGCCCCACTGATTTCTATTTTGAGCCCTTTCTTTTGGAGTGGTTCTCTAGTAGGCATTAAAATAATCTCCCAACCCTGGCAGGTGTGGTTGGAGGTCGTGGCTGATGGTAGCCAGGACTGCCCTGGTTATTAGCCAGGCTCTGAATGCCTCAGAAGCAGAAAGCTATCACAGTTCACACCTCATTTGTGTTTCCTCCGTGTCCTCAGCCCAGGAAGACCTAAACCACAAGTCCAGGCATTTGGACTCCATGATCCTTATGGGTCCCATCCAACTTGAGATGGTTCTGTGACCCCATGGTACCACAGCTGGTACCCAGTGGATCACTACATGGTCTCATTTTTTGTGTGATGCTTCAGTGAGGCCAGAGATCCACACCTCCAGCATTAAGACTTCTGTCATGTACAAAGAGTGCTCATAAGTGACATGGGATTGACAAAGCCCAGAATGCTGAAAATTGAGCCAAGTGACACTTGTAGGTCACTGTGATAAAGAGGCAATTCCTGCTCTCCTGACAAAATGTTATGTGAAAGGGGACACAAGGTCCCCACCAGCAAAATGAGGTGCCAGCATCTGAAAATGCTGAGGAAATGAGTAAAATCAGAATAAGAATGGGAAAAACCTGAAGGTCCCACAGAACTGGGACAGGTTGCTCTCATCTCAGCAGCCTGGAGCTCTCACGAGCCTGGGGTTTTCCCACCTCTTCCTGCAGGCCAGCTCAGTGTTCTCCCTGGTGGACAAATAGGATTTAGCTGTATGGCAAAAGTAAATCTTTCCCTTTCTGTTTGTTTTCAGCACCCCAGCTGGGCACAGTTTCTGCACTGTTGACTTTTCCAGAGACTCTGTTATTTGTTGGTGTTGCAGTAGCAATAGCAGTGAGAGAGGGGGGGTCACTGGGCCAGGCACTATAAATGCCCTAAAGTGAAAGATGACCCATTCCCCCAGGCCACAGCCACCCCACTCTAGGTAAGGCATCATCTGTTGTTATTTAATTTTAAGGAGCCAGAGTGGCTCTATTGAGCACCTAGGTCACATTAATCATAATTTAGATACACTTCTAAAATAACCACCTGGCTCCCTGAGTTTTCACTCCTCATTCCTTGAACATCCCATAGCTGAGCACGTCCCTTCTCCAAACCCTTCCCTTTCTGGTCAGAACTGCTTTCTCCTCATCAGACTCTGTGCCACCACGAGAGGGGATCTCAGCCCTGGGATGTGAACGTGGCATCTCTGCATGGAGAAAAGGATGGGATGCAGTAGGATTTTGCTGAAGTTTAACACATTTTGGCTTCCCAGTTAACACCGTGCCTGGATTCAGGCCAGACTGGAGTTACAAAACGTGTAGACATCACTCACAAAGAGGCAAGGCCAATGCTTGAAAATAACCTCAAGGTTACTGGCAGAATGAAGCCTATTTTCCCCCTACAACAACGACTTGGCTAAAGACATTTGTGTGATGTGAATTTGGAGACCACGAGGCCTCTCACAAGTTTTGACTCCACGATGAAATTCATTCCCCTTCCTCCTTTGGCTTCAGTACGTGGTTTCCCTCGTGACCTGGCTGGAAAATGTGTGGTTGCTGGAGATGCTGTTGGATTTCCTGGTGAAAGCCAAACGTTTCTTCTTCTTCCTCCACGGCAGGCACAGGATTGTGAGTGTGGAGAGAAAGATCTGTCTGAAGTTTGCAGACACCAGGTTGTAGAGGATGGGGTTGATTGCTGAGCTGACGTAGAAGAGGACGTTTGTCAGCATGTAGAAGTAGTGGTAGAAGTTGAAAAGGAAACTGGAAGAACAGATGAACATAAAAGTCTAAGCAGAGTGTGGAGAGCTGAAATAATTCAAAGGGTGAGATAAACATGAGCTGGTGGGTTTTTTTCAGCTAACTTTTCTTGGCTGGGGGACATGAGCTTAGGAATGGTACATGAGCCATCAGGAAAATATTTATGTTTTTATCTGGGACTGGACAAGTATAGGTCAAAGGGCTCTACAGAGCTCTTACCCCAATCCCTAGCAGTTAGGAGCTCATGTGTGCCCTGGGTCTGGATGTGCTGATCATCCCATGCATTCATTTTGCCTTTGAAAATAGACATGCTTGGAGCTGAGAAGCCAGATGGCAATTTGTTTCTGTGTCATGCATATACATTAACTTGACTTTTCTGGCTGCAGTTCTGCTCTACAGAGCTTGCAGAAGAGCCAAGTTCCAGGAGCAGATTCAGCTTTTTACTTCTCCTCCCTGCACCAAGAGCTGCAGCAGCCCATGCAACGGGGCTGGTCTGTCACCTGGGAGAGCATCCTGGTTTGGGACATCCTCTGATGGTAGCACCCATGTGAGGTATTTCCTGAGATGAAAATGTTTTGTTTGTTTTCTTGTTTGCTTGGGTTTTTTGTCTTTGGAAATCTGATTCCTTGGGACAACAGAGATCAACAGCTTGGAGCTGGTAAAGTGTTCCTGAGCACCGTGGGTCTCATTTTCAGGAAGATGTTCCCCAGGATCATTTCTCTGTGGGAACTGCAGACCTTTTTGTTAGTCTGAGCACTGCCTACCAGAAGATAAATTGAGGTGTGCTGGAATACATCACCAATCCCTCCACACCCCCTCAGTGCTGCCAAGCACCACTCAGCCCATCCAGTTCCTCTGTGTAGTTGTGAAGAATTAATACAGCCAAAATGTTTCTTTTTCTGGGGCAGGCACACGCATTTATAAACGAAGCCATCAAGCTGCTGTGAGGTCTTTATTAGCCCCACACTGCTAGACCACCATTCATAATATGGCTGTGGATTCAATGTTTTCCTAAAATTGCTCGTGGCTTTTGAAAGCAGGAAAAAAAATATATGGGAATGCAGGCACAATGCATAAATTCACACTAACTGCAGACAGACTTCTCTGCCCCTCAAAGGAAATGCAGTCATTCCATAAATGATTGCTGCTTTAAGTGCTTTTTATATAGGAAAGCAAACAAGAAACAACAGTTTAGCCCAGTGTGTGCCTAGAGCTCTGTTCTCATGATAAGTTTGGGTTTTTACTACGCATGGATGTACAATTCCATTCAGTAGGCTGTTAGATCAGAAATGATTATTTTTCCTACTCAGAGCTTATGAATTTTTAATGTCTCCTGTTGCTTTTCTTTTTGGTATTGCAGATTTTTTTTTTTTTTTTTTTCCCTGCTCATTGCAGGAAACAGACCCAGTCCTGGAGAGATGTGACACCACGGAAGCAGGGACATGTTTTTAACTGAGCCCATCTCATGGCATCTCAGGCTACTTGGGTGAACACCCTCAGACACCATCAATGCTTAATTGTGTATTTAAAATTAATAATCAGTCCCATGGCTGCTTTGCTGAGGAACCTGACCTGACAGGGCAGAAAGGCTGCATGGAACAGCTCACGTGTGTTCAGCGTGGGCGTGCAATTATCCCCAAATTTCTGAGAATCTGGACATTTTCTGAGCAGTGGCAACTGCTGGTATTTCAGTTTGGTCCAGAGCCTGCAAAACCTGTAAATAATCTGCCCCAGACCCAGTGTAATCTCTGCTGTCACTAAGGAAATGTGGTGCTGTGGAGCTGCTCCATCTTAGGGCCAGTGATTGACACCTCCACCTTGGAGACAAAAATTCTCTTTGGGTGCACAACCCCCCCTGTCCCTGTGTCACCTCATCAAGGATGGTCAGAGGTGAATATCCATCACCACTGTTCCATGGGCACAGCTCCAGGAGAAGGGGAGGGGAGAGGTTGATGATGCATTTTGGATCAAGTTAATGCTTCCTTCACCCACCCCTGGAAGATGTAGGTGAGGAAACTTGGACTCTCCATTTCTTTGCTAGAGAATCCAAAAGCAAAAGCAAAACTAACAGTTTTTTTAACCCCTCTCATGGACAATGTCTCATCCCACATTCCCACCTCCATCCCTGGCTCCTCTGGTGCCCCCAGCTCACCCCCTGACCTCACCCCCTGTCCTGCCATGGGGGGGAACTCATCCCCCTGCTTGGGACTCACTCTGTCCAGTGGCTGGAGGGGACATAGCAGAACATCAGCCTCCGGATGTGATAAGGGAGCCAGCAGACCACAAAAGCAATCACCACAGCACCTGCAAGGGATAAAAAAAAAAAAAAAACCTTTTACTTTTTTGTGAGCAATTCTCAGCCGAGGGTGAAAAGGGACCCGACTCTGCAGTGTTTATTGCCCTGAACTTTTTTCCTCCTAAAGCCTCATTTTGTTCTGCTATTGCCTTGGTGCAAAAATATTAATAACCCCCAGGGCCAAACAGCCTGCAAATGTCTGCAAAGCCAGACAGAGCAGCCATAAGCACAGGGACAGTGACACTATGAGCACCCTGCAGATGAAGGACAGATTGCAGATTGCATTTGCATCTGTCCTCTGTGTCTCATGCCCTTGTGGCACTGGGAATTTTGTCCAAAATACCTGCAGGGACAACGTGTATTTTTCACCAGAATCCCATTAGTTTGGGATGTGAAGCTGTGGCCCCTGTCCCCATGATGCTGAGAGCATTGAGCAACCTCAGGAGCTGATTTCTGATGCTCGTCCTTTTGTTCCACATTTATGCAACACCTGAGACAGTGACTACAAGAACTTTGGGTCTGGACATTTCCATAATAAAAACGATTAATTAAAGGATAAGGAGAGGAAGACAATATGTTTGGTTGGGTTGGTTTTTTTTTTTTTTTCCAGATTCCTGCTGCTGAGGGACATCAAGCAATGGAAAATGAAATGCAACTGCTCTGAAGGGTACAAGTGCTGTTGATAGAGTGCATTTGTCAATCTAGCTTAAAATGTAGCTATATCAGGCAATCAAGGGAAAGATTTGTTTCCTTTTGTTTCCTTTTGCAATAGGTATTTCAGTGCCTTTATGAAATGATGCTGGCAGAATCCCAGCAGGAAATAAAGAAATCTCAGTTAAAACCTAACACAATAAAAGACAAGAAGAAAACCGAGGCGAAATGAAATAATTGCCTTAATTTTTTTTAACCCAAATTTTGCTCTACAGAGAATCAGGGCCACATCACTCTTGTCCTTTGTGTGACCTGGGAAGGGCTGGGAAGCAGCAGAGCTCTCACAGAGCTCCACACCCCCGGTGCAATGAGGATTTGGCACCTGGAGGCAAAAGCTGCTTTTCCTTTTGCCTTGGCAGCTGGAAATATTTATGTGGACATGTTCTAAACCCAGATGCTGTCATCCCACAGGGACTGTGCTGCAGCTCGTGGAGGAGATCTGCAGGAGATGTTTTTCCCTTGAAGAATGTGGTCCAGGAGGAGCAAATCTGGTCGTGGTTGCACCTCCCCATCACTTTTAATCAGCCAAGAGGCACAGAGAAAACTTCAGTGATGCTCTGAGGAGGGAAGAGGCTGTGCCCTGATTTTGTGGGTGTTACCACAAGCAAAGCCACTGCCTATTTTGGCCAGAAATTAAATAATTCCTGGTGCCCAGCTCTGTAGTCACAGCACTACTTCACCTCCATGTTCAATCCCTTTTATTAAAGACATAACTGAGTGTGGAGGTGCTGATGTTCTTTTGGTAGCAGCCTGCATGATGCATGAGAGCATCTTTCAGGAAGCTGCAAAAGCCATTTATTCAATAAAATTTCAGGCAGCTGAAGGGAAAAGTTTTGGAAAGAGGGCTGGGAGGTCTGGTTTTATTCTCTTGCCCTCGTGAATTCCTTATTTCAACCTGAATATTTTTTGGCTGTGTAATTGGTCACTGGATGGCTTGCAGCTCTTCAGACACCACCCAGAGAATGGATTTGCTCTGTGTCTGATCCTGCCCTGAGGAGCTTTGCTGGGACTTTGTTGGGGACAGCCCAGAAATGGCACAGGAGGAGCTGGGAGGTCCACAGGGCAGCTTGGACCAGGGAGAGCTGGATGCTGATTTCTCCTCCCAGATTTCCAGGTGAAAGTTCAGATGTTAAACTCAGGTTTCCCTGATGCTAAAGGAGCTTTTCTAAACCTCACTTGGACTCGCTCAGACCTTTTACTGGGGCTACAAACTGCCATGAATTTAGTTCTTTTCTTGCAAAAAGGCACAATTCATTGGAAAATCTGATGCTTTTAAGTTATAGATTTATTAGAAAAGACAACTCTTTAAGGAGAAGATTTTCAGACTGATGGTCTTCTTTTTATGGTGGCTGCAAAGTATCAGCAATTTGGTACTCCTGATGGAGGAGGATATATATTATATATATAAATATATATATATTTATAAATATTATATATATTAAATTTCACAGTAATGTTTTCCTCTTCAAACAGATAGCTCTGACTTGGAATCTCGGTGGAAAGAAACAAAGGAACCCTTCAAAATGTTTGTTCAAAAGGGAATTATTCATGGATACTTTCTTAATACTTGGCATTTGTCTGATATTAGTTGAAGAAATGCAGAGATCCCGAAATTGTAAGTTTAAAATTCTGAGATGCTCAGTAAAAAAATGTGGTTTGACTTCAGGTCCTAAAAAGCATCGTATGGAGGCATCACCCAGACAGCCATGGGAGACTGAAGGAAATCCTTTTAATTAATTAAATCCCTCTGAGTGCTTTATAATTGCTTTCACTAAGCAGCTTCTGTAAAGAAGTAAAAGCTACCTGGAAGTATTCACATTTTAATAGGCTTGAGCAACATCCACCCAGGGACACCTTGGCTTGGATGGGCCAATTCCTTCCTTCCTTCCTTTTTTCCTTTTTTTTTTTCCTTTTTTTTTTCTTTTTCCTTCCTTCCTTCCTTCCTTCCTTCCTTCCTTCCTTCCTTCCTTCCTTCCTTCCTTTTCCTTCCTTCCTTCCTTCCTTCCTTCCTTCCTTCCTTCCTTCCTTCCTTCCTTCCTTCCTTCCTTTCTTCCTTCCTTCCTTCCTTCCTTCCTTCCTTCCTTCCTTCCTTCCTTCCTTCCTTCCTTCCTTCCTTCCTTCCTTCCTTCCTTCCTTCCTTCCTTCCTTCCTTCCTTCCTTCCTTCCTTCCTTCCTTCCTTCCTTCCTTTTCCTTCCTTTTCCTTCCTTCCTTCCTTTTCCTTCCTTCCTTCCTTCCTTCCTTCCTTCCTTCCTTCCTTCCTTCCTTCCTTCCTTCCTTCCTTCCTTCCTTCCTTCCTTCCTTCCTTCCTTCCTTCCTTCCTTCCTTCCTTCCTTCCTTCCTTTTCCTTCCTTTTCCTTCCTTCCTTCCTTTTCCTTCCTTCCTTCCTTCCTTCCTTCCTTCCTTCCTTCCTTCCTTCCTTCCTTCCTTCCTTCCTTCCTTCCTTCCTTCCTTCCTTCCTTCCTTCCTTCCTTCCTTCCTTCCTTCCTTCCTTCCTTCCTTCCTTCCTTCCTTTTCCTTCCTTTTCCTTCCTTCCTTCCCAACACTGGAGCTGGTGTCTAATTGCAGAACTGGAAGGAACATCAGCTGGATGAAATCTCACAGTGCAGACATTGCCATTATCCTCACAAAAAAGCTGGGAAGCTGCCAGCACCTCTGAATTTGGCTCCTCACACCTGGTGGATGCTGACAGCAGAGAGGGAATCACAATCAGCAATCACACAAGGAATTAAGGAGCTGGATCCCAGGCAGGAGAGCTGATACCTTCCTTATTCCTCATCTCCCTAATTACTTCGTACAAGCCCAAAGTCAGACAGAGCCAAGAAAATGCATAAATGCTCTCAAAGAAGAGAAAAATGATGTTGTGGTTTTATTGAAGGAAGCTGTTAGCCTGACTGCTTTTAGCTCCTATTTTAATATAAATAAATACATGATCTCAGGAGAGCTGGAGGAAGGAAGAAAGGTGTTTGCTGTCCTCATCCAACTGCTCTGTGCACCAGGAACTGCAAAAATATCTTCTGAGCACTAGTTCTGAAACATTACACCTTTAAAATAAGCTCGGGCTCTCTGTTCTTCAGACTGAAGTTCACTTTTGGAAATGGAAAATACTTTGACACCCATGAGGCTCTGATTTTATGCCAAGAGTTTTATTAGTGTGCACAAGTGCAGTTTTTCTTTTCCCATCCTCTTCCATAAACTAACCCAGACTCTGTACATGGTGTTGGCTGCCACGGATAAATCATCTGCAGCCTTATTTAGTTTTTGCTGGTTTCCAGCAAAACCTGCTCAGAGGTAGGTTTGTGAAAAGAAAAAGTTGCAAGGCAACAAAAGTAAATGTGAATCAAGCATCCCCTGGTAATCAAGTGCAGCTGAAAAGTGAAATGAAGCAGGATTTCACCCATCCTTGCTAAATAAAAAAACCTTTATGCATGGTGTAGTGAGAGACAGACAAAAGTGATGGGGGGTTTCTTATTTTCTGGATCTTTCTCAGCCCAGAAAGGGAACAAGTGGCCACTATCTCTGTGTCTTTAAAGCAGGGAAGGGTGCTTGGTCCTGCTGCTGGGGTGGCACTGCAGAGATTCACAGAACATCTGTGCCTGGCTGCCCATGGGGACCATTTCAGGCTCCAGATGGAAACCCTCACTTTCAGTAACTTCCCTCAGTTTTTGCAGTACATAACAAAAGAAAAAAAAATTCCTGGAGAAGAAGAAAAAAACCCGAATTGTGCTTATTGTTCAGGAAAAAAAAAGAAAAAAGGCTGTTTTTCAATGGCTGGGAGGCAGCATGGAGCTGTCTGTGAGGGATCCTCTTCCACCACCACTGAGTGATGCTCAGGTGCAAATTGAGGTCTCCCTGTGATCATTTAGGAAGATCTCTCTCTTCTTGATGCTAAGAGTATACAATACTAAAAAGACAGAGGGGGAGGTGTGAGATGTTGTAGCACGAGTGAGAGGAGGCAGCTTCTTGCTTCATGGCAGAAAGCAGAAGCATTAAGGAACAGGAGGAGATGGTTGGGAGCTGAGGGACTTGCATCCTTGCATGCTCAGTGCTTATTCCCCTGTGGGTGATGGTTAACCAGGGTGCAGAGACAAGAAATAACCTCAGACCAACAAGATAATGACAGGGAATTTCATGTCTTCTGGGGTTTTCTCTCCTTTTTCTCAGCAGGCATTTCCCAGTGCAGTGCGTTGCCCATGGGATGCATCCCTCGTGCAAAACAGCTGGAAAAATCTCAGGGAGGTTCTTGGTGCCTTCTCTAGGGATTTGTTTTCTTGCTGAAAATGTGGCCTGGGCCAAAGTCCTTTGGTTACCAAGAGCTTTGCCATGAAAATCACTGCTCAGGAAGATTTCTGCTACCAGCCTCTCACCATCTAAGGAGCAAGGACCCTTGTGGTGTATAACCAGGACTCACATACTTTATTAGATTTCTCTAGGTACTATTTTTGATCAGCTTTTGCTTTATACTCTGTCAGTTTAAGCTACCATGTTCCTTCTTTTATTTTTTTTTTCCAGTTTATTTAATTAAGCAGTACAGCTCAGTTCCTGGGTGAAGCATCTTTTATTTAACCTTCGTCTGAACCAAAGCTCTGCAGAAAAATAAAAGGAATACAATGATCTATCCAAGGCTTAAATTGCTGCTGGCAGAATCATTTAAATGCTGGACCAGTTCTGTGTTTTCAGAGAGTTTCTGTGGGTCAGCAGGTCTGAGTTTTAGCTGTGTGTCCATTACAGCTGACCTGCTCAAACCTCATTCCACAGAACAAGTTTCGTTTTAAAATTACACCAGTCCCCCAGTCACAATCAGAGCCTAAAATCAACACCAGAAGAAAGATCTGTGTTCAGGCCAGAGATGGCCAGAAGTAGAATTAGAAACAGGAAAGGTTGATGGTATCAAGTTTTCTCTGTTTCACAGAAATATATTTTTTCCTTAAATGTGAAATTTTTCGTTTACCAGCTTCTCCCTCACTGAGCACAATTAATTAAATGACACTCAAGAATTCTCCCTTTCTCTCTATGATTCTTTTCCTTATCCTTTAAGGGAAGAGTAGGACTCAGAAAAGTGACTCCGGGAGGAAAAGAAAAGAGTAGAAAACAGATGGTAAAGTCCTCAGAAAACTCTTGGTGACTCGGCAGGGAATAGATGAAGAAGGAAAGACACCAAGTGAAGAAATAAATTTATCTCCCCAAATTCCTGACAAGAACTGAACAATTTGCACCAATGCCAAAGCACCTGGGGGGCAATTTGGATTTCCCAGACGAGTTTCTTTACATTTCACTTGTGTCAGGGGGGAAAACATTTACCAGTGTCAATTGAGGACTCTTGAAATCAGCTTTTTTGAGGCACCCGGGGCCAGTCCCATCCCCGGGGAGCTGAGTACTTACGTAGGACCCTGACTCCGTGCTTCAGGGCTTGGACACGGTTGGGTTCCATGGACATGCTGAGCATCGTCTGCTGCCCACCAATGGTGCAGACCTGGTTGTCCTGGGCTGCCTGCTTGAACATCACCAGGAGCTGGTTGGCAATGATGGTGTTGAGCACAGAGATGACAACCATGGGGAAGACGAAGGAGATGAAAGTGTTGACCTGCAAGAGGGGAGATGTGGCACGGTGAAGGGAGGAGAAGGGTCTGAGGAGCAGATTGGGGTTTATTTCTCACACAGAAATCACCCTTCCCCTCCTCTTGCCCTGCTGGGTTGGGATTTTGAAGGATTATGGCACAGCAGGGAAACAGAAACATCACTGAGAGGCATCCATTCCTGTGGCTCAAGCCTCAAAAATGGGAAGTTTATTCACATCCTATTGTGCTGTCTTCTACTCAGGGCAGCTCATTGCCAGAAATGTCTTGACTGATCTCTGCCATCCCACACCCAGCAGGCTGCTCTCAGCTTTCATTATGCATGACTAGTAAATAAGAGGATGATATTGTAGTGTTTTCTTTATTATGAGCACTCCTTGCCATCTTTCTTAACTTGCTTTTTTCCCTGTGTGTGTGTTCTGTCTCTTCCCTGCAGATTTAATGACAGCCTTTCGTTATCTCACAATCAAATTATCCAATAAACTTTGTGTCTTAAAGGATTAAAATTGATTGGAGTAAACAAGTGGAAGTTGTAATGTTTTTAGTACAAATTATCCGATTACTCCAGTTTTGATAAAATTAAATGGAGGATCAAATTAAGCAGTGATTGAATCAAGTAGAAGTCACTGTGTGTGTCAAATGAAAGCAGGGAAAGCTTTGTGAGAGCCTTCTGTGCTGTCTAGACACCCTGCTGGAGCTGGGTTTATCAACTGGAGCCCAGGAAAAGCAGAGGCACTGGGAGGATTCACCAGGGGGGGATTGGGAGTGCTGGGGCTGAGCCTTCCCATGGGATGGTGGGAAGGGGCTTGGCTGCTCTGCTGGGTGACTTGGAAGGGCTCAGCACAGCCCTGAGGTGGCTGCAGGGCAGGTCAAAAGCCCCTTGGGATTTTAGGATTTCCAAATGTTAACAAGAAGCAAACTGTGTGCTCCAAATCACAATTTTATTAAAAGGGAGAGTGACAAAAAGATAAAACTGCTAAACCCAACAGGGACCTTAGCACTGGGGTAGGGGTAAAAAAAAAAAAAAGATAAAAACTACCAAAGCCAAGAGGGAACGAGGCAGGTTAACTTCTTCCTGAGCCAGCCACATATCTCACACCTCACTGCTCTAAAATCCAGAAGCAGCCCAGCACCCCAAGGCACCCCCTGTCCCTCTGCAAAGCCAGGAAAGCCCCAGCTACACCTGGGAGCTGCTCTGATGGGGATGTGGAAATGTCCCCTCCACATCCACCCACCAGCACCATTGCCTTGGGGGACCCCCCTGTCTGGTCCAGATGTGTGATCTCTGTGTCCTGTAGGGATTCAGAAAGCCCAGAGGTGAAGGGAAAGATGGAGAAGGAATCCAACCAGCCCCCCAGGATGCTGCAGGGGATCCATCCAAGGAATAAGAAGTGCATGGAGAGGAGGGGCAGTGGCCATCAGAAGCACTTAAGTCGCTTCTTTGTACACTTGAGAAAGATGCAACTCCTCTTCCAGGGGACACAGGCAGTGGTGGAGTTGCCAAAGTTTTCTTTAGATGGATCAAGCCCCTAAAATTTTGTGCTCCAGAGCTCCAAGCCCTTAGCAGAAGGACCAGCTGGGTTCTGTCTCTTGAAGCCCACCTGGTGAGAACATAATTTCTCCTTTTTGCTCCTAAAATGACAGAGTTTCTCTGTGAGAGGGATGAAATTCCTAAATAAACTCCAAGCTGCTAATGGTCTCCTTTGTTCAGTAGAAAGCAGTTTTCTAAGCTTCCAAAAGATACCACATCTCACAGCCTCCTGCAGATAAAGGATTTATCTTCTGGAATCCCCTCAAGCTGCAGAGAAAGTTCATTAAGCAATAGGGACCAGGTTCTCAGCTGCTACAAATGACCTGGTTTCACTCAGAGAGTAATTTCTGCTTGTAAAGAACTCACTTATTTAACCTTCACTACAGGTGTGAAACGACCTGCTCAGATTTCCCAGATCAGACAAAGAAAGGAGCCCTGGATTTCCTCATTAGTGTTTTTTGAGGCTTTAGCTGCTGAGTGCCCTTCTTGCCTGCTGCTGAACCTTATTTGCCCATCAGCCCAAAGAAATTCTTTGCTTTGGAAATGCTTCCCTCTGTCACCCTCAGGGTTTATTGGCTTCCACTCAAAGACTTTGCCCTACCTACAAATGAGTTTTGCCTAATGCAATTAAGCAGAACTCTTTAGAAAGTCTTTTCAGAGCTTCCTTCAAAGCCTTGATTCATTTCATGCTTGTATTGTGAAGTTTTGGAAGAGCTTGGGCAATTCTCTAGAATAACATTTACTTTTCCTTTTATGAATTGGTAGGGCAAAAGTGTGAAAATTGTATGTTTTCTATGAAAGGCTGTACTTAAAAATTATTTCCATGACTTGAGTTGCTCCAAATCTCATATAGTTAGAAAAAAAAAATTAAAATAATTTAAAAAATCAATATTTTCCTCAGAGGCAGAAGGTTTTAATTTGTGGAAAGAATTATTTGCAAACACAAGTCCTTGTGGACCATAAGGGCTAGAAAAAGGAATCCTCCTCCTCCAAACCCTCTGCATTCTGTGTTTTTTCCAGCAAGCTCCTTGCTGGGCTGTGCAATAACACTTCATTTCCAGGTGATTTTGAACACTGCTGGAGCTGATGCCTCAAACACTACTTCAAAGCCAGAGGAAAATTTCCCACCTGCTTCCAGAGGTGACCTGGGATCCCAGGACTTTACATTCAAAGGTTTCCAGGAGGAGGAAGAATTGTCTAAATGTTTCATGATTTTTACAGCACTGAAACTCCTGACACCAAAGGGAATAAAATGGCTCTGGCTGCCAGTGAGCACCTAGGGGAGCCTTTTTATCTGGATATATCCTTACAGATTGCTCTGCCTCCCAGGATGGAAGATTTAGACCATGGCCAGGTTCATCTTTGACCCCAAAGTCTCAGCCTTTCTGTTGGCTCACCATGGGAAGGAAAACTTTTGGGGCACTTCTGTGACCTCCTTCTGTTCTCAGGGTGTTTGGATGGAGGAGCAGAGTGCTCTGGGCATCTCTCAGCTCTCCCCAGGTGGGGTTCAGGCTGCTTCTCCTCTCCATCCAAAGAAATGTTTTGGTACCACCATAAACCCAGCAGGTCCCAGGTTTCTGGGCAGCCCAAAGCTGAGCACAGAGCTGTGCAGGGGAAGGTTTGGCACTGCCTGCTCTCCAGTGGGACCAAATGCAACACCCAGCACTGCAAACCCTGTGGCTGTGCATTAAATCCTCATAAAAAAGAAAATCCAGTGCTACAGTGGTTGTCATTGGCAGGAGGGAATGAGCCAGTAACCCACTGCCCCACTGCTAGTGCTCCCACACCCTCTGGAAAGCCATTCCAACAGCAGGCTGGCAGCTCCTGGGGATGGGATTTGGTCCTCAGGACCAAACTGGGTTTTGTCTTATCCAGAATCTTCTCTCCCAGCACAGAGACCCAAGTGAGTCCTCTCTGTGTCCACTGAGCTGGACAGTGATGCTGTGGATGCCAGCTGTGGGGATGCTCCCAGCAGAGGTGTCTGCCTGACCTCGTCCCCATGAAGGTGTCCATGGCACAGCTGATCCCCCAAGGGATGCCAAGACATGGCAGGGACACCCCCTTTTCATCCCAGCTTTCTCTTAGCCCTCTGTTGCCAAAGGTGGTTTTGATTCTGGTTGGGACAGGAAGCATTAAAATTGGGCAGAGGTTTGCAAGAGCCAGAGAAAACCTAGAGCTGGGGCTTCCTGAACTCATGAGAAGACACATGGAAATTTATGGAAATTAATTCACACTCCTGGAAGGGAAATAGGTGCAGTTATCAGCCTCCCTCAGCCAGCTCGACAAGCACCAGAATTTGCATGGCAGCAGAAAAATTCAGTGTGATGTGAGTGACACTGAAACAGGATCTGATTCTTTCAGAATCCTCCTAAACAGGAGCAGGGGAGAGACACGGGGGAAGGGACCAGAAAAATCAAACGACACAAACGCCGACGCCACTGCTTGGGTTTGTGACTCTCCCTAAACCTTTTTCATAGAAAACTGCTCCCCTGGCTCTGCTGAGCTCCATGCTGCTCTGCTTTGCTTTTGCCAAGTTGCCCCTCAGGTGATTTGGCTGCTGTGGTTTCCCTGGGTTACCACTAAGAGCAGACACCAGCTCCCTCACAGCAGTGATGAGGATGAACTCACAGTTGCAAGCAGGGACTCCCCAGAGGCCTTAAGCAACTCCTGTAAACCAGAAGTTTTATTCTTTCCTGCTCTAAGGTAGCTTCTGGAGGAACACAGACTCAGAGGGCACTTTTGATGGGGGTTTTTTTCACCCCTTCTCTAGAAGGAATGGAAAGAGGGATGCCCGGACTCTCGCCTTATGGGTACCTGGAGGGGTGGAGGGGAAATATTACATGTTCCAGGCTTTTACAGGTGTCC